>NW_027203137.1:1657500-2257500 GCF_024711535.1 Dipodomys merriami
GAAGCTGAGGTTTAGCGTGTGGGTGAGGGTTAGGTTTAGGGTGAGGGTTAGGGTGACGGTGAGGGTTAGGTGTGGGTGAGGTTTAGGTTTAGTGTTAGAGTTAGGGTGACGGTTAGGGTCAGGGTTAATATTAATGTGAGGGTTAAGTTGAGGGTTAGGGTTAGGGTTAGGTTTAGGGTTAGTTTGAGGATTAGGTTTAGTGTGAGGGTAAGCGTTAGTGTGAGGGTTAGACTGAGGGTGAGGGTTAGGTTTAGTGTTAGGGTTAGGGTGAGCATTTGGGTGACTGTTAGTTGCATGGTTAGGGTTAGGGTGAGGGTTAGGGTGAGGGCAAGTGTTAGGGTCAGGTTTAGGTTGAGGGTGACGGATAGAGTTATGGTAAGGTGATGGTGAGGTTGAGGTTGAGGGTTAGGGTTAGGGTTAGCGTTAGTTTGAGGGTGAAGTATAGCATGAGGGTTAGGACGAGGATTAGGCTGAGTATGAGGGTGAGGTTTAGGGTGAGGTTTAGGGTTAGGGTGAGGGTTAGGGTGAGTGGGAGTCAGAGGGTGAGGGTTAGGTTTAGGGTTAGAGTAAGGGTGAGGTTGAGGTTTAGGTTTAGTTTAGGACTAGGTTTAGGCTGATGTTGAGGTTGAGGTTGAGGTTGAGGGTTAGGATTAGGGTGAGGTTTAGGGTTAGGGTTAGGGTTAGGGTTTTTATAGGGTGAAGGTTAGTTTTAGGTTTAGCGTTAGGATAAGGTTTAGGCTGACGGTTAGGGTTAGGGTTAGTGTGAGGGTTATGTTTAGCGTTAGGGTTAGGGTGTGGGCTAGTGTGAGGGTGAAGGTTAGGTTGATTGTTTAGTTTAGGTAAGGGTAAAGGTTATGTTAGGGTGAGGATTAGCGTGAGGGTGAGGGTTAAGGTGAGGGTTAGGATTAGGGTGAGTATTAGGGTTATGATTAGGTTTAGTGTTAGGGTGATGTTTAGGGTGAGGTTGAGTGTGACGGTTCGGGTGAGAGGGAGGGTTAGGGTTAGGGTTAAAGGTAGGGTGAGCGTGAGGGTTAGGGTGAGGGGTAGGTTTATGGTTAGGGTGAGGGTGAGGGTTAGGTTTAGTGTTTGGGTTAGGGTTAGGGTGAGGGTGAGGGTTAGTGTGAGGATTAGGGTTAGTGTGACATGAGCGTGAGATTGAGGGTAATGGTTATGGTTAGGTTTAGTGTGAGGGTGAGCATTAGGGTGAGAGTGAGGGTTCAGTTGAGGGTGAGGGATAAGGGAAGGGTTACGGTTTGGGTTCGGGTTAGAGTTAGGGTGAGGGTGTGGGTGAGGGTTAGGTTTAGGATTAATGTTAGGGTTAGGGTTAGGCTGAGTGTGAGTGTGAGGGTGAGGGTGAGGTTTAGGGTTAGGTTGAGGGTTATGGTTAATGTCAGGGTTAGGGTTAAGTTGAGGAATAGGGTTAGGGTTAGGTTTAGGATGAGGGTTAGGCTGTGGGGTAGGGTTAGGGTTAGGGTGTGGGTTAGGTTCAGTGTGAGTTTTAGGGTTAAGGTTAGGGTCAGGGTTAGGATTAGGGTGAGGGTAAGGTTTAGCTTGAGGGTTACATTGAGGGTGAGGTTTAGGATTAGGGGTAGTATTAGGGTGAGGTTAAGGTGAGAGCTAGGTTGAGTGTGAGGGTTAGGGTTAGGGTTAGGAATAGGGTTAGGATTAGGTTTAGGGTTAGGGTTAGGGTTAGGGTGAGTCTTAGGCTGAGGTGTAGGGTTAGGTATAGGGTGAGAGTTAAGTTTAGTGTGATGGTTAGGGTTTGGTGTAGGGTTAGGGTGAGGGCTAGGGTGAGTGTGAGGGTGAGGTTTAGGTTTAGGGATTGGGTGAGGATTAGGGTTAGGTTTAGGGTTAGCGTGAGGTTTAGGCTGATGGGTAGGGATACAGTTAGTGTGAGTGATAGGTTTAGTGGGAGGGTTAGGTTTAGGTTTAGGGTTAGTATTAGGGTGAGGGTTCGGGTGAGGGTTCGGGTTAAGGTGTGGTTGAGGATTAGGGTTAGTGTGAGGACTAGTTTTAGGGTTAGGGTTACTGTTAGGGTTAGGGTTAGGCTGAGGGTAAGGGTTAGGGTCAGCGTGATTTTGAGGGTAAGGGTTAGGGTTAGTGTTACTGTTAGGGTGAGTGTTTGGGTTAGTGTGAGGGTTAGGGTTAGGGTTAGGTGAAGGTGAGGGTAAGGGTTAGGGTGAGGGTTAGGGTGAGGGTGAGTGTTAGGATTAGAATTAGGGTTAGGTTTAGGGTTAGGGTGAACTTGAGGTTTAGTTTTAGGGTGAGGGTTAGGGGTATTGTTAGGGTTAGGGTGCGGGTGAGGGTGCGGGTGAGGGTGAGGGTTAGGGTTAGGGTAGGGTTAGGTTTAGGCTGAGGGTGAGGGTGATGGACAGTGTTCGGGTAAGGGTGAGGGCTAGGGTGAGGGTGAGAGTTAGTGTGAGGGTGAGGGTGAGGGTTTCGTTTATGTCAGGTTTCAGGTTAAGGTGAGGATTAGGGTGAGGGTGAGGGTGAGGGTTTCGTTTACATCAGGTTAGGGTTAAATGAGGTTAGGGTTACAGTGAGGCTTAGGGTTAGGTTTAAGTTGTGGGTTAAGGTTATTGTGATGTTTAGGGTGAGGGTGAGGGTTAGGGTGAGAGTTAGGGTGAGGTTTAGGGTTAGTGTTAGGTTTAGGGCTAGGGTGAGGGTGAGGTTTAGTGTTAGAGTTAGGGTTATGGGGAGGGTTAAATTGAGTGTCAGGGTTAGGGTTAATGTTAGGGTTAGCGTTAGGATGAATGTTAGGTTGAGGTTTAGGGTTAGGGTTAGGTTTAGGGTTAGGATGAGCGTTAGGCTGAGGGTTAGGGTTAGGGTTAGTGTGAGGGTTAGGTTTAGGTTAGGGTTACGTTTAGGGTTTGTTTAGGGTGAAGTTTAGTTTTAGGTTTAGGTTTAGCATAAGGTTTAGTCTGAGGGTTAGGGTACGGGTTAGTGTGAGGGATATGTTTAGGGTTAGGTTTAGGGTGTGGACTATGGTGAGGGTGAGGGTTAGGGTTAGTGTTAGGGTTATAGATAGGTTCAGGGGTAGGTTAATGATTAGGATTATGTTAAGGACTAGGGGTTAGGCTGAGGGTGAGGATGACGTTGAGGGTGAGGGTTAGGGTTAGAGTGAGGGTTAGATTAAGGGTGAGAAAGAGGGGGAGATTTTGGTTTAGGGTTAGAGTTAGGTTGAGGGTAAGGTTTAGGATTAGGGTTAGCACTAGGTTTAGGCGGAGGGTGAGGGTGAGGTTCAGGGTGAGTTTTAGGGTTAGGGTGAGGTTTAGGGTTAGGGTTAGTTTTAGAGTGAGGTTTAGGGTTAGGGTTAGAGTTAGGGTTTGGTTAGGGTGAAGGTTAATTTTAGGTTTAGGCTTAGATTAAGGTTTAGGCTGAGGTTTAGGGTTAGGGTTAGTGTGAGGGTTAGGTTTAGGGTTAGAGTTAGGGTGTGGGCTAGGCTGATGGTGAGGGTTAGGTTGAGGATGAGGGTGAAGGTTTAATTTAGGTAAGTGTTAAGAGTAGGTTAGGGTGAGGATTATGGTGAGGTTGAGGGTTAAGGTGAGGGTTAGGGTTAGGGTGCGGTTGAGGGTGAGGGTAAGGGTTAGTGTGAGGGTTAGGGTGAGGATGCTGTTTAGGATTAGAGTTACGGTTAGGATTAGGGTGAGGTAGAGGATTAGGGTTAGTGTTAGGGGGAGGGTTAGGGTTGGGGTGAAGGTTAGGGTTAGGGTTAGGGTTAGGGTGAGGGTGAGGTTTAGGGTTAGGGTTAGTGTTTGGAATAGGCTGAAGGTGAGGGTGAGGGTGACCTTGAGCGTTAGGATTATGGTTAGAGTGATGGTGAGGGATAGGGTGAGGGTGATGGTTATTGTGAGGATGAGGTTGAGGTTTTCGTTTATGTCAAGGATAGGGTTAATCTGAGGTTAGGTTTAGGGTGAGTGTTAGGTTTAGAGGTAAGGTGAGGTTTAGTGTTAGGTGATGTTTAGGGTGAGGGTGAGGGTTAGGTGAGGGTGAGGATTACGGTATGGGTGAGGGTGGGGGTTAAGATTGGGAATACGGTTAGGGATTTGGTTAGACTGAAGTTGAGGGTGAGGGTGAGGGTGAGGGTTTGGGATAGGTTACGTTTAGGGTTAGGGTGAGGGTTACGGTTTCTGTGAGGGTTATGGTTATGGTTAGGGTTAGGGTTAGGGTGAGGGGAAGGGTTCGAGTGAGGTTTAGGGTGAGGGTGAGGTTTAGGGTTAGGGTTAGATTTAGGGTGAGGGCTTGTGTGAGGGTGAGGGTTAGTGTAAAGGTAAGGGTGAGGTGTTCTTTTAGCCAGAGTTTGGTGTTATGGTGAGGATTAGGGTGAGGGTGAGTGTTAGGTTGAGGGTTAGGTTTAGGGTGAGGGTTAGGGCAAGGGTTAGAGTGAGGGTTATGGTTTGGGTGATGTTTAGCATAAGGGTGAGGGTTATGGTGAGGATGAGTTTTCGGGTGAGGGTCAGGGTTCAAGTGAGGGTAAGAGTTAGGGTGTGGTTGAGGATTAGTGTTAGGTTGAGTATTAGCATTAGATTTAGGGTTAGTGTGAGGGTGAGGGTTAGGGCTAGGATTAGGTTTAGGTTGACGGTTAGGATTAGGGTTAGGTTTAGTAGGATTGTTAGGGTGCAGGGTAGGGTTAGGGTTAGTGTTAGGAAGAGTGTTAGGGTGTCGGTGAGTGTTAGAGTGAGGATCAGGGTAAGGGTATGGGTGAGGTTTAGGTTTAGGGTAAGGATTAGGGTTACAGTTAGGTTAATGGTGAGGGTAAGGGTTAGGGTGAGGTTTAGTGTGAGGCTTAGGGTTAGGGTTAGGGTTAGGGTGAGGGTGAGGGTGAGGTATAGGGTTTGGGTTAGGGTTAGGGTGAGGGTTAGCAATAGGTTTACGGTTAGGGTGAGAGTGAGGGTGAGGGTTAGGGTAAGGTTTAGGGTTACAGTTAGGGTGAGGGTGAGGGTTAGTATTAGGGTTAATATTTGAGTTAGCCTGAGGGTTAGGGTGAGGGTTAGGTTTAGGGTAAGTGTTAGGGTTAGGGGTACGTTTAGGGTGAGGGTTAGGGTTAGGGTTAGGGTTAGGATGAGCGTTAGGCTGAGGTTTATGTTTAGGGTTAGTTTGAGGGTTAAGAATTAGGGTTAGGGTTAGGGTTAGGGTGAGGGCTGGGGTTAGGTTTAGGATTAGCATAAGGTTTAGTTTGAGGGTTAGGTTTAGTGTTAGTGTGAGTGTTAGGTTTAGGGTTAGAGTTAGGTTTAGGTTCAGGGTAAATGTTTGGGTGAGATTTAGGGTGAGGGTGAGGGTTAGGGTTAGGGTGAGGTTTAGGGTGAGGGTTAGGGTGAGGGTGAGGGGGAGTGTGAGGGTTTGGTTTAGGGTTAGAGTTAGGGTGAGTTTGAGGGTTAGTAGTAGGTTTAGAACTAGGTTTAGGCTGAGGGTGAAGGTGAGGTTGAGTGTGAGGTTTAGGGTTAGGGTGAGGGTTAGGGTTAGTTTTAGGTTTAGGGTGAGGGTTAGTGTTAGGGTTAGGGTTAGGATGAGCGTTAGGCTAAGGGTTAGGGTTAGGGTTAGTGTGAGGGTTAGGATTAGGGTTAGGGTTAGGATTAGGGTTTAGTTAGGGTGAAGTTTTCTTTTAGGTTTAGGGTTAGGATAAGTTTTATCCTGAGTCTTATGGTAAGGATTATTGTGACGGTTAGGTTTAGGGTTAGGGTTAGGGTGTGGGCTAGGGTGAGGGTGAGGGTTTAGTTTATGTAAGGGTTAAAGTAAGGTTAGGTTGAGGATTAGGGTGAGGTTGAGTGGTGAGGGTAAGGGTTAGGGTTAGGGTTAGGTTTACTGTGAGGTTTAGGGTTACACTAAGCGTGAGGGTGAGGGTAACGGTTAGGGTGAGGGTTAAGGTGAGGGTGAGGGTTAGGATTAGAGTTAGGGTTAAGATTAGGGTGAGGTTGAGGGTGAGGGTTAGTGTTAGGGTGAAGGTTAGGGTTGGGGTGAGTCATAGGGTTAGGGTTAGGGTTGGGGTGAGGGTGAGGGTGAGGGTGAGGGTGAGGTTTTTGTTTACGTGAGGTTTAGGGTTAAGATGACGTTAGGGTTAGGGTAAGGGTTAGGCTAAGGTTTAACCTGAGGTTTACGGTTAGTGTGATGTTTAGGGTGAGGGTGAAGGTTAGGGTGAGGGTGAGGGTTATGGTAAGTGTCAGTGTGAGGGTTTGGATTGGGAATAGGTTAGGGTTAGGTTTGGGCTGAAAGTGAGGGTGAGGGTGAGGTTGACGCTGAAGGTTAGGTTTAGGGTTAATGTTAGGTTTAGGATTACGGTGAGGGTAATGGTTACTGTGAAGGTTATGGTTAGGGTTAGGGTTAGGGTTATTGTTATGGTTAGGGTGAAGGCTAGGGTGAGGGTGAGTGTTAGGGTGAGTTTTAGGTTGAGGGTTTATTTTAGCCAAGGATTTGGGTTATGGTGAGGAATAGGGTGAGGTTGAGAATTATGTTTTGGGTTAGGGTTAGGATGAGGGTTAGGGCTAGGGTTAGGGTGAGCGTTAGGGTTTGGGTGATGTTTAGCATGGGGGTGAGTGTTAAGGTGAGGGTGAGGGTCAGGGGGTGGGTGAGGATTAGGGTTAGGTTGAGTGTTAGTGTTAGGTTTAGTTTTAGTGTGAGGGTGAGGGTTATGGGTAGCATTAGGGTTAGGTTGAGGGTTTGGATTAGGGTTAGGGTGAGTCTGAGGGTGAGGGTGAATGGTAGGTTTAGGGTTTGGGTGAGGTTTAGGGTGAGGGTCAGGGATAGGGTGAGGGTGTGGGTTAGGGATAATGTTAGGTGTAGGGTTAGGGTGAGATTAAGGGTGAGGTTTAGGTTTAGGAATAGGGTTAGGGTTAGGGTGCGGGTGAATGTTAGGTTTAGGGTGAAAATTAGGGTTAGAGTTAGATTTATGTTGAGGGTAAGGGTTAGGGTGAGGTTTAGTGTGAGGGTTAGGGTTAGGGTTAGGGTGAGGGTGAGGTATGGGTTTTGGGTTACAGTTAGGGTGAGGGTTAGGGATAGGTTTAGGGTTAGGTTGAGGGTGAGGGTGAGGGTGAGGTTTAGGGTTAGGTTTAGAGTTAGAGTTAGGCTGAGGGTGAGGGTTGAGTTAGCCTTAGGGTGAGGGTGAGGGTTAAGGTTAATGTGAGGGTTAGGGTTAGGGTTAGGGCGAGGGTTAGGTTTACGTTTAGGGTTAGGATCAGGGTTAGGTTGAGGGTTAGGTTTAGGGTTAGTGTGAGGGTTAAGTTAAGGGTTAGGGTAGGGTTAGGGTCAGGGTAAAGTTAGGGTGAGGTTTAGGGTGAGGGTGAGGGTAAAGGTTAGTGTGAGGGTTAGGGCGAGGGTGAGGGTTAGGGTTAGGGTGAGGGTTAGGGTGAGGGTTAGAATAAGGGTTAGGGTGAGGGTAAGTGTTAGGGTGATGGTAAGGTTGAGGGTGAGGGATAGGATTATGTTGTGGGTAAGGGTTAGGGTGAGGGTTAGCGTGAGGTTTAGGATTAGGGTGGGGGTTAGGGTTAGGGTTAGATTGAGGGTTAGGGTTAGGGTGATGTTTATTGTGAGAGTATCGTTTAGGGTGAGGGTGAGTTTTCGGGTGAGCATGAGGGTTAGGATGAGGGTGAGGGTTAGGGTCACAGTTAGGATTAGGGAGAGGGGCAGGGTGAGCATTAGGGTTAGGATTAGGGTTAGAGTGAGGATGAGGGTGAGGGTCAGATTGTGGTTAAGTGTTATGGTTAGGGTTAGGGATAGTGCTAGGTTGAGGGTGAGGGTTAGTGTGAGGGTTAGTGTGAGGGTGAGGGTTTCCTTTACATTAGTGTAACGGTTAGGGTGAGGATTAGGTTGAGGGTGAGGGTTAAGCTGAGGTTAGTGTTAGGGTGATGGTTAGGGTTAGGGTGATGTTGATTGTGCGGGTGAGTGTACGGTTAGGGTGAGGGTGAGGGTGAGGGTTAGTGTTAGGTTTAGGTTTAGGTTGAGGGTGATTGTGAGGGTTAGGATTAGGAATAGGATTAGGGTTAGGGTTAAGCTGATGCTGAGGGTCAGGGTTAGGGTGAATGTTAAGGTCAGGATTAGGATTAGGGTTAGAGTGAGGGTTACGGTTAGTGTGAGGGTAATGGTTAGGGTTAGGTTGAGGGTAAGGATTAGGGTGAGAGTAAAGATTAGGGTGAGGGTTAGGGTGAGTGTGAGGGTTTGGATTAGGGTTTGTGTTAGAGTTAGGGTGAGGGTTAGTATTTGGGTGATGTTTAGAATGAGCGTGAGGGTTAGGGTGAGGATGATGGTTCGGGTGAGGGTGAGGGTTCGGTTAAGGGTGAGGGTTAGGGTGTGGGTGAGGATTAGGTTTAGGGTGAGGGTTAGCATTAGGGGTAGTTTTAGGGTTAGGTTGAGGGTTAGGGTTAGGTTTAGGGTGAGGGGTAGGGACAGGGGTAGGGTCAGGTTTAGGGTGAGGTTTAGGGTGAGTGTGAGGGTTAGGTTGAGGGTGAGGGTGAGGGTTAGGGTTAGGGTTTGCGTTAGACTTAGGGTGAGTTTGAGGGTGAGGGTTAGGTTTAGGATTAGGGTGAGTGTTAGGGTTAGGTTGAGGGTTAGAGATAGTGTTAGGGTTAGGGTAAGGGTGAGGGTGAGTGTTAGGTTTACGTTTAGGGATAGAGTTAGGGTGAGGGTGAGGGTGAGGGTTAGGATTAGGTTAGATTTAAGGTTAGGCTGAGGTTGATCAAGAGGATGAGGTTTAGGGTGAGGTTTAGGTTTCCGGTTAGGGTTAGGGTGAGGGTTAGGATTAGGGTTATGGTTAGGATGAGGGTTAGGCTAAGGGTTAGGGTTAGGGTTAGGGTGAGGTTTAGGGCTAGGTTTAGGGTTAGGATAAGGATTAGGCTGGGGATTAGGGTTCGGGTTAGTGTGAGGGTTAGGTTTAGTGTCAGGGTAAGAGTTAGGGTGAGGGTAAAGTTTAGGGTGAGGGTTAGGGTGAGGGTGAAGTTTAGGGTTAGGTTGAGGGTTAGGGTCAATTTTAGGTTTAGGGTTAGAGTGAGGGTAAGGGTGTGGGTAAGTGTTAGGGTGAGGTTTAGAGTGAGGGTGAGGGTTAGAGTCAAGGTTAAGATTAGGATTAGGGTTAAGGTGAGGGTTAGGGTTTGGGTGAGTGTTAGGGTGAGTTTTAGGGTGAGGGTGAGGGTTAGGGTGAGGGTAAAGTGTTAGGGAGTGAGTTACGGTGAGGCTGAGTGTTATGGTTAGCCTGAGGGTGAGGGTGAGGCTTAGGGTGTAGCTTTGGGTTAAGGTTAAGGATATGGTGAGGATTAGGGTTAGGTTGAGGGTGAGGGTTAGGGTTAGGGGTAACATTAGAGTTTGGGTGAGGGTTAGGTTTACTGTGAGGGTTAGGGTTGATTTAGTGTGATGGTAAGGGTTAGGGTGACGGTTAGGTTGAGTGTGAGGTAGGATGAGGGTTAGGGTAAGGGTGAGGTTTAGGGATAGGTTTAGGGTTAGGGTGAGGGTTAGGGTTAGGGTTAGGATTAGAGTTAGGGTGACAGTAAGGCTTCGGGTGAGGGTTAGGGTGAGGATGAGAGTTAGGGTTAGGGTGAGGGTGAGGGTAAGTGTTAGCATGAGGACTAGTGTTAGGTTTAGTATTAGGGTGAGTGTTAGGTTTATGGTGAGGGTGAGGGTGAGGGTTAGGTTCAGTATTAAGGTTAGGGTTAGTGTGAGGGTTAGTGATAGGGTTAGGGTTAGGGTGAGGGTTAGAGTTAGGGTAAAGGTGAGGGTTATTCTGAGAGTTAGGGTTAGGTTTAGGGTGAGAGTTAGGCTAAGTGTGAGGGTTAGGGTTAGGGTGAGGGTTAGTTTTAGGGGGAGGACTAGGTTGAGGGTTAGGTTGAGGGTGAGATTGAGTGTGAGGTTTTAGGTTAGGTAAGTTTTAGGGTTAGGGTTAGGGTGAGGATTAGGGTGAGGTTGTGTGTTAGGGTTAGGGTGAGGGTGAGGGTGAGGGTCAGGGTTAGTGTTAGGATGAGGGTTAGGGATAGGGTTAGGGTGAGGTTGCGGTTGATGGTGAGGGTTAGGCTTAGGGTTAGTGTGAGGTTTAGGGTTATGGTGAGGGTTATGGTTAGGGTGAGGGATAGGGTTAGGGTTAGGTTGATTGTTAGTGTTAGGTTGATGTTTAGTGTGAGGGTGAGGATTAGGGTGTGGGTGAGTGTTCAGGTAGAGTTAGGGTTAGGGTTAGGGTTAAGGATAGGGTTAGGGTTTAGCTAAATTTAGGGTGAGGGTGATGATTAGGGTTAGCTTGAGTTTTAGGGTTAGGTTTAGGGTTAAGATGAGGTTTAGGCTGAGGGTTAGGGTTAGGTTTAGGGTTACTGTGAGGGTTCAGGTTAGGGTGAGGGTTGGATTTAGGTTTTGGGTTAGTATAAGGGATAGGGTGAGGTTTAGGGTTACGGTTAATATGAGTGTTAGGTTTAGGTTAGGTTGAGGGTAATGGTTAGGGTGAGGGTTAGGGTGAGGCTGAGGGATAGGTTTATGGTGAGGGTTAGGTTGAGTGTTAGGATTATGGTTATGGTTAGGGTAAGGCTGAAGGTGAAGGAGAGGTTGAAGGTGAGCGTTAGGATTATGGTTACAGATAGGGTGAGGATTCAGGTTAAGGTTAGATTTAGGGTGAGGGTTAGGCTCAGCGGTAGGGTTAGGGTTAGGTTGAGGGTTAGGTTTAGTGTGAGGTTCAGGGTTAGGGTTAGAGTGAGGGTTAGGTTTAGTGTGTTGGTTAGGGTTAGGGTTATGTTGAGGGTAAGGGTTAGGGTGAGGGTGAGGTTTAGGGTTAGCATTAGGTTTAAGGTTAGGGTTAGGATGAGGGTTAGGTTGAGGTAGAGGGTGAGGGTGAGGATAAGGGTTAGGATGAAGGTTAGGTTTAGTGTGAGGGTGAGGATTAGGTTTAGTGTGAGGGTGAGGGTTAGGTTTAGGGTGAGTATTAGGGTTAGGGAAAGGGTGAGGGTTAGGGTTAGGGTTAGGATTAGGGTGAGGGTCAGGGTGAGGTATAGGTTTAGGTTGAGGATTAGATATAGGGTGAGGTTTAGGGTTTGGGTTAGGGAGAGATTTTGGGTTAGGGTGATGTTTATTGTGAGGGTGAGTGTTAGGGCGGGTGTGAGTGTTCGGGTGAGGGTGAGTGTTCAGGTGAGGGTGAGGATTAGGGTGTGGTTGAGGGTTAGGGTTAGTATGAGAGTCAGGGTGAAGTGAAGGTATGGGGTTAGAGTGAGGGTTAGGGTTAGTGTGAAGGTTAGAGTTAGGGTTAGGTTTAGCGTTAGTTTGAGGATAAGAGTTAGGGGGTGGGTTAGTGTGAGGGTGAGGGTTAGGGTTAGCGTTAGGGTTAGGGTGAGCATTATGGTGAGGTTTAGGGTTAGGGTGAGGTTTAGGATTAGGGATAGTGTGAGGTTTAGTGTTAGGGTGATGTTTAGGGTGAGGTTGAGGGTTAGTGTGAGGGTGCGGGTGCGGGTGAGGGTGAGGGTTAGTGTTAGGTTTAGGGTGAGGGTGAGGGTTAGGGTTAGGATTAGTGTTAGGGTTAGGCTGAGGGTGAGGATGAAAGTGAGGGCGAGGGTTAGGGTTAGGGTTAGGGTGAGGATTCGAGTTAGTGGGAGGGTTAGTGTGATGGTGAGGGTCAGGCTGAGGGTGAGTGTTAGAATGAGGTTGAGGTTGGGGGTGAGGGTTATGGTTAGGATTAGATTAAGGTGAGTTTTAGGGTGAGGGTTAGGGTTAGGTTTATTGTTAGGTTTAGGGTTTGGGTTAGGTGAGGGTGAGGGTGAGGTTTAGCGTTAGGGTTAGGGTTAGGGTTAGGGTGAGGGTGGGGTTCAGGGTTAAGGTTAGGATTATGTAAAGGGTAAGGCTGAGGGGGAAGTGGAGGTTGAGTGTGAGGTTTTGGGTTAGGGTTACGGTTAGGGTGAGGGTTACTGTTAGGTTTAGGGTTAGTATAAGGGCTAGGCTGAGGGTAAGGGTTAGGGTTAGTGTGAGTGTTAGGTTTAGGGAAAGGGTTTGGGTTAAGTTGAGGGTAAAGTTTAGAGTAAGGTTTATGGAGAGGATGAGGGTTAGGGTTACCGTGAGGGTTCGGGTGAGGGTTAGGGTTAGGGTTATGGTTAGGGGTAGCGTGAGGGTTTGGGTGAAGGTTAGGTTTAGGGTTAGGCTTCGGGTGTGGGTTAGGGTGTGGGTAAGTGTTAGAGTGAGGGTTAGGGTGAGGGTGAGGGTTAGGAGGAGGGTGAGGGTTAGTGTTAGCATTAGGGTTAGGGTGAGGGTGAGGGTTAGGTTTAGGGTGAGTGTTAAGGTGAGGGTTAGGGTTAAGGTTAGGGATAAGGTGAGGATTAGGGTTAGAGTTAGGAATAGGTTGAGGGTTAGGCTGAGGGGTAGTGTTAGGTTTAAGGTGAGGGTTAGGTTTAGTGTGAGGATTAGGGTTAGGTTTAGGGTGAGGTTTAGGTTTAGTGTGAGGGTTAGGGTTAGTGTTAGGGTGAGGGTAAGGGTTAGGGTGAGGTTTAGGGTGAGGGTGAGCTTTAGGGTTAGCGTTAGGTTTAGGTTTAAGGTTAGGATGAGGGTTAGGGTTAGGGTTAGGGTGAGGGTGAGGGTGAGGCTGATGTTTAGGATGAGGGTTAGGGTTAAGGTGAGGGTTCGGGTTAGGTTTAGGGTGATGGTTAGGGTAAGTGTTAGGGTGAGGGTTAGGGTTATGGTTAGGTTTAGTGTGAGGGTCAAGGTGAGGTTTAGTGTTAGGTTTAGGGTTAGGGTTAGGGTGACGGTAATTGTTAGGGTGAAGGTTAGGGTGATTGTGTGGTTTATGGTTAGCTTTAGGTTTAGAGTTAGGGTTAGGATGAATGTTAGGGTTATGTTTAGGGTTAGGCTTAAGGTGAGGGTGAGGGTTAGGGTTAGGTTTAGGGTTAGGGTTAGTTTTAGGGTGAGGGCAAGGGTGAGGGTGAGGGTTAGGGTGAGGGTGAGTTTAAGGGTGAGGGTGAGGGTTAGGGTGAGGTTTTCATTTAATTAAGTGTTAGGGTTAGAGTTAGGGTGAGGTGTAGGGTGAGGGTGTGGGTTGTGGTTAGGGTTAGGGTTAGGGTGAGGCTGAGGGTCAAGGTTAGTGTTAGGATGAGGATTATGGTTAGGGTTAGGGTGAGGGTGAGGGTAAGGTTTAGGGTTAGGGTTAGTGTGAGATTTAGGGTTTCGGTGAGTGTTAGGGTTAGGGTGAGGAGTAGGGTTAGGGTTACGTTGAGGGTTAGGGTTGGGTGATGTTTAGTGTGAGGGTGACGGTTAGGGTGAGGGTGAGTGTTCTGTTGAGAATTAGGGTTAGGGTTAGGAATTGGGTTAGTGTGAGGGTAAGTGTTAGGGTGAGGGTTAGGGTGAGGGTGAGGTTTAGGGTTAGGGTGAGTGTTAGGTTTAGGGTTATGATGAGGGTGAGGGTTAGGGTGAGCCGTAGGTTTAGGGTTAGGGTTAGTTTGCGGGTAAGGATGAGGGTAAGGGTTAGGGTGAGGTTAAGGGTGAGGGTGAGTTTTAGGGTTAGGGTGAGATTAAGGTTTATGGTGAGGGTTAGGGTGAGGGTTAGAGTGAGGTTAGTGATAGGGTAAGGATTAGTGTTAGTGTGAGAGTTAGGGTGAGGGTTAGGATTAGTGTCTGTGTGAGGATAAGTGTTAGGGTGAGGGTTAGGGTGAGGGTGAGGGTTAAGGTTAGGGTGATGGTTAGGGTTAGGGTTATGCTTAAGGTGAGGGTTAGGGTGAGCTGTAGGTTTACCGTTAGGCTTATTTTGCGAGTTAGGGCGAGGGTAAGGATTAGGGTGAATTTTAGGTTTAGGATGAGGTTTAAGGTTAGGGTCAGGGTAAGGGTTAAGGTGAGGGTTAGGGTGAGGTTTCGGGTCAGGGTTAGGGATAGGGTGAGGATTACGGTTAGTGTGAGGGTTAGGATTAAGTTTATTGTGAGGATAAGGGTTAGGGTGAGGGTTAGAGTGAGGGTGTGGATTTGGGTTAGTGTTAGGGATAGGGTGAGCTTAAGGGTGAGGGTTAGGTTTAGGGTGAGGGTTATGGTTAGGTTTAGGGTGAGGGTCAGGGTGAGGTTCAGCATTAGGGTTAGGTTTAGGGTTAGGTTGAGGGTCGGTTGAGGGTTAGGGTTAGGATTAGTGTTAGAGTTAGGGTGAGGGCTAGGGTGAGTGTGAGGTTTGGGTGAGGGTGAGGGTGAGTGTTTCAGTTATGTAAGTGTTAGGGTTAGTGTGAGGATTAGGGTGAGGGTGAGGGTTAACCTGAGGGTAGGTTTAGCCTGATGGTTAGGGTTAGGGTGAGGGTGAGGGTTAGGGTTAGGGTGATGGTTAGGGTGAGGGTGAGGCTGAGAGTTAGGATTAGGAATAGGGTTAGTGTTAGGGTCAGGCTGAGGTTAGGGTCAGGGTAAGGATGAAGGTTCGAGTTAGGGTTATAGTTAGAGTGAGGGTTAAGCTTAGTGTGTGGGTTAGGGTTAGGTTTATGTTTCGGGTGAGGGTTAGGATTTTATTTAGGGTTAGCATAAGGGTTAGGCTGAGGGTTAAGGTTAGGGTTAGTCTGGGGTTAGGTGTAGGGTTAGGGTAAGTCTAATGTTTAGGGTGAGGGTTAGGGTGAGTGTGAGGGTTAGGGTTAGGGTGAGGGTTAGGGTGAAGGTTAGGTTTACGGTTAGGGTTAGGGTGAAGGTTAGAGTGTGGGTTAGTGTAAGGGTGAGGGTTAGGGTGAGGGTTAGGATTAGGGTTAGCATTAAGTTAAGGGTGAGGATGAGGGTTAGGGTGAGGGTTTGGGTTAAGTTTAAAGATAGGGTGAGGATTAGCTTTAGAGTTAGGTTTAAGTTGAGGGTTAGGAGGAGGGGTAGGATTAGGGTTAGGGTGAAGGTTAGGTTTAGTGTGAGAGTTAGGGTTAGGGTTAGGGTGATGGTAAGGTTTATTGTGAGGGTTAGGGTGAGTGTGAGGTTTAGGGTTAGCATTAGCTTTAGCGTTAGGTTTAGGATGAGTGTTAGGGTTAGGTTTAGGGTTAGGATGAGGGTGATGGTGAAGGTTAGATTTAGGATGAGGGAAGGGGTTAGGGGTAGGGTGAGGGTTAGGGTTAGGGTTACTGTGAAGGTTAGGATTATGGTGAGGTTTAGGGTGAGGGTGAGGGTGAGGGTTAGGTTTAGCATTAGGGCGAGGGTTAGCTTTAGGGTGATGTTTAGTGTCCGGGTGAGGGTTAGGATGAGGGTGAGTGTTCTGCTGAGAGTTAGGATTAGGGTTAGGGTCAGGGATAAGTTTAGTGTGAGGGTAAGGGTTAGGGTGAGTGTGAGGGTGAGGGTCAAGTTTAGGGTTAGGGTGATCGTTAGGGTTAGTTTTAGGGTTATGTTTAGGGTGAGGGTTAGGGTGAGCGGTAGGTTTAGGGTTAGGTTTACTTTGCGGGTTATGGTGAGGGTAAGGGTTAGGGTGAGGTTTAGTGTGTGGATGAGGGTTAGGGTTATTATTAGGGCTAGGGTGAGGGTTAGGGTGAGGGTTAGGGTTAGGGTTAGCGTTAGGGTGAGGGTGAGGTATAGGGTGAGGTTTAGGGTTAGGGTGAGGGTTAGGGATAGTGTTAGGTGAGGGTGAGTGTTAGGTTTAGGTTTAGGTTTAGAGTTAGGGTGAGGGTGAGGGTGAGGGTTAGGATTAGTGTTAGGGTTAGGGTTAGGATGAGGGTTAGGCTGTGGGTTAGGGTTAGAGTTAGGGTTAGCATAATGTTTAGGCTGAGGTTTAGGGTTAGGCTTAGCGATAGGGTTAGGATGAGGGTTAGGCTGACAGTAAGTGTTAGGGTGAGGTTTAGGGTGAGGTTGAGTATTAGACTTAGCATCATTCTTAGGGTGAGGTTTAGGTTTAGGTATAGCATTAGGGTTAGGTTAGGATTAGGGTGAGGGTACGGTGAGTGTGAGGTTTAGGGTTAGCATTAGGTTTAGGGTTAGGGTGAAGGTTAGGATTAGTGTGAGAGTTAGGGTTAGGGTTAGGGTGATGGTAAGGGTTAGTGTGAGGTTTAGGGTGAATGTGAGTTTTAGGGTTAGCATTAGTTTTAGCGTTAGGTTTAGGATGAGTGTTAGGGTTAGGTTTAGGGTTAGGGTGAGGGTGAGGGTGAAGGTTAGAGTTAGGATGAGGGTAGGGGTGAGGGGTAGGGTGAGCGTTAGGGTTAGGGTTACTGTGAGGGTTAGGATTATGGTGAGGTTTAGGGTGAGGGTGAGGATTAGGTTTAGCATTAGGGTGAGGGTTAACTTTAGGGTGATGTTTAGGGTCCATGTGAGGGTTACGA
The DNA here is from genome assembly GCF_024711535.1 of Dipodomys merriami. Taxonomy (NCBI): domain Eukaryota; kingdom Metazoa; phylum Chordata; class Mammalia; order Rodentia; family Heteromyidae; genus Dipodomys; species Dipodomys merriami. The sequence continues at coordinate 1,673,679 of NW_027203137.1, forward strand.
TGAGGGTGAGTGTTCTTCTGAGAGTTAGGATTAGGGTTAGGGTCAGGGATAAGTTTATTGTGAGGGTAAGGGTTAGGGTGAGTGTTAGCGTGAGGGTCAAATTTAGGGTTAGGGTGATCGTTAGGGTTAGGTTTAGGGTTATGTTTAGGGTGAGCGGTAGGTTTAGGGTTACGGTTAGTTTGCGGGTTATGGTGAGGGTAAAGGTTAGGGTGAGGTTTAGGTTGAGGATGAGGGTTAGGGTTAGGGTAAGGGTAAGGGTTATGTTGAGAGTGAGTGTGAAGGTGAGGGTTAGGCTTAGCATTAGAGTTAGGGTGAGTGTGAGGGTTAAGGTGAGGTTTAGTTTGAGGATGAGGATTAGGGTTAGTGTGAGGGTTAGGGTGAGTGTTAGGGTGAGGGTTAGGGTTAGGGTTTGGGTTAGGGTGAGGGTGAGGTATAGGGTGAGGGTTAGGGTTAGGTTTAGGGTGAGTGTGAGGGTGATAGTTAGGATTAGGAATAGGGTTAGGGTTAGGGTTAGGCTGAGAGTGAGGGTCAGGGTTAGGGTGAGGGTTAGGGTTTGGGTGATGTTTAGGGTGAGGATGAGGGTTAGGGTGAGGATGAGGATTTGGGTGAGGGTGAGGTATCGGGTTAGGGTGTGGGTGGGATTAGGTTATGGTGAGGGTTAGCATTAGGTTTAGCGTTATTGTGACAGTGAGGGTGAGGGGTAGGGGTAGGGTTAGGTTGAGTGTTAGGGTTAGGTTTAGGGTGATGGTTAGGGAGAGGGGTAATGTTAGGGTTAGGGTGAGGTTTAGGATGAGTGTGAGTGTTAGGGTTAGGTTGAGGGTTAGGTTTAGGGTTAGGGTTAGGGTGAGGTTTAGGGTTAGAGTTAGGGGTAAGGTGAATTTGAGGGTGAGGGTTAGGTTTAGGTTTAGGCTTAGGGTTAAGGTTTTGGTGAGGGTAAGTGTTAGGGTGAGGTTTAGTGTGTGGATGAGGGTTAGGGTTATTATTAGGGCTAGGGTGAGGGTTAGGGTGAGGGTTAGCATTAGGATGAGGGTGAGGTATAGGGTGAGGATTAGGGTTAGGGTGAGGGTTAGGGATAGTGTTAGGTTAGAGTGAGAGTGAGGGTGAGTGTTAGGTTTAGGTTTAGGTTTAGAGTTAGGGTGAGGGTGAGGGTGAGTGTTAAGATTAGTGTTAGGGTTAGGGTTAGGATGAGGGTTAGGGTTAGGGTTAGGGTTAGCATAATGTTTAGGCTGAGTGTTAGGTTTAGGCTTAGGGATAGGGTTAGGTTGAGTGTTAGGCTGAAGGTAAGTGTTAGGGTGAGGTTTAGGGTGAGGTTGAGTATTAGGCTTAGCATCATTCTTAGGGTGAGGTTTAGGTTTAGTTATAGCATTAGGGTTAGGGTGAGGGTTAGGATTAGGGCTAAGGTGAGGGTTAGGTTTAGGGTGAGCATTAGATTTAGGGTTAGGGTGAGGGTTTGGGTTACGGTGAGGCTTACCTTTCATGTGAGGGTTAGGTTTAGGTTGAGGGTTAGGGTTGGTGAGAGGGTTAGGGTGAGAGTACAGGTTAGGGTTAGCGTCAGCGTTAGGGTGAGGGTGAGGGTTAGGGTTAGGTTAGGATGAGGGTCAGGGTGAGGGTGAGGGTTAGGGTTGGTGTTAGTGTTAAGGTTAGGGTTAGAGTTAGGGTTAGGGTTAGGGTTAGCATTAGGGTTAGGGTTAGGGTTAGGGTGAGCGATCGGGATAGGGTTAGGGTTAGGGTTAGTGTGAGGGTGAGTGTTATGTTGAGGCTGAGGGTGAGGTTGAGGGTTAAGGATAGGGTTAGGGTGAGGGTGAGGGTGTGTGTGAGGGTTAGGGTTAGGATTAGTGTTAGGGTTAGGGTTCCCTGATGGTGAGCTTGAGGGTGAGGGATAGGGTTAGGTTTAGATTTAGGGTGAGTGTTAGGGTTAGTGTGAGTGTTAGGATTAAGTTGAGGGTTAGGTTTACGGTTAGGGTGCTTGTTAGTGTGAGGTTTAGGGTTAGGGTTAGGTTTAGGTGAGGGTTAGGGTTAGGGTTAGGGTTAATGTTAGTGTTAGGTTGAGGGTGAGGGTTAGGGTGATGGTCAGAGTTAAGGTTAGGTTTTAGGGTTAGGGTTAGTTATAGGGTGAGGCTTAGGGTGAGGGGTAGGGTTAGGAAGAGGGTTAGGTTTAGTGTGAGGTTTAGAGTTAGGGTTAGTGTTAGGGTGAGGGTATGGATTAGGGTGAGGTTTAGTGTGAGGGTGAGGGTTAGTGTGAAGGTTTTTGTTAGGTTTAGTGTAAGGTTTATGGTGAGGTCTAATATGAGGTTGGGGGTTAGGGAGAGCAAGAGGGTGAGGGAGAGCGTCTCAGTTAGGTAAGTGTTAGGATTCGGGTCAGGGTGAGGATTAGGGTGAGAGGGATAGGATGAAATTTAGGGTTAGGCTGATGGTTAGGGTTAGTGTGAGGTTTAGGGTTAGGGTTAGGGTTAGAGTGAGGTTTAGGGTTCGGGTTTGCATTAGGGTTAGGGTGAGGGTTAGGGTGTTTTTGAGGGTTAGGGATAGGGTTAGGGTTAGTGTTAGGGTGAGGGTTAGGGTTAGGATTAGGTTTAGGATGAGGGTTAGGGTAAGGGGTAGGTTTAGGGGTAGGGTGAATGTTAGGATTAGGGAGAGGGTTAGGGAAAGGGTAAGGGTTAGGGTTAGGGTGAGGTTAAGGATTAGGGTGAGGGTGAGGGTTAGTGTTAGTTTTAGGGTGATGGTGAGCGTGAGGGTTAGGGTTAGGTTTAGGCTTAGTTTGAGGGATAGGATGAGGGTTTTGTTTAGTGTTAGTGTTAGGGTTAGGGTGAGGTTTAATATTAGTTGTGAGGGTTAGGGTGAGGGTGAGGGTGAGATTAAGGGTTTGGGTGAGGGTTAGGGTGAGTTTTAACGTTCTGGTTAGGGCTAGGGTGAGGCTTACGGTGAGGGTCAGGGTTAATGTTATGTTTAAGGTGAGGTTTACGGTTAGAGTTAGGGTTAGGGTGAGGATTAGGGTGAGGGTGAGTGTTAGGATGAAGGTTAGGGTTAGAGTGAGTATTAGGGTTAGGGTTAGGGTTAGATTAAGGTTTAGGGTGAGGGTTAGGGTAAGGGTTAGGTTTAGGGTAAGGGTGAGTATGAGGGTTAAAGTTAGGGTTAGGGTGAGGGTTAGGGTTGGGGTGAGGTTTAGGGTTAGGTTTAGGGTGAGGCTTAGGGTGAGGTTTCCGGTGAGTATGAGTGTTAGGTTGTGGGTGAAGGTTAGGGTTAGGGTGAGGGTTAAGGTGACGTTGAGTGTTAGGTTGAGGGTGAGGGTTAGGGTTAGGGTGAGCGATAGCGTGAGGGTTAGGGTTAGGGTGAGTGTGAGGATTAGGGTTAGGGTTACCCTTAGGGTTATGGTTAGGTTATGGGTTAGGGTGAGGTTTAGGGTGAGGGTGAGGTTTAGGGTTAGTGTTACCCTTAGGTTTATGGTGAGGGTATAGGTTAGTTTGAGGTTTAGGGTGAGGGTGAGGGTTAGGATTAGCGTTAGGGTTAAGGTGAGAGTTAGGGTTAGGGTTAGGCTGAGGGTTAGGTTTAGGTTGATGATTAGGGTGAGGGTAAGTGTGAGGGTGAGGGTGAGGGTTAGGGTATAGGTGAGGGTTAGGTTTAGGGTGAGGGTTAGCGTGACGGTGAGGGTTAAGATGAGGGTGTGGAAAAAAGTTAGGTTCGGTTCAGGGTGAGGGTTAGGGTTAGGTTTAGGGTGAGGGTTTGAGTTAGTGTACGGGTTAGGTTTAGGGTTAGTGTGAAGAAAAGGGTTAGGGTGAGGATTAGGGTGAGAGTAAGATTTAGGGTTAGGTTTAGCTTTAGGGTTAGGGTGAGGTTTAGGGTTAGGGTTCAGGTTAGGGTTAAGTTGAGGGTGAGGGTTAGAGTTAGGGTTCGGATGAGGGTTAGGTTTGGGGTGAGTTTTAGGGCTACGGTTAGGGTGAGGGTGATGGTGAGGGTTGGGTTTCGGGTGAGGGTTAGGGTGTGGGTGACGGTTAGTGTTAGGGTGAGGTTCAAGGTGACAGTGAGGGTTAGGATGAGGGTGATGGTTAGAGTTAGTGTGAGTATTAGCTTTAGGGTTAGGGTTAAGGTTATGGAGAGGGTAAGGATCAGGGTGAGGTTTAGGGTGAGGGTGAGAGTTAGAGTTAGCGTTAGGGTTACGGTGAGGGATAGGGTTAGGGTTAGGGTTAGGGTGAAGTTGAGGTTTAGGATTAGGGTTAGGATGAGGTTTAGGGTTAAGGTGAGGGTTAGGGATAGGGTTAGAGTTATGGTGAGGGTTAGGGTTAGGGTTACGTTTTGAGTTGGGTGAATATGAGGGTGAGCTTTAGGGTTAGGATTAGGGTTAGGGTTAGTGTTAGGCAGAGGGTGAGGGTGAGGGTGAGGGTGAGGTTTAGGGTTAGGGTCAGGTTTAGGGTTAGGGTGAGGGTGAGGGGTAGGTTTAGGGTTAGGGAGAGGAATAGGGTTAGGGTGAGGGATAGGGTGAGGGTTACAGTCACGGGTAGGTTTAGGATTAGGTTGAGGATTAGGGTTAGTGTGAGGGTTAGGGTTAGTGTTAGGGTGAGGGTAAGGGTTACTGTGAGGTTTAGGGTGAGGTTGACAGTTAGGGTTAGCTTTAGGTTGAGGGTGAGGTGAGGTTTTGGGTTTGCATTAGGGTTAGTGTGAGGGTTATGGTGAGGGTTAGGGTTAGGGTTAGGGTGAGGGTGAGGGTGAGGGTTAGGATTAGGGTGAGGGTGAGGGTGAGGGTGAGGTTTAGCGTGAGGGTGAGTGTGAGGTTTAGGTTTATGTTTAGATTTAGGGTTAGGGTTAGATTTAGGGTGAGGGTGAGGGTGAGAGTTAGGATTAGGGTGAGGGTGAGAGTGAGGTTTAGTGTTAGGGTTAGTATCAGTTTGAGGGTTAAGGTTAATGTGAGGTTTAGGGTGAGGGTGAGGGTAAGGGTTAGTGTGAGGGTTAGGGTGAGGGTTAAGTTTAGGGTGAGGGGTAGAGGTAGGGTTAGGGTTAGGTTTAGCGTTAGGATTAGGCTGAAGGTGAGAGTGAGGGTTAGGGTGAGGTTAAGGTTGAGGGTGAGGGTGAGGGTTAGGGCTAGGTTTAGGGTGAGGGTGAGGGTGAAAGTAAGGGTTAGGGTGAGGGTGAGGGTTAGGGTTAGGTTTAGTGTTAGTTTGAGGGTTAGGGTTAATGTGAGTTTAGGGTGAGGGTGTGGGTAAGGGTTAGTGTGAGAGTTAGGGTGAGGGTGAGGGTTAGGGTTAGGGTCATGGTTAGCGTTAGGATTAGTTTGAGGATTAGGGTGAGGTTTTGGGTTAGGGTGGCCGTTAGGTATAGGCTGAGTGTTAGGTTTAGGGTTAGGGTGAGGGTTAGGGTTAGTGTGATATTTAGGCTGAGGGTGAGAGTTCGGGTTCTCATGAGGGTTAGCTTTTGTGTGACGGTTAGGGTTCGGGTTAGGGTCAGGGTGAGGTTGAAAGGGTGAGGGTGAGGGTTAGGGTTAGGGTTAGGGTGATTTTTAGGTTTAGGGTTAGTGTTAGGTGAGGGTGAGGGTGAGGGTTAGGGTTACGTTTAAGTTCATGTTGAGGGTTACGGTGAGGTTTAGGGTTAGGGTTATGGTGAGGGTAAGGTTTAGAATGAGGGTTAGATTGAGGGTGAGGGTTAGGTTAGGGTTTGGGTGAGGGAAAGGGTGAGGGTTAGGGTTAGGTTGATGGTGAGGTTAGGGTGAGAATTTTGGTTAGTGTTAGGGTTTAGGGTTAGTGTTAGTGTGAGGGTGATGGTTATGGTTAGGGTTAGTATTAGGGTGAGGTCTAGGGTGAAGGTGAGGTTTAGTGTTAGTGTTATGGTTAGGTATAGGGTGAGTATTAGTATTATGCTTTGTGTGAGTGTTAGGCTGAGCGGTATGGTTAGGGTTAGGTTTAGTGTGAGGATTCGGATTAGGGTTAGGATTAGGGTTAAGGTGAGGGTTAGGGTTAGGTTGAGGGTTAGGGTGCGGGTGAAGTTTAGGGTTAGCATTAGGGATAGGGTGAGGGTTAGGGTGTGGGTAAGGGTCTGGGTAAGGGGTAGGGTGATGGTGAGGTGTAGGGTTTGGGTTAGGTAGAAGGATAGTGTTAGGGTGAGGGTTTGGGTTAGTTTGAGGGTTAGGGTGAAGGTGAGTTTGAGGTTGAGAGTTAGGGTCAGGGTGAGGTGACGATAAGGTTTAGGGATAGCATACGGGTTAGGGTTAGGGTTAGGTTTAGGGTTAGGGTGAGGTTGAGGGTGAGGGTGAGGGTTAGGGTTAGGGTTAGGTTTAGGATTAAGGTAAGGTTTAGGGTAAGGGATAGAGTTAGGGTGAGGGTTAGGTTTAGGGTTACGGGGAGTGTTAGGGTTAGTTTTAGGTTTAGGTGAGGGTTAGTGTTAGGATAAGGGTGAGGATGAGGGTTAGGTTGAGGGGCAGGGTTAGGGATAGGGTAAGGGTTAGTGTTAGGGTGAGGGTTAGGGTAAAGATTAGGGTTAGGGTGAGGGTGAGGGTGAGGGTTAGGGAGAGGGGTAATGTTAGGGTTCGGGTGAGGTTTAGGGTGAGTGTGAGGGTTATGGGTTAGGTTGAGGGTTAGGGTTAGGGTGAGGGTTAGGGTTAGAGTTAGGGGTAGGTTGAATTTGAGGGTGAGGGTTAGGTTTAGGTTTAGGCTTAGGGTTAAGGTTATGTTGAGGGTAAGTGTTAGGGTGAGGTTTAGTGTGTGGATGAGTGTTAGGGTTATTGTTAGGGTTAGGGTGAGGGTTAGGTTGAGGGTTAGAGTTAGGGTTAGCATTAGGGTGAGTGTGAGGTATAGGGTGAGTTTTAAGGTTAGGGTATGGGTTAGGGATATTTTTAGGTTAGGGTGAGGGTGAGGGTGAGTGTTAGGTTTAGGTTTAGGTTTAGAGTTAGGGTGAGGGTGAGGGTGAGGGTTAGGGTTAGAATTAGGATTAGGGTTAGGATGAGGTTTAGGGTTAGGATGAGGTTTAGGGATAGGGTTAGGGTTATTGTGAGGTTTAGGGTTAGGGTTACGGTTTGAGTTAGAGTGAGTATTAGGGTGAGTTTTAGGGTTAGGATTAGGGTTATGGTTAGTGGTAGGCAGATGGTGAGTGTGAGGGTTAGGCTTAGGGTGAGGTTTAGGGTTAGGTTTAGGGTGAGGGTTAGGGTTAGGTTTAGGGAGAGTGATCGGGTTAGGGTGAGGGATAGGGTGAGGGTTAGGGTCACAGGTAGGTTTAGGGTTAGGTTGAAGGTTAGGGTTAGTGTGAGGGTTAGGGTTAGAGTTAGGGTGAGGGTAAGGGTTACTGTGAGGTTTAGGGTGAGGGTGACAGTTTGGGTTAGCTTTTGTTTTAGGGTGAGGTGAGGTTTCGGGTTTGCATTAGGGTTAGGGTGAGGGTTATGGTGAGTGTTATGGTTAGGGTTAGGGTGAGGGTGAGGGTGAGGGTTAGGTTTAGGGTTATGTTGAGTGTTAGGTTAAGGGTGAGGGTTAGGATTAGGGTTAGGATTAGGGTGAGGGTGAGGGTGAGGGTGAGGGTGAGGTTTAGGGTGAGGGTGAGGGTGAGGGTGAGGGTTAGAGTTAGGTTTAGGGTGAGGGTGAGAGTGAGGTTTAGTTTTAGGTTTAGGTTTAGGGTTAGGGTAAGGGTTAGGGTTAGGGTTAGGGTGAGGGTGTGGGTGATGGTTAGGGTTAGGGTGAGGGTGAGGGTGAGGGTTAGGGTTAGGGTTAGGGTTAGTTTTTGTGTTAGGATTAATGTGAGGTTTAGGGTGAGTGTGAGGGTAAGCATTAGTTTGAGGGTTAGGTTGAGAGTTAGGGTTAGGGTGAGGGATAGAGGTAGGGTTAGGTTTAGGTTTAGGGTTAGGTTTAGGCTGAGGATGAGGGTGAGGGTGAGGGTGAAGGTGAGGTTTAGAGTTAGGGTTAGGGTGAGGTTGAGGGTGAGGGTTAGGTTTAGGGTTGTGATGAGTGTTAGGTTTAGGTTGAGGTTTAGGTTTAGGGGTAGGTTTAGGTTGAGGGTGAGGGTGAGGGTGAGGGTCAGGGTTAGTGTTAGGGTGAGGGTGAGGTTGAAGTTTAGGGTTAGGGTGAGGGTGAAGGTTAGGGTTAGGGTTAGGGTTAGGGTTAGTTTGAGTATTAGGGTGAAGTTTTGGGTTAGGGTGACCGTTAGGTATAGGCTGAGTGTTAGGTTTAGGGTTAGGGTGAGGGTTAGGGTTAGTGTGATGTTTAGGGTGAGGGTGAGGCTAAGGGTAAGGGTTCGGTTTCTCATGAGAGTTAACGATTGTGTGACGGTTAGGGTTAGGGTGCGGGTTAGGGTGAGGTTGAAGGTTAGGGTGAGGGTGAGGGGTATGGTTAGGTTGAGGTTTAGTTTTAGGGTTAGTGTTAGGTGAGGGTTATGGGTAGGGTTAGGGTTATGGTTAGGGTTAAGTTTAGGGTGAGGGTTATGGTGAGGGTTAGGGTTAGGGTGAGGGTGAGGGTAAGGTTTAGAGTGAGGGTTAGAGTGAGGGTGAGGGTTAGGATTAGAGTTTGGGTGAGGGAAAGGGTGACGGTTAGGGTTTGGGTGAGGGTGAGGGTTAGGGTGAGAGTTTAGGTTAGTGTTAGGTTTAGGGTTAGTGTGAGTGTTAGTGTGAGGGTGATGGTTAGGTTTAGGGTTAGTATTAGGGTGAGGTCTAGGGTGAGGGTGAGTGTTAGGGTTAGGGTTAGGGATAGGGTGAGGATTAGTGTTATGATTTGGGTGAGAGTTAGGCTGAGCGGTAGTGTTAGGTTTAGGTTTAGTGTGAGGATTCGGGTTAGTCTTAGGGTTAGGGTTAAGGTGAGGTTAAGGGTTGGGTGAGGGTTAAGGTTCGATTTAGCATTAGGGATAGGGTGAGGTTTAGGTTGTGGGTAAGGGTCTGGGTAAGGTTTAGGGTGAGGGTGAGGGGTAGAGTTAGGGTTAGGAAGAAGGTTAGTGTTAGGGTGAGGGTTTGGGTTAGTTTGACGGTTAGGGTGAAGGTGAGTTTGCGGTTGAGAGTTAGGGTGAGGGTGATGGTGACGGTAAGGTTTAGGGATAACATAAGGGTTAGGGTTAGGGTGAGGGTTAGGTTTAGGTTTAGGGTTAGGGTGAGGGTGAGGGTGAGGGTGAGGGTTAGGGTTAGGTTTAGGATTAGATTTAGGTTAAGGGTAAGGGTTAGGATAAGGTTAAGGTTTAGGTTTAGGGTTAGGATGAGGGTTAGGGTTAGTGTTAGGTTTAAGGTGAGGGTTAGTGTTAGGATTAGGGTGAGGATGAGGGTTAGTTTGAGGGGCAGGGTTAGAGATAGGGTAAGGGTTATGGTTAGGGTTAGGGTTAGGGTGAGTGTGAGGGATAATTTTAGGGTGAGGGTTAGTGTGAGGGTTAGTGTGAGGTTTAGGTTTACGGTTAGGGTAAGGGTTAGGTTTAGGGTGAGCGATAGTTTTACGTTTAGGAATAGGTTGAAGTTAATGCTGAGGGTTATGGTTAGGTTTTGTGTGAGGATAAGGGTTAGGGTGAGGATTAGGGTGAGGATGAGGGTTAGGGTTAGCATAAGGTTTAGTGTGATAGGGTTAGGGTTAAGTTTAGGGTAAGGGTTAGGGTTAAGGTAAGGATTAGGGTTTGGCTTAAGGTAAGGGTTAGGGTTAGGGTTAGGGTGATGTTTAGGCTTAGGGTTAGAGTTAGGTTGAGGTTTAGGGTTAATTTTAGGGTTACGGTAAGGGTTAGGGTTAGTGTGAGGTTTAGGGTTAGGGTGATGTTTAGGGTGACGGTGAGGTTTATGGTGAGTGTGAATTTGAGAGTGAGGGTTAGGGTAAGGTTGAGGGTGAGTGGGGTGGTGACGGTGAGGGTTATGGTTAGGTTTAGGTTTAGGGTAAGGGTAAGCCTTAGGGTTAGGATTAGGTTTAGGGTAAGGGTTAGGCTGAGGGTGAGGGAGAGGGTGCGGTTGAGGGTGAGGTTTTTGGATAGGTAAGCGTTAGGTTTAGGTTTAGGGTGAGGATTAGGGTGACGTTAGGGTTGGGGTTAGGTTGAGTGTTAGGGTTAGGGTTAGGGTTAGGGTGAGGGTTAGGGTGTGAGGTAGGGTTAGGGTTACGATGAGAATTATGTTGAGGGTGAGGAATAGGGTTTTGGTTAGGGTAAGTGTTATGGTTATGGTGAGAGTGAGGGTGAGGGTAAGAGTAAGGGTTAGGGTCAGGGTTAGGGTGAGGGTGAGGGTTAGGGTTAGCATTAGAGTTAGGGTTAGGGTAAGGTTGAGTGTTAGGATTAGGGTTAGGGTTAATGTTAGGGTGCAGGTTAAGGTTAGGGTTACGCTGAGAGTGAGGTTCAGAGTTAGGGATAGGATTAGTTTTAGGGTTAGGTGGAGGCTGAGGGTGAGGGTGAGAATGAGGATTAAGTTTAGGGTTAGGTTTAGGGTGAGGGCTAGGATGAGGGTGATATTTTTGTTTAGGAAAGGTTTAGGGTTAGGTTTAGGGTGAGGATTAGGGTGAGGGTGAGGTTTAAGGTGAAGTTTAGGGTTAGGGTTAGGGATAGGGTGAGGGTTACGGTGAGGGTTGGGTTGTGGGTAAGTGTTAGCGTGAGGGTTAGAATGAGGGTAGGGTTAGGGTTAGGGTGAGGGTAATTGTTATTGTGAGGGTTAGGGTGAGGGTGATGGTTAGGGTTAGCTTTCGGGTTAAGGTGAGGGTGAGGGTTATGGTTAGGGTTATGGTGAGTGTTAGGGTTAGGGTTAGGGTGAGGGTTAGGGTTAGGGTGAGTGCGAGGGTGAGGGTGATGGTGAGGTTGTGGGTTAGGTTTAGGTGTAGGGTGAGGGTGAGTGTTTGGTTTAGGGTGAGGGTGAGGATTGGATTTAATGTGAGGTTTAGGGTGAGGGTGAGGTAAGGGTGAGGGTGAGGGTGAGGTTTAGGGTTAGGGGTAGGGGTAGATGTAGGTTGAGTTTTAGGTTTAGGGTTAGTATTAGGGTTAGGGTTAGTATTAGGCTTAGGGTGAGGGTGAGGGTGAGGGTGAAGGTGAGGTTTAGAGTTAGGTTTAGGTTAGAGTTATGGTTAGTTTGAGCGCTAGGATGAGGGTTATGGTTAGGGTGAGGGTGAGGTTGAGGATATGATTGAGACTCACCCTAGCTTTCATGGCTATGGTTAGGGTGAGGGTTAGGGGGACTGGTAGATTTAGTGTTAGATTTAGGATGAGGGTTAGGTTTAGTGTGAGAGTTAGGTTTAGTGGTAGGGTTAGGGTGATGTTAAGTGTTAGAGTGAGGGTTAGGGTGAGAGTGAGGGTTAGGGTGATGTTTCAGGTGAAGGTGAAATTTCGAGACAGTGAGAGGTTTCCGGTGACAGTGAGGGTTAGGGTGTGGGTGAGGGTGAGGGTTAGGGTGAGGGTAAGGGTTAGGGTGATGTTTAGAGTGAGGGTGAGGTTTAGGGTGAGAGTTAGGGTTCAGGGTAGAGGAATTGTTAGGGTGTAGGTGAGGGTTAGGGTAAGGGTGAGGCTTAGGGTGACCGTGAGTGTTAGGGTTCAGGTGAGGATTAGGGTTAGGGTTAGGGCTTGGGTTGGGGTTAGGGTTAGGGTTAGGGTGAGTGTTAGGGTGAGAGGTAGGGTTAGGGTTAGTATGAGGGTTAAGCTTAGTGTGAGAGTTTCGGGTTAGGGTTAGTATTAGTGTGAGGATAAGTCTTAGGGTGAGGGTTAGGGTGAGACTGAGGGTTAGGGTTACCCTTAGGGTTAGGGTGAAGTTTAGGGTGGGGGTTAGCGTGAGGGTTAGGGTTAGGGTTACGGTTGTGTGAGGGTTAGGGTGAGCGAAAGGGTTAGGGTGAGGTTGAGGGATAGGGTTATGGTGAGGGTAAGGGTTAGGGAAACGGTTAGGGTGAGGTTGAGGATTAGGGTTAGCATTAGTGTTAGGGTGAGGGTGAAGGTTAGGGTGAAGGTGAGGGGTAGGCTGAGGGGTAGGGTTATTGTTAGGGTCAGGGTTAGGGTGAGGGTGAGGGTTAGGGTTAGCATTAGGGTTAGGGTTAGGTTTAGGTTGAGGGTTAGGGTTAGTGTTAGGGTAAGGTTGAGGGTAAGGTTTAGCATTAGGGTTAGGGTTAGGGTTAGGTTGCAGGTTAGGGTTAGGGTTAGAGTGAGGGTAAGGGTCCGGGTTAGGGTTAGGTTTAGGTTTAGGGTTATGGTGAGGCTGAGGGTGAGTGTGAGCGTGAAGGTGAGGGTTAAGTTTAGCATTAGGTTTAGGGTGAGGTCTAGGGTTAGGGGGAGGGCTAGAGTGAAAGTTAGGGTGAAGGTGAGGTTTTCGGTTAGGAAAGGGTTAGGGTTAGTTTTAGGGTGAGGAATAGGGTGAGGGTGAAGTTTAAGGTGAGAGTTAGGGTTAGGGTGAGGGTTAAGGTTAGGGTGAGGGTGATGTTTAGGGTGAGGGTGAGGGTGAGAGTGAGAGTTCGGGTGAGGGTGTGGGTTAGGTTGTTGGTGAGGGTTAGGGTGAGGGTGAGGGTGAGAGTGAGGGTTAGGATGTTGGTGAGGTTTCAGGTTAGTGTGAGGTTTAACGTGAGTGTTATGGTTAGGGTTAGGGTGAGGGATAGGGTTAGTGTGAGGGTTACAGTTAGGCTTAGTGTAAGGATAAGTGTTAGGTTGAGGATTAGGGTGAGAGTGAGGGTTAGGGTTAGATTAAGGGTTAGGGTTAGGGTAAGGGTTAAGGATAGGGTTAGGGTTAGCGTGAGTGTGAGGCTTAAAGGTAGGGTTAGGGTGAGAGTTAGGGTTGGGGTGAGTGATAGGGTTAGGGTTATGGTGAGGGTGAGGGTGAGGTTTCGGGTGAGTGTGAGTGTTAGGGTGTGGGTGAAGGTTAGGGTTAGGGTGAGGGTTAGTGTGACGGTGAGGGTTAGGTTGAGGGTGAGGGTTAGGGTTAACGTGAGTGATAGGGTGATGGTTAGGGTTAGGGTGAGTGTGAATATTAGGTTTAGGGTTACCCTTAGGGTTATGGTGAGGGTATGGGTTAGGGTGAGTTTTAGCGTGAGGGTGAGGGTTAGGGTTATCGTTAGGGTTAAGGTAAGAGTTAGGGTGAGGGTTATGGTTAGGGTGAGGGTGAGGGTTAGGGTTAGGGTTAGGGTGATGTTTAGGGTTAGGGTGTGAGTTAGGGTTAGTTTTATGGTTAGGGTGTGGGTTAGGTTTACAATTAGGGTTCGAGTTAGGGTGAGTGTGAGGGTGAGTTTTAGGGTTAGGATTAGGGTTAGGGTTATTGTTAGGCTGAGGGTCAAGGTGAGTGTTAGGGTTAGTGTTAATGTAATGTTTATGATTAGGGTTAGGTTGAGGGTTAGGGTTAGGCTTAGGATGAGGGTTAAGGTGAGGATTATGGTTAGATTTAGGGTGACGGTTAGGTATAGTGTCACTGTTAGGTTTATTGTGAGAGTAAGTGTTAGAGTGAGGGTTAGGGTGAGGGTGAGGGTCAGGGTTAGGGTTAGGATTAGGTTTAGTGTTATTGTGAGGCTGAGGGTGAGGCTGAGGGTGAGGGTGAGTGTGAGGGTTAAGGTTAGGGTTAGGTTTAGGGTGAAGGCTAGGGTGAGGGTGAAATTTTTGGTTAGGGTTAGGTTTAGGGTGAGGATTAGGGTGAGCATGAGGTTTGAGGTGAGGGAAAGTTTTAGGGTGAGGGTTAGGGTTAGGTTTAGGGTGAGGGTTAGGGTTAGGCTGATGTTTAGGGTGAGGGTGCAGGTGAGAGTGAGGGTTCGGGTGAATGTTAGAGTTAGGGTGAGGGTTAGGGTTTGGGTTAGGGTTAGGGTGAGAGTAAGGGTTAGGATGACAGTTGGGGTGAGGGTGAGGGTTAGGGTTAGGTTTAGGCTGAGTATGAGGGTTAGGGTGAGGGTTAGGTTTAGGGTCAGGGTGAGGGTTAGGGTGAGGGTTAGGGTTAGGGTCAGGGTGAGGGTTAGGGTGAGGTTTAGGGTTAGGGTTAGGGTTCGGGTTAGGGTAAAAGTTAGGGTTATGGTGAGTGTTAGAGTGAGTGGTAAGCTTAGGGTTAGGATGAGGGTTCGGCCTATTGTGAAGTTTATGGTTACGGTTAGGGTTAGTGTGAGCATAAGGGTTAGGGTGATTGTTAGGGTGAGACTGAAGGTTAGGGTTAGCCTTAGGGTTATGGTGAAGGTTATGGTGGGGGTTAGGGTGAAGGTTAGGGTTAGGGTTAGGGTTGGATGAGGGTTAAAGTGAGTGTAAGGTTTACGGTGAGGGTTAGGTTGAGGTTGAGGGATAGGGTTATGGTGAGGGTAAGGGTTAGAGCGAAGGTTAGGGTGAGTTTGATGATTAGGGTTAGCATTAATGTTAGTGAGAGGGTGAGAATTATTGTGAGTGTTAGGGTTAGGGATAGAGTGAGGGTGAGGGTTAGGGTAAGGGTTATGGTTAGGGTTATGGTGAGGGTGAGGGTTAGGGTTAGCATTAGGGTTAGGATTAGGTTTAGGTTGAGTGTTATGGTTAGGGTTAGGGTGAGGTTGAGGGTTAAGGTAAGCATTAGGGTTAGATTTAGGCTTAGGGTGCAGGTTAGGGTTAGGTTTAGAGTGAGGGTGAGGGTCAGGGTTAGGGATAGGATTAGGTTTAGGGTTAGGGTGAGACTGAGAGTGAGGGTGAGGGTGAGGGTGAGCATGAGGGTGAGGGTTAAGTTTAGCGTTAGGTTTAGGGTGAGGGCTAGGGTGAGGGTGAGGGATAGGGTGAGGGTTAGGTTGAAGGTGAGGTTTTCGGTTAGGAATGGTTTAGGATTAGGTTTAGGGTGTGGGTGAGGTTTAAGTTGAGGGTTAGGTTTAGGGTGCGGGTTAGGGTTAGGGTTAAGTTGAGGGTTTGGGTTAGGGTGATGTTTAGGGTGTGGGTGAGAGTGAGCATTCGGTTGAGTGTGTGGCTTATGTTGTTGGTGAGGGTCAGGGTGAGAGTGAAGGTTAGGGTGAGCGTTAGAGTTAGGGTGCTGGTGAGGATTAGGTTTAGGGTGAGAGTTAGGTTGAAGGTGAGGGTTAGTGTGAGGGTGAGGGTTAGGATTAGGGATAGGATTAGGGTGAGGGTTAGGGTTAGGGTAAGGGTGAGGGTTATGGTTATGGTTAGGGTGAGGATTTGGTTTAGTGTGAGGGTTAGGGTTAGGGTTAGTGTAAGGATAAGGGTTAGGTTGAGGATTAGGGTGAGAGTGAGGGTTAAGGTTAGATTAAGGGTTAGGGTGAGGGTTAGGGTAAGAGTTAGGCTTAGGGTTAGGGTGAGTGTGAGGGTTAAAGTTAGGGTTAGGGTGAGGGTTAAGGTCGGGGTGAGGGTTAGGCTTAGGGTTAGGGTGAGGTTGAGGGTGAGGGTTCGGGTGAGTGTGAGTGTTAGTGTGTGGGTCACGGTTAGGTTTAGGGTGAGGGATAAGGTGACGGTGAGGTTAAGAGTGAGGGTGAGTGTTATGGTTAGGGTGAGGGTGAGGGTTAGGGATAGGTTTAGGGTGATGTTTAGGGTTAGGGTATGGGTTAGGGATAGGTTTATCGTTAGGTTGAGGGTTAGGTTTACGGTTAGGGTTCGAGTTAGGGTGAGTGTGAGGGTGAGTGTTAGGGTTAGGATTAGTTTTAGGGGTAGTGTTAGGCTTAGGGTGAGGGTAAAGGGTGAGGGTTAGGGTGAGGGTGAGGGATACGGTTAGTGTTGGGGTTAGGGTGAGCGTTTGGATGATGGTTAGGTTTAAGGTTAGGGTGAGGGTTAGGGTTAGGGTTGAGTTTAGGGTAAGAATTAGGATGAGGTGTAGGGTAAGGGTTTGGGTTAGTGTGAGGAAAAGGGATATGGTGAGGGTTAGGGTGAGGGTGAGGAATAGGGTTAGTGTAAGGGTTAGGGTGAGTGTTTGGGTGAGCGTTAGGTTTATGTTTAGGGTTAGGGTGAGGGTTAGGATGAGGGTAAGTGTTAGGGTGAGATTTAGGTTGTGGTTGAGTATTAAGGTCAGCATTAGTCTTAGGGTGAGGGTTAGGTTTAGGTATAGCATTAGGGTTAGGATTAGGGTTCGGGTGTGGGTTAGGATTAGTGTTAAGGTGAGGGTGAGTTTTAGGGTTAGCAATAGGTTTAGGGTTAGGATTAGTGTGAGGGTGAGGGTGAGGGTTAGGGTTAGGATTAGTTTAGTGTTAGGGTGAGGCTGCGGTTGAGGATGAGGTTGAAGGTGAGGGTTAGGGTTTGGCTTAGGCTTAGGGTCAGGGTGAGGGCTAGGGTGAGGGCGAGGGTGCGGTTTTCTATTAGGAAAGGGTAGGGTTAGGTTTAGGGTGAGGATTAGGCTGAGGGTGAGGTTGAAGATGAGGTTTAGGGTTAAGGTGAGGGTTAGGGTTAGCGTTAGGCTGAGCGTTAGGGTTTGGGTGATGTTTAGGGTGATGTTTAGAGTGAGGGTGAGGGAGAAGGTGCGGGTTAGGGTGTAGGTGAGGGTTAGGGTGAGGATGAGGGTTAGGGTGATGGTGAGGGTTAGGTTTAGGGTTAGTGTGAGGAAAAGGCTTAGGGTGAGGATTAGGATGAGATTAAGTGTTAGGGTTACCTTTAGAGTTAGGTTTAGGGTGAGGTATAGGGTTAGAGTTCGGGTTAGGGTTCAGTTGAGGGTGAGGGTTAGAGTTAGGGTTAGGGTGAGGGTTAGGGTTGGGGTGAGGGTTAGGGTTAGGTTTAGGGTGAGGGTGAGGCTGAGGGTTCAGGTGAGGGTTAGGGTGTGGGTTAGGATTAAGGTTATGTTGAGAGTAAAGGTTAGGGTGAGGTTTAGGGTGAGGTTTTGGTTTAGGGTTAGGGTTAGGGTTAGGGTTAGGATGAGCAATAGGCTGAGGGTTCGGTTTAGGTTTAGTGTGAGGGTTAGGGTTAAGGTTAATGTTAGGGTTAGGATTTGGTTAGGGTAAAGGCTAGTTTTCGGTTTAGGATAAGTTTTCGGCTGATGGTTAGGTTTAGAGTTAGTGTGAGGCTTACATTTAGCGTTAAGGTTAGGGTGTGGGCTAGGGTGAGGGTGAGGGTTAGGTTGAGGGTTTAGTTTAGGTAAGAGTTAAGGTTAGGTTAGGGTGTGGATTAGGGTGAGATTGAGGATTAAGTTGAGGGTTAGTGTTAGGGTGAGACTTAGGGTTACGATTAGGGTGAGGGTTAATGTTAGGGTGATGTTTAGGGTGAGGGTGAGGGTGAAGGTTCGGGTGAGGGGGAGGGTTAGGTTGAGGGTTAGTGTGAGGGTTAGTGTTAGGTTTAGGGTTAGAGATAGGTTGAGCATGAGGGTTAGGGTGAGGGGTAGGTTGAGGGTTACGGTGAGGGTGAGGGTTAGGTTTAGTGTGAGGGTTACGGTTAGGGTTAGGGTGAGGGTTAGGGTTAGGTTAAGGGTGAGGATGAGGATGAAGGTGATGGTTAGGGCTACGGTTAGGGTTAGGGTTAGGCTTAGGTTTAGGATGAGGGTTAGGATAAGGGTGAGTGTGAGGGTTACGGTTAGGATTAATTTTAGGGTGAGGGTGAGGGTTAGGTTTAGGATTAAGGTTAGGGTCAAGGTGAGGGTGAGGGTTAGGGATAGGGTGAGGGTTCGGGTTATGGTTAGGGTTAGGGTGAGGGTTAGGATTAGGGTTAGGTTTAGGAGGAACGTTAGGCTTAGGATTAGAGTTAGGGTTAGTTTTAGGTTAGTTTTAGGGTTGGGTTAGGGTGAGGGTGAGGATTTACCTTAGGTAAGGTTTAGGGTAAGTTTAGGGTGAGGATTAGGATGAGGTTGAGGGCTGAGGTGAGGGTTTAGGGTTAGGGTGAGTGTTAGGGTTAGGATTAAGGTGATGGTTATTGTTAGGGTGAGGGTGAGGGTGAAGTTTCAGGTTAGGGGAGGGGTTAGGTTTAGGGTTAGCGTGAGGTTTATGGTTAGGGTTAGGGTTAGGGTGGTGGTGAGGGTTAGGGTGAGTGTGAGGTTGATGGTGAGTGTGAGGTTTAAGGTTAGGGTGAGGGTTAGTGATAGGGTTAGGGTTAGGGTGAGGGTGAGCATTAGGGTGAGAGTGAGTTCTGGTGACGGGGAAGGGGATGGGGAGGGTTATGGTTAGTGTTCGGGATAGAGTTAGGGTGAGTGTGTGGGTGAGGTTTAGGTTTAGGATTAGGGTTAGGGTTAGGTTTAGGCTGAGGGTGAGTGTGAGGGTGAGCGTGAGGGTTAGGGTTAGTGTGAGAGTTAGGCTTAATGTTAGGGTTAGGGTTAGGGTGAGGGATAGGGTTAGGATTAGTTTTAGGATGAGGGTTAGGCTGTGGGGTAGGGTTAGTGTTAGGGTGAGGGTTAGGGTTAGTGTGAGATTTAGGGTTAAGATTTGGGTCAGGGTTAGTATTAGGGTGAGGGTAAGGGTTAGTGTGAGGGTTAGGATGAGGGTGAGGTTTATGGTTAGGGATATGGTTAGGCTGAGGTTAGGGTGAGGGCTAGGGTTAGTGTGAGGGTTAGGATTACGGTTAGGGATAGGGTGAGGGTAAGTGTTTGGGTTACTATTAGAGTTATGGTAAGGGTTAGGTTGATTGTGAGGTTGAGGATGAGGGTGAGGGTGAGGGTCTCGGTTACGTAAGTGTTAGGGTTACGTTTAGGTTGATACTGAGGGTTAGGGTTAGCGTTAGTGTTAGGGTGAAGGTTAGGATGGGGGTTAGGGTTCGGGATAGGGTTCGGGTTAGGGTTGGGTGAGGGTAAGGGTGAGCATAAGGTTTAGGGTGAGGGTTAGGTTGAAGGTGAGGGATAGGTTTATCGTGAGGGTAAGGGTTAGGGTTAGGTTGAGAGTGAGAGTGAAGGTAAGGGTAAGTGTTAGGGTCAGAATTAGGGTGAGGGTGAGGGTTAGGGTTACCATTAGGGTTAGGTTTAGGATTAGGTTGAGTGTTAGGGTTAGGGTTAGGGTTAGGGCTAGGGTGCAGGTTAGGATTACGGTTAGAGTGAGGGTGAGGTTCAGGGTTAGGGTTAGGATTAGGTTTAGGGTTAGGGTGAGGCTGAGGCTGAGGCCGAGGGTGAAGGTGAGGGTGAGGGTTAGGATTAAGGTTAGGGTTAGGTTTAGGGTGAGGACTAATGTGAGGGTGATGTTTTTGTTTAGGAAAAGTTTAGGGTTAAGTTTAGGGTGAGGATTAGGGTGAGGGTGAGGTTTAAGGTGAGGGTTAGGGATAGGGTCAGTGTTAGGATTAGGGTTCGGGTGAGGGTTAGGGTTAAGTTGATGTTTAGGGTGACGGTGAAGGTGAGACTAAGGGTTCGGGTGAGGGTTAGGGTTAGGGTGAGTGTTAGGGTTAGGGTTAGGTTTAGGTTTAGGGTGAGGGTAAGTGTTATGATGATGACAGGTAGGGTGAGGGTGAGGGATAGGGTTAGGGTTAGGGTTAGGGTGAGGGTTGGGGTGAGGTTTAGGGTTAGGTTTAGGGTGAGGGTTAGGGTGAGGGTTAGGGTGAAGGTTAGGGTTAGGGTTAGGGTTTGGGGTAGGGTAAAGGTTAGGGGGAGGGGAAGGGGTAGGGTGAGGATTAAGGAGAGGGTGAGGGATAGGGTTATGCTGAGGGTAAGGGTTAATCTAAAGGTTAGGTTGAGAGTGAGCATTTGTGTTAGCATCAGGGTTGGGTTGAGGGTTAGTGTTAGTGTTAGGCTGAGGGGTAGTTTTAGGGTTATGTTGAGGGTTAGGTTTAGGGTTACGGTGAGGGTAAGAGTTAGGATGACAGCTAGGGTGAGGGTCAGGGTTAGGGTTAGGTTTAGGGTTAGGGTGAGGGTTAGGGTGAGGGTTAGTTTTAGGGTTAGGGTGAAGTTTAGGGTTAGGGTTAGGGTTTGGGGTAGGGTGAGGTTTAGGGGGAGGGGACGGGGTAGGGTGAGGGTTAAGGAGAGGATGAGGGATAGGGTTATGTTGAGGGTAAAGGTTAATCTAAGGGTTAGGTTGAGAGTGAGCATTTGTGTTAGCATTATGGTTGGGTTGATGGTTAGTTTTAGTGTTAGTTTGAGGGGTAGTTTTAGGGTTAGGGTGAGGGTTAGTGTTAGGGTTAAGGTTAGGTTAAGGGTTTTGGTGAGGTTGAGGGTGAGGGTTAGTGTTGGCCTTAGGGTGAGGGTGAATGTTAGGGTTAGGGATAGGGTGAGTGTGAGTGTGAGGATTAGGTTTAGGATTAGGGTTAGGGTTAGTGTTAGGCTGAGGTTTAGGCTGATGGGTAGGGTTACAGTTAGGGTTAGGGTTAGGTTTAGTGGGAGTGTTAGGGTTAGGTTTAGGGTTAGGGTTAGGGTGAGGGTTCGGGTGAGGGTTCGGGTTAAGGTGTGGATGAGTGTTAGGGTTAGTGTGAGGACTAGCTTTAGGGTTAGGGTTACTGTTAGGGTTAGGATTAGGGTGAGGGTAAGGGATAGGGTTAGTTTTATGGTTAGTGTGAGGGATCGGGTTAGTGTGCGGATTAGGGTTAGGGTTAGGTGAAGGATCGGGTAAGGGTTAGGGTGAGAGTTAGGGTGAGGGTGAGTATTATGATTAGGTTAAGGACTAGTGTTAGGCTGAGGGTGAGGGTGAGGTTGAAGTTTATGATTAGGGTTAGAGTGAGGGTTAGGTTTAGGGTGATGTTTAGGGTGAGGGTTAGGGTGAGGATGAGGGTTCGGGTGAGGGTGAGGATTAGGGTGTGGATGAGAGTTAGCATGAGTGTGAGGGTTACAGTTAGGTTTAGGGTGTGGGTTAGGGTTAGGGATTGGATTAGGGTGAGGTTTAGGGTGAGGGGTAGGGTCAGGGTTGGGTGAGGTTTAGGGTTAGTGTAAGGTTTAGGGTTAGGATTAGGGTAAGTGTGAGGATAAGGGTTAGTGTGAGGGATAGGGTTATTGTTAGGGTTAGGGTGAGGGTGAGGGTGCGGGTTATGGTTAGGGTTACGGTGAGGGTTAGGGTTAGGCTAAGGCTTAGGGTTGGGGATAGGTTAAGGGTGAGTGTGAGGGTGATGTTTAGAGGTAGGTTTAGGGTGAAGGTGAGGGTTCGGTTTAGGATTAGGGTTAGGGTTAGGGTTAGGGTGAGGGTGAGGGTTAGTTTTAGGATTAGGGTTAGGGTTAGGGTTAAGGTGAGGGTGAGGGTGGGGGTTAGGGAGAGGATTAGGGTTAGGTTTACGGTTAGGGTGAGAGTGAGGGTTAGGTTGAGGTGAGGGTTCATGTTTGGGTGAGGGTTAGGGTGATGGTGGGGGTTAGGGTGAGGGTGAGGTTTAGGTTTAGTGTTAGCTTTAGGGTGAGTGTTAGGATCAGGGTTAGGATTAGGGTAGGGGTGAGGGCTAGGTTGAGGGTGAGGGGTAGGGTGAAGGGTAGGGTTAAGGTTAGGGTGAGGGTGAGGGTTAGGTTTAGTGTGAGGGTTAGGGTTAGTGTGAGTTTGAGGGTGAGGGTTAGGGTTAGTGTGAGGGTTAGGGCTAGGGGTAGGGGCAGGGTGAGTGTTAGCGTTACGTTTAGATTGAGGGTTAGGGTTAGGGTAAGGTTACGGTAAGGGTGAGGGTGAGGCTTAGGTTTAGTGTGAGGGTTAGGGTTAGTGTAAGTTTAAGGGTTAGGGTGAGGTTTATGGTAACAGTGAGGCTTAGTGTTAGCATGAGTTTGAGGGTGAGGGTGAGGTTTAGGGTTAGGTTGAGGGTTAGGGTTATGGTTAAGGTGAGGGTGAGCCGTAGGGTGAGAGTGAGGGTTCGGGTGAGGGTTTGGGTGAAGGGGGAGGTTTATGGTTAGGGTTGGGTTTAGAGTTAGGGTGAGGCTGTCGGTGAGGGTTAGGTTTAGGATTAGGGTTAGTGTTAGGATTAGGCTGAGGGTGAGTGTGAGGGTGAGGGTAAGGGTTAGGTTTTGGGTGAGGGTTCGGGTTAATGTTAGGGTTAGGGTTAGGTTGAGGGATAGGATTAGGGTTAGTATTAGGATGAGTGATAGGCTGTGGGGTAGGGTTAGGTTTAAGCTGAGGGTTAGGGTTAGTGTGAGTTTTAGGGTTAAGGTTAGGGTCAGGGATAGGATTAGGTTAGGGGTAAGGGTTAGGGTGAGGGTTAGGATGAGGGTGAGGTTTAAGTTTAGGGATAGTGTTAGGATGAAGTTAGGGTGAGGGCTAGGGTGAGTGAGTGGGTTAGGTTTAGGGTTAGGGATAGGGTGAGGATTAGGTTTAGGGTTAGGGTTAGGGTTAGGGTCAGTCTTAGGCTGAGGTGAAGGGTTAGGGATAGGGTGAGGGTTAGGTTTAGTGTGAGGATTAGGGTTTGGGGTAGGGTTAGGGTGAGGGCTAGGGTGAGTGTGAGGGTTAGGGTTTTATTTAGAGATAGGATAAGGATTAGAGTTAGGGTTAGTGTTAGGGTGAGGTTTAGGCTGATGTGTAGGGTTACAGTTAGGGAGATGGTTAGGTTTAGTGGGAGTGTTAGGATTAGGTTTAGGGTGAGGGTTCGGGTGAGCGCTTGGGTTAATGTGTGGGTGATGGTTAGGGTTAGTGTGAGGACTAGGTTTAGGTTTAGGGTTACTGTTAGGGTTAGGGTTAGGGTGAGGGTAAGGGTTAGGGTTAGTGGTATGGTTAGGGTGAGGGTTCGGGTTAGTGTGAGGGTTAGGGTTACGGTTAGGTAAAAGTGAGGTTAAGGGTTAGGGTGAGGGTTAGGGTGAGGGTGAGGGTTAGGATTAGAGTTAGGGTTAGGATTAGGGATAGGGTGAGGGTGAGGTTGAGGTTCAGTGTTAGGGTGAGGGTTCGGGTTATTGTTAGTGTTAGGTTGCGGGTGAGGGTGAGGGTGAGGGTGAGGGCTAGGGTTAGGGTAGGGTTAGGTTTGGCTGAGTGTGAGGGTGAGAGTGAGGGTGAGGGTTAAGTTTAGGGTTAGGTTTAGGGTGAGGGCTAGGGTGAGGGTGATATTTTTGGTTAGGAAAGGTTTATTGTTAGGTTTAGGGTGAGGATTTGGGTGAGGATGAGGTTTAAGATGAGGGTTAGGGTTAGGGTGAGGGTTAGGGTTAGGGTTAGCGTGAGGTTTAGGGTTAGGGTGATGTTTAGGGTGAGGGTGAAGGTGAGAGTGAGGGTTCAGGTGAGGGTTAGGGATAGGGTGAGGGTTAGGGTTAGGGTTAGGGTTAGGGTGAGGATAAGGATTAGGATGACAGTTAGGGTGAGGGTGAGGGGTAGGGTTAGGTTTGGGTTAGGGTGATGTTTATGGTGAGGGTGAGGGTGAGAGTGAGGATTCAGTTGAGGGTGTGGCTTAGGGTTGTGGTGAGGGTTAGGTTGAGATTGAGGGTTCGGGTGAGGGTGAGAGTTAGTGTGTTGGTGAGGGTTAGGGTGATGGTGAATGTTAGGGTTAAGGGTAGGATTAGGATGAGGGTTAGGTTTAGGGTTAGGGTGAAGGTTAGGGTGAGGGTTATGGTTAGGGATAATGTGAGGATTAGGGTTAGTGTGAGGGTTAGGTTAGGGTTGGTGTAAGGATAAGGGTTAGGTTGAGGATTAGGGTGAGAGTGAGGGTTAGGGTTAGATTAAGGGTTAGGATGAGGGTTGGGGTAAGGGTTAGGGTTAGGGTTAGGGTGAGTGTGAGGTTTAAAGTTAGGGTTAGGGTGAGGGTTAGGGTTGGGGTGAGGGTTAGGGTTAGGGGTTGGATGAGGGTTCGGGTGAGTGTGAGTGTTAATGTGTGGGTGACGGTTAGGGTTAGGTTGAGGGATAAGGTGACTGTGAGGGTTAGGGTGAGGGTTAGGTTTAGGGTGAGGGTAGGGTTAGGTTTAGGCTGAGGGTTAGGGTTAGGTTGATATTTATGGTGAAGGTGAGTGTTAGGGTGAGGGTTAGGGTGAAGGTTAGGTTAAGGGTTAGGGTTAAGTTTAGGGTGAGTGTGAGGATGAGGGTTAGGTTTAGGATTAGGGTTAGGGTTTTGCTTAGTGTGAATGTTAGGGTCAGGATGTGGGTTCGGGTGATGGTGAGGGTTAAGGTGTGTGTGAGGTTTAGGGTTAGGCTGAGGATTAGGGTTAGGGTTATGATTAAGGTGAAGGTTAGGGTGAGAGGTAGGCTTAGGGTTAGGATGAGGGTTAGGCTCACTGTGAGGGTTACGGTGAAGATGATGGTTAGGGTTAGCATTAGAGGTAGGATGATGGTTAGGGTGAGGGTTAGGTTTAGGGTTAGGGTTAGGGTGAGTTTGAAGGTGAGGGTGAGATTTAGTGTTAGGATTAGTGTTAGGGTTATTGTTAGAGTGAGGTTGAGGGTTTTGGTTAGGGTGAGGGTTAGGGTTAGGGTGAGGGTTATCGTTAGGGTGAAGTTTAGCGTTAGGGTGATGTTTATTGTGAGGGTGAGTATTAGGGTGAGGCTGAGTTTCAGGATGAGGTTGAGGGTTTGGTTGATCGTGAGGGTTAAGCTGTGGTTGAGAGTTAGGGTTAGAGTGAGGGTAGGGTGACGGTGAGTGTTAGGGTGCGGGTTAGATTTAGTGTTAGGGTTAGTGTGATGCTGAGGGTGAGCGTGAGGGTGACGGTTAGGGTGAGTGTGATTGTGAGGGTTAGGTTTAGTATTAGGGTTAGGGTGAGTTTTATGGTTACGGTTAGGGTTAGGGTGTGGGTGAGGCATTACGGTTAGGGTTAGGGTTATTTTTAGGGTTAGAGTTAGGGTTAGGGTGAGGGTGAGGGTGAGGTTCAGCATTAGCGTTAGTGTTAGGGTTACTGTGAGGATGGGGGTGAGGGTTAGGGTTAGGATTAGGGTTAGGTTTAGGGTTAGGCTGAGTGGGAGGGGGAGATTTAGGGTGAGGGTTAGGATTATGGTTAGGTTAAGGCCTAGGGTGAGGGTGAGGGTTAGGCTGAGGGTGAGGGTAAGAGTTTCGGTTAGGTAAGGTTTAGGGTTAATTTTAGGGTGAGGATTAGGTTGAGTTTGAGGGTTAGTGTGAGTGTTAGTGTTAGGTTGAGGGTTAGGGTTAGGATTTGGGTGAGTGTTGGTGTTAGGGTTATGTTTAGAGTGAGGTTTAGAGTTAGGGTGGGGTTAGGGGTCCGGTGAGGATGAGGGTTAGGGTGTGGGTGAGGGTTAGGTTTAAGTTGAATGTTAAGGTGACGGTGAGGGTTAGGTTGAATGTGAGGGTTAGGGTTAGGTTGAGGGTGAGGTTTAGGGTTAGGGTGAGGGTTAGGGTGAGGGTTAGTGTGAGGGGGTAGGGTTAGGGTTAGGGTGAGGGTTAGGATTAGTGTGAGGGTTTGGGTTACGGTGAGGGTAAGTGTTAGGTTGAGGGGTATGGTTAGGGATAGGGTGAGGGCTAGGTTGAGGGTGAGGTTTAGGTTGAGTGTGAGGGTGAGTGTTTCGGTAGGCAAGGGATAGGGTTAGGGTTAGGGTGAGGGGTAGGGTTAGGGTTAGGGTGAGGTTTAGGTTTAGTGTGAGGGTTAGGGTTAGCGTTAGGGTTAGGGTTAGTGTGAGGATAAGGGTTAGGATGAGGGTTAGGTTGTGGGTGAGGTTTAGGCTTATCGTTTGTTTTAGGTTGGGTTAGGGTGACGTTTTGGGTCAGGGTTAGGGTAAGGGTTAGGGTTAGGGTTAGGGTTAGTGTGAGGGTTAGTTTTAGGGTTAGGGTTTGTGTGAGGATAAGGGTTAGGGTGAGGGTTAGGGTGAGAATGAGGGGTAGGGCTAGCGTTAGGTTTATGGTAATGGTCAGGGTAAGGTTTAGGGTTAGGGTTAGGGTTAGGGTGAGGGTGTGGGTTAGAGTTAGGGTTAGGGTTGGGTGAGGGTTCGGGTTAGGCTTAGGGTGAGAGTGAGGGTTCGGGTGATTGTTCGGGTTCGGGTGAGGGTGAGTGTGTGGGTGACTGTTAGGTTTAGGGTTTAAGTGATGGTAAGGTTTAGGATGAGGGTGAGGATTAGTGTTAGGGTGACGGTGAGGGTGCCGGTTAGTGTTAGGGTTAGTGTTAGATTTAAGGTTAGGGTTAGGGTTTTTGTTATGGTGAGGTTAAGTGCTAGGGTAAGGTTTAGGGTGAGTGTGAGTGTTAGTGTTAGAGTTAGGGTGAGGGTTAGGATTAGGGTGAGTGTTAGTGTTAGGGTGAGGGTGAGGGTAAGGTTTAGGGTTAGGGTTAGTGTGAGTGTTAGGATTAGGGTGAGGGTTAGGGATAGGGTTAGGGTTAGGGTGAGATTTAGGGCTGGACTTAGGTTTAGAGTCAGGGTATGGGTAAGGCTTAGGGTGAGGGTTAGGTTCAGGTTGAGGGTTAAGGTTAGGTTGAGGTTGAGGGTAAGTTTTAGGGTGAGGGCTAGGGTTAGGTTTACGGTTAGAGAGAGAGTTAGGGTTATGGTGAGGGTGAGCTTGATGGTTAGGTTTAGGATTAGGGTTAGGGTGAGGGTGAGGTTTAGGGATAGGCGTAGGGTTAGGGTTAGGGTTAGATTTAGAGTTAGGGTGAGGTTCAGTGTGAGGGTTAGTGTTTGGATTAGAGTTAGAGATAGGGTTAAGGTGAGGCTTAGACTGAGGGGTTGGATTAGTGTTAGAGTGAGGGAAAGGGGGATGATAAAGGTTACGGTGTGGGTTAGGGTGAGGGTGAGGTTTAGGGATAGCATTAGGTTTAGTGTTAGGGTTAAGGTGAGGGTTAGTGTTAGAGTTAGGTTGAGGGTGACATTTAGAGTTAGCATTAGGGTTACGGTTAGGTTTAGTTAGAGGGTTAGGATTAGGGTAGGGTTAGGATTATGGTTAAGGTTAGGCTTAGCCTGATTATGGGGATGAGGGTGAGGGTTAGGGTTAGGGTTTGGTTTATGGTGTGGGCTAGGGTGAGGGTTAGGGTGAGGGTGAGGTTTTAGGTTAGGAAAGGCTTAGGGTTCGGTTTACGGTGAGGATTAGTGTGAGGGTGAGGTTTAAGGCGAGGATTATGGTTAGGGTGAGGATTAGGGTTAAGTTTAGGGTGAGGTTTAGGTTTAGGGTGTTGTTTAGGGTGAAGGTGAGGGTTAGGGTGGGGGTGAGGGTGAGGGTGAGGTTGTTGGTGAGGATTAGGGTTAGGGTTAGGGTTAGGGGACAGTGAGGTTTAAGGTGAAGGTGAGGATTACGGTTAGGTTTAGGGTGAGGGTTAGGGAAAGAATTAGGGTGAGAGGGAGGGTTAGGGTTAGGGTGAGGGTTAGGTTTAATGTGACGTTAGGGTTAGGGTTAGGGTTAGTGTGAGGATAAGGGTTCGGGTGAGGGTTAGGGTGAGACTGAAGGTTAGGGTTAGCGTTACGGTTAAGGTGAAATTGAGGGTGAGGGTTAGGGTGAGGGTTAGGGTGAGGGTGAGGGTGAGGGTGAGGGTGTGTTTTACAATGTGGGTGAAGTTTAGGGTTAGGGTGATCGTTAAGGTGATGTTGAGTGTTAGGTTGAGAGTGAGTGTTAGGTTTAGGGTTAGGGTTAGGCGAAATGTGAGGATTAGGGTTAGAGTTATGGTTATGGTGAGGGTACGGGTTAGGGTGAGGTTTATGGTGAGGGTGAGGGTTAGGGTTAGCGTTAGGGTTAGGGTGAGGTTTAGGGTGGGGGTTAGGGTTAGGGTGAGGGTGCCTGTTAGGGTTAGGGTTAGGGTGAGGTTTAGGGTTAGGGTGAGGTCTAGGGATAAGGTTAGGGTTTGGGTGAGGGTCAGAGTAAGGGGTAGGGTTAGAGTTAGGGAGAGGGTGAGGGTTAGAGTTAGGTTTAGGATTAGGCATATGCTTAGGCTGAGGGTGAGGGTTAGGTTTAGCGTGAGGGTTAGGGTTAGGTTTAGGGTTAGGGTTATGTTGATTGTTAGGGTTAGGTTTAGGATGAGGGTTTGGCTGAGGGTTAGGTTTAGGGTTAGGGTGAGGCTTAGTGTTAGTGTGATGGTTAGGGTTAGGGTTTTGTTTACAGTGAGAGTGAGGGTTAGGGTTAGGTTTAGGGTGAGGTGAGCGATTGGTTGAGGGTTTGGGTTAGGTTTAGTATTAGGATGATGGTTACGGTGACGGTTAGTGTTAGGGTTAGGGTTTGGGTGAGGGTTAGGGTTAGGGTTAGAGTTAGGATGAGGGTGAGGTTGAGGGTTAGCGTTTGAATTAGGGTTAGGTTTAGGGTTATGCTGAGGGTGAGGTTGAGGGTGAGGGTGAGTTTTAGGGTTTGGGTGAGGGTTAGGGTTATGGTTAGGGTTAAGGTGAGGGTGAGGGTTAGGGTTAGGGTTAGGGTTAGGATGAGGGGTAGGCTGAGTGTTAGTTTTAGGCTTAGGGTGAGGGTAAGGGTTAGCGTGATGGTGAGGGATAGGTTTAGGCTTCAGTTTAGGGTTAGTGTGATCGTTAGGGTTAGGTTTATGCTGAGGGTGAAGGTTAAGGTGAGGGGTAGGTTTAGGGTTAATGTTAGGGTGAGGATTAGGGTTAGGGTGAGGGTAAGGGTGAGGGGTAGGTTTAGGTTTAGGGTTAGTGGGAGGGTAAGGGTTAGGGAGAAGGTTAAGGTGAGGGTGAGGATGAGGGTGAGGGTTAGTGTGAGGGTGATGGTTAGGGTTAGGTATAGAGTTAAGATGAGAGTGAGGGTGAGTATTAGGTTTTGGATTAGGGTTAGGTTTATGTTTACTCTGAGGGTGAGGATAAGGGTGAGGGTGAGTTTGAGAGTTAGGGGTAGGGTTAGGGTTAATGTTAGGGTGAGGGATAGGGTTAGGGTTAGGGTTTGGATCAGGATTAGGCTGAGGGTTAGGATTAGTGTTAGGGTGAGGGTTATGGTGAGGGTGAGGGTTAGCGTTAGCTTAGGGATAGGGTGAGGGTTATGGTTAGGGATAGGGTTGGGTGAGGGAAAGTGTTAGGGTGAGGGTTAGTGTGGGGATGAAGGATATGGTTATGGTGAGGGTAAGGGATAGGGCTAGGGTTAGGGTGAGGGTTTTGGTTAGGGTTAGGTTTAGAGTGAGGGTGAGGGTGAGGGTAAGGGATAGGTTTTGTATTAGGGTTAGGTTTAGGGTTAGGCTGAGGGTGACGTTGAGGGTGAGGGTGACGGTTAGGGTGACGGTTAGGTTTAGGGTTAGGATGAGGGTTAGGCTGAGGTTTAGGTTTAGGGTTCGGTAAGCGTAAGGGTTAGGGTGAGAGTGAGGGTTAGGCTTAGGCTTAGGGTTAGGGTGCCGGTTAGGGTGAGGTTTAGTGTTAGTGTTAGGGTTAGGGTTAGAGTGAGGGTTAGGGTGACGGTAAGGGTTAGGGTTAGGGTTAGGTTGATGGTGATGGATAATATTAAAGTGAGGGTAAGGGTTAGGGCGAGGTTTAGGGTGAGGCAGAGGGTTAATATTAGCATTAGGGGTATGGTGAGGGTGAGGGTTAGGGTGAGGGTTATAGTTAGGGTTAGGGATAGGGTGAAGATTAAGGTTCGGGATAGGTTTAGAGTGAGAGTTAGGCTGAGGGGTAGGGTTAGGGTTAGTGTTAGGGTGAGTGTTAGGGAGTGGGTTAATGTTAGGGTTAGGGTTAGGGTGAGGTTCAGGGTGAGGGTTAGGGTTAATGTGAGGGTTATTGAGAGGTTGAGGTTTAGGGTTAGCATTAGGGTTAGGCTTAGGATTAGGGTTAGGGTGAGGGTGAGGGCTAGTGTTAGTATTAGGGTTAGGGTTTGGGTTAGGGTGAGGATGAGGTTTAGAGTGAGGGTAAGGGTTAGGGCGAGGTTTAGGTTGAGGTTATGGAATAATGTTAGCATTAGGGTTACTGGGAGGGTGAGGGTTAGGGTGAGTGTTATGGTTATGCTTAGGGATACAGTTTGGATTAGGGTTAGGGTTAGGTTTAGGGTGAGGTTAAGGCTGAGGTCTAGGTTTAGGTTTAGCGTTACGGTGAGGGTTAGGGTTAGTATGAGGGTTAGGATTAGGGTTAGGTTCAGGTTGAGGTTGATAGTGAGGGTAACGGTTATGTTGAGGGTTAGAGTGAGGTTGAGGTTTAGGGTTAGCATCAGGGTTAGAGTGAGGTTTAGGGTTAGGCTTACGGTTAGGGTAAGGGTTAGGGTTAGGGTGAGGGTTAGGGTTAGGGTGATTTTTAGGGTGACAGTGAGGGTTAGGGTGAGGTTGAGCGTTAGGGTTAGGTTGAGGGTGAGGGTGAGTGTGAGGGTGACGGTTAGGGTTAGGTTTAGGGTGAGGATAAGGGTTAGGGTTAGCTTAGGGTTAGTGTAAGTGTTAGACTGAGGGTGAGGGTGAGGGTGAGGGTTAGGGTTAGTTTTAGGGTGAGGGTTAGGGGTAGTGTGAGGGTTAGGTTGAGGTTGAGGGTCAGCGTGAGGTTGAGAATGACGTTGAGGGTGAGGGTTAGGGTTACGGTTATATTTAGGGTGAGGTGAGGGTGAGGGTTAGGGTTAGGGTGAGGGTTAGGGTGAGGTTTAGGGTTAATGTTTCGGTTAGGGTAAGGGTGAGGGTAAGGATTACAGTGAGAGTTATTTTGAGGGTGAGTGTTAGGGTTAGGGTGAGGGTAAGGGTTAGGGTGAGGGTTATTGTGAGGGTTTGGGTTCGGGTTAGCATTAGGGTTAGTTTGAGGGTGAGGGTTTTGGTGAGGGTTAGGGTTACGGTTAGGGATAGGTTGAGGATTAGGGTTAGTGTGAGGGTTAGGGTCTGGGTAAGGGTTAGGGTTAGATTTAGGGCGAGGGTGAGGGTAAGCATTAGAATTAAGATTAGGTTTAGGGTTAGAGTAAGGTGAGATTGAGGGTGAGGGTTAGGGTTTGGGATAGAATTAGGGTGAGGGTGAGCGTGAGGCTTAGGTTTAAGATTAGGGTTAGGGTTATGGTGAGGGTTACGGTGAGGGTGAGAGTGAGGCTTAGGCTTAGAGTTAGGATGAAGGTTAGGTTTACAGTGAGGGCTACGTTGCGGGTGAGTTTTAGGGTGAGTGTGCGGGTGAGGTTGAGGGTTTTGGTTAGGTAAGGGTTATGTTTAGGGTTAGGGTGAGGATTAGGGTGAGGGTGAGGGTTAGGGTGAGGCTCAGGGTTAGGGTGAGAGTTAGGGTTACGGTGAGGGTTACGGTTAGGGTTAGGTTGAGGCTGAGGGTTAGGTATAGGGTAAGGGTTAGGGTTAGTTTGAGGCTGAGGGTTAGGTATAGTGTAAGGGTTATGGTTAGTTTGAGGCTGAGGGTTAGGTATAGGGTAAGGGTTAGGGTTATGGTGAGGGTTAGGTTTAGGGTAAGTGTTAGGGTGAGGGTGAGGTTTAGGGTTAGGGTTAGGGTTAGTGTAAGGTTTAGTGTTACAGTGAAGAGTTAGGATTAGGGTTACGGTGAGGGTGAGGGTTAGGGTTAGGGTTAGGGTGAGGTTGAGGGTGAGGGTTAGGGTGAGTGTGAGTGTGAGGGTTTCGGTTATGTAAGGGTTAGGGTTAGGGTTAGGGTGAGGATTAGGGTGAGGGTAAGGGTTATGGTTAGGGTCAGGTTTAGGGTGAGGTTAAGTGTTAGGGTGAGGGTGAGTGTGGGTGTGAGTGTGAGGGTGAAGATGAGGGTTTCGGTTAGGTAAGGTTTAGAGTTATGGTTAGGGTGAGGATTAGGGTGAGAGTGAGGTTTAGGGTGAGGTTAGTTGAGGCTCAGGGTTAGGGTGTGGGTGAGGATTCAGGTGAAGGTGAGGGTTCGGGTGAGTGTGAGAGTTAAAGTTAGGTTTAGGGTGAGGGTTAGGGTTGAGGTGAGGGTTAGGGTTAGGGTTAGGGTGAGGATGAGGATTCGGGTTCGGGTGAGTGTGAATGTTAGGGTGTTGGTGACGTTTAGGGTTAGGGTGAGGGTGATGCTGAGGGTTAGGGTTAGGGTTAGTTTGAGGATAAGGGTTAGGGTGAGGATTAGGGTGAGTGTGAGGGTTAGGGTTAGCATAAGGTTTAGGGTGAGGGTTAGGGTTAGGGTTAGGGTAAGGATTAGGGTTAGGTAAGGGTTAGGGTTAGGGTTAGGGTTAGTGTTAGGTTTTGTGTTAGGGTTAGGGTTAGGGTGAGGGTTAGGGTTAAGTTTAGGGTTAGGGTAAGGTTAGGGTTAGCATCAGGTTTTGGTTTAGGGTGATGTTTATGTTGACGGTGAGGGTTAGGGTGATGTTGAGGTTGAGCTCGAGGGTTAGGGTGAGGGTGATGGTTAGGTTTAGGGTGAGGGTAAGATTTAGGGTTAGGATTAGGGTTAGGGAAAGGGTTAGGCTGAGGGTGAGGGTGAGGTTAGGTAAGTGTTAGGGTTAGGTTTAGGGTGAGGATTAGGATGAGGGTGAGGGTTAGTGTTAGGTTGAGGGTTAGGGTTAGGGTTAGGGTGAGGGTTAGGGTGAGAGTTAGGGTTAAGGTTAGGATGAGGGTTAGGCTTAGTGTGAGTGTTCTGGTTAGGTTTAGGGTTAGTGTGAGGATAAGGGTTAGGGTGAGTGTTAGGTTGAGACTGATTGTTAGGGTTAGCGTTAGGGTTAGTTTGAAGGTTAGAGTGGGGGTTAGGGTGAGGGATAGGTTTCGGGTTAGGGTTGGGTGAGGTTTAGGATGAGGGTAAGGGTTAGGTTTAGGGTGAGTGAGGGTGAGCGTAAGGGTTAGGGTTAGGGTCAGGGTTAGTGTGAGGGTGAGGTTTAGGGTTTGCATTAAGGTTAGGGTTAGGGTTAGGTTGAGTGTTAAGTTTAGGGTTAGGGTGCAGGTTAAGGTTAGGGTTAGAGTGAGGGTGACCGTCAGGGTTAGGGTTTGGATTAGGTTTAGTGTTAGGGTGAGGCTGAAGGTGAGGCTGAGGGTGAGGGTGATGGTGAGGGTTAAGTTTAGGGTTAGATTTAGGGTGAGGGCTAGTGTGAGGGTGATGTTTTTGTTTAGGATAGGTCTAGAGTTAGGTTTAGCGTGAGGATTAGTGTGGGGGTGAGGTTTAAGGTGAGGGTTAGGTTTAGGGTTAGGGTGAGGGTTAGGGTTTGGGTGAGGGTTAGGGTTAGGGTGATGTTTAGGTTGAGGGTGAAGATGAGAGTGAGGGTTCGGGTGAGGGTTAGGTTTAGGGTGATGGTTAGTGTTAGGGTAACGGTTAGGTTTGGGGGAGCGTAAGTGTTAGGATGACAGTTAGGGTGAGGGTGAGGGTTAAGTTTAGGTTTAGGATTAGGGTGAGTGTTAGGGTGAGGGTTAGTTTTAGGGTTAGCGTGAGGGTTAGGGTGAAGGTTAGGGTGAAGGTTAGGTTTAGGGTTTGGGTTAGGGTGAGGGTTGGGTGAGAAGGAGTAGGGTGACGGTTAGGGAGAAGGTGAGGGATAGGGTTATGGTGAGGGTAAGATTTAGGCTGAGGCTTAGGTTGAGAATGAGCATTTGTGTTAGCATCAGGGTTGGGTTGATGGTGAGTGTTAGTGTTAGGCTGAGGGGTAGTTTTAGGGTTAGAGTGAGGGTTAGGGTTAGGGTTAGGGTTAGGGTTAGGTTAAGGGTTAGGGTGTGGGTGAGGGTGAGGGTTCAGGCTAGACTTAGGGTGAGGATGAGGGTTAGGTTTAGGGTTAGGGTGAGTGTGAGTGTGAGGGTTAGGTTTAGGATTAGGGTTAGGGTTAGGCTGAGGTTGAGGTTATGATTGAGGGTGAGGTCTAGGGTTAGGGGTAGAGGTAAAGTTAGGGTTAGATTTAGGCTTAGTATTAGGGTTAGGGTTAACATTAGGCTGAGGTTGAGGGTGAGGGTGAGGGTGAAGGTGATGTTTAGGGTTAGGGGTAGGGGTAGAGTTAGGGTTAGGTTGAGCGGTAGGATGAGGGTGAGGGTTAGGGTTAGCGTTAGTTTTAGGGTGAGGTTTAGGGTGAGATTTGAGTGTTAGGGTTAGGGTTAGGGTGAGCGTGTGGGTTAGGGTTAGTGTGAGGTTGAGGATCTGTGTTAGGGTTAAGGTTAGGCTTAGATTTAGGATGAGGGTGATGGTGAGGGTTAGAATTAGGATTAGGGTTAGGGTTAGAATTAGGTGAGAGTGAGGATGAGGGTGAGGGTTTGGGTTAGAATTAGGGTGAGGGTGAGCATAAGGGTTAGGGTTAGGATTAGGGTTAGAATTATGGTTAGGGTTAGGGTGAGAGTGAGGGTGAGGCTTAGGTTTAGGATTAGGGTTAGGGTTAGTGTGAGGATCAGGGTTAGGGTGAGAATTAGGGTGAGGGTGAGAAGGAGGTTGAGGGTTAGGGTGAGCTTTAAGGTTAGGGTTAGGGTGAGGGTTAGGGTGAGTTTTAGGGTTATGGTGAAGGTTAGGGTTAGGGTTAGGTTGAGGCTAAGGTTTAGGCTGAGTGTTAGGGTAGGTTTAGGGTGAGGTTTAGGTTTAGGGTGAGGGCTTTGGTGAAGGTGAGTGTTAAGGTGAGTGTGAGGGTGAGGTTGAGGGTTTTGGTTAGGTAAGGGTTACGGTTAGGGTTAGGGTGAGGATTAGGGTGAGGATGAGGTTTAGGCTGAGTGTTAGGTTGAGTGTGAGGGTTAGGGTGAGGGTGAGGGTGAGGGAGAGCATGAGGGTGCGGGTGAGCGTGAGAGTTCGGGTGAGGTTGAGGGCTGGGGTGTGTGTCAGGTTTAGGTTTAGGGTGAGGGTTAGGGTGACGGTGAGGGTTAGGGTGAGGGTGAGGTTTAGGATTGGGGTTAGGGTGAGGGATAGGTTTAGGGTGAGTGTTAGGGTGAGGGGTAGGGTTAGGGTTAGGAAGAGGGTTAGGGTTAGGGTGAAGGTTAGGGTTCGTTTGAGGGTTAGGGTGAAGGTGAGTTTGAGGTTGAGGGTTAGGGTGAGGGTGATGGTGACGGTGAGGGTTAGGGTTATGATTCGAGTTAGGGTTAGGTTGAGAGTTAGGGTTAGGGTTAGGTTTAGGATGAGGGTGAGGGTGAGGGTGAGGGTTAGGGTTAGGGTTAGGTTTAGGATTAGGTTTACGTTTAGGGTAAGGGTTAGGGTTAGGGTTAGGGTGAGGGTTAGGGTTAGGGTTATGTTTAGAGTGAGGGTTAGGCTTAGAATTAGGACGAGGGTGAGGGTTAGGTTGAGGGGTAGGTTTAGGGATAGGGTAAGGGTTAAGTTTAGGGTGAGGGTTAGGTTTAGGGTTAGGGTTAGTGTGAGGGTGATGGTGAGGGTTAGGGTGAGGGTTAGGGTAAGGGTTAGGTTTAGGGTGAGGATTAGTTTTAGGTTTAGGTTTAGGGTGAGGGTGATGCTGAGGGTTAGGTTTAGGGTTAGTGTGAGGATAAGGGTTAGGGTGAGGATTAGGGTGAGGGTGAGGGTTAGGATTAGCATAAGGTTTAGGGTGAGGGTTAGGGTTAGTGTTAGTGTTAGGGTTAGGGTAAAGGTTAGTGTTAGGCTTAGGATTAGGGTTATGGTTATGGTTAGGGTCAGGGTTAGGCTTAGGGTTTGAGTTAGGGTGAGGGTTAGGGTTAAGTTTAGGGTTAGGGTAAGGTTAGGGTTAGCGTTAGGGTTATTGTTAGGGTGATGTTTAGGATGATGTTGAGGGTTAGGGTGAGGGTGAGATTGAGCGTGAGAGTTAGGGTGAGGGTGAGTTGGAGGGTGACAGTGAGGGTTAGGGTTAGGTTTAGGGTGAGAATAAGAGTTATTGTTAGGATTAGGTTTAGGGTAAGGGTTAGGCTGAAGGTAGGGTGAGGGTGAGGTTTTCGGTTAGGGAAGGGTTAGGGTTAGGTTTAGGGTGAGAATAAGAGTTATTGTTAGGATTAGGTTTAGGGTAAGGGTTAGGCTGAAGGTAGGGTGAGGGTGAGGTTTTCGGTTAGGGAAGGGTTAGGGTTAGGTTTAGGGTGTGGATTAGGGTCAGGGTGAGGGTTAGGGTTAGAGTTAGGGTTAGGGTGAGGGTTAAGCTTAAGGTTAGGATGAGGGTTAGGCTTACTGTGAGAGTTACGGTTAGGGTTAGGGTTAGTGTGAGTGTAAGTGGTAGGATGAGTGTTAGGTTGAGACTGAGAGTTAGGGTTAGAGTTAGGGTTAGGGTGAAGGTTAAGTTGGGGGATAGGGTTCTGGTTAGGTTTGGGTGAGGGTTAGGGTGAGCGTAAGGGTTAGTGTGAGGGTTAGGTTGAGGATGAGGGATAGGGTTATGGTGAGGGTAAGGGTTAGGTTTAGGGTGAGAGTGAGGGTGGGGGTAAGGTAAGGGTTAGGGTCAGGGTTAGGGTTAGGCTGAGGCTTATGTTGCGAATGAGCATTTGTGTTAGCATCAGTGTTGGTGTGAGGGTGAGGGTTAGGGTTAGGCTGAGGGGTAGTTTTAGGGTTGGGTGAGGGTTAGGGTTAGGGTTAGGTTTAGGGTGAGATTAATGGTTAGGGTGTGGGTGAGTGTGAGGTTTAGGGTTAGCCTTAGGGTGAGTGTGAGGTTTAGGGTTAGGGTTAGAGTGAGTGTGAGTGTGAGGGTTAGGTTTAGGATTAGAGTTACGGTTAGGATTAGGCTGAGGTTGAGGGTGAGGGTGAGGGTGAAGTTGAGGTTTAGGGTTAGGGTTAGGGTTAGAGTTAGATTTAGGTTGTGCGCTAGGATGAGGAAGAGGGTTAGGGTTAGTGTTAGGGTGAGGTTTTTCGTGAGGGTTGAGTGTTAGGGTTAGGGTTAGGGTGAGGGTGAGGGTTAGGGTTAGGGTGAGGGTGAGGATTAGGAATAGGGTGGGGGTTAGAGTTACAGTGAGGGTGAGGGTGAGGGTGAAGGTTAGGATTATGTTTAGGGTTAGGGATAGGGTGAGGGTGAGGGTTAGAGTGTTTTTGAGGGTTAGGGATAGGGTTAGGATTAGTTTTAGGGTGAGGGTTAGGGTTAGGATTAGGGTTAGGATGAGGGTTAGCGTAAGGGATAGGGTTAGTGTTAGGCTGAATGTTAGGATTAGGGTGAGGGTTAGGGTAAGGGTAAGGGATAGGGTTAGGGTGAGGTTAAGAATTAGGGAGAGGGTGAGGGTTAGCGTTAGGGTTAGGTTGAGGCTTAGGGTTATGGTTAGGGTTAGGGTGAGGGTTAGGGTTAGGGTAAGTGTGAGGTTTAGGTTAAGGGTGAGGGTGAGGGTGAGTGTAAAATTTAGGTTGTGGGTTAGGGTTTGGTTTAGGGTGAGGGTTAGTGTTAAGGTGAGGGTTAGTGTGAGGGTGAGATTTAGGTTATGGTTTAGGGTGAGGGTTAGGGGTAGGATGAGGGTTATGGTGAGGGGTAGGGTTAGTGTTAAGGAGAGGGTTAGGGTTTGTGTGAGGGTTAGGGTTACGGTTAGAGTCAGGTTTAGTATGAGGATAAAATTTAGGGTGAGGTTTAGGGTTAGGGTTAGGGTTAGGGTTAAGGTTAGGGTTAGGGTTAGGTTTAGGGTAAGTGTTAGGGTTAGGGTGAATGTGAGGTTTAGGGCGAGGGATAGGGTTAGGGTTAGGGTAAGGGTTAGATTTAGGGTGAGTATTAGGTTTAGGGTTAGGGTTAGGGTGAGGGTGAGGATTAGGGTTAGGTTGAGGGTGAGGGTGAGTTTTAGGGTTAGGGTTACAGTTAGGGTGAGGATTAGGTTTAGGTTTATAGTTGGGGTAAGAGTTAGGGTTAGGTTGAGGGTTAGGTTTAGGGTTACAGTTAGGGTGAGGGTGAGTCTGGGGGTTAGGGTTAGTGTGAGGATAAGGGTTAGGGTGAGGATTAGGGTGAGGTTGAGGGTTAGGGTTAGCATTAGGGTTAGGGTGAAGGTTAGGGTTAGTTTTAGTTTAAGGGTTAGGGTTAGGGTTAGGGTAAGGGTTAGGTTTAGGCTTAGGGTTAGGGTTAGCATTAGGGTGAGGGTGAGGCTTAGGGATAGTGTTAGGTGAGGGTTAGGGTTAGGCTTAGGGTTAGGGTAAGGGTTAGGGTTAGGGTGAGGGGGATTTTTAGGGTGACGGTGAGGGTTAGGGTGAGGGTGAGCTTGAGCATGAGGGTTAGGTTGAGTGTGAGTGTGAGTGTGAGGGTGACGATGAGGGTTATGTTTAAGGCTAGGTTTAGGGTGAGGGTAAGGTTTAGGGTTAGGATTAGGGTTAGTGTAAGGGTTAGGCTGAGGGTGAGGGTTAGGGTTAGGGTGATTTTTAGGTTGACGGTGAGGGTTAGGGTGAGGGAGAGCTTGAGCATGAGGGTTAGGTTGACTGTGAGTGTGAGTGTGAGTGTGACGATGAGGGTTAGGGTTAAGGTTAAGTTTAGGGTGAGGGTAAGGGTTAGGGTTGGTATTAGGTTAGTGTAAGGGTTAGGCTGAGGGTGAGGCTGAGGGTTAGGGTGAGGGTTAGGGTGAGGGTTAGGGGTAGTGTGAGGGTTAGGTTGAGGGTGAGGTTGAGGGTCAGGGTGAGGTTGAGGGTGACGTTGAGGGTGAGGGATAGGGTTAGGGTTATGGTTAGGGTGAGGGTGAGGGTGAGGTTTAGGGTTAGGGTTGGTGTTATTGTTATGGTTAGGGTTTTAGGGTTAGGATTAGTGTGAGAGCGAGGGTGAGGGTTAAGTTTAGAGTTACGGTTAGGGTGAGGGTGAGAGTGAGGGTTAGGTTTAGGGTTATGGTGAGGGGTAGGGTGAGGGGTAGGATTAGGGTTAGGGTGAGGGTTTGCATTAATGTGAGGATTAGGGTTAGGGTTTTGGTTAGTGTGAGGATAAGGGTTATGGTGAGGTTTAGGGTGTGAGTGAGAGTTAGGGTTAGCTTTAGGGTTAGGGTGAGGGTTAGGGTGAGGTTTAAGGTGAGGGTTTGGGTTAGTATGAGGGTGAGGTTGATAGTTCGGATTAGGGTGAAGGTTAGGGTTAGGGTGAGGTTTAGGGTATGGTTAAGGTGAGGGTTCGGGTTCAGGAGAGGTTGAGTTTTAGGGTGAGAGTGATGGTTCGGGTTCGGGTGAGGGTTAAGGTGACAGTGATGGTTAGGGTGATGTTCAGGCTTAGGGTTACTGTGAGGATTAGGGTGAGTGTTATTGTTAGGGTTAGGGTGAGTGTAAGTTTTAGGGTGAGGGTTAGGGTGAGGTTGTGGTTTATGTTTAGGTTGAGGGTTAGGTTGAGCGTTAGCGTGAGGGTTAGGTTTAGGTTTAGGGATAGGGTGAGGGTTAGGTTGAGGTTTAGTGTTAGTGTTAGGGTTAGGGTTAGGGTGAGGGTTATGGTTATGGTAAGGGTTACAGTGCGGTTTAGGGTGAGAGTGAGGGTTACATATAGTATTAGGGTTAAGGTTAGGTTTAGGGTGAGTCTTAAGGTTAGGGTTATGTTGAGGGTGATTGTTAGGGTTAGCATTAGAGATAGGGTTAATGTGACGGTGAGGGTTAGGGTTAGGGTTAGGGTTAGGATTAGGTGAGGGCTAGGATTATGGTTAGGGTAAGCTTTAGGTTTAGGGTGAGGGTAAGGGTGAGGGTTAGGTGTAGGATTAGGCTTAGGTATAGGGTTAGGCTTAAGGTGACGGTGAGGGTGAATGTCAGAGGTAGGTTTAGGGTGAGGGTTAAGGTTATGGTTACAGTTAGGGTGAGGGTGAGGGTGAAGGTTAGGGTGAGGTTGAGGGTGAGGTTGAGGGTGAGGTTGAGGGTGAGGGTTCGGGTTAGGGTTTGGGTGACAGTTAGGGTTAGGTTTAATGTTAGGGTGAGGGTTAGAGTTAGGGTTAGGTTTAGGAGGAGGGTTAGGCTGAGGGTTAGGGTTAGGGTTAGAGTGAGCATAAGGTATATGATGATGGTGAGGGTTAGGTTTAGGTTTAGGTTTAGGGTTAGCATGAGGGTTAGGGATAGGGTTAGGATTAGGGTGAGGGTTTTGGTTAGGGTTAGGTTTAGAGCTAAGATGAGGTTGAGGGTGAGGGTTAGGGTTTAAATTAGGGTTAGGGATAAGGTTAGGCTGAGGGTGAGGTTGAGGGTGAGGGTGAGGGTTAGGGTTAATATGAGGGTTAGGTTTATGGTTAGTGTTAAGGTTAGGGTGAGGGGTAGGGTTAGGGTTAGGGTTAGGATGAGGGTTAGGCTGAGAGTTAGGGTTCGTGTGAGGGTAAGAGTTAGGGTGAGGGTTAGGGTGAGGGTTAGGATTATTGTTGTTGTTAGGTTTAGTGTTATGTTGAGTGTGAGGTTGCGGGTGAGGGTTAGGGTTAGGGTTAGGGTGAGGTTTAGGGTTAGGGTTAGAGTTAGGGTAAGGGTGAGGGTGAGGTTTAGGGTTAGAGTTAGGGTTAGTGTTAGGTTTAGGCTTACCGTTAGGCTAAGGATGAAGGTGGGGGTGAGGATTAGGGTTAGGTTTAGGGTTAGGATTAGAGTTAGGGTTAGGGTTAGTGTTCGGGTTATTGTTAGTGTTATGGTTAGGGCTAAGTTTGCGGTGAGGGTGACGCTGAGGATGGTTTATGGTTAGGGTTAGGTTTAGGGTTAGGGTTAGGGTTAGTGTTATGGTTAGGGTTAGGTTTAGAGTTACAGTGAGGGTGAGGGTGAGTGTTAGGTTTAGGGTGGGGTTTACGGTGAGGTTTAGGTTTAGGGTTAGGTTGAGGTTGAGGTTGAGGTTTAGGGTTAGAGTAAGGGTTAGTGGGAGGGTTAGGGTGAGGGTTAGGTTTAGGGTTAGTGTTAGACTTAGGGTGAGGTTGAGGTTAGGTTGGGGTTTAGGGATAGGTTTAGGGTTAGGCTTAGGATTAGGGTTAGGCTGAGGGTGAGTGTGGGGGTGAGGGTTAGTGTTACAGTGAGGGTGAGGATTAGGATTAGGGTTAGGGTTAGGATGAGGGTTAGGTATAGGGTTAGGGTTAGGGTTTGGTTTAGGGTGAGGGTTAGTGTTAGGGTTAGGGTTAGGCTTAGGCTTAGGGTTAGGCTGATGGTGAGTGTGGTGATGAGATTAGGTTAGTCTGATGGTTAGGATTATGGTTACTTTGAGGATTAGGATGAGGGTTAGGGTTAGGTTTAGGGTTACGGTGTGGGCTAAGGTGAGGATGAGGGTTAGGGTGAGGGTTAGGCTTAGGATTAGGGTTAGGCTGAGGCTGAGGGTGAGGATGAGGGTTAGGGTTAGCATGATGGTTAGGGTTAGGGTTAGGGTGAGGGTTAGGATGAGGGTTAGGGTTAGGGTGAGGGTTACAATAAGGGTGAGGGTTAGGATTAGTATGAGGATTAGGGTTAGGTTTAGGGTGAGGGTGAGGCTTTGATTGAGGGTTAGGGTTATGTTGAGTGTTATGGTTAGGGTGAGGGTTAGGTTTAGGGTTAGGGTTAGTGTTAGGGTTAAGGTTAGGGTTACAGTTACGGTGAGGATGAGGGTGAAGGTTAGGGTTAGGGTTAGGGTGAGTTTTAGGTTTAGGGTTAGGGTTAGAGTTAGGCTTAGGGTGAGGTTGAGGTTTAGGGTTAGAGTTAGGGTGATTGTTAGGGTTAGGTTTAGGGTGCGGGTTAGGGTGAGGTTTAGACTTTGGGTTAGGTTTAGGGTTAGGAATAGGCTTAGGCCCAGCGTGAGGGTGAGGGTTAGGTTTAGGGTTAGGGTGAGGGTTAGGGGGATGTTTAGGGTGAGGTTTAGTGTTAGGGTTATGTTGAGGATGAGGGTTAGAGTTAGAGTGAGTGTTAGTGAGAGGGTTAGGGAGAGGGTTAGGTTTAGGTTTAGTGTTAGTCTTAGGGTGTGGGTGAGGTTTAGGTTGTGGTTTAAGGATAGAGTTAGGGTTAGCATTAGGCTTAGGGTGAGGGTTAGTGTGAGGGTTAGGGTTAGGTTTTAGGCTCTGGCTAAGGGTTAGGCTGAGGGAGAGGGTGGGTGTGAGGGTTAGTGTTACGGTGAGTGGGAGAATTAGGGTTAGGGTGAGGGTTATGATGAGGGTTAGGGTTAGGGTTAGGGTTTGGTTTAGGGTGAGGGTGAGGGTGAGGATTAGGGTTAGGGTTAGGGTTAGTGTTAGGGTGAGGGCTAGGGTGAGGGTGAGGGTTAGGGTTAGGGTTAGTGTTAGGATGAGGGTAAGTATTAGGGTGAGGGTTAGTGTTAGGGTGAGGGTTATAGTTAGGGTGAGGGTTAGGGTTTAGTGTTAGGGTTATTGTTATTGTTAGGTTTAGGTTTACTTTGAGGGTAAGGGTGAGCATGAGGTTTAGGCTTAGGCTTAGGGTGAGGTTTAGGGTTTGGATTAGGGTAAGATTTAGGGTTAGGGTTAGGGTGAGGGTTAGGGTTAGGGTTTGGGTTAGGGTGACGGTGAGGGTGAGGATTATGGTTAGGGTTAGTGTTAGGGTTAGGTTTAGTTTTAGGGTTAGTTTTAGAGTTATTGTTAATGTGAGGATTAGGTTTAGGGTTGGGCTTAGTTTTAGCCTGAGGTTGAGGTTGAGGGTGAGGTTTAGGGTTAGGGTGAGTGTTAGGTTTAGGGTTAGTTTGAGGGTTAGGATGAGGGTTAGGGTTAGGATTAGGTTGAGGGTAAGAGCTGGGGTGCCAGTTAATGTGAGTGTTAGGGTTAGGGATAGGGTTAGGTTTAGGATTAGTGTTAGGTTGAGAGTGAGTGTGAGGGTTAGGGTTAGGGTTAGGGTTAGGGTTATGTTTAGGGTTAGGTTTTGGTTTAGGGTGATGGTGAGGATTAGGGTTAGGGTTAGGTTTAGGGTTACAGTGTGGGTTAGAGTTAGGGTTAGGAGTAGGCTTAGGCTTAGGGTTAGGCTGATGGTGAGGGTGGGGATGAGGATTAGGTTTAGAGTGATGGTTAGGGTTATGGTTACATTGAGGGTTAGGATGAGGGTTAGGGTTAGCATTAGGGTTACGTTGAGGGCTAAGATGAGGGTGAATGTTAGGGTTAGGGTTAGGCTTAGGATTAGGTTTAGGTTGAGCCTGAGGCTGAGGGTGAGTGTTAGGGTTAGGCTGATTGTTAGGGTTACGGTTAGGGTGACAGTTAGGATGAGGGTTAGGGTTAGGGTGAGTGTTAGGGTGAGGGTGACGGTCAGTTTGAATGTGAGGGTTAGGGTTATGGTGAGAGTTACGGGAAAGTTGAGGGTTAGTGTTAGGGTGAGGTTTAGGGTGAGGGTTAGGGTTAGGGTTAGGGTGAGGGTGAGTGTTAGATTGAGGGATAGAATTATGTTGAGGGTTATGGTTAGGGTGAGGGTTAGTGTTAGGGTTATTTTTAGTGTTAGGGTTAGGGATACGGTTACGGTGAAGGTGAGGTGTAGGGTTAGTGTTAGGGTGAGGTTTAGGTTTAGGGTTAGAGTTAGGGTGAGGGTGTGGTTTAGGGTTAGAGTTAAGGTTAGTGTTAGGTTTAGGTTTAGACTTAGGCTTCGGGTTAGGCTGATGGTGAGGGTGGGGATGAGGTTTATGTTTAGAGTGATGGTTAGG
This sequence comes from Dipodomys merriami, assembly GCF_024711535.1. NCBI lineage: Eukaryota > Metazoa > Chordata > Mammalia > Rodentia > Heteromyidae > Dipodomys > Dipodomys merriami. The sequence continues at coordinate 1,716,291 of NW_027203137.1, forward strand.
GTTAAGGTTACGTTGAGGGTTAGGATGAGGGTTTGGGTTAGGATTAGGGTTACGGAGTGGGCGAAGGTGAGGGTGAGGGTTAGGGCTAGGTTTAGGCTTAGGATTAGGGTTAGGTTGAGGCTGAGGGTGAGGATGAGGATTAGGGTTAGGTTGATGGTTAGGGTTATGGTTAGGGTGAGGGTTAGGATGAGGGTTAGGTTTAGGGTGAGGGTTTGGTGAGGGTGAAGGTAAGTGTAAAGGTGAGGGTTAGGTTTAGGGTGAGGGTTAGTGTTAGATTGAGGGCTAGGGTTATGTTGAGGTTTATATTTAGGGTGAGGGTTAGGTTTAGGGTTAGAGTTATTGTTAGGGTTATGTTTACGGTGAGGGTGAGGGTTAGGGTTAGGGTTACGGTGAGGTTTAGGATTAGGGTTAGTGTTAGAGTTAGGCTTAGGGTGAGGGTTAGATGTAGGGTTAGTTAGGTTTAGTGTTAGGAATAGGGTGAGGGTGAGGGTTATGGTGAGAGTTAGAATTCGATTTAGGCTGAGGCTTAGGTTTAAGCTGAGCGTGAGGGTGAGGGTTAGGGTTAGGGTTAGGGTGAGGGTTAGGGTTAGGTTTAGGGTGAGGGTTAGGATGAGGTTTAGGGTTAGGGTTAGGGTTAGGGTTAGGTTTATGTTTAGCGTTAGGGTTAGGTTTAGGATTAGGTTAGAGTTAGGGTGAGGATTAAGTTTAGGGTTTGGGTTGGGGTGAGGGTGAGAGTGAGGATTATGGTTGGGGTTAATTTTAGGGTTAGGTTTAGGTTTAGGTTTAGGGTTAGGGTTACATTGAGGGCTAGGGTGAGGGTTATTGTTACTGTTTTGGTTAGTGTTAAGTTTGCGGTGAGGGTGAGGCTGAGGGTGAGGGTTATGGTTAATGTTAGGGTTAGGGTTAGGGTTAGTGTTATTGTTAGGGTTAGGGTTAGAGTTACGGTGAGGTTGAGAGTGAGGGTGAGGGTGAGGGTTAGGGTGAGGTTTAGGGTTAGGGTTAGGGTAAGGGTTAGGGTGCTGGTGAGGTTTCGGATTAGATTTAAGGTTAGGGGGAGGGTTAGGGGGAGGGTTAGGGTTAGGTTTAGTGTTAGCATTAGGGTGAGGGTGAGTGTTAGGTTGAGGTTTAGGGATAGGGTTAGGATTAGGGTTAGGGTGAGGGTGAGTGTGAGGGTTAGGGTTAGGGTTAGGCTTAGGCTTAGGGTTAGGCTGAGGGTGAAGGTGGGGGTGAGTATTAGGGTTAGGGTGATGGTTAGGGTTAAGGTTAGTGTTATTGTTAGGGTTAGGGTTAGATTTACAGTGAGGGTGAGGGTGCGGGTGAGGGTTAGGTTTAGGGTTAGGTTGAGGTTTAGGATTAGGGTTAGACAAAGGGTTAGGGTGAGGGTGAGGTTTAGGATTAGAGTTAGGGTTAGTGTTAGGGTTAGGCTGAGTGTGTGTGAGGGGGTGAGGATTAGGGTTTGGGTTTGGGTTTGGGTTAGAGATAGGGTTAGGTTTAGGGTTATTATTAGTGTTATGGTTAGTGTTAAGTTTGCAATGAGGGTGAGGCTGAGGGTGAGGTTTATGATTAGGGTTAGGTTTAGGGTCCGTGTTATTGTTAGGGTTAGGGTTAGAGTTATGGTGAGGGTGAGGGTGAGGGTGAGGGTGCAGGTTAGGGTTAGGGTGAGGAATAGTTTTAGGTTAAGTGTTAGGGTTAGGTTGAGGGTGAAGTTTAGGGGTAGAGTGACGGTTAGTGGGAGGGTTAGCTTGAGGGTTAGTTTTAGGGTTTGTGGTTGTCTTAGGGTGAGGGTGAGGGTTAGGTTAAGGTTTAGGGATAGGGTTAGGGTTAGGATTAGGGTTAGGGTGAGGGTGAGTGTGAGGGTTAGTCTTAGGTTTAGGCTTAGGCTTAGGTTTAGGCTGAGGGTGAGGGTGAGGGTTAATATTAGGGTGATGTTTAGGATTAAGGTTAGGGTGAGGGTTAAGATGATGGTTAGTGTTAGGGTTATTAGGGTGAGGGTGACGGTAAGCATAATGGTGAGGGTTAGGTTTAGGTTGAGGGTTACACCAAGGGTGAGTGTTAGGGTTAGGGTGAGTGTTAGGGTGAGGGTGAGGGTGAGGGCTAGATTTAGGGTTAGGATTATGTTGAGGGTTATGGTTAGGGTGAGGGTTAGGTTTAGGGTTAGGGTCATTGTTAGGGTTAGGATTTGGGTTAGAGTTAGGGTGAGTGTTAGAGTTCGGATTAGGTTTAGGCTTAGGTTTAGGCCAAGCGTGAGGGTGAGGGTTAGGGTTAGGGTTAGGGTGAGGGTTAGGGTTAGGTTTAGGGTGAGAGTTAGGATAAGTTTTAGGGTTAGGGTTAGGCTTAGGTTTAGGGTTACCGTGAGGGTTAGGGTTAGGATTAGGGTTAGGGTTAGGGTTATTGTTATTGTTATTGTTATGGTTAGAGTTAAGTTTGGGGTGAGTTTGAGGATGAGGGTGAGGGTTATGGTTAGTGTTAGGGTTGTGGTTAGGGTTAGGGTTAGTGTTATTGTTAGGGTTACGGTTAGAGTTATGTTGAGTGTGAGGGTGAGGGTTAGAGTGAGTTTTAGGGTGAGGATTAGGGTTAGGGTTAGGTTTAGAGTGATGATGAGGTTTAGGGTTAGATTTAGGGTTAGGAGAACGGTTAGGGTGAGGGTTAGGTTTAGGGTTAGTGTTAGTCTTAGGGTGAGGGTTAGGTTGCGGTTTAGGGATAGGGTTAGGGTGGGATTAGGGTTAAGGTGAGGGTGAATGTGAGGGTTAGGGTGAGGGTTAGGGTTAGGGTTAGGGTAAGGTTTAGGGTGAGGCTGAGGGTGAGTGTCAGCATTAGATTTAGGGTGAGGTTTACGGTAATGGTTAGGGTTAGGTTGAGGGTGAGGGTGAAGGTTAGGGTGAGAGTGAGGGTGAGGTTTTGTGTGAGGGTGAGGGTTAGGTTTTGGGTTAGGTTTAGGGATAAGTTTAGGGTGAGGGTTATTGTAAGTGTTAGGGTAAGGATGAGGGTTAGGGTGAGGGTTAGGGTGAGGTTAAGGGTTAGGGTGAGGGTGAGGGTTAGTTTTAGGATTAGGGTACGGTTTAGGGTGAGGGTTTGGGATAGGGTTAGGATTAGGGTGAGGGTTTTGGTTAGGGATAGGTTTAGAGTTAGGGTGAGGGTGAGGGTGAGGGTTAGTGTTTAGATTAGGTTTAGGGTTAGGGTTAGGCTGAGGGTGAGGTTGAGGCTGAGAGTGAGGGTTAGGATTAATGTGAGTGTTAGCGTGATGGTTAGGGTAAGGGTTAGGGTTAGGGTTAGGATGAGGGTTAGGTTGAGGGTTACCGTTAGGGTTCGGGTGAGGGTAAGGTTTAGGGTGAGGTTTAAGGTGAAGGTTAGGCTTATTGTTAGGCTTAGGTTTAGGGTGAGGGTTAGGGTGAGGGTTAGTGTTAGGGTTAGGGTTAGCGTTAGGGTGAGGGTTAGGGTGTTGGTAAGGGTTAGAGTGAGGGTTAGGGTTAGGGTGAGGGTTAGGAATAGCATTAGGGTTAGCGTTAGGGTGAGGGTTAGGGAGTTGGTAAGGGTTAGAGTGATAGTTAGGGTGATCGTGAGGGTTAGGGATAGCATTAGGGTTAGGGTTAGGGTTAGGGTGAGTTTAGGGTTAGGGTTAGGGATAGCATGAGGGTTATGATTAGGGATAGGGTGAGGGTTAGGCTTAGGGTGAGGGTGAGGGTTAGGGTTAATGTGAGAATTAGGGTTAGAGTTAGGGTTAGTGTGAGGATAAGGGTAAGGGTGAGGGTTAGGGTGAGAGTGAGGTTTAGGGTTAGCATTAGTGTTAGGGTTATGGTTAGGGTGAGGTTTAGGATCAGGGTTATGGTTAGGGTGAGGGTTAGATTCAGGTTTAGGGTGAGAGTTAGGGTTAGGTTGAGGTTTAGGGTAGGGTTAGGGTGAGGGGTAGGTTTCGGGAGAGGGTGAGTTTTAGGGTGTGGTTGACGGTTAGGGTTAGGGTGAGGTTTTAGGTGAGGGTGAGGGTTAGGGTGAGGGTGAGGGTTAGGGTTACAGTGAGGATTAGTGTTAGGGTTACGGTTAGGGTTATGGTGAGGGTAAGGGTTATGATGAGGTTTAGGGTGAAGGTGAAGTTTAGGGATAGCGTGATATTTAGGGTTCGGGTTACTGTTAGGGTTAGGATCCAGGTTAGGTTAGGTGAGGGTGAAGGTTAGTGTTAGGATTAGGGTTAGGTTTAGGATGAGGGTATGTTTTAGGGTGAGCGTTAGGGTGAGGGTGAGGGTGAGGGTTAGGTTATGGGTTAGGGTGAGCATTAGGGTGAGGGTTAGGTTTAGGTTTAGTGGTAGGGTGAGGGTTAGGGTGAGGTTTAGTGTTAGTGTTAAGGATAGGGTTAGGGTGAGGTTTAGGGTAAGGGTTAGAGTGAGGTTTAGGGTGAGGTTGAGAGTTAGGGATAGCATTAGGGTTAATGGTAGGTTTAGAGTGAGGGTTAGGGTTAGGCTTAGTGTTACAGTTATGGTGAGGTTTAGGGTTATGGTTATGGTGAGGGTTAGGTTTAAGGTTAGGGTAAGGTTTAAGTTTAGAGTGAGGGTGAGAGTGAGAGTTAGGTTTAGGATTACGCTTTAGTGTAGGGTAAGGCATAGGGTGAGGGTGAGTGTCAGAGTTAGGTTTAGTGTGAGGGTTAGGTTTATGATTATGGTTAGGGTGAGGGTGAGCGTGAGGGTTAGGGTGAGGGTGAGGGTGAGGTTGAGGATGAGGTTGAGGGTTAGGGTATGGTTGAAGGTTAGGTTTAGGGTTAAAGATAGGGTGTGGGTTAGAGTTAGGATTAGGGTTAGGATGAAGATTAGGCTGAGGGTTAAGTTTAGGTTTAGGATGAGGGTTAGGGTTAGGGTTAGGGTGAGTCTGAGGGTTAGGGTTAGCATTAGGGTGAGGGTGAGGGTGAGGGTTAAGTTTAGGTTTAGGGTTAGGGTTAAGATTAGGGTGAGGGTGAGGTTTAGGTTTAGAGTTAGGTTTACGGTTAGATTTACTGGGAGTGTTAGGGTTAGGTTTAGTGTTACAGTTATGGTTATGGTGAGGGCAAGTGTGAGGGTGAGGTTTAGGGTTAGGGATAGGCTTAGGTTTCAGCTGAGGGTTAGGGTGAGGGTTAGGGTTAGGTTAAGGATTAGTGTTAAGATTAGAGTTAGGGTGAGGGTTATGTTTAGGGTTAGGTTAGTGTTAGGTTGAGGATTAGGGTTAGGATTAGGGTTAGGGAGAGGACAAGGGTTAGGGTGAGGGTGAGGGTGAGGATGAGGGTTAGGGTTATGGTGAGGGTGAGGGTTAGGGTTAGGGTGAGTGTTAGGGGTAGGATGAGTGTTAGGGTGAGCGTAAGGATTAGGATGAGGGTTACGGTTACAATTATTGTTACTGTTATGGTTATGTTTACGTTTCCAGTGAGGGTGAGACTGAGGGTGAGGTTAGGGCTAGGATTAGTGTTAGGGTTAGGTTTAGGGTTAGGATTAGTGTTATTGTTAGGGTTAGGGTTAGAGTAACAGTGAGGGTGTGGGTGAGGGTACAGTTGAGGTTAGGCTTACGGTTAGGGTGAGGTGAGGGTTAGGGTTAGGATGAGTGTGAGGTTTAGAGTTAGAGTTAGTGTTAGTGGGAGCGTTAGGGTTAGGGTTAGTGTTAGGGTTAGGGATAGGGTGAGGGTTAGGTTGAGGTTAAGGGTTATGGTTAGGGTTATGGTTAGGATTAGGGTTAGGGTGACGGTGAGTGTGAGGTTTACTTTTAGGGTTAGGCTTAGGCTTAGGTTAGGCTGAGGGTGCGGTTGGGTGTGAGGATTAGGGTTTGGGTGATGGTTAGGGTTAGGGTTAGGTTGAGGGTTAGGATGAGGGTTAGGGTTAGAATTAGGGTTAGGGTGAGGTCTAGGGTGATGTTGAAGGTTAGGTTTAGGTTTAGGCTTAGGCTTATTGTTTGTCTGAGGGTGAGGTTGAGGGTGAGGGTTAGGGTTATTGTGATGGGTAGGGTTAAGTTTAGGGTGAGGTTTAGGATGAGGGTTAGGGTTAGGCTGAGTGTTACGGTGAAGGTGATGGTAAGCGTAAAGGTGAGGTTTAGGCTGTGGGTGAGGGTTAAGATAAGGGTAAGGGTTAGGGTTAAGGGTTTGGGTTAGGGTAAGGGTTACTGTTAGAATTAGGATTAGGGTGAGGGCTAGAGTGAGGGTGAGGGTTAGGGTTAGGGTGAGGTTTAGGGTTTGGTTGAGGGTTAAGATTAATGTGAGGGTTAATGTTAGGGTTAGGGTTAGTGTAAGGGTTAGGGTAACTTTTAGGGAGAGCGTTAGGGTTAGGGTGAGTATTTTGATTTGAGTGAGTGTTAGAGTTAGGGTTAGGGTTATTGTTAGGGTTTGGGTTAGGGTTACCCTTACAGTGAATGTGAGGGTTAGTGTTAGAGTTAGGGTTAGTATTAGGGTTAGGGTGATGGTGAGTGTGTGGGTTAGGGTTATGTATAGGGTTAGGCTTAGGGTTAGGCTAAGGGTGAGGTTGAGGGTGAAGGTTAGGGTTAGGGTGAGGGTTAGGTTTAGGGTTAGGTTGAGGGTGAGTGTATGGGTTAGGTTTAGGTTTAGGTTTAGGCTTAGGGTTAGGCTAAGGGTGAGGTTAAGTTTGAGAGTTAGGGTTAGGTTGAGGGTTAGGTTTAGGTTTAGATTGAGGGTTAGGATGTGGGTTAAGGTTAGGATTAGGGTTAGAGTGAGGGCTAGTGTGAGGGTGAGGGTTAGGGTTAGGGTTAGGGCGAGGTTTAGCGTTAGGGTTAGGTTTAGGGATAGGTTGAGGGATAGGGTTAGGATTATGGTGAGGGTGAGGTTTAGGGTTAGGTTGAGGGTTTGGATTAGGGTTAGGTTGAGGGTGAGGGTTAGTGTCAGGTTAGAGTGAGGGTTATCATGAGGGTTACGGTTAGGATTAGGGTTAGGATGAGGGCTAGGGTGAGGGTGAGGATTAGGGTTAGGGTTACGCTGAGGTTTAGGGTTCGGGTTAGGTTTAGGGTTAGGGTTAGGGTGAGGGTTATGGTTCATGTTAGGTTTAGGGTTAGGATTAGGTTTAGGTTGAGGGTGTGTGTGTGGGTTAGGGTTATGTATAGGGTTAGGCTTAGGGTTAGGCTAAGGGTGAGTTTGATGGTGAGGGTTAGGGTTAGGGTAAGGGTTGGATTTAGGGTTAGTTTGAGGGAGAGTGTGTGGCTTAGGATTAGTTTTAGGGTTAGGCTAAGGGTGAGGTTAAGGGTGAATGATAGGGTTAGGGTGGGGGTTAGGTTTAAGGTTATGGTGAGGGTTAGGATGAGGATTAAGGTTAGGATTAGGTTTAGTGTGAGGGCTAAGGTGAGGGTGATGTTTAGGGTTAGGGTTATGAGGAGGGGGAGGGGGAGGTTCAGCGTTACAGTTACGGTTAGGGTGAGGGATAGGGTGAGGTTTAGGGTTAGGGTTAGTGTTAGGGTTAGGGTTAGGGTGAGGGTTAAGTTTAGGGTGAGGGTTAGGTTTAGGGTTAGGATTAGGATTAGGGTTAGGGTGAGGGTGAGTGTGAGGGTTAGGGTTAGTGTTAGGGTTAGGCTTAGGGATAGGCTGAGGGTGAAGGTGAGGGTGAGTGTTTGGGTGAGGGTGAGGGTGAGGTTTAGGGTTAGAGTTAATGTTAAGGTGAGGGTTAGCGTTAGGGTGAGCTTGAGGCTGAGTGTTAGATTGAGGATTATTGTTAGGGTTAGTGTGAGGTTTATGGTGAGTATGAGGGTTACGGTTAGGTTGAGGGCTAGGTTGAAGTTGAGGATTAGTGTTAGGGTTAGGGTGAGGTTTAGGTTTAGGGTGATGGTTAGTGTTAGTGTTAGTGTTAGGGTTAGGATGTGGGTTAGGGTGAGGGTTAGTGTTAGGTATAGGCTTAGGTTTAAGATTAGGGTTTGTGTGAGGGTGAGTGTGAGGGTTATGGTTAGGGTTAGGCTTAGGGTTAGGCTGAGGGTGAAGGTGAGGGTTAGGGTTAGAATGAGGGTTAGGTTTAGGGTTAGGGTGAGGGTTAGGATGAGGGTTAGGTTTAGGATTAGGTTTAGCGTGAGGTCTAGCATGCTGGTGAGGGTTAGTGTTAGGGTTAGGGTGAGGTTTAGGTTTAGGGTTAGGTTGAGATTTAAGATTAGGGCTAGGTATAGGGTAAGGGTTAGGGTTAGGTTGAGGGTTAGCATGAGGGTTAGGGTTAGGATTAGGGTTAGGATGAGGGCAAGGGTGAGGGTGAGGGTTAGGATTGGGTTAAGGTGAGGTTTAGGTTTCGGGTTAGGTTTAGGGTTAGGGTGAGGGTTAGGTTTAGGGTTATGGTGAGGGTCAGGGTTAAGGTTTGGTTGAGGGTTAGAATTTGTTTTAGGGTTAGTGTGAGGGTTAGCGTTAGGATTATGATGAAGGTTAGGATGAGGGTTAGGGTTACAATTTGGATTAGGGTGAGAGCTAGGGTGAGGGGGAGTGTTAGTGTTAGGGTTAGGGTGAGGTTTCGGGTTAGGGGTAGGGGTAGGGTTAGGGTGAGATTTAGGGTTCGGGTTACGGTGAGGGTGAGGGTTAAGTTGGGGGTGAGGTTTTGTGTGAGGACTAAGGAGAGGTTGAGGGTTAGTGTTAGGGTTAGGGTTAGGGTGAGGGTTAGGTTGAGGTTTAGGTTTAGGTTTAGGGTTAGGGTTAGGATTAGGATTAGGGTGAGGGTTAGTGTGAGGGTTAGGGTTAGGGTTAGGCTTAGGCTTAGGTTAGGCTGAGGGTGAGGGTGGGGATGAGGATTAGGTTTAGAGTGATGATTCCGGTTATGGTTAGGTTGAGATTTAGCATGAAGCTTTGGGTTAGGATTAGGTTTAGGCTTGAGGGCTAGGATGAGTGTGAAGTTTAGGGTTAGGTTTAGGCTTAGGGTTAGGTGGAGGCTGAAGGTGAGGGTGAGCATTAGGGTTAGGGTGATGGTTAGGATTATGGTTAGGGTGAGGGTTAGGATGTGGGTTAGGATTAGGGTGAGGTTTAGAATGAGTGTGACAATAAGAGTAAAGGTGAGGGTTAGGCTGAGGGTGAGGGTTATGTTAAGGGTGAGGGTTCGGATTAGTGTTAGGGTGAGGGTGAGTGTTAGATTGAGGGTTAGTGTTTGGTTTAGTGTGAGGTTTAGGATTAGGATGAGGGTTAGGGTTTGGGTGAGGGCTAGGGTGAAGTTGAGGGTTCGGGTTAGGGTTACTGTTAGGGTTATGGTTAGTGTGAGGTTTAGTGTGGGGGTGAGGCTTAGTGTTAGGGTTAGGATTAGGCTTAGGGTTAAGGTGAGGGTTAGTGTGAGGTTTACAGTTAGGGTGAGTGTTGATGTTAGGGTTAGAGTGAAGGTTAGGGTGAGGGTTAGGCTTAGGCTTAGGGTTTGGGTATTGGCTTGGGTGAAGGTGAGGGTTAGGGTTAGGGTTATGGTGAGATTTTGGGTTAGTGTTAGGTTTAGGGTTGGTGTTAGGGTTAGGCTTAATGTTAGTCAGAGGGGGAGGGGGAGGGGAAGGTTAGGGTTAGGGTGAGGATGAGGTTTAGGATTAGAGTTAGCATTAGGGTGAGGGTTAGTGTGAGAGTTAGGGTTAGGGTTAGTATTACGGTTAGGGTTATGGTGAGGGTGAGTGTGAGGGTCAGGATTAGTCTTAGGCTTAAGCTTAGGCTTAGGCCGAGCAAGAGGGTGAGGGTGAGGGTAAGGGTTAGGGTTATGCTTAGGATGAGGCAGATGTTTAGGGTTAGAGTTACGGTTATTGGGAGGGTTAGGGCGAGGGTTAGGGTTAGGGTTAGTGTTAGGGTTAGTGCTAGTCTTATGGTGAGGGTGAGGGTTAAGTTGAGGTTTAGGGAAAGCTTAGGGTTAGGATTAGGGTTAGGATGAGGGTAAGTGTGAGGGTTAGGATTAGGTTTAGGGTTAGGGTGAGTATTAGGGTTAGTGTGAGGGTGAGGTTTAGGGTTAAAGTTAGGGTTAGAGGGAGGGTTAGGGGGAGGATTAGGGTTAGGGTGAGTGTTAGGTTGAGGTTTAGGGTTAGGGTTAGGGTTAAGTTTAGGATTAGGGTTAGGGTGAGGGTGAGTGTGAAGGTTAGGTTTAGGCTTAGGCTTAGGTTCAGGGTTAGGCTGAGGATGATGGTGGGGGTGAGGATAAGGGTTCAGGTGATGGTTAGGGTTATTATTTGGGTGAGGGTTAGGATGAGGGTGAGGTTGAGGGTGAGGGTTAGGGTTTGGGTGATGTTTAGGGTCACGGTTAGGTTGAAGGTTAGCCTGAGGTTTAGGGATAGGGTGATGGTTAGGGTGAGGATGATGGTAAGGGTAAAGTTGAGGGTTAGGCTAAGTGTGAGAGTTAAGTTAAGGTTGAGGGTTATGGTTAGGGTGAGGGTTAGGGTAAGGGTGAGGGTTAGGTGTTAGGGTGAGGATGAGGGTTAGATTGTTTATGAGGGTTAGGGTTAGGGTGAGGGAAAGGGTTAGAATTAAGGTTTAGGGTGAGGGCTAGGATCAGAGTGAGGGTTAGGTTTAGGGTTAGGGTGAGGTTAAGTGTTCGGGTGAGGGTTAGGGTTAGTGTTAGGGTTATTGTTATTGTTAGGTTTAGGTTTATGTTTAGTCTGAAGGTGAGGGTGAGGTTTAGGGTTACAGTTAGGCTTAGGTTGAGGGTTAGTGTGAGGGTTAGGTTTAGGGATAGGGTTAGGTTTAGGATTAGGTTTAGCTTGAGAGTGAGTGTGAGGGTTAAGGTTAGGGCTAGGCTTAGGTTTAGTGTTAGGGTTTGGTTTAGGGTGAGGGTGAGGTTTAGGTTTAGGGTTAGTGTCAGTGTTAGGGTTAGGGTTAAAGTGATGGTTAGGGTTAGGGTTAGGTTTAGGTTTAGGCTTAGGTTTAGGCTGATGATGAGGGTGGAGATGAAGATTAGGTTTAAAGAGATAGTGTTATAGTTACCTTGAGGGTTAGGATGTGGTTTAGGGTTAGGATTAGGGTTAGGCTGAGGTGGAGGTTGAGGGTGAGGTTTAGGGTTAGGGTGATGGTTAGGGTTACGTTTAGGTTGAGGGTTAGCATGAGGGTTAGGGTTAGGGTGAGGGTGACGGTAAGGGTAAAGGTGAGGGTTAATGTTAGGGTGATGTTTATGGTAAGGGTGAGGATTAGAGTTAGGGTGAGGGTTAGGGTGAGGGTTAGGGTTAGGGTTAGGGTGAGTGTGAGGGTTAGATTGAGGGTTAGGTTTATGTTGAGGGTTATGGTTAGGGTGAGGTTTAGGTTTAGGGTTAGGGTTATTGTCACGGTTATGTTTAGGGTTACGGTTACGGTGAGGGTGAGGGTGAGGGTTAGGCTTAGGGTTAAGGTGAGGTTTAGGTTTAAAGTTAGGGTTAGAGTTAGGCTTAGTGTGAGGGTGAGGTTTAGGGTTAGAGTTAGAGTTAGTGTTATGGTTAGGGTTAGGGTGAGGGTTAGGGTGAGTGTTAGAGTTCGGTAAGGCTTAGGCTTAGGCTTCTGCCGAGATTGAGGGTGAGGGAAAGTGTTAGGTTGAGGTTTATGGATAGGGTTAGAGTTAGGATTAGGGTTAGGGTGAGGGTGAGGGTTCGGGTAAGGGTTACGCTTAGGCTCTGGGTAACCTTTGGGTGACGGTGAGTGTGAGGATTAGGGTTAGGGTGATGGTTAGGGTTAGGGGTAGTGTTATTGTTAGGGTTAGGGTTAGAGTTAAGGTGAGGGTGAGGGTGCGGGTGAGGGTTAGGGTTAGGGTTAGGGTGAGGTTTAGGGTTAGGGTTAGAGATAGGGTTAGGGTGAGGGTGAGATTTAGGGTTAGAGTTAGGGTTAGTGTTAGGGTTAGGCTTAGGTTTAGGCTGAGGGTTAGGCTGAGGGTGAGTGTAGGGATGAGGATTAGGGTTACGATTAGGGTTAGGGTGAGGTTTAGGTTTAGGGTGAGCATTAGGTTTAGGGTTAGTTTTAGCCTTAGGGTGAGGGTGAGGGTTAGGTTGAGGTTTAGGGATAGAGTTAGGGTTAGGATTAGGGTTAGTGTGACTGTGAATGTGAGGTTTAGTGTTACGGTTTGGCTTAGGCTTAGGGTTAGGATTAGGGTGAGGGTTAGGGTGAGGGTGAGGGTGAGAGTTAGGGTTAGGGTTAAGATGAAGTTTAGGGTTAGAATACGTGTGAGTGTTGGTGTTAGGTTTAGGGTTAGGGTTAAGGTTAGTGTTAGGGATAGGGGGAGGGTTAGGTTTAGGTTTAAGGTTAGGGTTAGTCTTAGGGTTAGGATTAGGGTAAGGGTTAGTTTAAGGTTCAGGTTTAGGGTTAGGATTAGGTTTATGAATAGTTTTAGTCTGATGGTGAGGTTGAGGGTGAGGGTTAGTTTTAGGGTGATGGTTAGGGTTAGGGTTAGAGTGAGGTTTAGGATGATGGTTAACGTTAGGATTAGGATTAGGGTGAGGGCTAGTGTGAGGGTGAGGGTGAGGGTTAGGTTTAGGGTGATGGTTAGGGTTACGGTTAGCTTGAAAGTTAGGATGAGGTTTAGGGATAGGGTGAGGGTTAGGGTGAGGGTGATGGTAAGGTTAAAGTTGAGGGTTAGGCTGAGGGTGAGGGTTAAAATAAGGGAGAGTGTTACAGTTAGGGTGAGGGTTATGGCAAGGGTTTGGGTTAGGTATTAGTGTGAGGCTGAGGGTTAGATTTTGGATTAGGATTAGGGTTAGTGTGAGCTTTAGGTTGAGGATGAGTGTTAGTGTTATGTGAAGGTAAGGGTTAGAATTAGGGTTAGAGTGAGAGCTAGGGTGAGGGTGAGGGTTAGGGTTAGTGTTAGGGTTAGGGAGAGGTTTAGGCTTAGGGTGAGGTTTAGGGTTAGTGTGAGGGTTAGTGTTAGGGTTAGGGTTAGTTTTAGGGTGAGGGTTAGGGTTAGGGTGAGATTTATAGTTACGGTGCGGGTTAGGGTTAGGTTTAGGGTGAAGTTCAGGGTTAAGATTAGGGTTAGAGTTAGAGTTAGGGTGAGGGTGAGGTTTATGGTAAGATTTAGGCTTAAGGTGAGGGTTACAGTTAGGGTTCGGTTTAGAGTTAGTGTTAGGGTGAGGGTTAGTGTGAGTGTTAGGGTTACAGTTAGGTTTAGGATTAGGGTAAGGTTGAGGGTGAGCGTGTGGGTTAGGGTTAGGTTTAGGGTTAGGCTTAGTGTTAGGATGAGGGTGAGGTTGAGGGTGAGATTTAAGGTTAGGGTGAGAGTTAGGATTAGGTTTAGGTTGAGGGTTAGGATGAGGGTTAGGGTTAGTATTAGTGTGAGGTTGGGCTCTAGCGTGAGAGTGAGGTATAGGGTTAGGGTTAGGGTGAGCTTTAGGGTTAGGATTAGGGTGAAGGTGAGGTTTAGTGTTAGAATTAGTGTTAGGGTGAGGGTTAGGGTTAGGGTGAGTGTTAGGGTAAGGGTTATGGTTATGGTTATGTTTAGGATTAGGATTAGGGTTAGGGTTAGGCTGAGGGTGATGTTTACGGTTAGAGTTAGTGTTACTGTGAGGGTTAGTGTTATGGTGAGGGTGTGTGTGAGGGTTAGAGTTAGGGTGATGCTTAAGGTTATGGTCAGGGTGAGGGTTAGGATGAGGGTTAGGGTTAGTGTGAGGGTTAGCATGAGTGTGATAGTAAGTGTAAAGTTGAGGGCTAGGCTGAGAATGAGGATTACGGTAAATGTGAGGGTAAGTGTTAGAGTGAGGGTTAGAGTTAGGGTTAGGGTGAGGGTGTGGTTTAGATTGAGGATTAGTTTTAGGGTTAGTGTGAGGTTTAGGGTGAGGATGATAGTTAAGGTTGGGTGAGGGCTAGGGTGAGGGTGAGGGTTAGGTTTAGGGTTAGGGTGAGTGTTAGGGTTAGGGTGAGTGTTAGGGTTAGTGTGAGGGTTAGTGTTAGGGTTAGGGTTAGTGTTAGGGTTTGGGTAAGTTTTAGGGTGAGGGTTAGGGTTACGGTTAGGTTTATGGTTAGAATGAGGGTTAGGTTTAGTTTTAGGGTTATTGTTAGGGTTGGGTTTAGGGATAGGATGAGGGTTAGGGTTAGGATTAGGGTTAGGGTGAGGGCTAGGGTGAGGGTGAGTGTTAGAGTTAGGCTTAGGCTTAGGTTTAGGATGAGGTTGAGGGTTAGGGTTAGCGTGATGGTTAGGGTTACGGTTAGGCTGAGGGTTAGGATGAGGTTTTGGGTTAGGGTGAGGGTTTGGTTGAGGGTGACAGTAAGGGTAAATGTGAGGGTTAGGGTTAGGGTGAGGATTAGGGTTAGGGTTAAGGTGAGGGTGAGGGTTAGACTGAGTATTAGTATTAGGGTTAGTGTGAGGTTTAGGGTGAGGATGAGGGGTAGGGTTAGGATGAGGCCTAGGGTGAGGTTGAGGGTTAGGGATAGGGTTAGGTTGAGGTTTAGGGTTAAGGTGATGGTTAGGGTTAGTGTGAGGGTTAGCGTTAGGATTAGGGTAAGTTTTAGGTTGAGGGTAAGTGTTAGGGTGACGGTTAGGGTTAGGGTGAGAGTTATAGTTAGGATTAGGATTAGTATTTGGGTTAGTGTTATTTTTAGGTTTAGATAGAGGGGGAGGGTTAGGTTTAGGGTTAGCGTGAGGTTTAGTTTTAGGGTTATGGTTAGAGTTAGGGTTAGGTTCAGGGTGAGGTTTAGGTTTAGATTTAGGGTTAGGGGAGGGTTAGGGTGAGGGTTAGTGTTATAGTTAGGGTTAGTGTTGGGATTAGTGTTAGGATGAGGGCGAGTATGAGGGTTAGGGTTAGGCTTAGGCTTAGGCATAGGGTTAGGCAGAGGGTGAGGGTGAGCGTGAGGGTTAGGGTTAGGGTGAGGGTTAGGGTTAGGTTTTGGGTGAGGGTTAGGATGAGGTTTAGAGTTAGGATTAGGATTAGGATGAGGGCAAGGGTGAGGGTGAGGTTTAGAGTTAGCATAATGGTGAAGTTAAGGATTAGGATTAGGTTTATGGTTAGGGTGAGGGACAGGGTTATGGTTACTGTGAGGATTAGGGTTAGGGTTAGTGTGAGGGTAAGGGATAGAATTAGGGTTAGGGTTATTTTTAGTGTTAGGGTTAAGGTTAAGTTCACAGTGAGGGTGAGGCTGAGGGTGAGGTATAGGTTTAGGGTTAGGGTGTGGTTTAGGGTTAGGTTTAGGTTTAGGGTTAGGGTGAGGGCTTGGGTTTAGGTTAGGGTTACGGTGAGGGTGAGCGTTAGGGTTAGGGTTAGGGTTAGTGTTATTGTTAGGGTTAGGGTTAGAGTTACGGTGAGTGTGAGGGTGAGGGTGAGGTTTAGGTTTAGGGTGAGGGTGAGGTTTAGGGTTAGAGTTAGGTTCAGGGGAGGGTTAGGGTGAGGGTTAGGGTTAGAGTTAGTGTTAGGCTTATTGTTAGGGTGAGGGTTAGGTTGTGGTTTAGGGTTGGGGTTACGTTTAGGACTAGGGTTTTGGTGAGGGTGAGGGTGAGGGTTAGAGTTAGGCTTAGGATTAGGCTTAGGGTTAGGCTGAGGGTGAGTGTGGGGATGAGGATTAGGTTTAGGTTGATGGTTAGGGTTACGGTTAGGTTTAGGGTTAAGATTAAGGTTAGGGTTAGGATTAGGTTTAGGGTGAGGGCTAGGGTGAGGGTGAGGATTAGGGTTAGGGTTAGGCTTAGGGTCAGGGTAAGCGTTAGTGTTAGGGTGAGGGTAAGTGTTAGGGTGAGGGTTAGGTTTAGGCTTAGGGTTAGGGCTAGTGTTAGGGTGAGTGTTAGGGTTAGGGTGATGGTTAGGGTTAGTGTGAGGGTTAGTGTTAGGGTTAGCGTTAGTGTTATGGTGAGGGTAAATGTTAGGGTGAGGGTTAAGGTTAGGGTGAGGCTTATGGTTAGAATGAGGGTTAGGGTTAGGGTTAGGGTTATTGTTTGTGTTAGGTTTAGGGTTAGGATGAGGGTTAGGGTTAGGATTAGGGTGAGGGTGAGGGCTAAGGTGAGGGTGAGGGTTAGGGTTAGGTCTAGGCGTAGGCTTAGGTTAGGGCTGATGCTGAGGGTGAGGTTGAGGGTTAGGGTTAGCGTGATGGTTCGGTTATGGTTAGGCTGAGGGTTACGATGAGGGTTAGGGTTAGGGTTAGGGATAGGTTGAGGGTGACAGTAAGGTTAAAATTGAGGGTTAGGTTTAGCACTAGGGTTAGGGTGAGGGCTAGGTTTAGGGTGAGGGTTTGGGTTAGGGTTAGAGTTACGGTGAGGGTTAGTTTTAAGTTTAGGTTTAGGATTATTGTTCTTCTTAGGGTTAGGGTTAAGTTTAAGGTACAGGTGAGGGTGAGGGTGAGGTTGAGGGTTAGGGTTAGGGTTAGAATGAGGTTTAGAGTTAGGGTTAGTGTTAGGGTGAGGGTGAGGTTTAGGGTTATTGTTAGGGTTAGGGTTAGGGTTAGTGTGAGTGTTAGGGTTAGGTTTAATGTTATGGTTTGGGTTATGGTGAGGGCTAGTGTGAGGGTGAGAATTAGGGTTAGGCTTAGGCTTAGGCTTAGTGTTAAGCTGAGGGTGGGGTGAGGGTTAGGGTTAGGCTTAGGCTTAGGGTTAGGCTGAGGGTGAGGGTGAAGGATAGGTTTAGGGTGAGGGTGAGGTTTAGGGTTAGGGTTAGCGTTAGGGAGCGGGTTAGTGTGAGGGGTAGGGTTAGGGTTAATGTTACGGTTACAGTGAGGGTGACGGTGACTGTGATGGTTAAGCGTAGCCTTAGGCTTAGGTTTATGCTTAGGCCGAGCTTGAGGGTGAAGGTGAGGGTAAGGGTTAGGGTGATTGTTAGAGTTTTAGGGTTAGGGTGAGGGTTACGGTTAGGTTTAGGGTGAGGTTTAGGTTTAAGATTAGGGCTAGGGTCAGTGCTAGGGTGAGGTTGAGGGTTAGGGTTAGAGTTAGGGTGAGGTTTAGGGTTAGGGTTAGGGTGAGTGTTAGGGTGAGGATTACGGTGAGCGTGAGTGTTAGGGTTAGGGTGAGGGTTAGGGTTAGGGTGAGGGTGATGGTGATGGTTAGATTAGGGTTAGGGTTAGTGTTATTGTTAGTGTTATGGTCAGTTTTCAGTTCACAATGAGGGTGAGGCTGAGGTGAGGGTTAGGTTTAGGGTTAGGGTGAGGTTTAGATTAAGATTAGGGTAAAGGTTAGGGTGAGGGTTTGGGTTAGGGTTAGGATTAAGGTGAGGGTGAGTGTTAGGGTTAAGGTGATAGTGTTATTGTTAGTGTTAGGGTTAGAGTTACGGCGAAGGTGAGGGTGAGTGTGAGGGTTAGGGTTAGGGTGAGGTTTAGGGTTAGGGTTGGGTTTAGGTTGAGGGTGAGGGTGAGGTTTACGGTTAGATTTAGGGTGAGGGGGAGGTTTAGGGTGAGGTTTAGGGTTAGGGTTAGTGTTAGGGTTAGGGTTAGGGTGAGGGTTAGGATGAGGATGAGTGTTAGGGTGAGGGTTAGAGTTAGGGTTAGGGTTAGGATTAGGTTTAGTGTTAGGGTGAGTGTTTGGGTTAGGCTTAGGGTTAGGGTTAGGCTTAGCGTTAAGCTGAGGGTGAGGGTGAGGGTGAGGTTTAGGGTTAGGTTTTGGGTTAGGGTTAGCGTTTGAGTGAGAGTTAGGGTTAGGGTGAGAGGATGAGGATTAGGGTTAGGATTAGTGTTAGGGTTAGGGTTAGGGTGAGGGTTAGGATGAGGTGATGTTTCAGATTAGGGTTAGGGTGAGGGTGAGGGTGAGTTTGAGTGTTAGGGTAAGGGATAGGGAGAGGTTTAGGGTTAGGGTTAGTGTTAGGTTTAGGGTTAGGGTGAGGGTTAGTGTTAGGGTGAGGGTAAGTGTTAGGGTGAGGGTTAGGGTTATGGTGACGGTTATGGTTACAATGAGGGTTAGGGTTAGGTTTAGGGTTATTGTTACGGTTAGGGTTATGGTTAATGTGAGGGTTAGTGTTAGGTTTAGGGTGAGGTTTATATTAAGGATTAGGGTTAGAGTTAGTGTTAGGGTGAGGGTGAGGTTTAGAATTAAAGTTAACGTTAGTTTTAATGTTAGGGTTAGCGTGAGGGTTAGTGTGTGGGTTAGGGTTAGGGTTAGGGTGAGTGTTAGGATGAGGTGTAGGGTTAGGATTAGGGTTAGGCTGAGCGCTAGAGTGATGGTTAATGTGAGGGTTAGTGTTAGGGATAGGGTTAGGATTAAGATTAGGTTTAGATTGAGGGTGAGTGTGAGGGTTAGGGTTAGGGTTAGGGTTAGAGTGAGTGTTAGGGTTAAGATTTGGTTTAGGGTTAGGGTAAGTGTTAGGGTTAGGGTTAGGGTGAGGGTGAGGGTGAGGGTTAGGGTAAGGGTTAGTGTGAAAGTTAGGGTTATGGTGAGGGTTATGTTTAGGGTGAGGGTTAGGGTTAGGGTTAGGGTTAGGGTGAGGGCTAGGGTTAGAGTGAGGTTTAGGTTTAGGGTTCGGGTGAGTTTTAGGGTGAGGGTGAGGTTTTGGGTTAGGGTTAGGATGAGTTTTAGGGTTATGGTTAGGGTTCCGGGTAAGGCGAAGTTGAGGGTAAGGGTTAGATTTAGGGTTAATGTTAGGTTTAGGGTGAGGTTTATCGTTAGGCTTAGGGTCAGGGTTAGGGTTAGGGTGAGGGTTTGGGTTAGGCTTAGAGTTACGGTGAGGGTGAATTTTAAGTTTAGGTTTTGGGTCATGGTTATTCTTAGGGTTAGAGTTAAGGTTAAGGTTAAGCTAAGCGTGAGGGTGAGGGTGATGTTGAGGGTTAGGTTTAGGGTTAGGATGAGGTTTAGAGTTAGGGTTAGTGTTAGGGTGAGGGTGAGGTTTAGGGTTATTTTTAGGGTTAGGGTTAGGGATAGTGTGAGTGTTAGGGTTAGGTTTAGTGTTATGGTTTGGGTTATGGTGAGGGCTAGTGTGAGGGTGAGGGTTAGGGTTAGGGTTAGGTTTAGGCTTAGTGTTAAGCTGAGGGTGCGGGTGAGGGTTAGGGTTAACCTTAGGCCTAGGCTTATGCTTAGGCTGAGCTTGAGGGTGAAGGTGAGGGTTAGGGTTAGGGTGATTGTTAGAGTTTTAGGGTTAGGGTGAGGGTTAGGGTGAGGGTTAGGGTGAGGCTTATGGTGTGGTTTAGGTTTAAGATTAGGGCATGTCAAAACCAGCTTTACAATGTCGGTGTGGGGGGGGGGGAGGGGGTATAATTGGGTGGGAGGCGGGGAAGTGAGGTGAAGGGTAAACAAAGGAGGAGGCTGCAATGCTTGGTAAGAAATGTATGCATTATCCTGCCCATGTAATTGTAGCCCCTCTGTACAGTATCTTCTCAAATAAAATAAAATTAAATTAAAAAAAGAAAAAGAAAAACCAAAAAAAAAAAAAGATTAGGGCTAGGGTGAGTGCTAGGGTGAGGGTGAGGGTTAGGGTTGGAGTTAGGGTGCGGTTTAGGGATAGGGTTAGGTTTAGGGTTAGGGTGAGTGTTAGGGTGAGTGTTACATTGAGGGTGAGGGTTAGGGTTAGGGTGAGGGTTAGTGTTAGGGTGAGGGTAAGTGTTAGGGTGAGGGTTAGGGTTATGGTGACGGTTATGGTTACAATGAGGGTTAGGGTTAGGTTTAGGGTTATTGTTACGGTTAGGGTTATGGTTAATGTGAGGGTTAGTGTTAGGTTTAGGGTGAGGTTTATATTAAGGATTAGGGTTAGAGTTAGTGTTAGGGTGAGGGTGAGGTTTAGAATTAAAGTTAACGTTAGTTTTAATGTTAGGGTTAGCGTGAGGGTTAGTGTGTGGGTTAGGGTTAGGGTTAGGGTGAGTGTTAGGATGAGGTGTAGGGTTAGGATTAGGGTTAGGCTGAGCGCTAGAGTGATGGTTAATGTGAGGGTTAGTGTTAGGGATAGGGTTAGGATTAAGATTAGGTTTAGATTGAGGGTGAGTGTGAGGGTTAGGGTTAGGGTTAGGGTTAGAGTGAGTGTTAGGGTTAAGATTTGGTTTAGGGTTAGGGTGAGTGTTAGGGTTAGGGTTAGGGTGAGGGTGAGGGTGAGGGTTAGGGTAAGGGTTAGTGTGAAAGTTAGGGTTATGGTGAGGGTTATGTTTAGGGTGAGGGTTAGGGTTAGGGTTAGGGTTAGGGTGAGGGCTAGGGTTAGAGTGAGGTTTAGGTTTAGGGTTCGGGTGAGTTTTAGGGTGAGGGTGAGGTTTTGGGTTAGGGTTAGGATGAGTTTTAGGGTTATGGTTAGGGTTCCGGGTAAGGCGAAGTTGAGGGTAAGGGTTAGATTTAGGGTTAATGTTAGGTTTAGGGTGAGGTTTATCGTTAGGCTTAGGGTCAGGGTTAGGGTTAGGGTGAGGGTTTGGGTTAGGCTTAGAGTTACGGTGAGGGTGAATTTTAAGTTTAGGTTTTGGGTCATGGTTATTCTTAGGGTTAGAGTTAAGGTTAAGGTTAAGCTAAGCGTGAGGGTGAGGGTGATGTTGAGGGTTAGGTTTAGGGTTAGGATGAGGTTTAGAGTTAGGGTTAGTGTTAGGGTGAGGGTGAGGTTTAGGGTTATTTTTAGGGTTAGGGTTAGGGATAGTGTGAGTGTTAGGGTTAGGTTTAGTGTTATGGTTTGGGTTATGGTGAGGGCTAGTGTGAGGGTGAGGGTTAGGGTTAGGGTTAGGTTTAGGCTTAGTGTTAAGCTGAGGGTGCGGGTGAGGGTTAGGGTTAACCTTAGGCCTAGGCTTATGCTTAGGCTGAGCTTGAGGGTGAAGGTGAGGGTTAGGGTTAGGGTGATTGTTAGAGTTTTAGGGTTAGGGTGAGGGTTAGGGTGAGGGTTAGGGTGAGGCTTATGGTGTGGTTTAGGTTTAAGATTAGGGCATGTCAAAACCAGCTTTACAATGTCGGTGTGGGGGGGGGGAGGGGGTATAATTGGGTGGGAGGCGGGGAAGTGAGGTGAAGGGTAAACAAAGGAGGAGGCTGCAATGCTTGGTAAGAAATGTATGCATTATCCTGCCCATGTAATTGTAGCCCCTCTGTACAGTATCTTCTCAAATAAAATAAAATTAAATTAAAAAAAGAAAAAGAAAAACCAAAAAAAAAAAAAAGATTAGGGCTAGGGTGAGTGCTAGGGTGAGGGTGAGGGTTAGGGTTGGAGTTAGGGTGCGGTTTAGGGATAGGGTTAGGTTTAGGGTTAGGGTGAGTGTTAGGGTGAGTGTTACATTGAGGGTGAGGTTTAGGGTTAGGGTGAGGGTTAGTGTTAGGGTGAGGGTAAGTGTTAGGGTGAGGGTTAGGGTTATGGTGACGGTTATGGTTACAATGAGGGTTAGGGTTAGGTTTAGGGTTATTGTTACGGTTAGGGTTATGGTTAATGTGAGGGTTAGTGTTAGGTTTAGGGTGAGGTTTATATTAAGGATTAGGGTTAGAGTTAGTGTTAGGGTGAGGGTGAGGTTTAGAATTAAAGTTAACGTTAGTTTTAATGTTAGGGTTAGCGTGAGGGTTAGTGTGTGGGTTAGGGTTAGGGTTAGGGTGAGTGTTAGGATGAGGTGTAGGGTTAGGATTAGGGTTAGGCTGAGCGCTAGAGTGATGGTTAATGTGAGGGTTAGTGTTAGGGATAGGGTTAGGATTAAGATTAGGTTTAGATTGAGGGTGAGTGTGAGGGTTAGGGTTAGGGTTAGGGTTAGAGTGAGTGTTAGGGTTAAGATTTGGTTTAGGGTTAGGGTGAGTGTTAGGGTTAGGGTTAGGGTGAGGGTGAGGGTGAGGGTTAGGGTAAGGGTTAGTGTGAAAGTTAGGGTTATGGTGAGGGTTATGTTTAGGGTGAGGGTTAGGGTTAGGGTTAGGGTTAGGGTGAGGGCTAGGGTTAGAGTGAGGTTTAGGTTTAGGGTTCGGGTGAGTTTTAGGGTGAGGGTGAGGTTTTGGGTTAGGGTTAGGATGAGTTTTAGGGTTATGGTTAGGGTTCCGGGTAAGGCGAAGTTGAGGGTAAGGGTTAGATTTAGGGTTAATGTTAGGTTTAGGGTGAGGTTTATCGTTAGGCTTAGGGTCAGGGTTAGGGTTAGGGTGAGGGTTTGGGTTAGGCTTAGAGTTACGGTGAGGGTGAATTTTAAGTTTAGGTTTTGGGTCATGGTTATTCTTAGGGTTAGAGTTAAGGTTAAGGTTAAGCTAAGCGTGAGGGTGAGGGTGATGTTGAGGGTTAGGTTTAGGGTTAGGATGAGGTTTAGAGTTAGGGTTAGTGTTAGGGTGAGGGTGAGGTTTAGGGTTATTTTTAGGGTTAGGGTTAGGGATAGTGTGAGTGTTAGGGTTAGGTTTAGTGTTATGGTTTGGGTTATGGTGAGGGCTAGTGTGAGGGTGAGGGTTAGGGTTAGGGTTAGGTTTAGGCTTAGTGTTAAGCTGAGGGTGCGGGTGAGGGTTAGGGTTAACCTTAGGCCTAGGCTTATGCTTAGGCTGAGCTTGAGGGTGAAGGTGAGGGTTAGGGTTAGGGTGATTGTTAGAGTTTTAGGGTTAGGGTGAGGGTTAGGGTGAGGGTTAGGGTGAGGCTTATGGTGTGGTTTAGGTTTAAGATTAGGGCATGTCAAAACCAGCTTTACAATGTCGGTGTGGGGGGGGGGGAGGGGGTATAATTGGGTGGGAGGCGGGGAAGTGAGGTGAAGGGTAAACAAAGGAGGAGGCTGCAATGCTTGGTAAGAAATGTATGCATTATCCTGCCCATGTAATTGTAGCCCCTCTGTACAGTATCTTCTCAAATAAAATAAAATTAAATTAAAAAAAGAAAAAGAAAAACCAAAAAAAAAAAAAGATTAGGGCTAGGGTGAGTGCTAGGGTGAGGGTGAGGGTTAGGGTTGGAGTTAGGGTGCGGTTTAGGGATAGGGTTAGGTTTAGGGTTAGGGTGAGTGTTAGGGTGAGTGTTACATTGAGGGTGAGGGTTAGGGTTAGGGTGAGGGTTAGGGTTAGTGTGAGGTTGAGGGTAAGATTAGGGTAGGGTTATTGTTATTGTTAGTGTTATGGTTAGGTTTAATTTTACAGTGAGGGTGAGGCTGAGGGTGAGGGTTAGATTTAGGGTTAGGGTTATGTTTAGGTTAGGGTTAGGGTAAGGGTTAGGGTGAGGGTTTGGGTCAGGTTTATGATTATGGTGAGGGTGAGTGTTAGGTTTGGGGTGAGGGTTAGTGTTATTGTTAGGGTTAGGGTTAGAGTTACGGTGAAGGTGAGGGTGAGGTTGAGGGTTAGGGTTAAGGTGAGGTTTAGGGTTAGGGTTAGGTTTAGGGTGAGGGTGAGGGTGAGTTTTAGGGTTATATTTAGGGTTAGATTGATGGTTAGGGTGAGGTTTAGGGTTATGGTTAGTGTTAGGGTGAGGGTTAGGATGAGGGTGAGAGTTAGGGTGAGCTTTAGAGTTAGGGTTGGGATTAGAATTAGGGTTAGTGTTAGGGTGAGTGTTTGGGTTAGGCTCAGGGTTAGGGTTAGGCTTAGCGTTAAGCTGAGGGTGAGGATTAGGGTTAGGGTTTGGGTTAGGGTTAGCGTTTGGGTGAGAGTTAGTGTTAGGGTTAGGATGAGGATTAGGGTTAGGATTAGTGTTAGGGTTAGGTTTAGGTTGAAGTTTAGGATGGGGGTAATGTTTAGGATTAGGGTTAGGGTGAGGGTGAGGGTGAGTTTTACGGTTAGAGTTAGGGTTAGGGTAAGGGATAGGGTGAGGTTTAGGGTTAGGGTTAGTGTTAGGGTTAGGGTTAGGGTGAGGGTTAGTGTTAGGGTGAGGGTTAGGTTTAGGGTTAGGATTAGGATTAGGGTTAGTGTGAGGGTGAGTATGAGGGTTAGGGTTAGGGTTAGGTTTAGGCTTAGGGATAGGCTGAGGGTGAGGGTGAGGGTGAGGGTTAGCGTTAGGGTGAGGGTGAGGTTTAGGGTTAGAGTTAGTGTTATTTTGAGGTTTATTGTGAGGGTTAGTGTTAGGGTTAGTGTTAGGGTTAGGGTTAGGGTGAGTGTTAGGGTTAGGGTGAGGGTTAGGGTTAGGGATAGCGTTAGGTTTAGGATTAGGTTTTGGGTGAGGTTGAGTGTGAGGGTTATGATTAGGGTTATGAATATGCTTAGGGTTAGGCTGAGGGTGAGGTTGAGGGTTAG
This sequence comes from Dipodomys merriami, assembly GCF_024711535.1. Lineage (NCBI taxonomy): Eukaryota > Metazoa > Chordata > Mammalia > Rodentia > Heteromyidae > Dipodomys > Dipodomys merriami. The sequence goes on from NW_027203137.1 coordinate 1,740,116, forward strand.
GGTTAGGGTGAGGGTTATTATGAGTGTTAGATTTAGGATTAGGATTAGGGTAAGGGCTAGAATGAGGGTGAGGTTTAGGGTTAAGGTTAGGGAGAGGTTTAGGGTTAGGATTAAGTTTAGGCATAGGGTGAGGGTTAGGGTTAAGGTTATGATGAAGGTGAGGGTTAGGGTAAGGTTGAGGGTTAGGATTAGGTCTAGGTTTAGGGTGAGTGTTAGGTTTAGGGTGAGGGCTAGGGTGAGGGTGATGTTTAGGGTTAGGGTGAGGTTTAGGGTTAGAATGATGGATAGGGTTAGTGTGAGGATTAGTGTTAGGGTTGGGGTTAGTGTTAGGGTGAGGGTAAGTGTTATGGTGAGATTTAGGGTTATGTTGACATTTATGGTTACAATGAGGGTTAGGGCTAGATTTAGGGTTATTGTTAGGGTTAGGGTTAGGTTTTCAGTTATTGTTAGGGTGAGGGTTAGGGTTCGGTTTAGGTTGAGGTTTATATTAAGGGTGAGGGTTAGAGTTAGGGTTAGGGTGATGGTGTGGTTTAAGGTTAGAGTTAGCGTTAGTGTTAGTGTTAGAGTTAAGGTGATGGTTAGAGTGAGGTTTAGGGTTAGGCTTAATCTTAGGGTTAGGCTTAGGCTTAGGCCAAGACTGAGGGTGAGGGTTAGGGTTAGGGTTAGGTTGAGGGTTAGGGTTAGGGTTAGAGTGAGTGTTAGGATGTGGTGTTGTGTTAGGATTAGGGTTAGGGTGAGCGCTAGGGTGATGGTTAATTTGAGGGTTAGGGTTAGGGATAGGGTTAGGTGTAGGATTAGGTTTAGATTGAGGGTGAGTGTGAGGGTTAGGGTGAGGGTTAGGCTCAGGCTTAGGGTTAGAGTGAGTGTTAGGGTTAGGGTTTGGTTTAGGGTGAGGGTGAGGGTTAGGGTTAGGGTTAGGGTGAGGGTGAGGGTGAGGGTTAGGGTTAGGTTTAGTGTGAAAGTTAGGGTTATGGTGAGGGTTAGGGTTAGGGTTAGGTGAGGGTGAGGGTGAGGGTTAGGGTTAGGTTTAGTGTGAAATTTAGGGTTATGGTGAGGGTTAGGGTTAGGTTTAGGTTTAGGGTGAGGGCTAGGGTGAGAGTGAGGTTTAGGTTTAGGGTTAGGGTGAGGTTTAGGTTGAGGGTGAGGTTTAGGGTTAGGGTTAGGGTGAGGTTTAGGGTTATGGTTAGGGTTACGGTTAAGGCGAGGTTGAGGGTTAGGATTAGAGTTAGGTTTAGCGTGAAGTTTAGGGTGAGGGTTAGTGTTAGTGTTAGTGTTAGGGGTAGGGTTAGGATAAGGGTTAGTGTGAGGGTGAGGGTTATGGTAAGGCCTAGGTTTAGGATTAGGGTTAAGGTGAGGGTGAGTGTGAGGGTTAGTGTTAGTGTTAGTGTTAGGGTTAGCATTAGGGTTAGGGTGAGGGTGAGGTTTAGCTTTAGGGTTAGGTTTAGAGTGAGGGTTAGGGTGAAGGTTATGGTGAGGGTTAGGGATAGGATTAGCGTTAGAGTATGTGCTAGAACCAGCAACACTGTTAGGGTTAGGGTTACAGTGAGGGTTGGGGTGAGTTTTAGATTTAGGGTTAGTGTTAGTGTTAGGATTAGGATTAGGGTTACGGTGACTGTGAGTGTGACAGTTAAGGTTAGGGTTAGTGTTAGGCTTAGGGTTAGGCTGAGGCTGAGGGTGAGGGTGAGGGTTAGATTTAGGGTGAGTGTTTGGTTTAGGGTTAGAGTGAGGGTTAGGGTGAGGGTTAGGGTTGGATTAGGGTTAGGGTATGTCCTAGGGTGAGGATTAGGATTAGTTTTAGGTTTAGGGTGAGGTTAAGCATTAGGTTTAGGGTCAGGGTTAGGGTTAGGGTGACGGTTTGGATTAGCGTTAGAGTTACGGTGAGGGTGAGTTTTAAGTTTAGGTTTCGGGTTATGGTTATTCTTAGGGTTAGGGTTAAGTTTAAGGTTAAGGTAAGGGTGAGGGTGAGGGTAATGTTGAGGGTTAGGGTTAGGGTTAGGATGAGGTTTAGAGTTAGGGTTAGTTTTAGGGTGAGGGTGAGGTTTAGGTTTATTTTTAGGGTTAGGGTTAGAGCTAGTGTGAGTGTTAGGGTTAGGTTTAGTGTTATGGTTAGGGTTATGGTTTCGGCTAGTGTGAGTGTAAGGGTTAGTGTTAGGCTTAGGCTTAGGCTTAGTGTTAAGCTGAGGGTGAGGATGAGGGTTAGGTTAAGGTTGAGGGTGAGGGTTAGCGTTAGGGTGCTAGTGTGAGGGTTAGGGGTAGGGTTAGTGTTACGGTGAGGGTGAGGGTGAGGGTGAGTGTCAGTGTTAGGCTTAGCCTTAGGCTTAGGCTTATGCTTAGGCCGAGCTTGAGGGTGAAGGTGAGGGTTAGGTTTAGGTTGATTTTTAGGGTTTTAGGGTTAGGGTGCGGGTTAGCTTTAGGGTTAGGGTGAGGTTTAGGGTGAGGTTTAGGTTTAAGACTAGGGCTAGGTTGAGTGCTAGGTTGAGGGTGAGGGTTAGGGTTAGAGTTAGGGTGAGTTTCAGGGTTAGGTTTAGGGTTAGGGTGAGTGTTATGGTGAGGGTTACAGTGAGGGTGAGTGATAGGTTTAGGGTGAGGGTTAGGGTTAGTGTGAGGTTGAGGGTAAGTTTAGGGTTACGGTTATTGTTATTGTTATTGTTATGGTGAGGTTTAAGTTTACAGTGAGGGTGAGGCTGAGGGTGAGGGTTAGGTTTAGGGTTAGGGTGAGGTTTAGGTTAGGGTTAGGGTAAGGGTTAGGGTGAGGTTTTGGTTTAGTTTTATGATTACGGTGAGGGTGAGTGTTAGGTTTAGGGTGAGGGTTAGTGTTATTGTTAGGGTTAGGGTGAGTTACGGTGAAGGTGAGGTTGAGTGTGAGGGTTAGGGTTAGGGTGAGGTTTAGGGTTAGGGTTAGGTTTAGGGTGAGGGTGAGGGTGAGGTTTAGGGTTAGATTTAGGCTTAGGGTGAGGTTTAGATTGAGATTTAGGGTTTGTGTTAGGATGAGGGTTAGTGTTAGGGTGAGGGTTAGGATGAGGGTGAGGGTTAGGTTGAGGCTTAGAGTTAGGGCTAGGATTAGGGTTTGCATTAGGGTGAGTGTTTGTGTTAGACTTAGGGTTAGGGTTTGGCTTAGCATTAAGCTGAGGGTGAGGGTGAGGGTGAGGATTAGGATTTGGGTTTGGGTTAGGGTTAGCGTTTGGGTGAGAGTTAGGGTTAGGGTTAGGGTGAGAGTTAGGATGAGGATTAGGGTTAGGATAAGTGTTAGGGTTAGGGTTAGGGTGAGGGTTAGGATGATGTTGATGTTTAGGATTAGGATTAGGGTGAGGTTGAGGGTGAGTTCTAGGGTTAGATTTATGGTTAGAGTAAGGGATAGGGTGAGGTTTAGGGTTAGGGTTAGTGTTAGGGTTAGGGTTAGGGTGAGGATTAGTGTTAGGGTGAGGGTTAGGTTTAGGGTTAGTATTAGGATTAGGGTTAGTGTGAGTGTTAGTATGAGGGTTATGGTTAGGGTTAGGTTTAGGCTTAGGTATAGGCTGAGGGTGAGGTTGAGGGTGAGGTTTAGGGTTAGGGTGACGGTGAGATTTAGGGTTAGAGTTAGTGTTAAGTTGAGGTTTTGTGTGAGGGTTAGTGTTAGGGTTAGTGTTAGGGATAGGGTTAGGTTTAGGATTAGGTTTTGGGTGAGGTTGAGTGTGAGGGTTATGGTTAGGATTATGATTAGACTTAGGGTTAGGCTGAGGGTGAGGGTGAGGTTTAGGGTTTGGGTGAGTGTTAGGTTTATTGTTAGGGTGAGGGTTAGGATGAGGAATAGGTTTTGGATTAGGATTAGGGTGAGGGCTAGCATGAGGTTGAGGGTTAGGTTTAGGTTTAGGGTGAGGTTTAGGGTTAGGATTAAGTTTAAGCATAGGGTGGGGGTTATGGTTACGGTTATGATGAGGGTGAGGTTTAGGGTAAGTTTGATGGTTAGGATTAGGTCTAGGTTTAGGGTGAGGGTTAGGGTTAGGTTGAGGGCTAGGGTGAGGGTGAGGATTAGTGTTAGGGTTAGGATTAGTGTTAATGTGAGGGTAAGTGTTAGGGTGAGGGTTAGGTTTATGGTGACGGTTATGGTTACAATGAGGGTTAGATTTAGTTTTAGTGTTATTGTTAGGGTTAGGGTTAGGGTTGCGGTTACTGTGAGGGTGAGGTTTAGGGTTCTGTTTAGGGTGAGGTTTATATTAAGGTTTAGGGTTAGGGTTGGTGTTAGGTTTAGGAGTAGGGTTACGGTGACTGTGAGTGTGACAGTTAGGGTTAGGGTTAGTGTTAGGCTTAGGGTTAAGCTGAGGCTGAGGGTGAGGGTGAGGTTTAGATTTAGGGTGAGGGTTTTGTTTAGGGTTAGAGTGAGGGTTAGTGTGAGGGTTAGGGTTAGATTAGGGTTAGGGTATGTCCTAGGTTGAGGATTAGGGTTAGTGTTAGGTTTAGCGTGAGGGTGGGGTTGAGGTTTAGGGTTAGATGTAGGGTTAAGGTGAGGTTTAGGGTGAGGTTTAGGGTTAGGGTTAGTGTTAGGTTTAGGGTTAGGGTGAGGGTTAGGATGAGGGTGAGGATTAGGGTGAGGTTTAGTGTTAGGTCTAGGATTAGGATTAGGGTTAGCATTAGGGTGAGTGTTTGGATTAGGCTTAGGGTTAGGGTTAGGCTTAGCATTAAGCTGAGGGTGAGGGTGAGGGTGAGGGTGAGGATTAGGTTAGGGTTAGTGTTTGGGTGAGAGTTAGTGTTAGGGTTAGGGTGAGAGTTAGGATGAGGATTAGGGTTAGGATTAGTGTTAGGGTTAGGTTTAGTGTGAGGGTTAGGATGAGGGTGATGTTTAGGGTTAGGGTTAGGGTGAGAGTGAGGGTGAGGTTTAGGATTAGAGTTAGGGTTAGGGTGAGGGATAGGGTGAGGTTTAGGGTTAGGGTTAGTGATAGGGTTAGGGTTATGGTGAGGGTTAGTGTTAGGGTGAGGGTTAGGTTTAGGGTTAGGATTAGGATTAGGGTTAGTGTGAGGGTGAGTATGAGGTTTAGGGTTAGGGTTAGGTTTAGGCTTAGGGATAGGCTGAGGGTGAGGGTGAGGGTGAGGGTTAGAGTTAGGGTGAGGTGAGTTTTAGGGTTAGAGTTAGTGTTAAGTTGAGATTTACTGTGAGTGTTAGTGTTCGGTTTAGTGTTAGGGTTAGGGTTAGGGTGAGGGTTAAGGTGAGGGTTAGGGTTAGGGATAGTATTAGGTTTAGGATGAGGTTTTGGGTGAGGTTGAGTGTGAGGGTTATGTTTAGTGTTATGATTATGCTTACGGTTAGGCTGAGGGTGAGGGTGAGCTTTAGGTTTAGTGTGAGGTTTAGGTTTAGGGTTACGGTGAGGGTTAGGATGAGGGTTAGGTTTAGCATTAGGATTAGGGTGAGGGCTAGCATGAGGGTGAGGTTTAGGGTTAGGTTTAGGTTGAGGTTTAGGGTTAGGATTATTTTTAGGCATAGGATGGGTGTTAGCGTTACGGTTATGGTGAGGGTGAGGGTTAGGGTAAGTTTGAGGGTGAGGATTAGGTCTAGGTTTAGGGTGAGGGTTAGGTTGAAGGCTAGGGTGAGGGTGAGGTTTAGGGTTAGGGTGAGGTTTAGGGTTAGGGTGATGGTTAGGGTTAGTGTGAGGATTAGTATTAGGGTTAGGGTTAGTGTTAGGGTGAGGGTAAGTGTTAGGGTGAGGGTTAGGGTTATGGTGACGGTTATGATTACAATGAGGGTTAGGTTTAGGTTTAGTGTTATTGTTAGGGTTAGGGTTAGGGTTACGGTTACTGTGAGAGTGAGGGTTAGGGTTCTGTTTAGGGTGAGGTTTATATTAAGGGTTAGGGTTAGAGTTAGGGTTAGGGTGAGGTTTAGGGCTAGAGTTAGCTTTAGTGTTAGTGTTAGAGTTAGAGTGAGGGTTAGTGTGAGGGTTAGGGTTAGGCTTAAGCTTAGGGTTAGGCTTAGGCTTAGGCCGAGAGTGAGGGTGAGGGTTAGGGTTAGGGTTAGGGCAAGGGTTAGGGTTAGCGTTAGGCTGAGTGTTAGGATGAGGTGTAGGGTTAGAATTAGGGTTAGGGTGAGTGCTAGGGTGATGGTTAATGTGAGGGTTAGGGTTAGGGATAGGGTTACATTTAGGATTAGGTTTAGATTGAGGGTAAGTGTGAGGGTTAGGGTTAGGGTTAGGCTTAGGTTTAGAGTCAGTGTTAGGGTTAGGGTTTGGTTTAGGGTGAGGGTGAGGGTTAGGGTTAGGGTTAGGTTGAGGATGAGGGTTAGGATTAGGGTTAGTGTGAAATTTAGGGTTATGGTGAGGGTTATGGTTAGGGTGAGGGTTAGGGTTAGGGTAGGGTTAGGGGAGGGCTAGGGTGAGAGTGAGGTTTAGGGTTAGTGTTAGGGTGAGGTTTAGGGTGAGGGTGAGGTTTAGGGTTAGGGTTAGGGTTACGGTGAGGGTGAGTGTCAGGGTTAGGGTGAGGGTTAGTGTTATTGTTAGGTTTAGGGTTAGATTTACTGCGAAGGTGAGGGTGACTGTGAGGGTTATGGTTAGTGTGAGGTTTAGGGTTAGGTTTAGATTTAGGGTGAGGGTGAGGGTGAGGTTTAGTGTTCGTTTTAGGGTTAAGGTGAGGGTTAGGGTAAGGTTTAGGATTAGGGTTAGAGTTAGGGTTTGGGTTTGTGTGAGGGTTAGGATGAGGGTGAGGGTCTTAGGTGAGGGTTTGGGTTAGGGTTAGGATTAGGATAAAGGTTAGTGTTAGGGTGAGTGTTTCGGTTAGGCTTAGGTTAAGGTTAGGCTTAGGGTTAAGCTGAGGGTGAGGGTGAGGTTGAGGGTTAGGGTTAGGGTTTGTGTTAGGGTTAGCGTTTGAGTGAGAGTTAGGGTTAGAGTTAGGGTGAGAGTTAGGATGAGGATTAGGTTTAGGATTAGTGTTAGGGTTAGTGTTAGGGTGAGGGTTAGGATGAGGGTGATGTTTAGGATTAGGTTTAGGATGAGGTTGAGGGTGAGGTTTAGGGTTAGAGTTAGGGTTAGAGTGAGGGATAGGGTGAGGTTTAGGGTTAGAGTTAGTGTTGAGATTTACTGTGAGTGTTAGTGTTAGGTTTAGTGTCAGGGTTAGGGTTAGTGTGAGGGTTAGGGTGAGGGTTAGTGTTAGGGATAGGTTTAGGTTTAGGATTAGGTTTTGGGTGAGGTTGAGTGTGAGGGTTATGGTTAGGGTTATGTTTAGGCTTAGGGTTAGGCTGAGGGTGAGGGTGAGGTTTAGGTTTAGGGTGAGGTTTAGGTTTAGGGTTAGGGTGAGTGTTAGGATGAGGGTTAGGTTTAGGTTTATGGTTAGGGTGTGGGCTATCATGAGGATGAGGTTTAGCGTTACAGTTCAGGTGAGGTTTAGGGTTAGGATTAGGTTTAGGCATAGGGTGGGGATTAGGGTTAAGGTTATGATGAGAGTGAGGGTTAGGGTAAGGTTGAGGGTTATGATTAGGTCTAGGTTTAGGGTGAGGTTTATGGTTAGGGTGATGTTTAGGGTTAGGATGAGAATTAGTGTTAGGGTTAGGGTTAGTGTTAACGTGAGCGGAAGTGTTAGAGTGAGGGTTAGGTTTATGGTGATGCTTAGGGTTACAATGAAGGTTAGGGTTAGGTTTAGAGTTATTGTTAGAGTTATGGTTAGGGTTACGGTTACTGTGAGGGTGAGGGTTAGGGTTCGGTTTAGGGTGAGGTTTATATTAAGGGTTACGGTTAGAATTAGGGTTTGGGTGAGAGTGAAGTTTAGGGTTAGAGTTAGCGTTAGTGTTACTGTTAGTGTTAGGGTGAGGGTTATTGTGAGGGTTAGTTTGAGGGTTAGGGTTAGGATTAAGCTTAGGTTTAGGTTTAGGCTTAGGCTGAGATTGAGGGTTAGGGTTAGGGTTAGGGTGAGGGCTAGGGTGAGAGTGAGGTTTAGGGTTAGGGTTAGGGTGAGGTTTAGGGTGAGAGTGAGGTTTAGGGTTAGGGTTAGGGTGAGGTTTAGGGTTAGGGTTAGGGTTACAGTTAAGGCGAGGGTGAGGGATAGGATTAGAGCTAGGGTTGGGGTGAGGGTTAGGGTGAGGATTAGTGTTAGTGTTAGGGGTAGGGGTAGGGTTAGGCTGAGAGTTAGGGTGAGGGTGAGGGTTAGGGTAAGGTTTAGGATTAGGATTAGGGATAAGGTGAGGGTGAGTGTGAGGTTAGTGTTTGTGTTAGGGTTAGGGTTAGCATTAGGGTTAGGGTGAGGGTGAGGGTTAGCTTTAGGTTTAGGTTTAGAGCGAGGGTAAGGTTGAGGCTTATGTTGAGTGTTAGGGATAGGATTAGCGTTAGGTTATGTGCTAGGATGAGCAATAGGTTTAGGGTTAGCTTTAGAGTGAGGGTTAGGGTGAGGGTTAGGTTTAGGTTTAGTGTTAGGGTTAGGGTTGGTGTTAGGGTTAGGATTAGGGTTACGGTAACTGTGAGTGTGACAGTTGTTGTTAGGGTTAGTGTTTTGCTTAGGGTTAGGCTGAGGCTAAGGGTGAGGGTGAGGGTTAGATTTAGGGTGAGGGTTTGGTTTAGGGTTAGAGTAAGGGTTAGGATGAGGGTTAGGGTTGGATTAGGGTTAGGGTATGTCCTAGGGTGAAGATTAGGGTTAGTGTTAGGTTTATGGTGAGGTTTATCGTTAGGGTTAGCGTCAGGGTTAGGGTTAGGGTGAGGGTTTGGGTTAGGGTTAGAGTTACGGTGAAGGTGAAATTTAAGTTTAGGTTTAGGGTTATGGTTATTCTTAGGGTTAGGGTTAAGGTTATGATGAACGTGAGGGTTAGGTTAAGGTAGAGGGTTAGGATTAGGTCTAGGTTTAGGGTGAGGGTTAGGGTTAGGGTGAGGGCTAGGGTGACGGTGAGGTTTAGGGTTAGGGTGAGGTTTAGGTTAGGGTGATGGTGAGGGTTAGTGTGAGGATTAGTGTTAGGGTTGGGGTTAGTGTTAGGGTGAGGGTTAGGGTTATGGTGACGGTTATGGTTACAATGAGGGTTAGGTTCACTTTTAGTGTTATTGTTAGGGTTAGGGTTAGGCTTACGGTTACTATGAGGGTGAGGGTTAGGTTTCGGTTTAGGGTGAGGTTTATATTAAGGGTTAGGGTTAGAATTAGGGTTAGGGTGAGGGTGAGGTTTAGGGTTAGAGTTAGCGTTAGTGTTACTGTTAGGGTTAGGGTGAGGGTTAGTGTGAGGGTTAGGGTTAGGGTTAGGGTGAGTGTTAGGAGGAGGTGAAGTGTTAGGATTAGTGTTAGGGTGAGCACTAGGGTGATGGTTCATGTGAGGGTTAGGCTTAGGGATAGGGATAGTTTTAGGATTAGGTTTAGATTGAGGGTGAGTGTGAGGGTTAGGGTTAGAGTTAGGCTTAGGGTTCGAGTCAGTGTTACGGTTAGCGTTTGGTTTAGGGTGAGGGTGAGGATTAGGTAAGGGTTAGGGTGATGATGAGGGTGAGGGTTAGGGTTAGGTTTAGTGTGAAAGTCAGAGTTATGGTGAGGGTTATGGTTAGGGTGAGGGTTAGGGTTAAGGTTAGGGTTAGGGTGAGGGCTAGGGTGAGAGTGAGGTTTAGGGTTAGGGTTAGGGTAAGGTTTAGGGTTAGTGTTAGGGTGAGGTTTAGGGTTATGGTTAGGGTTACGGTTAAGGCGAAGGTGAGGGTTAGGATTAAAATTAGGGTTAGGTTGAGGGTTAGGGTGAGGGTTTGTGTTAGTGTTAGTGTTAGGGGTTGGATTAGGATGAGGGATAGGGTGAGGGTTAGGGTTAGGGATAGGGTTAGTTTTAAGATTAGGTTTAGGGTGAGGGTGAGTGTGAGCGTTAGGGTTAGGGTTAGGCTTAGGCTTAGGGTTAGGGTGTGGGTTAGGGTGAGGGTGCGTCTGATGATTAGTGTTAGGTTTAGGGTTAGGGTTAATGTTATGTTTAGGGTCACAATCAGGATTAGTGTTACGCCTAGGGTTAGGCTTAGGGTTAGGCTGAGGGTGAGGGTGGGGGTTAGGATTAGGGTTAGTTTTCGGGTTAAAATTAGTGTTATTGTCAGTGTTATGGTTTTGGTTATGTTTGCGGTGAGGGTGAGGCTGAGGGTGAGGGTTACGTTTAAGTTTAGGCTTAGGCTTAGGGTTAGGCTGAGGGTTTGATTGGGGGTGAGGAATAGGTTTTGGGTGATGGTTAGGGTGCGGGTTAGGGTGAGGGTTAGGATGAGGGATAGGGTTAGGATTAGGTTTAGAGTGAGGGCTAGGGTGAGGTTGAGTGTTAGGGTTAGGGTTAGGCTTAAACTTAGGTTTAGGCTGAGGGTGAGGGTGAGGGTGAGTGATAGGGTTAGGGTGATGGATAGGGTTAGGGTTAGGGTGAGTGTTAGAATGAGGGTTAGGTTTAGGGTGACTGTTAGGGTGAGCGTGAAGGTCAGAGTAAAGATGAGGGTTAGGCTGAGGTTGAATATTGCCCTAAGGGTGAGGGTTAGGATTAGGGTCATTGTTAGAGTAAGGATTAGGGTTAGGGTGAAGGATAGATTGAGGATTAGGGTTAGGGTTAGTGTGAGGTTTAGGGTGAGGATGAGGGTTAGTGTTAGGGTGAGGGTTAGGGTTAGAATTAAGATTAGGGTGGGGGCTAGGTTGACGCTGAGGGTTAGGGTTAGGGTTAGGGTGAGGTTTAGGGTTAGGGTGACAGTTAGGGTTACTGTGAGGGTTAGTGTGAGAGTTAGGGTTAGTGTTAGGGTGAGGGTAAGTGTTAGGGTGAGGGTTAAGGTTAGGTTAAGGCTTAGGTTTAGGGTGAGGGTTAGGGTTAGGGTTTGGGTTAGGGTGTGGTTGAGGCTGAGGATTAGGGTTAGGTTTAGGGTTAGGGTTAGGGTTAGGTTTAGGGTTAAGGTTAGGATTATGGTGAGGGTTAGGCTTAGGCTAAGGGTTAGACTGAAGTTGAGGGTGAGGGTGGGGTTGCGGATTAGGTTTAGGGTTATGGTTAGGTTTAGGTTTATTGTTAGTGTTATGGTTCAGGTTAAGTTTGCGGTGAGGGTGAGGGTGAGGGTGAGGGTTATGGTTATGGTTAGGGTCAGGGTTAGGGTTAGGGTTAGGGTTAGTTTTATTGTTAGGGTTAGGGTTAGAGTTACGGTGAGGTTGAGGGTGAGAGTGAGGGTTTTGTTTAGGGTCAGGGTGAAGTTTAGGGTTAGAGTTAGGTGAGGGGGAGGGTTAGGGTGAGGGTTAGGTTTAGGTTTAGTTTTAGGGTTGGGGGAGGGAGGAGGGTTAGGTTGAGGTTTAGGGATAGGGTTAGGTTTAGCTTTAGGGTTAGGGTGAGGGTGAGTATGAGGGTTAGTGTGAGGGTTAGGCTTAGGCTTAGGGTTAGGCTCGGGGTGAGGATTAGGGTTAGGGTGATTGTTCAGGTTAGGTTTAGTGTTATTGTTAGGGTTAGGTTTAGAGTTACGGTGAGGGTGTGGGTGCGGGTGAGGGTTAGGGTTAGGGTTAGGGTGAGGGTTAGGATGATGATTAGGGTTAGGAATAGAGTTAGGGTGAGTGCTAGGGTTTGGGTGAGGGTTAGGGTTAGTGTTAGGGTGAAGTTTACGGTTAGGATTACGGTTAGGGTGATAGTGAGTGTTACTATTAGGGTTGGGCTTAGGGTTAGGGTTAGGTTTAGGGTTAGGATTAGTGTTATTGTTAGGGTTAGGGTTAGAATTATGGTGATAGTGAGGGTACGGGTGAGGAATTTGGTTAGGGTTATGGTGGGGTATAGGGTTACGGTTAGGATTAGGGTTAAGGTGAGGGTGAGGTTTAGGTTTAGATCCAGTTTTAGTGGGAGGGTTAGGGTGAGGGTTAAGTTTAGGGTTAGTGTTAGGTTTAGTGTGAGGGTGAGAGTTAGGTTGAGGTTTAGGGTTGGGATTAGGGTTAGTGTGAGGCTTAGTGTTAGGGCTAGGGTTAGTGTTAGGTTTAGGGTATTTGTTAGGGTGAGGGTTTGGGTTAGGGTGAGGGTTATGGTTCAGGTGAGGGTTAGGGTTAGGGTTAGGGTTATTGTTAGGATTAGGTTTAGTGTTACAGTTACGTTGATGGTGAGAGTGAGTGTTATATTTTGGGTTAGGATGAGGTTTAGGTTTAGGGTTAGGGTTAGCGTTAGGGTTAGAGTGAGAGTGAGGTTTAGGGTTAGAATTAGCCTTAGTGTTACAGTTAGGGTTACGGTGAGGGTTAGGGTTAAGATTAGGCTTAGGCTTAGGCTTAGGCCGAGCATGAAGTTGAGGGTTAAGGTTAGGGTTAGGGTGATGGTTAGGGTTAGGGTTAGGGTGAGGGTGAGGGAGAGGTTTAGGGTTAGATTTAGGGTTAGGGGGAGGTTTAGGATGAGGGTTAGGGTTAGGATTAGGGTTAGGGTAAGGGCTAGGGTGAGGGTGAGTTTTAGGGTTAGGGTTAGGTTGAGGTTTAGGTTAGGGTTAGGGTTAGGGTTAGCATGAGGCTGAGTGTGAGGATTAGGGTTAGGGTGAGTGTTAGGGTTAGGGTTACGTTGAGGGTTTAGCTGAGGGTGAGGGTTAGGGTTAGATTTGGGATAAGGATTAGGGTTAGGGTTTCAGTGAGTGTGAGGGTTATGGATAGTATTTTGTTTACGGTTATGGTTAGAGTGAGGGTTATGATTAGGGCTAGGATTACGGTTATGATGAGGGTGATTGTGAGGTTTAGGGTTAGGGTGATGTTTAGTGTTAGGGTTAGGTTTACAGTTAGGCTTAGGGTGAGGGTGAGGTTTAGGGTTAGATTTAGGTTTAGGGAGGGGTGTTAGGGTGAGGGTTATGGTTAGCCTGAGGGTTAGGGTTGGGGTGACGGTAAGGCTAAAAATGAAGGTTATGCTGAGTGTGAGGGTTATGGTAAGTGTGAGGGTAAAATTTAGGATGAGGGTTAGGGTTAGGGTTAAGGTGAAGGTGAGGGTTAGATTGAGGATTAGTGTTAAGGTTAGTGTGAGGTTTAGGGTGAGGATGAGAGTTAAGGTTAGGGTGAGGGCTAGGGTGAGGGTGAGGGTTAGGGTTAGTGTTAGGGTGAGGTTTAGGGTTAGGGTGATGGTTAGGGTTAGTGTGAGAGTTAGGGTTAGGGTTAGGGTTAGTGTTAGGTTGAGGGTTAGGTTTAGGGTGAGGGTTATGGTTATGGTTATGGTTAGGGTAAGGGTTAGGGTTAGGGTTAGGGTTATTTTTAGTGTTAGGGTTATAGTGTTATATTTACCGTGAGGGTAAGGGTGTGGGTTAGGGTTGGGGTTAGAATGAGGTTTAGGTTTAGGATTAGGTTTAGAGTTTGGGTTAGGGTGAGGGTGAGGTTTAGGGTTAGAATTAGGGTTTGTGTTAGGGTTAGGGTTAGGGTGAGGGTTAGTGTTCGGATTAGTGTGAGGGTTAGGGTTAGGCTTAGGCTTAGGCTTAAGCTTAGGCTTAGGCTTAGCATGAGGGTGAGGGTTAGGGTTAGGGTTAGTGTGAGGGTTAGGGTTAGGGTTAATATGAGGTTTAGGTTTAGACTTAGTGTTAGGGTGAGGGCTCCGGTGAGGGTTAGGTTGAGGGTTAGGGTTAGGGATAGGTTTAGGTTTCAGATTAGAGTTAGGGTGGGGTTGAGTTTGAAGGTTAGGATTAGGTTTAGGTTTAGGCTTAGGGTTAGGGTGAGGGTTAGGGTTGGGGTTTGGATTAGGGTGAAGGTGAGGCTGAGGACTAGGTTTAGGTTTAGGGTTAGGTTTAGGGCTATGGTTACAGTGAGGGTTAGGGTTAGGCCTAGGGTTATGCTTAGTGTTAGGCTGAGAGTGAGGGTGGGTGTGAGGATTAGGGTTAGGGTTAGGGTTTAAATTAGGGTTATTGTTAGTGTTATGGTTTGCTTTAAGTTTGCAGTGAGGGTGAGGTTGAGGGTGAGGGTTATGGCTAGGGTTAGGCTTAGGCTTAGGGTTAGGCTGAGGGTGATCTTGGGTGTGAGGAATAGGTTTTGGGTGATATTTAGGATTATGTTTAGGGTGAGGGTTATGATGAGGGTTAGGGTTAGAATTAGGTTTAGGGTGAGGGCTAGGGTGAGGGTAAATATTAGGGTTAGGGTTAGGCTTAGGCTTGGGTTTAGGCTGAGGGTGAAGGTGAGGGTGAGGTTTAGGGTTAGGGTGATGGATAGGGTTAGGGGTAGGGTGAGTGTTTGGATGAGAGTTAGGGTTAGGGTGAGTGTTAGGGTGAGGGTGAGGGATAGTTTGAGGATTAGGGTTAGGGTTAGTGTGAGGATTAGGGTGAAGATGAGGGGTAGGGTTAGGGTTAGGGTGAGTGTTAGGTTTAGAATTAAGTTTAGGGTGTGGGCTAGGGTGAGGCTGAGGGTTAGGGTTAGGGTGAGGGTGAGGTTTAGGTTTAGGGTGAGAGTTAGGGTTACTGTGAGGGTTAGTTTTAGAGTTAGGGTTAGTGTTAGGGTGAGGGTAAATGTTAGGGTGAGTTTTACGGTTAGTTTTAGGGTTATTGTGAGGTTTAGGGTTAGGGGTATGGTGAGGGTGAGGATGAGGGTTAGAGTTAGGGGAGGTTTAGGGTTAGGGTTAGAGTTAGGGTTAGGATGAGTGTGAGGTTTAGGGTTAGAGTTAGGGTTCAGGTGAGGGTTAGGATGAGGGTTAAGGTTAGTGTTAGTTTTAGATTTAGGGTTAGGGTGAGGTTAAGTGTTAGGGTTATGGTTAGGATTAGGGTTAGGGTGAGGGTGAGTGTGTGGGTTAGGGTTAGGTTTAGTTTAGGCTTAGGGTTAGGCTGAGGGTTAGGTTGAGGGGGAGGGTTAGGGTTCGAGTGAGAGTTAGGGTTAAGGTTAGTGTGAGGGTTAGGATGAAGGTTAAGTTTAGGATTAGGGTTAGGGTGAGGGCTACGGTGAAGGTGAGGTTTAAGGTTAGGGTTAGGGTGAGGTTTAAGGTTAGGGTTAGGGTCAGTGTGAGTTTGAGGTTTAGGGTTAGAGATAGGGTTAGGGTGAGTGTTAGGGTGAGTGTTTGGCTTAGTGTTAGTATTATAGTTATGGTTAGGGTGAGGGTTACGGTGATGGTGTGTGTTAGGGTCAGGGTTAGGATTAAGATTAGGGTTAGGGAGAAGGGGAGTGTGAGGGTTAGAATTAGCCTTATGTTTAGGCTGAGGTTGAGGGTGAGGGTGAGTGTTAATGTTAGTTTGAGGGTTAGGTTTGGGTGTGGTTTATTGTTAGGGTTAGTGTTAGAGTTAGGGTTTGGGTGAGTTTTAGGTTGAGTGTTAGGGTTAGGGTGAGGTTTAGGGTGGGGGTGACGGTAAGGGTAAACGTGAGGGTTAGGCTAAGGGTGAGGGTTAGGGTTAGGGTTAGGGTGAGATTTAGGGTTCGGGTTAAGTTTAGGGTTAGGATGAGGATTAGGGTAAGGGTTAGGGTGAGGGTGAGAGTTAGGGTTAGGTTGGGGTTAGGGTTAGGATTAGGTTTAGGGTGAGGGCTAGTGTGAGAATGAGTGATAGGGTTAGGGTTAAGCTTAGACTTAGGTTTAGGCTGAGGGTAAGGGTGAAGCTGAGGTTTAGGGTTAGCGTGATGGATAGGTTTAGGGTTAGGGTGAGTGTGAGAATGAGGGTTAGGTTTAGGGTGACTGATAAGGGGAGCGTGACAGTAAGAGTTAAGGGGAAGGTTAGGCTGAGGGTGAATGTTCCCCTAAGGGTGAGGGTTAGGATTAGGGTCATTGTTAGGGTAAGGGTTAGGGTGAGGTTTAGTGTGAGGGTGAGGGATAGATTGAGGATTAGAGTTAGGCTTAGTGTGAGGTTTAGGGTGAGGATGAGGGTTAGGGTTAGGGTGCGTGTTAGGGTTAGAACTAAGGTTAGGGTGGGGGCTAGGGTGACGCTGAGGGTTAGGGTTAGGGTTAGGGTGAGGTTTAGGGTTAGGGTGAGAGTTAGGGTTAATGTGAGTGTTAGTGTGAGAGTTAGGGGTAGTGTTAGGGTGAGGGTAATTGTTAGGGTGATGGTGAGGGTTAGGGTTAGGCTTAGGGTTAGGGTGAGGATTAGGGTTAGTGTTTGGGTTAGGGTGTGGTTGAGGCTGAGGATTAGGGTCAGGTTTAGGGTTAGGGTTAGGTTTAGGTTTAGGGTTAATGTTGGGATTATGGTGAGGGTCAGGGTTAGGTTTAGGCTTAGGCTTAGGGTTAGGCTGAGGGTGAGGGTGAGGGTGGGGGTGCGGATTAGGTTTAGCATTAGGGTTAGGGTTAGGTTTATTGTTAGTGTTATGATTAGGGTTAAGTTTGCGGTGACGGTGAGGCTTAGGGTGAGGGTTATGGTTAGGGTCAGGGTTAGGGTTAGGGTTAAGGTTAGTGTTATTGTTAGGGTTAGGGTTAGAGTTATGGTGAGGTTGAGGGTGAGGGTGAGGGTTTTGGTTAGGGTGAGGTTTAGAGTGAGTTTTAGGGTTAGGGTTAGTGTTAGGGTGAGGGTGAGGTTTAGGGTTAGAGTTAGGGTGAGGGGCAGGGTTAGAGTGAGCGTTAGGGTTAGGTTTTTTGTTAGGGTTAGGGGGAGGGTGAGGGTTAGGTTGAGATTTATGGATAGGATTAGGTTTAGGATTAGGGTTATTGTGAGGGTTATGCTTAGGCTTAGGGTTAGGCTGAGGGTGAGGTTGGGGGTGAGGATTAGGATTAGGGTGATGTTTCGGGTTTGGGTTAGTGTTATTGTTAGGGTTAGGGTTAGAGTTAAGGTGAGGGTGAGACTGGAGGTGAGGGTTAGGGTTAGGGTTAGGGTGAGGTTTAGAAGGAGGATTAGGGTTAGGATTAGGGTTAGGGTGAGTGCTAGGGTTTGGGTTAGGGTTAGGGTTAGTGTTAGCTTGAGGTTTAGGGTTAGGATTAGGGTTAGGGTGAGGGTGAGTGTTAGAATTAGGGTTAGGCTTTCCGTTAGGGTTAGGTTTAGGGTTAGGGGTAGTGTTATTGTTGGGGTTAGGTTTAGGGTTATGGTGAGGGTGACGGTACTGGTGAAGGTTTGGGTTATTGTTATGATGTGGTTTAGGGTTAGGGTTAGGGTTAAGGTGAGGGTGAGGTTTAGGTTTAGATAGAATTTTAGTGGGAGGGTTAGGGTGAGGGTTAAGTTTAGGGTTAGTGTTAGAGTTAGTGTGAGGGTGAGGGTTAGGTTGAGGTTTAGGGTTAGGATTAGGTTTAGTGTGAGGGTTATTGTTAGGGTTAGGGTTAGTGTTAGGTTGAGGGTATTTGTTAGGGTGAGGGTTTGGTTTAGGGTGAGGGTTTTGGTTCGGGTGAGGGTTAGGGTTAGGGTTAGGGTTATTGTTAGGGTTAGGGTTAGAGTTACAGTTATGGTGAGGGTCAGAGTGAGGGTTATGTTTTGGGTTAGGATGAGGTTTAGGTTTAGGGTTAGGGTTAGAGTTAAGGTTAGGGTAAGAATGAGGTTTAGGGTTAGAGTTAGCCTTAGTGTTACAGTTAGGGTTACGGTGAGGGTTAGGGGTATGATTAGGCTTAGGCTAAGGTCAGGCCGAGCATGAAGTTGAGGGTTAAGGTTAGGGTTAGGGTTAGGGTTAGGGTTAGGGTGAAGGTTAGGGTGAGGTTTAGGGTTAGAGATAGGGTTAGGGTTAGGAATAGGTTTAAGGTGAGGGTGAGGGTGAGGGTTAGTGTTAGGTTAAGGATTAGGCTTAGGTTTAGGGTGAGGGTTAAGTTTAGGGTTTCGGTTAGGGTGAGGGTGAGGATGAGGATTAGGATAAATTTTAGGGTTAGGGTTAGGTTAGGTTTTCATCTAGAGGGTCAGGCTTAGGATTAGGCTTAGGCTTAGGTTAAGGGTGAGGGTGGGGGTGAAGATTAGTGTTAGGGTTAGATTTCGGTTATTGTTAATGTTGTGGATAGGGTTAAATTTGTGGTGAGGGTGAGGCTGAGGGTGAGGGTTATGGTTATGGTTAGGGTTAGTGTTAGTGTTATTGTTAGGGTTATGGTTAGCGTTACGGTGAGTTTGAGGGTGAGGATGAGGATTTTCGTTAGGGTGAGGTTTAGGGTGAAGTTTAGGGTTAGGGTTAAGGTTAAGTTTAGGGTGAGTGTGAGGTTTAGGGTTAGAGTTAGGGTTAGGGGGCAGTTTATGTTGAGGGTTAGGGTTAGAATTAGGGTTAGGGTAAGGGCTAGGATGAGGGTGAGTTTTAGGGTTAGAGTTAGGTTGAGGTTTAGGGTTAGGGTTAGGGTTAGGGTGAGGGTGAGGTTTAGGGTTATAGTGAGGGTTAGCATGAGGCTGAGGGTGAGGATTAGGGTTAGGGTGAGTGTTAGGGTTAGGGTTAGGGTGAGGGTTTAGCTGAGGGTGAGGGTTAGGGTTAGGGTTAAGGTGAAGGTGAGGGTTAGATTGAGGTTTAGTGTTAAGGTTAGTGTGAGGTTTAGTGTGAGGATGAGAGGTAGAGTTAGGGTGAGGGCTATGTTGAGGGTGAGGTGTAGGGTTATTGTTAGGGTGAGGTTTAGGGTTAGGGTTATGGTTAGGGTTAGTGTGACGGTTAGGTTTAGGGTTAGGCTTAGTGTTAGGTTGAGGGTTAGGTTTACGGTGAGGGTTATGGTTATGGTTATGGTTACGGTGAGGGTTAGGGTTAGGGTTAGGGTTATTGTTAGTGTTAGTGTTAGGGTTATGTTTACCGTGAGGGTAAGGGTGTGGGTTAGGGTTGGAGTTAGGATGAGGTTTAGGTTTAGGATTAGGTTTAGAGTTTGGGTTAGGGTGAGGGTGAGGATTAGGGTTAGAGTTAGGGTTAGTGTTAGGGTCAGGGTTAGATGAGAGTTAGGGTTAGGATTAGGTTGACGGTTAGGGTTAGGGTTAGGTTTACGCTTAGGCTTAACTTAGGCTTAGGCTTAGCATGAGGGTGAGGGTTAGGGTTAGGGTTAGGGTTAGGATGAGGTTTAGGTTTAGGCTTAGGGTTAGGGTGAGGACTTCTGGTTAGGGTGAGGGTTAGTGTTAGGGATAGGGTTAGTTTTCGGATTAGGGTTAGGGTGAGGTTGAATGTGAGCATTAGGCTTTGGGTTAGGGTTAGGCTTAGGGTGATCTTGGGAATGAGGAATAGGTTTTCGCTGATGGTTATGATTAGGGTTAGGGTGAGTGTTATGATGAGAGTTAGGGTTAGGAGTAGGTTTAGGGTGAGGGCTAGAGTGAGGTTGAGTGTTAGGGTTAGTGTTAGGCTTAGGCTTAGGTTTAGGCTGAGGGTGAGGGTGAGGGTGAGGTTAGGGTTAGGGTGATGGATAGGTTTAGGATTAGGGTGAGTGTTTGGATGAGGGTTAGGGTTACGGTGAGTGTTAGGGTGAGGGTGAGGGATAGATTGTGGATTACGTTTAGGGTTAGTGTGAGGATTAGGGTGAGGATGAGGGTTAGGGTTTGGGTGAGTGTTAGGGTTAGATTTAAGTTTAGGGTGGGGGCTAGGGTGTAGCCGATGGTTAGGGTTAGGGTGAGGGTGAGGTTTAGGGTTAGGGTGAGAGTTAGGGTTACTGTGAGCGTTAGTGTTAGAGTTAGGGTTAGTGTTAGGGTGAGGGTAAGTGTTAGCGTGAGGGTTAGTGTTAGGTTGAGTGTTATGGTTAGGGTGAGGTTTAGGGTTAGTTTTAGGGTTATTGTGAGGCTTAGGGTTAGGGGTAGGGTGAGGGTGAGGATGAGGGTTAGAGTTAGGGGAGGTTTACGGTTAGGGTTAGGGTTATAGTTAGGGTTAGGGTGAGTGTGAGGTTTAGGGTTAGAGTTAGGGTTCAGGTGAGGATTAGGATGAGGGTTAGGGTTAGGGTTAGTTTTAGGTTTAGGGTTAGGGTGAGGTTAAGTGTTACGGTTATGGTTAGGATTAGGGTTAGGGTGAGTGTGAGTGTGTGGGTTAGGGTTAGGTTTAGGTTTGGGCTTAGGGTTAGGCTGAGGGTTAGGTTGAGGGGGAGGGTTAGGTGTCGGGTGAGGGTTACGGTTAGAGTTAGTGTGAGGGTTAGGATGAAGTTTAGGTTTAGGATTAGGTTTAGGGTGAAGGCTAGGGTGAAGTTGAGGTTTAGGGTTAGAGTTAGGGTGAGGTTAAGGGTTAGGGTTAGGGTCAGTGTGAGTTTGAGGTTTAGGGTTAGAGATTGGTTTAGGGTGAGTGTTAGGGTGAGGGTTTGGCTTAGTGTTAGTGTTATAGTTAGGTTTAGGGTGAGGTTTAGGATGAGGGTGTGTGTTAGGGTTACGGTTAGGTTTAGGATTAGTGTTAGGGAGAGGGGGAGTGTGAGGGTTAGAGTTAGCCTTAGGTTTAGGCTGAGGGTGAGGTTGAGGGTGAGTGTTAGGGTTAGTTTGAGGGTTAGTGTTAGGGTTAGGGTGTGGTTTCGTGTTAGGGTTAGTGTTAGAGTTAGGATTAGGTTGAAGGTGAGGTTTAGGGGTAGAGTTAGGGTTAGGATGAGTGTTATGTTGAGTGTTAGGGTTAGGGTGAGGTTTAGGGTGGGGGTGACGATAAGGGTAAACGTGAGGGTTAGGCTAAGGGTGAGGGTTAGGGTTAGGGTTAGGGTTATGGTTAGGGTGAGATTTAGGGTTCGGGTTAAGTTTACGGTTAGGTTGAGGGTTATGGTAAGGGTTAGGATGAGGCCTAGGGTGAGGGTGAGGTTTAGGTTTAGAGTTAGGGTGAGGTTTAGGGTTAGGGTTAGGGTTAGGGTTAGGATGAGTGTGACCTTTAAGGTTAGATTTAGGTTTAGGTTGAGACTGAGGTTGAGCGTTAGTGTTTGGGTTAGTATTAGAGTTAGGGTTAGGGTGAGGGTTAGGTAGAGGGTGAGGGTTAGGCTTAGGGTTAGGATTAGGATTACGGTAAAGGTTATTGTGAGTGTGAGTGTTAGGGTTAGGGTTAGGGTTAGGCTTAGATTTAGGCTGATGGTAAGGGTGAGGGTGAGGGTTAGGGTAAGTGTGAGGGTTTATGTTAGGATTAGGGTGAGAGTTAGGGTTCGGTTAAGTTTAGGGTTAGGGTGAGGGTTAGGGTTAGGGTTAGGATGAGGTTTAGGTTTAGATTTAGGGATGGGGTGAGGGCTAGGGTGAGGCTGAGGGTGAGGGTTAGGGTTAGGGATAGGGTTAGGTTTAGGAATAGGTTTAGGGTGAGGGTGAGTTTGAGCGTTAGGTTTTGGGTTAGGGTTAGGCTTAGGGTGAGGGTGAGGGTTAGGGTTAGTATTTCGGTTAGGGTGAGGGTGCGGCTGAGGATTAGGGTTAGGTTTAGGGTTAGGGTTAGGGTTAGGGTTACAGTGAGGATTAGGGTTACGTTAAAAATCAGGGTTATGCTTAGGGTTAGGGTGAGGGTTAGGGTTCTGATTAGGGTTACAGTTACATTGAGGGTGAGGGTTAGGGTTATGGTTAGAATGAGGTTTAGTTTTAGGGTTAGGTTTAGAGTTAGGTTTTGGATGAGGGTGAGATTTAGGGTTAGAGTTACGGTTAGTTTTAGGGTTAGGTTTAGGTTGAGGGTTAATGTTAGGGTTAGGCTTAGGCTTAGGCTTAGGCCGAGCATGAGGGTAAGGGTTAGGCTTCGGGTTATGGTGAGGGTTGGAGTTAGGTTTAGGGTGAGGTTTAGGATGAGATTTAGGGTTTGGATTAGGGTAAGGGTGAGGGCTAGAGTGAGGGTTTTGGTGAGGCTAGGTATAGGGGTAGGGTTAGGTTTAGGAATAGGGTTAGGGTGAGTGTGAGTGTGAGAGTTAGGGTTAGGTTTAGGATTAGGCTTAGAGTTAGGGTGAGGGTTAGGGTTAGGGTTAGGGTTAGGGTGAGGGTGAGGCTGAGGATTAGGGTTAGGTTTAGGGTTACGTTTAGGGTTATGTTTAGGTTTCGGGTTAGTGTTAGCGTTAGGGTTAGGGTTAGGGTTACGGTGAGGGTTAGGGTTAGGGGTAGGGTAAGAGTTAGAATTAGGCTTAGGTTTAGGCTGAGGGTGAGGGTGAGGGTAAGGGTTAGGGTTAGGTTTATTGTGAGGGTTAGGTTTAGGTTTAGGGTTAGGGTGAGGGTTAGGATTAGCGTTAGGTTTAGGGTGAGGTTTAGGGTTTGGGTTAGGGTTAGAGTTAGGTTTAGGGTGAGCGGAAGGTTTAGG
The DNA here is from genome assembly GCF_024711535.1 of Dipodomys merriami. Taxonomy (NCBI): domain Eukaryota; kingdom Metazoa; phylum Chordata; class Mammalia; order Rodentia; family Heteromyidae; genus Dipodomys; species Dipodomys merriami. The sequence goes on from NW_027203137.1 coordinate 1,761,980, forward strand.
GTTAGGGTTAGGGTTAGGGTTAGAGTCACGGTTAGGTTGAGGGTTAGGTTTAGTGCTAGGGTTAGGGTTACAGTGAGAGTTAGGTGGAGGGTTAGGGTTTGGGTTAGGTTTAGGTTTAGGATTAATTTTAGGGTGAGGGTTCCTGTGTGTGTTAGGGTTAGGTTTACGTTTAGGCTTATGGTTAGGCTGAGGGTGAAGTTGAGGTTGAGGGTTAGGTTTAGGGTGAGGGGTAGGTTTTGGGTTCAGTTTAGGGATAGGGTGATGGTTAGGGTAAGGGTTATGGTGAAGTTGAGGGTTAGGGTTAATTTGAGGGTTAGGGTTAGAATTAGGGTGATGGTGAGGGTGAGGTTTAGCGTTAGGTTAAGAGTGAGGGTTAGAATGATTGTTAGGGTTAGGATTAGGTTATGGTGAGGGCTATAGTGAGGGTGAGGTTTAGGGTTAGGGTTAGGGTGAGGTTTAGGTTTAGGGTTAGGGTTAAGGTGAGGGTGAGGTTTAGGGTTAGAATTAGGGTTAGGGTGAGGCTGAGGGTGAGGGTTAGGGTTAGGATTAGGATTAGAGTAAGGGTTCGGGTGAGTGTGAAGGTTAGGTTTAGGATTAGGGTTAGGATAGTTTTAGACTGAGGGTGAGGGTGAGGGTGAGGGTTAGGGTTAGCGAGAGGGTTAGGTTTAGTCTTAGGGTGAGACTTAGGGTTCGGGTTAAATTGAGGGTTAGGGTGAGGATTAGGGTTAATAATAGGGTTAGGGTGATGGTTAAGGTTTGGCTTAGTGTGAGGGTTAGGATGAGGATTAGGGTTAGGATTAGGGTTAGGGTGAGGGCTAGGGTGAGGGTGAGGGTGAGGATTAGTGTTAGGATGGGGTTTAGGTTTAGGGTTAGGGTTAGGGTGAGGGTTAGGATGAGAGTTAGGGGTACGGTGATGTGAGTGTTAGGGTTAGGGTGAGGTTTAGGGTTAGTGTTAGGGTTAGGTTGATGGTGAGTTTTAGGATTAAGGTTAGGGTTAGGGTTGGGGTTAGGTTTAGGGTTAGGATTAGTGTTATTTTTAGGTTTATGGTTAGAGTAACAGTGAGGGTGAGGATGAGGGTGAGGGTGTGGGTTAGGGTGAGGGTTAGGGTGAGGTTTATGGTTAGGGTTAGGATTAGGGCTAGGGTGAGGGTGAGGTTTAGGGTTAGATTTAGGGTTAGGGGGAGTGTTAGGTCGAGGTTTAGGGTTAGGGTTAGTGTTAGGGTTAAGGTTAGGGTGAGGGTTAGGTTGAGGTTTAGGGTTAGGGTTATGGTTAGTGTTAGGATTAGGGTGAGGGTTAGGGTTAGGTTTCAACTTAGGCTTAGGGTTAGGCTGAGGGTGAGGGTGGGGGTGAGGATTAGGGTTAGGGTGATGGTTAGGATTAGGGTAAGGGTGAAGGCTCGGGTGAGGGTGAGGGTTAGGGTAAGGCTTAGGCTAAGGCTTAGGTTTAGGCTGAGGGTGAGGTTGAGGGTGAGGGTTTGGGTTAGGATGATGGTTAGGTTTACCCTTAGGGTGAGGGTTGGGATGAGGTTTAGGGTTAGGGTGAGGTTAGGGTGATATTGATGGTAAGGGTAAAGGTGAGGTTTACGCTGAGTGTGAGTATTAAGATAAGGGTGAGTGTTAGGGTTAGGTTTAGGGTTAGTGTAAGGGTTAGGGTTAGCGATAGGATGAGGGTTAGATTGAGGATTAGTGTTTGGGTTAGTGTGAGGTTTAGTGTGAGGATGAGGGTCAGGTTTAGGGTGAGGGTGAGGTTTAGAATTAGGGTTAGGGTGAGGGCTAAGGTGATGGTGAGGATTAGGGTTAGTGTGAGGGTTCGTGTTAGGGTTAGGTTTAGTGTTATGGTGACGATAAGTGGTAGGGTGAGGATTAGGGTTAGGGTGAGGGTTATGGTTAGGGTGAGGGTGAGGGTTTGGTTGAGGGTGAGGGTGAGTGTGAGAGTTAGGGTTAAGGTTAGGCTTAGGGTTAAGCTGAGGGTTAGGGTTAGGATTTGGTTTAGGGTAGGGTTCTGCTTAGGGTTCACGTAAGGGTGAAGGTTAGATTGAGTTTTAGGGTTACGGTTAGGGTGAGGTCTAGGGTTAGGGATAGGTTTAGGTTTAGGATTAGGGTTAGGGTGAGGGTGTCGGTAAGGTTAAAGGTGAGGGTTAGCCTGAGCGTGAGGGTTACGGTAAGGGAGAGGGTTAGGTTTAGGGTTGGCTTAGGGTGAGGGTTAGGTTTAGGGTTGGGGTGAGAGTTAGGGTTCGGGTTCAATTTAGGGTTAGGTTGGGGGTTAGGGTAATGGTTACGGTGACGGTGAGGGTTAGGGTTAGGTTCAGGGTTAGTGTTAGGATTAGGGTTAGTGTGAGATCATGTTTAAGGTTAGTGTTAGGGTGAGGGTTAGGATGAGGGTTAGGGATAGGATTAGGGTTAGGGTGAGGGCTAGTTTGAGGTTGAGGTTTAGGGTTAGCATTAGGGTGAGGTTTAGGGTTAGGGTTAGGGTTCGGGTTAGGATGAGGTTGAGGTTTACGGTTAGAGTTATGGTTAGGGTGAGGCTGAAATTGAGGGTTAGGGTTAGGGTTAGTGTTAGAGTTAGTGTTAGGTTGAGGGTTAGGTTGAGGCTGAGGGTTAGGCTAAAGGTTAGGATTAGGATTAGCATAAGGGTTAGGGTGAGTGTGAGGGTTAGGGTTAGGCTTAGGCTTAGGGTTAGGCTGAGGGTGAGGTTGAGAGTGAGGGTTAGGGTTAGGTTTACGGTGAGAGTTAGGGTTCGGGTAAATTTAGGGTTATGGTGAGGTTTAGGGTTAGGTTTATGGTGAGCTTGAGTTTTAGGGTAAATTTGAGGCTTAGGGTTAGGATTATGGTTAGGGTAAGGGTTAAGGTTAGGGTTAGGGTAAAGTTAAGAATGAAGATTAGGGATAGGGTGAGGGCTAGGTTGAGGGTGAGGCTTAGTGTTAGTGTTAGATTAAGGTTTAAGGTTAGAGTTAGGCTTAGGGTGAGGGTTAGGTTCAGGGTTAGGTTTATGGTGAGGGTGAGGGTTAGGGTTAGGGTGAGGGTTAGGGTGAGGTTGATGGTAAGGGTAAAGGTGAGGTTTAGGCTGAGTTTGAGTGTTAGGGTGAGGGTTAGGGTTAGGTTTAGGGTTAGGGTAAGGGTTAAGGTTAGGTTCAGGGTTAGTGTTAGATTGAGGATTAGGCTTAGGTTTTAGGGTGAGGATGAGGGTTAGGGTGAAGGTGAGGGTTAAAATTAGGGTTATGGTGAGGGCTAGGTTGAGGGTGAGTGTTAGGGTTCGGGATAGGGTTATGGTGAGGTTTAGGATTAGGTTGAGGGTTAGGGTTAGTGTGAGGGTTAGTGTTCGGCTTAGGGTCAGTGTTAGGGTGAGGGTAAGTGTTAGGGTGAGTGTTAGGTTTTGAGTGAGGGTTATGGTTGGGTGAGGGTTAGGGTTAGGGTTATTTTTAGGGTTAGGTTTAGAGATACGTTTTCGGTGAGTGTGAGGGTGAGAGTTAGGGTTAGGTTTAGGATGATGTTTAGTGTTAGTGTTGGGTTAGGGTTAGGGTTAAGGTGAGGGTGAGGTTTAGGAGTAGAGTTAGGTTTAGGGTGAGGGTTAGGGTAAAGGTTATGGTTAGGGTGCGGGTTAGGGTGGGGTTGAGGGTAAGGGTAAATTTGAGGGTTTGGCTGAGGGTGAGGGTTACAGTAATGGTGAGGGTTAGGGTTAGGGTGAGGGTTAGTGTTAGGGTTAGGATGAGGATGAGGGTTAGATTGAGGATTAGTGTTAGGGTTTGTGTGAGTTTTAGGGTGAGCTTGAGGGTTAGGGTTAGTGTTAGGATGAGGTTTACTGTTAGGGTGATGCTTAGGGTTAGTATGAGCGTTAGTGTTAGCGTTAGGGTTTATGTTAAGGTGAAGGTAAGTGTTTGGGTGAGGGTTAGGTTTAGGGTTAGAGTTATGGTTAGGGTGAGTGTGAGGGTTAGGGTTAGGGTTATTTTTAGGGTTAGGTTTAGGGTTATGGTTAGTGTTAGTGTTAGTGTTAGGGTTAGGGTTAGGATGAGGTTTAGTTTTAGTCTTAGGATTAGAGTTAAGCTTAGGATGAAGGTGAGATTTAGGGATAGAGTTAGCTTTAGTGTTAGTGTTAGTGTTAGGGTGAGGGTTAAGGTTAGGTTTAGGCTTAGGCTTAGGCTTAGGCATTGGCTTAGGCCGAGCATGAGGGTGAGGGTTAGGGTTCGGGTTAGGGTTCGGGTTAGTGTGAAGTTTATATTGAGGTATAGGTTTAGGATTAGGGTAAGGGTGAGGGCTAGGGTTAGGGATAGGGTTAGGTTTAGTATTAGGGTTAGGGTGAGGGTGAGTGTGAAGTTTATGGTTAGGGTTAGGCTTAGAATTAGGGTGAGGGTTACTGTTAGGGTTTGGGTTAGTGTGAGGTTGAGGTGAGGATTAGGGTTAGTTTTAGGGTTAGGTTTAGGGTTAGAGTTATGGTTAGGCTTAGGCTTAGGATGAGGGTGAGGGTGAGGTTGAGGATTAGAGTTAGGGTTTGGGTTAGGCTTAGTGTTAGGTTTATTGTTATTGTTATGATTAGGGTTAAGTTTGCGGTGAACATGAGGCTGAAGGTGAGGGTTATGGGTAGGGTTAGGGTTAGGGGGAGGGATAGGGGGAGGTTTAGGGTTAGGGTTAGTGTTAGGGTAAGAGTGAGGGTGAGGGTTAGGTTGAGGTTTAGGGATAGGGTTAGGTTTAGGATTAGGGTTAGGGTGAGAATGAGTGTGAGGTTTAGGGTGAGGATTAGGCTTAGGCTTATGGTTAGGCTAAGAGTGAGGGTGGGGGTGAGGATTAAGGTTAGGGCAAGGCTTGGGCTTATGGTTAGGCTGAGTGTGAGGATGGAAGTGAGGATTAGGGTTAGTGTGATCGTTTGGATTAGGGTAAGGGTGAGGGCTCGGGTGAGGGTAAGGGTTAGGGTAAGGCTTAGGCTTAAGCTTCCAGTTAGGCTGAGGGTGAGTTTGAGGGTGAGGGTTAGGGTTAGCGTGATGGCTAGGTTTATTGTTAGGGTGAGGGTTAGGATGAGGTTTAGGGTTCGGGTGAGGTTAGGGTGAGGATGATGGTAAGGGTAAAGGTGAGGTTTACGCTGAGGGTAAGGGTTAAGATGAGGGTGAGGGTTAAGGTGAGGGTGAGGTTTAGGATTAGGGTTAGGGTGTGGGCTAGTGGCAGGTGAGGTTTACGGTGAGGGTTAGGGTGAGGTTTACGGTTAGGTTAGGGTTAAGGTTAGGGGGAAGTTGAGTTTAGGGTTAGAGTTAGGGTTAGGGTGAGGCTGAGGTTGAGGGTTAGGGTTAGGGTGAGGTTTAGTGTTAGGATTAGTGTTAGAGTTAGGGTTAGAACAAGGGTTAGGTTGTGGGTGAGGGTTACGCTTAGCATTAGGATTAGGTTTAGGCTGAGGGTGAGGGTTAGTTTGAGGGTTAGGGTTAGGTTGAGGGTTAGGGTTAGGTTGAGGGTTAGGGTTAGGATTAGGGTTAGGGTGAGGGTTAAGTTTAGGGTTAGGGTGAGGGTAAGGATGAGGATTAGGGTTAGGATTAGGGTTATGGTGAGGGCTAGTATGAGGGTGAGGGTTAGGGTTAGTGTTAGATTAAGGTTTAGGGTTAGGGATAGCTTTAGGTTGAGGGTTAGGTTGAGGTTAGGGTTACAGTGAGTGTGAGGGTTAATGTTAGGGTGAGGGTTAGGGTTAGGATTAGGGTTAGGGTGAGAGTGAGTGTTAGGATTAGGGTTCGGTTTAGGGTTAGGTTTAGGTTTAGGGTTAGGGTGAGGGTTAGGGTGAGGATGATGGTAAGGGTAAAGGTGAGGTTTAGGGTGAGGGTGAGGGTTAAGATAAGGGTGAGGGTTAGGTTTAGGCTTAGGTTTAGAGTAAGAGGTAGTATTAGGGTCAGGGGGATTGTTAGATTGAGGATTAGGGTTAGGGTTAGTGTGAGGTTTAGAGTGAGGATGAGGGTTAGGGTTAGGGTGAGGGTGAAGGTTAGAATTAGGGTTAGGGTGAGGGCTAGGGTGAAGGTGAGGGTGAGGGTAAGGGTTAGGCGTAGGCTTAGGATTAGGCTGAGCGTGAGATTGAGGGTGAGTGTTAAGGTTAGGGTGATGGTTAGGTTTACAGTTAGGGTGAGGGTTAGGATGAGGTTTAGGGTTAGGGTGAGGGTTAGTTGAGGTTTAGAGTTAGGGTTAGGGTTAGACTTAGGGTTATGGTGAGGATGAGGTTCAGGGGTACAGTTAGGGTTAGGATGAGGGTTAGGGTTAGGGTGCAGGTTAGCCTAGGGGTGACGGTAAGGGTAAAGGTGAGGGTTAGGCTGAGGGTGAGGGTTCCGGTAAGGGTGAAGGTTAAGGTTAGGGTGAGGGTTAGATTGAGGATTAGTGTTAGGGTTAGTGTGAGATTTAGGGTGAGGATGAGGGTTAGGGTTAGGGTGAAGGCTAGGGTGAGTGTGAAGGTTAGGGTTAGGTTTAGGGTGAGGGTAAGTGTTAGGGTGAGGGTTAAGGTTAGGGTGAGGGTTATGCTTAGGGTGAGGGTTAGGGTTAGGGTTAGGTTTATTGTTAGGTTTCGGGGTAAGGTTATGGTTGCTGTGAGGGTGAGGGTGAGGATTAGGGTTAGGGTTAGGATGAGGTTTAGGTTTAGGTTTAGGTTTAGAGTCAGGGTTAGGGTGAGGGTTAGGCTTAGGCTTAGGCTTAGGCTTTGGCCGAGCATGAGGTTGAAGGTTCAGGTTCGGGTTCGGGTGAGGGTTAGGGTTAGGTTTAGGGTTAGGTTGAGAATTAGGTTGAGGTTTAGGGTTAGGATAAGTTTAAGGGTGAGGGCTAGGCTGAGGTTTAGGGTGAGGGTTAGGGTTAGAGATAGGGTTAGGTTTAGGATTAGGGTTAGGGTGAGGGTGAGTGTGAGGTTTAGGATTAGGGTTAGCGTTAGGGTTAGGGTGAGGTTTAGGGTTAGGATTTCGGTTAGGGTGAGGATTAATGTTAAGTGAAGGTTATTTTTAGGGTTAGGCAAAGTGTTCGGGTGAGAGTTAGGGTTAGGTTGAGGGTTATGGTTAGGTTGAGGGTTAGGGTTATGGTTAAGGTTATTGTTAGGGTTAGGGTTAGGCTTAGGGTTAAGGTGAGGGTGAGGGTGAGGGTTACGGTTATGGTTATGTTGAGGTTAAGGTTTAGGGTTAGGCTTAAAATTAGGGTTAGGGGGACAGTGAGTTTTAGGATTAGAGTTAGGGATTGTGATAGGGTTAGGGTTAGGGTGAGGTTTAGGGTTAGGGTTAGGCTTAGGCTTAGGCTTAGGCCGAGCATGAGGGTGAGGTTTAGGGTTAGGGTGATGGTTCTGGTTAGGATTAGTGTTATTGTTAGGGTTAGGTTTAGAGTTACAGTGAGGTTGAGGGTGCAGGTGAGGGTTAGGGTTAGGGTTAGGGTGGGGTTTACGGTTAGGGTTAGGGTTAGTGTTAGGTTGAGGGTGAGGTTTAGGGTTAGATTTAGGGTTAGTGTTAGGTTGAGGGTTAGTGTTAGCGTTAGGTTTAGTTTTAGGGTGAGGCTAAGGGTTATGGTGAGGGTTTGGGTTAGGGTGAGGGTTATGGTTAAGCTGAGGTTTAGGAATTGGTTTAGAGTTATTGTTAGGGTTCGGTTTAATTTTACGGTTACAGTGAGGGTGAGGATGAGGGTTAGGTTTAGGCTTAGGGTGAGGTTTAGTGTGAGGGTGAGGTTTAGGGTTAGAATCAGTGTGAGGGTTAGGTTGAGGGTTTGGGTTAGGGTTAGTGTTAGTGTTAGGGTTAGGGTGAGAGTTAGGGGGAGGTTTAGGGTTAGGGTTAAGTTTAAGATTAGGTTTAGGATGAGGGTGAGTGTGTGTGTTAGTGTTTGGTTTAGGGTTAGGCTTAGGGTTAGGCTGAGGGTGAGGTTGAGGGTGAGGGTTAGGGTTAGGGTTAGCGTTAGGATTAGGTTTAGGGGGAGGGTTAGGATGAGGGTTAAGGTTAGGATTAGGGTTAGGGTGAGGGCTAAGGTGAGGGTAAGGTTTAGGGTTAGGGTAAGTGTGAGGGTTAGGGTTTTGTTTAGGGTGAGCGTTAAGGTTTGGCTTAAGTATAGGGTTAGGGTGAGCGTTACGGTAAGAGTTACACTGAGGGTGAGGTTTAGGATTAGGTTGAGGGTTAGGTTTAGGATTAGGGTTAGTGTGAGGGTGTGGATAAGGGTTAGGGTTAGGTTTAGGGTGATGGTTAGGATGAGGTTTAGGGTTAAGATTAGGGTTAGGGTTAGGGCTAGATTGAGGGTGAGGGTTAGGGTAGTGTAAGGCTTACTCTTAGTGTTAGGCTGAGTGTGAGGTTGAGGGTGAGGGTTAGGGTTAGGGTGATGGTTATGTTTACAGTTAGTGTTAGAGTTAGTATGAGGTTTAGTGTTTGGAGGATTTTTAGGGTGATGATGATGGTAAGGGTAATGGTGAGGTTTAGGCTGAGGGTGAGGGTTAAGATAAGGGTGAGCGTTAGGGTTAGGTTTAGGGTTAGATTAAGGGCTAGAGTTAGGGTTAGGGTGAGGGTTAGATTGAGGATTAGGGTTAGGGTTAGTGTGAGGTTTAGAGTGAGGATGAGGGTTAGGGTGAGGGTGAGGGTTAGGGTGAGAGTTATTGCTAGGTTGAGGGTTAGGGTTAGGGTGAGGGTGAGGTTCAGTGTTAGGGTTAGGGTTAGAGTTAGGGTTAAGGTGAGGTTGAGGTTTAAGGTGGAGTTAGGGTTAGGGTGAGGGTTAGGATGAGGGTTAGTGTTAGTGTTAGGGTTAGGGTGAGAGTTAGGGGGAGGGTTAGGGTTAGGGTTAAGTTTAAGATTAGGGTTAGGATGAGGGTGAGTGTGTGTGTTAGGGTTTGGTATAGGGTTAGGCTTAGGGTTAGGCTGAGGGTGAGGTTGAGTGTGAGGGTTAATGTTAGGATTAGGGTTAGGGGGAGGGTTAGTATGAGGGTTAAGTTTAGGATTAGGTTTAGGGTGAGGGCTATGGTGAGGGTAAGGTTTAGGGTTAGGGTTAGGGTGAGGGTTAGGGTTTTGTTTAGGGTGAGCGTTAGGGTTCGGGTTAATTTTAGTGTTAGGGTGAGCGTTAGGGTAAGGGTTACAGTGAGGGTGAGATTTAGGGTTAAGTTGAGGGTTAGGGTTAGGATTAGGGTTAGTGTGAGGTTGTGGGTGAGGGTTAGTGTTAGGGTTAGGGTGAGGGTTTGGATGAGGGTTAGGGTTAAGATTAGGGTTTGGGGGAGGGCTAGGGTGAGGGTTAGGGTAAGTGTAAGGCTTAGACTTAGTGTTAGGGTGAGTGTGAGGTTGAGGGTGAATGTTAGGGTTAGGGTGATGGTTAGGTTTACAAGTAGTGGTAGAGTTAGTATGAGGTTTAGGGTTAGGGGGATTTTTAGGGTGAGGATGATGGTAAGGGTAATGGTGAAGTTTAGGCTGAGGGTGAGGGTTAAGATAAGGGTGAGCGTTAGGGTTAGGTTTAGGGTTAGATTAAGGGCTAGAGTTAGGGTTAGGGTGAGGGTTAGATTGAGGATTAGGGTTAGGGTTAGTGTGAGGTTTAGAGTGAGGATGAGGGTTAGGGTGAGGGTTAGGGTTAGGGTGAGAGTTATTGTTGGTTGAGGGTTAGGGTTAGGGTTAGGGTGAGGTTCAGTATTAGGGTTAGGGTTAGAGTTAGGGTTAGGGTGAGGGTGAGGTTTAGGGTGGAGTTAGGGTTAGGGTGAGGGTTAGGATGAGGGTTAGTTTTAGAGTTAGGGTTACCGTGAGGTTTAGGGTTAGGGTTAGTGTTAGTGTTAGGTTGAGAGTTAGGGGGAGGTTAGAGTTAGGGTTAGGGTTAGGGTTAGGTTTAGGTTTTCGGTGAGGGTGAGGGTGAGGGTTAGGATTAGGGTTAGGGTGAAGATGAGGTTTAGGGTTAGAATTAGGGTTAGGGTGAGGCTGAAGGTGAGGGTGAGGGTTAGGGTTAGGGTTAGGATTAGGATTAGGGTTAGGGTTAGGGTGAGTGTGAGGGTTAAGTTTAGGGTTAGGGTTAGCATTAGGTTTAGGCTGAGGGTTTGGTTGAGGGTGAAGTTTAGGGTTAGTTTGAGCGTTAGAGTTAGGGTTAAGGTGAGGTTTAGTGTTAGGGTTAGGGTTAGAGTTATGGTTTGGGTGAGGGTGAGGTTTAGGCGTAGAGTTAGTTTTAGGGTGAGGGTTAGGGTGAGTGTTTGGGTTTGGGTGAGGGTTAGGGTAGGGGTGACGATAAGGGTAAAAGTGAGGGTTTGGCTGAAGGTGAGGGTTACGGTAAGGTTGAAGGTTAGGGTTAAGGTGTGGGTTAATGTTAGGGTTAGGGTTAGAGTTAAGGTTCGGGTTAAGTTTAGGGTTAGGGTGAGGGTTAGAGTAAGGGTTACGGTGAGGGTGACGGTTAGGTTTAGGTTGATGGTTAGGGTTAGGATTATGGTTAGGGTGATAGTGAGGTTTAGGATTAGTGTTAGGGTGAGGGCTAGGAAGAGGTTTAGGGTTAGGATTAGGGTTAAGGTGAGGGCTAGGGTGAGGGTGAGGTTTAGGGTTAGGATTAGCGTGAGGTTTAGGGTTAGGGTTAGGGTTAGGGTGAGGGTGAGGTTTAGGGTTAGATTTAGGGTTAGGGTTAGGCTGACGTTGAGGGTTAGAGTTAGGGTTAGTGTTAGAATTAGGGTTAGGGTGAGGGTTTGGATGAGTTTTCGGGTTAGGATTAGGGTAAGGGTGAGGGCTTGGGTGAGGGTTAGGGAGAGGGCTAGGGTTATGGATAGGGTTAGTTTTAGGATTAGGGTTATGGTGTGGGTGAGTGTGAGGGTTAGGGTTAGTCTTAGGTTTAGGCTTAGAGTTAGGGTGAGGGTTAGGGTTAGGGTTTGGTATATGGTGAGGCTGAGGTTGAGGATTATGGTTAGGTTTAGGGTTAGGGTTAGTGTTAGTGTTAGGGTTAGGGTTAGGGTGAGAGTTACGATTAGGGTGAGGGTTGGGGTTAGGACTAGGATTAGGGTTAGGGTTAGGCTGAGGGTGAGAGTGAGGGTGAGGGTTAGGGTGAGGATGAGGGTTAGGGTTAGAATGAGGGCTAGGGTGAGGTTGAGGGTTAGGGATAGGGTTAGCTTGAGGTTTGGCGTTAGGGTGATGATTAGGGTTAGTGTGAGTGTTAGTGTTAGGGTTAGGGTTAGTGTTAGGGTTAGGGTAAGTTTTAGGGTGAGGGTTAGGTTTAGGGTGAGTTTAGGGTTAGGATGAGGGTTAGGGTTAGGGTGAGGGTGAGGTTTAGATATAGGGTTAGTTGGAGGGTTAGAGTGACGGTTAGGTTTAGGGGTAGTGTTAGGGTTAGGTTGAGGGTGAGGATTATGTTGAGGTATAGGGTTAGTGTTAGGGTTAGTGTGAGGGTTAGTGTTAGGGTTAGGGTTAGTGTTAGGGTGAGAGTAAGTGTTAGGGTGCGGTTATGGGTTAGGGTGGGAGTTATGTTTAGGGTGAGGGTTTGGGTTAGGAATAGGGTTATTGATAGGTTTTGGTTTAGGGTTACGGTTACGGTAAGGGTGAGGTTGAGGGTTAGTCTTAGGGTTAGGTTGAGGTTTAGGGTTTGGGTTAGGGTTAGAGTTAGGGTTAGGCTGAGGGTGAGGTTTAGGGTTAGAGTTAGGGTTAGGGTGAGGGATAGGGTTAGTGTTAGTTTGAGAGTTAGTTGGAGGGTTATGGTTATGATTAGTTTTAGGGATAGGATTAGGTTTAATGTGAAGGTGAGTGTGTGTGTTAGGGTTAGGTCTAGGGTTAGGCTTAGGGTTAGGCAGAGGGTGAAGTTGAGGGTGAGGTTTAGGGTTAGGGTGAGGTTTAGGGTTAGGATGAGGGATAGGGTTAGCATTAGGGTTAAGGCAAGGGCTAGGTTGAGGGTGAGTTTTAGGGTGAGGGTTAGGGTGAGGTTTATGGTTACGGTTAGGGTGAGAGTGAAGTTTAGGGTTAGATTTAGGGTTAGGGTGAGGCTGAGCTTGAGGGTTATTGTTAGGGTTAGTGTTAGGTTTATGGTTAGAGTTAGGGTGAGGGTCAGGTTTAGGGTTAGTGTTACGTTAAGGGTTACGGTTAGGGTGAGGGTTAAGGTTAGGGTGAGGATTATGCTTAGGATTAGGATTAGGGTTAAGGTTAGGCTGAGGGTGAGGGTGAGGGTGAGAGTGAGGGTTAGGGTGAGGATGAGGGTTAGGGTGAGGGTGAAGGCTAGGGTTAGGGTGAGGTTTATGGATACGGTTAGCGTGAGGTTTGGGTTTAGGGTGATGGTTAGGGTTAGTGTGAGGTTTAGTGTTAGGGTTAGGGTTAATTTTAGGGTTAGGGTAAGTGTTAGGGTGAGGGTTAGGGTTTGTTTTATGGTTAGGATTAGGGTTAGGGTTTAGGTTTTAGTGAGGATGAGGGTGAAGTTTAGGGTTAGGTTTAGGATGAGGTTTAGGTTTAGGTTTATGGTTAGAATTAGGGTTAGGTTGATAGTGATGTATAGGGTTAGAGTTTGGGTTTGTGATAGGGTTAGGGTTAGTGTGGGGTTTACAGTTAGGGTTAGGATTAGGGTTAGGTTGAGGGAGAGGTGTAGGGTTAGATTTAAGGTTTGTGTTAGGTGGGGGTTAGTGTTAGGGTTAGAGTTAGTGTTAGGGTTAGGTAAAGAGTTAGGGTGAGGGTTTGGGTTAGGGTGAGGGTTATGGTTAGGGTGAGGGTTAGGATGAAGGTGAGGGTTATTGTTAGGGTTCGGTTTAAGGTTAAGTTTACTGTGAGGGTGAGGATGAGAGTTAGGTTTAGGGTGAGGTTTAGGGTGAGTGTGAGGTTTAGGGTTAGTGTTAGGTTTAGGGTGATGGTTAGGTTGAGGGTTAGGGTTTGGGTTAGGGTTAGGGTGATAGTTAGGGGGAGGGTTAGCGTTAAGTTTAGGGTTAGGGTTAGGGTGAGGGTGAAGGTGAGTGTGTGTGTTATGTTTAGGTTTAGGTTTAGGCTTAGGGTTGGGCTGAGGGTGAGGTTTAGGGTGAGGGTTAGTTTTAGGGTGAGCTTTAGGTTTAGGGTTAGGGTTAGGGTGAGGGTTAAGTTTAGGATTAGGGTTAGGGTGAGGGTTAGAGTGAGGGTGAGGGTAAGGGTTAGGGTTAGGGTGAGGGTTAGTGTTAGATTTAGGGTGAGAGTTAGGGTTCGGGTTAGGTTTAGGTTTAGGGTGAGGGTTAGGGTAAGGGTTATGGTGAGGGTGAGGTTTAGGGTTAGGTTGAGTGTTAGGGTTAGGATTAGGATTAGGGTGAGTGTGAGTGTGAGGATTAGGTTTAGGGTTAGGGTGAGGGCTAAGGTGAGAGTGAAGGTTAGAGTAAGGTTTAGGCTTAGTTTTAGGTTTAGGCTGAGTGTGAGGTTGAGGGTAAGGGTTAGGGTTAGGGTGATGGTTAGGATTATGGTTTGGGTTAGGATGATGTTTACGTTTAGAGGGAGGTTTATGGTGAGGATGATTGTAAGGGTAATGGTGAGGTTTAGGCTTAGGGTGATGTTTAAGATAAGTGTGAGACTTAGCTTTAGGTTTAGCGTTAGGTTAAGGGTTAGGGTTAGGGTTAGGGTTAGTGTTAGATTGAGGATTAGGGTTAGGGTTAGTGTGAGGTTTAGAGTGAGGATGAGGGTTAGGGTGAGGGTTAGGGTTAGGGTGAGGGTGATGGTTATGGTGAGGGTTAGCATTAGTGTTAGGGTGAGCTTTAGGGTTAGGGTGACGTTTTTAGGGTGGGGGTGATTATAAGTGTAAACGTGAGGGTTAGGCTGAAGGTGAGGGTTATGGTGGGGTGAGAGTTAAGGTTAGGGTGAGGTTAGGGTTAGGGGAAGGGTGTGGCTGAGGTTTAGATTGAGGATTAGTTTTAGGGTTAGTTTGGGGTTTAGGGTGAGAATGAGGGTTATGGTTAGTGTGAGGGTTAGGGTGAGGGTGAGGGTTAGGTTTAGGTTTAGGGTGAGGTTTAGGGTTAGGGTGATGGTTAGGGTTAGTGTGAGGGTTAGTGTTAGGGTGAGGGTAAATGTTAGGGTGAGGGTTAGGGTTAGGGTTATGGTTAGGTTGAGGGTTAGGGTTAGGTTTAGGATTATTGTTAGGGTTAGTTAGGTTTACGTTTACGGTTATGGTGAGCGTGAGGGTGAGGTTGAGGGTTAGTGTTAGGCTTAGGGTTAGTGTTAGGGTGAGGGTAAATGTTAGGGTGAGGGTTAAGGTTAGGGTGAGGGTTATGGTTAGGTTGAGGGTTAGGTTTAGGGTTAGGATGAGGTTTAGGTTTAGGGTTAGGGTTAGAGTTAGGGTCAGGTTGAGAGTGAGGTTTATGGTTAGATTTAGGGTTAGTGTTAGGGTTAGGGTGAGAGTGAGGGTTAGGGTTAGGCTTAGGCTTAGGCTTAGGCCGAGCATGAGGGTGAGGGTTAGGGTTAGGGTTAGGTGAGGGTTAGGTTTAGCGTTAGGGTGAGTGTTAGGATTAGTTTTAGTGTTAGGATTAGGGTTAGGGTGAGGACTAGGGTGAGGGTTATGGTGAGGGTTAGGTTTAGGGTTAGGTTCAGGATTAGGGTTAATGTGAGAGTGAGAGTAAGTTTTAGGGTTGGGGTTAGACTTAGGGTTAGGGTGAGGGTTAGGGTTAGGGCTTGGTTTGGGTCAGGGTGAGGCAGAGGATTAGTGTTAGCTTTAGGGTTAGGGTTAGGGTTAGGTTTAGGTTTAGGGTTAGGGTTAGGGTTACAGTGAGGGTTAGGGATAGATTTAGGGTTAGGCTTAGTGTTAGGCTGAGGATAAGGGTGGGGGTGCGGATTCGGGTTAGGGTTAGGGTTAGGGTTAGGGTTAAGTTTGCAGTGAGGGTATGGCTGAGGGTGAGGGTTATGGTTAGGGTTAAGATTAAGGTTAGGGATAGGGTTAGCGTTATTGTTATTGTAAGGGTTAGAGATACAGTGAGGTTGAGGGTAAGGGTGAAGTTTAGGTTTAGGGTGAGGTTTACTGTGAGGTTTAGGGTTAGGGTTAGGGTTAGGGTGAGGGTGAGGTTTAGGGTTAGAGTTAGGATTAGGGGAAGGGTTAGGGTGAGGTTTCAGGTTAGGGTTAGTGTTAGGGTTAGGGTAAGGGTGAGGCTTAGGTAGAGATTTAGGGATAGGGTTACGTTTAGGATTAGAGTTAGAGTGAGGGTGAGTATGACTGTTAGGGTGAGGGTTAGGCTTAGGCTTAAGATTAGGCTGAGGGTGAGGGTGGGTGTGAGGATTAGGGTTAGGGTGATGGTTTGGTTTAGGGATAGTGTTATTTTTAGGGTTAGTTTTAGAGTTACGGTGAGTGTGAGGGAGATGCTTAGGGTTAGATTTAGGGTTAGTGTTAGGGTGAGTGTTAGTGTTAGTGTTAGGGTTAGTGTTAGGGTGAGGTAAGTCTTAGGATGAGGGTTTTGGTTAGGATGAGGGTTATGGTTAGGTTGAGGGTTAGGATTAGGGTAAGGGTTATTTTTAGGTTTCAGTTTAAGGTTAAGGTTACGGTGAGGGTGAGGGTTAGGCATAGGGTTAGGGTGAGGTTTAGGGTGAGGGCGAGTTTTAGGGTTAGAGGTAGGTTTAGGGTGAGGGTTAGGTTGAGGTTTAGGGTTAGGGTTAGTGTTAGTGTTAGGGTTAGGGTGAGAGTTAGAGGGAGGGTTAGGATTTAGGTTAGGGTTAGGATTTGCGTTAACATGAGGGTGAAGGTTAGGGTTAGGATTAGTATTAGGGGTAGGGTTAGGCTGAGTGTGAAGGTTAGGGTTAGGGTTAGGCTTAGTGTTAGGCTGAGGGTGAGGGTGAGGGTGAGGGTTAGGGTTAGGGTGAGGTTTAGGTCAAGGGTGAGGGTTAGGTTTAGGGTTAGGCGGAAGGTTAGGATGAGGGTTAGGGTTAGGATTAGGGTTAGGGTGAGGGCTCGGGTGAGGGTGAGGCTTAGGGTTAGGGTTAGAGTGAGGTTTATGGTTAGGGTTACTATAGGGTTAGGGTGAGGGTGAGTTTTAGGGTTATAGTTAGGGTTAAGGTGAGGCTGAGATTGAGGGTTAGGGTTAGGGTTAGGATTAGGATTAGGGTAAGGTTTCAGGTGAGTGTGAGTGTTAGGGATAGGGTTAGGTTTAGGCTTAGGGTTACACTGAGGGTGACGGTGACGGTGAGGGTTAGGGTGATTCTTAGGGTTAGGGTGAGGGTGAATGTGTGTGTTAGAATTAGGTTTAGGGTTAGGCTTAGGGTTAAGCTGAGGGTGAGGGTGAGGGTGAGGGTTAGGGTTAGGTTGAGGGTGAGGGTTATGGTTAGGTTTAGGGTGAGGGTTAGGGTTAGGATTCTGGTTAGGGTGAGGGCTAGTTTGAGGGCGAGGTTTAGGATTAGGTTTCAGGGTGAGGTTTAGTGTTAGAGTTAAAGTTAGGGTGAGGCTGAGTCTGAGGGTTAGGGTTAGGATTAATGTTAGGCTTTGGCTTAAGATGAGGGTTAGTTTGAGGGTGAGGGTTAGGATTAGGATTAGGAGTAGGATTAGGGTTAGTGTGAGGGTGAGTGTTAGGATGAGGATTAGGGTTAGATTTAGGTTGAGTGTGAGGGTTCGGGTTAGGGAATGGGTTAGGCTTAGGTTTAGGATGAGGGTGAGGGTGAGGGCTAGGTTTAAGGTGAGGGTTAGGGTTAGAGTTAGTGTGAGGGTTAGGGTTAGGGTTAGGGTGAGGGTTAGGATGAGGATTAGGGTTAGAATTAGGGTTAGGGTGAGAGCTAGGGTGAGGGTGACGGTTAGGGTTAGTGTTTGGGTGAGGTTTAGGGTTAGTGTTAGGGTGAGGGTGAGGGTTAGGATGAGGGTTAGAGTTACAGTGAGGGTGAGGATTAGGTTTACCGTGAGGGTTAGTGTTAGGATTAGGGTTAGGGTGAGGTTGAGTATTAGCATTAGTGTTAGGGTTATGGTTAGGGTTAGGTTGAGGGTTAGGATTACTGTTATTGTTAGGTTCAGGGTTAGAGTTATGATGAGGTTGAGGGTGAGGTTGAGTGTTACCGTTAGGGTGAGGTTTAGGGTCAGGGTTAGGATTAGGGTTAGTGTGAGGGTGAGGTTTATGGTTAGATTTAGGTTTAGTTGGAGGATTAGGTCGAGGGTTAGGGTTAGGGTAAGTGTTAGGATTAAGGTTAGGTTGAGGGTTAGGTTAAGGTTTAGGGTTAGGGTTAGCATTAGGGTGAGGGTGAGTGTGAGGTTTAGGGTTAGGGTTAGGCTTAGGTTTAGGGTTAGGCTGAGGGTGAGGGTTGGGGTGAGGATTAGGGTTAGGGTGATTGTTAAGTTTAGGGTTATGGTGTGTGTTAGTGTTAGGGTTATGGTTAGAGTTAGGCTTAGGGTGAGGGTGAGGTTTCGGGGTAAAGTTAGGATTAGGGTGAGGGTTAGGGTTAGAGTGAGGGTTAGGGTTGGAGGGACGGTAAGGGTAAATGTCAGGTTTAGGCTGAGGGTGAGTGTTATAGTAAGGGTGAGGGTTAGGTTAGGGTGAGGGTTAGGGTTAGGGTTAGGGCGAGCGTGACGATTAGATTGAGGATTAGTGTTAGGTTTAGTGTGAAGTTTAGGGTGAGGATAAGCTTTGGGGTTTAGGGCGAGGTCTAGGGAGAGTTTGAGGTTTAGGGTTAGTATTAGGGTGAGGTTTATGGTTAGGGTGATGGTTAGGGTTAGTGTGAGGTTTAGTATTAGTGTTAGGGTTAGTGTTAGGGTGATGGTAAGGGTTAGGGTGAGGGTTAGGGTGAGGGTGAGGGTTATGTTTAGGGTGCAGTTTAGGGTTAGTGTTAGGGTTATTGTTAGTGTTAGGGTTAGGGTTAAGGTTATGGTGACGGTGAGGTTGAGGGTTAGGTTTAGGTCTAGGATGAGGTTTAGGGATAGGGTTAGGGTTAGGGTCAGGGTGAGGTTCAGTGTTAGAGTTAGTGTTCGGGTGAGGCTGAGGGTGAGGGTTAGGGTTAGGATTAATGATAGGGTTAGGCTTAAGGTGAGGGTTAGGTTGAGGGTGAGGGTTAGGGTTAGGCTTAGGAGTAGGATTAGGGTTAATGTTAGGGTAAGCCTCAGTGTTAGGTTTAGGGACAGGCTTAGGGTTAAGCTGAGGTTGAGGGTCAGGTTTAGGGTTAGGGTGAGGTTTAGGGTTAGGGTTAGGGTGAGTGTGAGGGTTAGAGTTAGGGTTAGGGTGAAGTTTAGGTTGAGGGTTATGGTAAGGGTTAGTTTTAGGGTTAGGGTTAGGGTGAGAGTTAAGGGAAGAGTTAGGGTTAGGGTTAGGGTTAGGGATAGGATTAGGGTTAGAGTGAGGGGGAGTTGTGTGTTAGGTTTTGGTTTAGGGATAGGCTTAGTGTTAGGCTGAGGGTGAGGTTGAGTGTGAGGGTTAGGGTTAGGGGGAGAGTTAGGATGAGGGTTAGGGTTAGGATTAGGGTTAGGGTAAGGTCTAGCGTGAGTGTGAGGGTGAAGTTTAAGGTTATGGTTAGGGTTAGGGTGAGGGTGAGGGTGAGGTTTAGGGTTAGATTTAGGGTTAGATTGAGGCTGAGGGTGAGGGTTAGAGTTAGGGTTAGGATTAGGTTTAGGGTAAGGGTTAGGGTGAGTGTGAGGGTTACGGTTATGCTTTGGGTCAGGCTGAGGGTGAGGGTGATGGTGAGGTTTAGGGTTAGGGTTAGAGTGAGAGTTAGGGTTCGTTTATGTTTAGGGATATGGTGAGGGTTAGAGTTAAAGGGAGCGTGAGGTTTAGGGTTTGGTTGAGGGATATTGTTAGGGGTAGGGTGAGGGTTAGGGTTAGAATAAGGGTTAGCAAGTGGGTGAGTGTTAGGATTACAGTTAGAGTTAGTGTTAGGGTTAGGTTTAGGTTTAGGATTAGTGTTATTGTTAGGGTTAGGGTTAGAGTTATGGTGAGGGTGAGATTGAGGGTGAGGGTGAGGGTTAGGGTTAGGGTTAGGGTGAGGTTTAGGGTTAGGGTTAGGATTAGGGTTAGGGTGAGATTTAGGTTTAGGGTTAGATTTAGTGTTAGTTGGAGGGTTAAGTCGAGGGTTATGGTTATGGTTAGTTTTAGGCTTAAGGTTAGAATGAGGGTTAGGTTGAGGTTTAGGGTTAGGGTTAGGATTAGGGTTAGGATCAGGGTGCGGTTGAGGGTTAGGGTTAGGCTTAGGCTTAGGCTAAGGGTTAGGCTGAGCATGATGTTGAGGGTGAAGGTTAGTGTTAGGGTGAAGGTTAGGTTTAAAGTTAGGGTGAGGGTTAGGATGAGGTTTAGCGTTAGGGTGAGAGTTAGGGTGATGATAATGGTAAGGGTAAAGATGAGGTTTAGGCTGAGGTTGAGGGTTAAGATAAGGGTGAGGATTAGGGTTAGGTTTAGGTTTAGGGTAAGGATTAGGGTTAGGTTAGGGTTAGGATGAGGGTTAGATTGAGGATTAGGGTTAGGGTTAGTGTGAGGTTTAGTATGAGGATGAGGGTTAGGGTTAGGGTTAGGGTTAGGTTGAGGTTTAGGATTAGGGTGAGGGTTAGGGTAGTGCGAGGGTTAGTGTTAGGGTTAGGGTTAGTGTTAGGGTGAGGGTAAGTGTTAGGGTGATGGTTAGGATTAGAGTGAGGGTTATGGTTAGGGTGAGGGTAAGGGTTAGGATTAGGGTTAGAGTGAGGTTTAGTGTTAGGGTTAGGGTTAGAGTTAGGGTTAGGGACAGGGTGAGGTTTAGGGGTACATTTAGGGTTAGGGTGAGGGTTAGGGTTAGGGTGCGGGTTAGCGTGGGGGTGATGGTAAGGGTAAAGGTGAGGTTTAGGCTGAGGGTGATGGTTAGGATTAGGGTTAGGAGTAGGATTAGGGTTAGGGTGAACGTGAGTGTGAGGATGAGGATTAGGGTTAGATTTAGGATGAGTGTGAGGGTTTAGGTTAGGGTGTGGTTTAGGCTTAGGGTTCGGTTGAGGGTGAGGGTGAGGGTTAGTGTTAAGGTGAGGGTTAGGGTTACCGTTACCATGAGGCTTAGGTTTAGGATTACGGTGAGGGTTAGGTTGAGGATTAGGGTTAGAATTAGGGTTAGGGTGAGGGCTAGGGTGAGGGTGACGGTTAGGGTTAGTTTTTGGGTGAGCTTTAGGGTTAGGGTTAGGGTGAGGGTGAGAGTTAGGATGAAGATTAGGGTTAGGTTGAGGGTGAGGATTAGGGTTAGGGTGAGGGTTAGGGTTAGGATTACGGTTAGGGTGAGGTTGAGTGTTAGCATTAGTGTAAGGGTTATGGTTAGGGTTAGGCTGAGGGTTAGGATTACTGTTATTGTTAGGTTTAGGGTTAGAGTTAGGGTAAGGGTGAGGGTGAGGGTGAGTGTTACGGTTAGGTTGAGGTTTAGGGTCAGGGCTAGGATTAGGGTTAGTGTGAGGGTGAGGTTTATGGTTAGATTTAGGTTTAGATGGAGGGTTAAGTCGAGGGTTAGGGTTAGGGTAAGTGTTAGGATTAAGGTTAGGTTGAGGGTTAGGTTGAGGTTTAGGGTTAGGGTTAGCGTTAGGTTTAGGATTAGGGTGAGGGTGAGGGTGAATGTGAGTTTTAGGGGTAGGGTTAGGCTTATGCTTAGGGTTAGGCTGAGGGTGACGTTGGGGGTGAGGATTAGGGTTAGGGTGATGGATAGGGTTAGGGTTATGGTGAGGGTTAGTGTTAGGGTTAGGGCTAGAGTTAGGGTTAGATTGAGGGTGAGGTTTAGGGGTAGAGTTAGGGTTAGGGTGAGTTTTAGGGTTAGAGTGAGGGTTAGGGTGGGGGTGATGATAAGGGTAAAGGTCAGGATTAGGCTGAGTTTAAGTGTTACAGTAAGGGTGAGGATGAGGGTTAGGGTTAGGGCGAGGTCTAGTGAGAGATTGAGGGTTAGGGTTAGATTTAGGGTGAGTTTTATGGTGAGGGTGATGGTTAGGTTTAGTGTGAGGTTTAGTGTTAGGGTTAGGGTTAGTGTTAGGGTGAGTGTAAGGGTTAGGGTGAAGGTTAAGGTTAGGGTGAGGGTTATATTTAGGGTGAAGTTTAGGGTTAGTGTTAGGGTTATTATTAGTGTTAGGGTTAGGGTTAAGGTTATGGTGAGGGTGAGGATGAGGTCTAGGATGAGGTTTAGTGATAGGGTTAGGGTTAGTGTGAGTTTTAGTGTTAGTGTTAGGGTTAGGTTGAGGCTGAGGGTGAGGGTTAGGGTTAGGATTAATGTTAGGGTTAGGCTTAAGGTGAGGGTTAGGTTGAGAGTGAGGGTTAGGGTTAGGATTAGGAGTAGGATTAGGGTTAGTGTTAGGGTGAGGTTTAGGGTTAGGGTTAGGGTTAGGGTTAGGGACAGGCTTAGGGTGAAGCTGAGGTTGAGGGTGAGGGTTAGGGTTAGGGAGAGGTTTAGGGTTAGATTTAGGGTGAGTGTGAGAGTTAGGGTTAGGGTTAGGCTTAGGATTAGGCTTAGTGTTAAGGTGTGGATTAGGGTTAGGCTTAGTGTTAGGGTGAGGTTTAGGGTTTGGATTAGGGTTAGAGTTAGGGTTAGGGCGAGGGTGAGGTTTAGGTTTAGAGTTAGGGTTAGGGTGAGGTTTAGGTTGAGGGTTATGGTAAGAGATAGTTTTAGGGTTAGGGTGAGAGTTAGGGGAAGGGTTAGGTTTAGGGTTAGGGTTAGGTATAGGATTAAGTTTAGAGGGAGGGGGAGTGTGTGTGTTATGTTTAGGTTTAGGGATAGGCTTAGGTTAGGCTGAGGGTGAGGTTGAGGGTGAGGGTTAGGGTTAGGGGGAGGGTTAAGATGAGGGTTAGGGTTAGGATTAGGATTAGGCTAAGGTCTAGGGTGAGTGTGAGAGTGAGGTTTAACGTTATGGTTAGGGTTAGGGTTAGGGTGAGAGTGAGGTTTAGGTTAGAGTTAGGGTTTCGGTGAGCCTGAGGGTGAGGGTTAGAGTGAGGGTTAGGATTAGGTTTAGGGTAAGGGTTAGGGTTTGTGTGAGGGTTACGGTTACGCTTAGGGTCAGGCTGAGGGTGAGGGTGAGGGGGAGGGGGAGGGTTAGTTTTATGGTTAGGGTGAGTGTTAGGGTTCGTTTATGTTTAGGGTTAGGGTGAGGCTTAGAGTTAAGGGGAACATGAGGTTTAGCGTTATGGTTAGGGTTAGGGTGAGGGTTAAGTTTAGGGTTAAGGTGAGGGGAAGGATGAGGATTAGGTTTAGCATTAGGGTTACGGTGAGGGCTAGGATGAGGGTGAGGGTTAGGGTTAGTGTTAGGTTACGTTTTAGGGTTAGGGTTAGGTTGGGGTGAGGGTTAGGTTGAGGGTTAGGGTTACAGTGAGGGTGAGGATTAGGGTTAGGGTGAGGGTTAGGGTTAGGATTAGGGTTAGCAAGAGGGTGAGTGTTAGAATTACAGTTAGGGTTAGGGTTAGGTTGAGGGTTAGGATTAGAGTTATTGTTAGGGTTAGGGTTAGAGTTATGGTGAGGGTGAGGGTGAGGGTGAGGGTGAGGTTTAGGGTTAGGGTGAGTTTTATTGTTAGGGTTAGGATTAGGGTTAGGGTGAGGGTGAGGTTTAGGGTTAGATTTAGGGTTAGTTGTAGGGTTAGGTCGAGGGTTAGGGTTAGTTTTAGGGTTAAGGTTAGAGTGAGGTTTAGGTTGAGTTTTAGGGTTATGGTTAGGGTTAGGGTTAGGATTAGGGTGAGGGTGAAGGTGAGGTTGAGGGTTAGGTTTAGGCTTAGGCTTAGGCTTAGGGTTAGGCTCAGCATGAGGTTGAAGGTGAGGGTTAGGGTTAGGGTGATGGTTAGGTTTACAGTTAGGGTGAGTGTTAGGATGAGGTTTAGCGTTAGGGTGAGGGTTAGGGTGATTATGGTGGTAAGGGTAAAGATGAGGTTTAGGCTGAGGTTGAGGGTTAAGACAAGGGTGAGGGTTAGGGTTAGGTTTAGTGTTAGGGTAAGGATTAGTGTTAGGTTAGGATTAGGGTGAGGGTTAGATTGAGGATTAGTGTTAGGGTTAGTGTGAGGTTTAGGGAGAGGATGAGGGTTAGGGTTAGGGTTAGGGTGAGTTTTAGGATTAGGGTGAGGGTTAGGGTTAGTGTGAGGGTTAGTGTTAGGGTTAGGGTTAGTGTTAGGGTGAGGGTAAGTGTTAGGGTGATGGTTAGGGTTAGGGTGAGGGTTATGGTTAGGGTGAGGGTAAGGGTTAGGATTAGGGTTAGAGTGAGGTTTAGTGTTAGGGTTAGGGTTAGAGTTAGGGTTAGGGAGAGGGTGAGGTTTAGGGGTACATTTAGGGTTAGGGTGAGGGTTAGGGTTAGGGTGCGGGTTAACGTGGGGATGACGGTAAGGGTAAAGATGTGAGTTAGGCTGAGGGTGAGGGTTAGGATTAGATTTAGGAGTAGGATTAGGGTTAGGGTGAACGTGAGTGTGAGGATGAGGATTAGGGTTAGATTTAGGGTGAGTGTGAGGGTTCGGGTTAGGGTGTGGGTTAGGCTTAGGGTTAGGATGAGGGTGAGGCTGAGAGTTAGGGTTATGGTGAGGGTTAGGGTTAGGATTACCATGAGGGTTAGATTTAGGGTTAGGGTGAGGGTTAGGTTGAGGATTAGGGTTAGAATTAGGGTTAGGGTGAGGGCTAGAGTGAGGGTGATGGTTAGGGTTAGTGTTTGGGTGAGCTTTAGGGTTAGGGTTAGGGTGAGGGTGAGTGTTAGGATGAAGGTTAGGTTTAAGATGAGTTTGAGGATTAGGGTTAGGGTGAGGATTAGGGTTAGGATTAGAGTTAGGGTGAGGTTGAGTGTTAGCATTAGTGTTAGGGTTATGGTTAGGGTTAGGTTGAGGGTAGGATTACTGTTATTGTTAGGTTTAGGATGAGAGTTATGGTGAGGGTGAAGGTGAGGGTGAGTGTTACGGTTCGGGTGAGGGTTATGTTTAGGGTGAAGGTTAGGGTTAGTGTTAGGGTTATTGTTAGTGTTAGGGTTAGGGTTAAGGTTATGGTGAGGGTGAGGATGAGGGTTAGGTTTAGGTCTAGGATGAGGTTTAAGGATAGGGTTTTGGTTAAGCTTAGGGTTAGGGTGAGGTTTATTGTTAGTGTTAGTGTTAGGGTGAGGCTGCGGGTGAGGGTTAGGGTTAGGATTAATGTTAGGGTTAGGCTTAAGGTGAGGGTTAGGTTGAGAATGAGGGTTAGGATTAGGATTAGGAGTAGGATTAGGTTTAGTGTTAGGGTGACGGTTAGGGTTAGGGTTAGGGTTAGGCTTAGGGACAGGCTTAGGGTCAAGCTGAGGTTGAGGGTGAGGGTTAGGGTTAGGGTGAGGTTTAGGGTTAGGATTAGGTTGAGTGTGAGGATTAGGGTTAGGGTTAGGCTTAGGATTAGGCTTAGTGTTAGGGTGTGGATTAGTGTTAGGCTTAGTGTTATGGTGAGGTTTACGGTTTGGATTAGGTTTAGAGTTAGGGTTAGGGTGAGGGTGAGTTTTAGGGTTAGAGTTAGGGTTAGGGTGAGGTTTAGGTTGAGGGTTATGGTAAGGGTTAGTTTTAGGGTTAGGGTTAGGGTGAGAGTTAGGGGAAGGCTTAGGAATATTGTTAAGGTTAGGTATAGGATTAAGATTAGAGTGAGGGGGAGTGTGTGTGTTAGGTTTAGGTTTAGGGATAGGCTTAGAGTTAGGCTGATGATGAGGTTGAGGGTGAGGGTTAGGGTTAGGGGGAGGGTTAGGATGAGGGTTAGCGTTAGGAATAGGGTTAGGGTAAGGTCTAGGGTGAGTGTGAGGGTGAGGTTTAAGGTTATGGTTAGGGTTAGGGTTAGGGTGAGGGTGAGGTTTAGGTTAGAGTTAGGGTTACAGTGAGGCTGAGGGTGAGGGTTAGAGTTAGGGTTAGGATTAGGTTTAGGGTAAGGGTTAGGGTGAGTGTGAGGGTTACGGTTACACTTAGGGTCAGGCTGAGGGTGAGGGTGAGGGTGAGACTTAGGGTTAGGGGAGGGTTAGGTTTAGGGTTAGGGTGAGAGTTTGGGTTCGTTTATGTTTAGGGTTAGGGTGAGGGTTAGAGTTACGGTTTGCGTGAGGTTTAGGGTTTGGTTGAGGGTCAGGGTTAGGATTAGGGTTAGGGTGAGGCTTAAGGTTAGGGTTAGGGTGAGCGTAAGGATGAGGAGAAGGTTAAGCATTATGGATAGGGTGAGGGCTAGGTTGAGGGTGAGGGTTAGGGTTAGTGTTAGGTTAAGGTTTAGGGGTAGGGTTAGGGTTAGGGTAAGGGTTAGGTTGAGGGTTAGGGTTACAGTGAGGGTGAGGATTAGGGTTAGGGTGAGGGTTTGTGTTAGGATTAGGGTAAACATGAGGGTGAGTGTTAGGATTACAGTTATGGTTAGGGTTAGGGTTAGGTTGAGGGTTAGGAGTAGTGTTATTGTTAGGGTTATGGTTAAAGATATGGTGAGGGTGAGGGTGAGGGTGAGGGTTAGGGTTAGGGTGATGTTTAAGTTTACGGTTAGGGTGAGTGTTAGGATGAGGTTTAGCGTTAGGGTGAGGGTTAGGGTGATGATGATGGTAAGGGTAAAGATGAGGTTTAGGCTGAGGTTGAGGTTAAGATAAGGGTGAGGGTTAGGGTTAGGGTTAGGTTTAGGGTTAGGGTAAGGGTTAGGGTTACGGTTAGAGTTAGGGTGAGGTTTAGATTGAGGATTAGGGTTAGTGTGAGGTTTAGGGTGAGGATGAGGGTTAGGGTTAGGGTTAGGGTGAGGTTTAGGATTAGGGTTAGGGTGAGGGCTAGGGTGAGGGTTAGTGTTAGGGTTATGATTAGTGTTAGAGTGAGGTTAAATGTTACGTTGAGTGTTAGGATTAGGGTGAGGGTTATGGTTAGGGTGAGGGTGAGGGTTAGGATTAGGATTAGAGTGAGGTTTAGTGTTAGGGTTAGGGTAAATGTTAGGGTTAGGGAGAGGGTGAGGTATAGGGGTACATTTAGGGTTAGGGTTAGGGTTAGGGTTTGGGTGCCGGTTAACGTGGGGGTGACGGTAAAGGTAAAGGTGAGGGTTAGGCTGATGCTGAGGGTTACGGTAATGGTGAGTGTTAGGGTTAGGGTGACGGTCAGTGCTAGTGTTAGGGTGAGATTGGGATTTCGATTGATGATTAGTGTTAGGGTTAGTGTGAGATTTATGGAGAGGATGAGGGTTGGGGTTACCCTGAAGTCTAGTGTGAGTGTGAGGGTTAGGTTTAGTGTTAGGGTGAGGTTTAGGTTTACGGTGATATTTAGGGTTAGTGTGAGAGTTAGTGTTAGGGTGAGGGTAAGTGTTAGGGTGAGGTTTAGGGTTAGGGTGAGTTTTATGGTTAGGGTGAGGGTTAGGGTTAGTATAAGTTTAAGGGTGAGGACTAGGCTAAGGGTTAGGCTGATGGTTAGGGTTAGGGATAGGGATAGGTTTAGGAGTAGGGTTAGGGTGAGGGTTAGGACTAGGGTTATGGTTAGGCTTAGAGTTAGGATGAGGTTTAGGGTTAGGGTTTGGGTTAGGGTGAGGGTGAGGCTGAGGATTAGGGTTAGGTTTAGGGTTAGGTTTGGGTTAGGTTTAGCGTCAGTGTTAGTGTTAGGGTTAGTGTTAGGGATCCAGTGAGGGTTGAGATTAGGGTTAGGATTAGGTTTTGGCTTAGAGATAGGGTGAAGGTTAGAATGAAGATTAGGCTTATGATTAGGGTTAGGGTCAGGGCTAGGGTGAAGGTGAGGATTAGGGTTAGTGTTAGGGTAAGATTTAGGGTTAGTGTTAGAGTTAGGGTGAGTGTTAGGATGAGCGTTAGGGCTACAGTGAGTATGAGGGTTAGGGTGAGGTTGAGGATTAGGGTTAGGTTTAGGGTTAGGGTGAGGTTGAGTGTTAGCATTAGGGTTAGGGTTATGGTTAGGGTTAGGTTTAGGGTTAGGATTACTGTTATTGTTAGGGATAGGGTTAGAGTTATGGTAAGGGTGAGGGTGAGGGTGAGTGTTAAGGTTAGGGTGAGGTTTAGGGTTAGGGTTAGGATTAGGGTTAGGGTGAGGGTGAGGTTTATGATTAGATTTAGGTTCAGTTGGAGGCTTAGGTGGAGAGTTAGTGTTATGGTAAGTGTTAGGGTTAAGTTTAGGTTGAGGGATTAGGTTGAGGTTTAGGGTTAGGGTTATAATTAGGTTTAGAATTAGAGTAAGGGTGAGGGTGAGGGTGAGGTTTAGCGTTAGGCTTAGGCTTAGGCTTAGGGTTAGGCTTATGGTGAGGGTGGGGGTGAGGATTAGGGTTAGGGTGATGGTTAGTGTTAGGGTTAGGTTTAGAGTTAGGGTTAGGGTGAGGGTTAGGGTTAGGATTAGGTTTAGTGTGAGGTTGAGTGTTAGCATTAGGGTTACGGTTAGGGATAGGGTTAAGTTTAGGGTTAGGATTATTGTTATTGTTAGGGTTAAGGTTAGAGTTATGGTGAGGGTGAGGGTTGGGGTGAGGGTTAGGGTTAGGGTTAGGGTGAGGTTTAGGGTTAGGGTTAGGATTAGGTGAGGGTGAGGGTGAGGTTTTGGTTAGATTTAGGTTCAGTTGGAAGGTTAGGTCGAGGGTTAGGGTTAGGGTTAGTGTTAGGTTTAAAGTTAGGGTCAGGGTTAGGTTGAGGTTTAGGGTTAGGGTTAGGTTTAGGGTTAGTATTAGGGTTAGGGTGAGGTTGAGTGTGAGGTTTAGGGTTAGGGTTAGGCTTAGGCTTATGGTTAGGCTGAGGGTGAGGGTTGGGGTGAGGATTATGGTTATGGTTATGGTTAGGGTTAGGGTTATGGTGAGGGTTAGTGTTAGGGTTAGGATTAGAGTTAGTTTTAGGGTGTGGGTGAGGTTTAGGGGTAGAGTTAGGGTTAGGGTGAGGGTTAGCGTTAGAGTGAGGGTTAGGGTTGGGGTGACGGTAAGGGTAAAGGTGAGTGTTAGGCTGAGGGTGAGGGGTACAGTAAGGGTGAGGGTGAGGGTTAGATTGAGGATTACTGTTAGGGTTAGTGTGAAGTTTAGGGTGAGTATGAGGGTGAGGGCTAGGGAGAGGGTGAGGTTTAGGGTTCAGGTTAGAGTGAGGTTTAGGGTTAGGTTGATGGTTAGGGATAGTGTTAGGGTTATGGTTAGTGTAAGGGTGAGGTTTAGCGTTAGGGTGAAGGTAAATGTTAGGGTGAGGGTTAGGGTTAGGGTGAGGGTTATGCTTAGGGTGAGGGTTAGGGTTAGGGTTAGGATTATTGATAGCATTAGGGTTAGGGTTAAGATTATGGTGAGGGTGAGGGTGAAGGTTAGGTTTAGGGCTAGGAAGAAGTTTAGGGATAGGGTTCTAGTTAGGGTTAGGGTCAGGGTAAAGTTTAGTGTTAGAATTAGGGGTAGGGTGAGGCTGAGGGTGAGGGTTAGGGTTAGGATTAATGTTAGGGTTAGGCTTAAGTTGAGGGTTAGGTTGATGGTGAGGGTTAGGGTTAGGGTGAGGAGTAGGATTAGGGTTAGGGTTAGGGTGAGTGTGAGGGTTAGGGTTAGGGTTAGGGATAGGCTTAGGGTTAGGCTAAGGTTGAGGGTTAGGTTTAGGGTTAGGGTGAGTTTTAGGGTTAGGGTTAGGGTGAGTGAGAGGGTTAGGGTTAGGCTTGTGAGGATTAGGGTTAGAGTTAAGGTTAGGGTGAAGCTGAGGGTGAGGGTTAGGGTTAGGGTTAGGATTAGGATTAGGGTAAGGTTTAGGGTGAGTTTGAGGGTTACAGTTAGGCTTAGGGTTAGGCTGAGTGTGAGGGTGAGGGTGAGGGTTAGGGTTACAGTGAGCGTGAGGATTAGGGTTAGGTTGAGGGTTAGGTTTAGGGGTAGGGTTAGGGTGAGGGTTAAGGTTAGGGATAGGGTGAGGGTAAGCATAAGGATTAGGGTAAGGATTAGGGTTAAGATCAGGGCAAGTTTGAGGGTGAGGGTTAGGGTTAGTGTTAGATTAAGGTTTAGGGTTAGGGTTAGGGTTAGGGTGAGGGTTAGGTTGAGGGTTAGGGTTATGGTGAGGGTGAGGATTAGGGGTAGGGTGAGGGTTAAGTTTAGGATTAGGGTTAGCATGAGCGTGAGTGTTAGCATTACAGTTAGGGTTAGGGTTAGGGTTAGGTTTAGGGTTAGGATTAGTGTTATTGTTAGGGTTAGCCTTAGAGTTATGATGAGGGTGAGGGTGAGGGTGAGGGTTAGGCTTAGGGTTAGGGTGAGGTTTAGGTTAGGATTAGGATTAGGGTTAGGGTGAGGGTGAAGTTTAGGTTAGATTTAGGGTTAGTTTCAGGGTGAGGTTGAGGGTTAGGGTTAGGTTAGGGTTAGTTTAAGGGTTAAGGTTAGGGTGAGAGTTAGGTTGAGGTTTAGGGTTATGGTTAGGGTTAGGGTTAAGAGTAGGGTGAGGGTGAAGGTGAAGATGAGTGTGCGGGTTAGGCTTAAGCTTAGGCTTAGGGTTAGGCAGAGGGTGACAGTGGGGTTGAAGATTAGGTTTAGGGTGATTGTTAGGGTTGGGGCTAGGGTGAGGGTTAGGATGAGGGTTAGGTTTAGGATTAGTGTTAGGGTGAGGGCTAGGTTGAGGGTCAGGGTTATGGTAAGGATTAGGCTTCGTTTTAGGGTTAGGCTGAGCATGAGGTTGAGGTGAATGTTAGGGTTAGGGTGATGGTTAGGT
Organism: Dipodomys merriami; assembly: GCF_024711535.1. Classification (NCBI taxonomy): domain Eukaryota; kingdom Metazoa; phylum Chordata; class Mammalia; order Rodentia; family Heteromyidae; genus Dipodomys; species Dipodomys merriami. The sequence continues at coordinate 1,791,287 of NW_027203137.1, forward strand.
TTACAGTTAGGGTGAGGATTAGGATGAGGTTTAGGGTTAGGGTGAGTGTTAGGGTGAGGATGTTGGTAAGGGTAAAGGTTAGGTTTAGGCTGAGGGTGAGGGTTAAGATAAGGGTGAGGGTTACTGTTAGGGTTAGGGTTAGGGTAAGTGTTAGGGTTAGGGTTAGGGTGAGCGTGAGGGTTAGATTGGGGATTAGGGTTAGGGTTAGTTTGAGGCTTAGGGTGAGGATGAGGGTTAGGGTGAGGGTTAGGGTTAGAATTAGGGTTAGGGTGAGGGCTAGTGTGAGGATGAGGATTAGGGTTAGGCTTAGAGTTAGGGTGAGGGTTAGGATGAGGGTTAGGGTTAGGATTAGGGTTAGGGTGAGGGCTAGGGTGAGGGTGAGGTTTACGGTTAGGGTTAGGATTAGGGTTAGGGTGAGGGTGAGGTTTATGGTTACATTTAGGTTTAGTTGGAAAGTTAAGTCGAGGGTTAGGGTTAGGGTAAGTGTTAGGGTTAAGGTTAGATTGAGGGTTAGGTTGAGGTTTAGGGTTAGGTTTAGGGTTATAATTAGGGTTAGGGTGAGGGTGAGTGTGAAGTTTAGTGTTAGGGTTAGGCTTAGGATTAGGCTTAGGCTGAGAGTGAGGGTGGGGGTGAGGATAAGGGTTACGGTGATGGTTTGGGTTAGGGTTAGGTTGAGGGATAGTTTTAGGGTTAGGTTTAGAGTTAGGTTTAGTGTGAGGGTGAGGTTTAGGCGTAGAGTTAGGGTTAAGTTGAGAGTTAGGGTTAGAGTGAGGGTTAGGGTGGGGGTGACCGTAAGGTTAAATGTGAGGATTAGGCTGAGGGTGAGGTTTATGGTGAGAGTGAGGGTTAGGGTTAGGGTGAGGGTTAGGGTGAGGGTTATGTTTAGGGTGAGGGTTAGGGTTAGGGTTAGCGTTATTGTTAGCGTTAGTGTTAGGGTTAAGGTTATAGTGAGGGTGAGGTTGAGGGTTAGGTTTAGGGCTAGGATGATTTTTTAGGGATAGGGTTAGGGTTAGGGTTAGGGTCAGGGTGAGGTTTAGTGTTAGAGTTAGGGTTAGGGTGAAGCTGAAGGTGAGGGTTAGGGTTAGGATTAATGTTAGGGTTAGGCTTAAGGTGAGGGTTAGTTTGAGGGTGAGGGTTAGGGTAAGGGTTAGGAGTTGGATTAGGGTTAGTGTTAGGGTGAGTGTACGAGTTATTGTTAGGGTTAGGGATAGGCTTAGTGTTAGGCTGAGGTTGATGATGAGGGTTAGGGTTAGGGTGAGATTGAGGGTTAGGGTTAGGGTGAGTGTGAGGTTTAGGGTTAGGGTTATGCTTAGGATTAGGCTGAGGGTGAGGGTGTGGTTTAAGTTTAGGGTGACGGTTAGGGTTATGGGGAGGGTTAGGATGAAGGTTCGCGTTAGGATTAGGGTTAGGGTGAGGGTGAGTGTGTGTGTTATGGATATGTTTAAGGTTAGGCTTAGGTTTAGGCTGAGGGAGAGGTTGAGGATGAGGGCTAGGGTGAGGGTGAGGTTTAGGGTTAGGGTTAGGGTGAGGGTTAGGGTTAGGTTAAGGGTGACAGTTAGGGTTCGGTTTAAGTTTAGGGTTAGGTTGAGGGTTTGGGTTCAGATTAGGGTTAGGGTGCGGGTGAGGGTGTGGGTTAGGTTTAGTGTTAGGGTGAGCTTTAGGGTTAGGATTAGGGTTAGGGTTAGGGCTATTGTGAGGGTGAGGTTTAGAGTTAGGGTTAGGGTTAGGGTTAGTGTTAGATTTAGGGTTAGTGTTAGATTTAGGGTTAAGTTGAGGGTGAGGTTTAGGCTTAGTGTAAGGATTAGTTTTAGGGTAAGGGTTAGGGTTGGTGTGAGCGTTATGATTAGGGTTAGGCTTAGTGTTAGGCTGAGCTTGAGGTTTAGGGTTAGGTTGAGAATTAGAGTTAGGGTTAGGGTTTGGGTGAGGTTTAAGGTTAGGGTTAGGGTGAGGGTATGGATGATGATTAGGGTTAGGATTACAGTTAGGGTGAGGGCTAGGGTGAGGCTGAGGGTTAGGGTTAGTGTTAGATTAAGGTTTAGGGTTAGGGTTAGTGTTAGGGTGAGGGTTAGGTTGAGGGTTAGGGTTACAGTGAGGGTGAGGATTAGGGTTAGTGTGAGGGTTAGGGTTAGGATTAGGGTTAGGGTTAGGGTTAGGTTTCCGGTTAGGGTTAGTGTTATTTTTAGGGGTATGGTTAGAGTTATGGTGAGGGTGAGGTTGAGGGTTAGGGTTAGGATTAGGGTGAGGTTTAGAGTTAGGGTTAGGATTAGGGTTAGGGTGTGGGTGAGGATTAGGGTTAGATTCAGGTTAGTTGGATGGTTAGGTCGAGGGTTAGGGTTAGGGTTAGTTTTAGGTTTAAGGATAGGGTGAGGGTTAGGGTGAGGTTTAGGGTTATGGTTAGGATTAGTGTTAGGATAGGGGTGAGGGTGAGTTTGAGGGTTATGTTTATGGTTAGGTTTAGGTTTAGGGTAAGGCTGAGGGTGTGGGTGGGAGTGAGGTTTACGTTTAAGGTGATGGTTAGGGTTAGGGTTAGTTTGAGTTTAGGATGAGGTTTAGGATTTGGATTAGGGTTAGGGTGAGGGCTAGGGTGAGGGTGAGGTTTAGGGTTAGGGTGATGGTTAGGTTTACGGTTGGGGTGAGGGTTAGGATGAGGTTTAAGGTTAGGGTGAGGGTTAGGGTGAGGATGATGGTAAGGGTAATGGTGAGGTTTCGGCTGAGGGTGAGGGTTAAGATAAGGGTGAGTGGTAGGGTTAGGTATAGGGTTAGGGTAAAGGTTAGGGTTAGGATTAGTGTGAGGGTTAGATTGAGGATTAGGGTTAGGGTTAGTCTGAGGTATATGGTGAGGATGAGGGTTAGGATTAGGGTAAGGGTGAGGGTTAGGATGAGGGTGAGGATTAGGGTTAGGGTTAGGTTTAGGGTGACTTTTAGGATTAGTGTGAGGATTAGGGTTAGTTTGAGGGTTAGTGTTAGGGTTAGGGTTAGTGTTAGGGTGAGGGTAAGTGTTAGGGTGAGGGTTAGGTTTAGGGTGAGTGTTATGTTTAGGGTGAGGGTTTGGGTTAGTTTTAGGGTTACTGTTAGGTTTAGGTTTATGGTTACGGTTACGGTGAGGGTGAGCATTAGGTTTAGGGTTACAGTGAGGTTTAGTGTTAGGGTTAGGGTAAGAGTAAGGGTTAGGTTGAGGGTGAGGTTTAGGGGTACAGTTTTAGTTAGGGTGAGGGTTAGGGTTAGGGTGCAGGTTAGCGTCGGGTTGACTGTAAGGGTAAAGTTGACAGTTAGGCTGATTTTGAGGGTTACGGTAAGGGTGAGGGTTAGGGTTAGGGTGAGGGTTAGTGTTAGCGTTAGGCTGAGTTTGAGGGTTAGATTGAGGATTAGTGTTAGGTTTAGTGGGAGGTTTATGGTGGGGATGAGGGTTAGGGTTAGGCTGAAGGCTAGGGTGAGGTTGAGGGTTAGGGTTAGTGTTAGGGTGAGGTTTAGGGTTAGGGTGATGTTTAGGGTTAGTGTAAGGGTTAATGTTAGGATTAGGGTTAGTGTTAGGTTGAGGGTAAGTGTTAGGGTGAGTTTTAGGGTTAGGGTGAGGGTTATGGTTAGGGTGAGGGTTAGGGTTAGGGATAGGGTGAGGTTTAGGATTACGTTTAGGGTGAGGGTGAGTGTGAGGGTTAGGATTCGGGTTAGCATTAGGCTTAGAGTTAGGATGAGGGTTAGGGTGAAGGTTTTGGTGAGGGTGAGGCTGAGGCTGAGGATTAGGGTTAGGTTAAGGTTTAGTGTTAGTGTTAGGGTTAGTGTTAGCGTTACAGTGAGGGTTGGGGTTAGGGTTAGGGTTAGGGTTAGGGTTAGGCTTAGAGTTAGGGACAGGGTTAGAATGAGGATTAGGTTTATGATTAGGTTTAAGGTGAGGGCTAGGGTGAAGGTGAGGATTAGGGTTACTGTTAGGGTAAGGTTTAGGTTTAGGGTTAGGGTTAGGGTAAGGGTTATGATGAGGGTTAGGCTTATGGTTAGGGTGATGGTTAGGGTTAGGGTGAGGGTTAGGGTTAGGATTAGGTTTAGGGTGAGGTTGAGTGTTAGCTTTATGGTTAGGGTTAGGGTTAGGTTTAGGGTTAGGATTACTGTTATTGTTAGGGTTAGGGTTATAGTTATGGTGAGGGTGAGGGTGAGGGTGAGTGTTAGGGTTAGGGTGAGGTTTAGGGTTAGGGTTAGGTTTAGGGTTAGGGTGAGGGTGAGGTTTATGGCTAGATTTAGGTTATTTGGAGGTTTAAGTCGAGAGTTAGGGTTAGGGTAAGTGTTGAGGTTAAGGTTAGATTGAGGGGTAGGTTGTGGTTTAGGGTTAGGTTAGGCTTAGGGTGAGGGTAAGGTTTATGGTTTAGGGTTAGGATTAGGGTTAGGGTGAGGGTGAGTGTGAGGTTTAGGGTTAGGGTTAGGCTAAGGCTTAGGGTTAGGCTGAGGGTGAGTGTGGGGGTGAGGATTAGGGTTAGGGTGATGGTTAGGTTTAGGGTTAGGTTGAGGTTTAGTGTTAGAGTTAGGTTTAGAATTAGGGTTAGGCTGAGGGTGAGGTTTCGGGGTAGAGTTAGGGTTAGGGTGAATGTTAGGGTTAGAGTGAGGGTTATCGTGGAGGTGACGGTAAGGGTAAAGTTGAGGTTTAGGCTGAGGGTGAGGGTTACGGTAAGGGTGAGGGTAAGGGTTAGGGTGAGGGTTAGTGTTAGTGTTAGGGTGAGGTTGACGGTTAGATTGAGGATTAGTGTTAGGGTTAGTGTGAGGTTTATGGTGAGGATGAGAATTAGGGTTAGTGTGAAGGCTATGGTGAGGGTGAGGGTTAGGTTTAGTGTTAGGGTGAGGTTTAGGTTTAGGGTGATGTTTAGTGTTAGTGTGAGTGTTAGTGTTAAGGTTAGTGTTAGTGTTAGGTTGAGGGTAAGCGTTAATGTGAGGGTTAGTGTTAGGGTGAGGTTTATGGTTAGTGTGAGGGTTAGGGTTAGGATAAGTGTAAGGGTGAGGGCTAGGCTGAGGGTTAGGGTGAGTGTTAGGGTTAGGGATAGGCTTAAGTTTAGGATTAGGTTTAGGTTGAGGGTGAGTGTGAGGTTTAGGATTAGGGTTAGATTTAGGCTTAGAGTTAAGAGGAGGGTTAGGGTTAGGGTTTGAGTTAGGGTGAGGGTGAGTCTGAGGATTATGGTTAGGTTTAGTTTTAGGTTTAGGGTTAGTGTTAGTGTTAGGGTTAGTGTTAGTGTTACAGTGAGGGTTGGGCTTAGGGTTAGGGTTAGGGTTAGGCTTAGAGTTAGGGTGATTGTTAGGATGAGAATTAGGTTACAATTAGGGTTAGGGTGAGGGCTAGGGTGAAGGTGAGGTTTAGGGTAAGTGTTAGGCTAAGGTTTAGGGTTAGGGTTAAGGTGAGGGTGATGGTTAGGTTTAGGATTAGGGTTAGGTTTAGGATTAGGGTTAGGGTTAGGATTAGGGTTAGGGTGAGGTTGAGTGTTAGCATTAGGTTTAGGTTTAGGGTTAAGGTTTGGTTTAGGGTTAGGATTACTGTTATTGTTAGGGTTAGGGTAAGAGTTATGGTGAGGGTGAGGGTGAGGGTGAGTGTTTGGGTTAAGATGAGGTTGAGGTTTAGGGTTAGGTTTAGGAGTAAGATTAGGATTAGTGTAAGTGTGAGTGTGAGGGTTAGGGTTAGGTTTAGGAATAGGCTTAAGGTTTTGCTGAGGTTGAGGGTGAGGGTTAGGGTTAGGGTGAGGTTTAGGGTTAGGGATTGGGTGAGTGTGAGGGTTAGGTTTAGGGTTAGGCTCAGGATGAAGGTGTGGGTTAGGTTTAGGGTTAGTGTTAGGGTGAGGTTTAGGTTTTGGGTTAGGATTAGAGTTAGGGTTAGGGTGAGGGTGAGGTTTAGGGTTAGAGTTAGGGTTAGGGTGAGGTTTAGGTTGAGGGTTAGGATAAGGGTTAGTTTTAGGGTTGGGGTTGCGGTCAGAGTTAGGGGGAGTGTTAGGGTTAGACTTAGGTTAGGGACAGGATTATGGTTAGAGTGAGCGTGAGTGTGTGTGTGGTAGGATTAGGTTTAGGGTTAGGATGAGGGTTAGGCTAAGGGTGAGGTTGAGGGTGAGGGTTAGGGTTAGGGGGAGTGTTAGGGTGAGGGTTAGGTATAGGGTAAGGGCTAGGGTGAGTGTGAGGGTGAAGTTTAATGTTAGGCTTAGGGTTAGAGTTAGGGTGAGGGTGAGGTTTAGGGTTAGTGTTAGGGTTAGGGGGAGGGTTAGCGTTAGGGTTATTGTTAGGTTTAGGGTTTGGTTTAGGGTGAGGGTTAGGGTGAGGGTGAGGGTTAGGATTAGGATTAGGGTTAGGGTTAGGCTGAGGTTGAGGATGAGGGTGAGGGTTAGGATTAGGGTGAAGGCTAGGGTGAGGGTGAGGGTTAGGGTTAGTGTTAGGGTGAGGGTTAGGGTTAGGGTGACGTTTAGGGTTAGTGTGAGAGTTAGTGTTAGGGGTAGGCTTAGTGATAGTGTGAGGGTAAGTGTTAGGGTGAGGGTTAGGGTTAGGGTGAGGTTTATGGTTATAGTGAGGGTAAGGGTTAGGATAAGTGTAAGGTTGAGGGCTAGGCTGAGGGTTAGGGTGAGGTTTAGGGTTACTTATAAGGTTAGGTTTAGGATTATCGTTAGGGTTAGGGTGAGTGTGAGGGTTAGGATTAGGGTTAGGGTTAATCTTAGAGTTAGGATGTGGGTTAGGGTTACGGTTTCTATTAGGGTGAGGGTGAGGCTGAGGATTAGGATTAGGTTTAGTGTTAAATTTAAGGTTAGGTTTAGGGTTAGGGTTAGTGTTAGGGTTAGTGTTAGGGTTACAGTGAGGGTTGGGGTTAGGATTAGGGTTAGGCTTAGAGTTAGGGTGAGGGTTAGGATAAGGATTAGGTTTACAACTAGGGTTTTGGGTGAGGGCTATGGTGAAGTTGAGGATTAGGGTTAGTGTTAGGGTAAGGTTTGGCTTTAGGGTTAGGTTTAGGGTGAGTGTTAGGATGAGGGTTAGGGTTACAGTGAGAGTTAGGGTAAGGGTTAGTCTTAGGGTTAGGGTTAGGGTTAGGGTTAGGGTGAGGGTGAGTGTTAGCATTAGGTTTAGGTTATGTTTAGGTTTAGGATTACTGTTATTGTTAGGGTTAGGGTTAGAGTTATGGTGAGGGTGAGGGTGAGGGTGAGGGTGAGTGTTAGGATTAGGGTGAGGATTAGGGTTAGGGTTAGGATTAGCGTTAGGTTGAGCTTGAGGTTTAGGGTTAGATTTAGGTTTAGTTGGAAGGTTATGTCGAGGGTTAGGGTTAGGTTAAGTGTTAGGGTTAAAGTTAGGTGAGGGTTAGGTTGAGGTTTAGGGTTAGGTTTAGGGTTAGGATTAGGTTAGGGTGAGGGTGAGTGTGAGGTTTAGGTTTAGGTTTAGGCTTAGGCTTAGGGCTAGGCTGAGGGTGACGGTGGGGGTGAGGATTAGGGTTAGGGTGATGGTTACAGTTAGGGTTAGGGTTAGGGTTAGTATTAGGCTCAGGGTTAGAGTTAGGGTTAGGGTGAGGGTGAGGTTTAGTGGTAGAGTTAGGGGTAGGGGGAGGGTTAGGGTTAGAGTGAGGGTTATGGTGTGGGTGACAGTATCGGTAAAGATGAGGGTTAAGCTGAGGTTGAGGGTTACAGGAAAGGTGACCTTTAGGGTTAGGGTGAGGGTTAGGGTTAGGGATAGGGTGAGGGTGATGGTTAGATTGAGGATTAGTGTTAGGGATAGTGTGAAGTTTAGGGTGAGGATGAGGATTAGGGTTAGGGCAAGGTCTAGCAAGACGGTGAGGTTTAGGGTTAGTGTTAGGGTGAAGTTTATGGTTAGGGTAATGTTTAGGGTTAATGTGAGGTTTAGTGTTAGGGTTAGGGTTAGTATTAGGGTGAGGGTAAGCGTTATGGTGATGGTTAGAGTTAGGGTGAGGGTTAGGGTTAGGGTTAGGGTTATTGTTAGTGTTAGGTTTAGGGTTAAAGTTATGGTGAGGGTGAGGGTTAGGGATAGGGATAGGATGAGGTTTAGGGATAGGGTTAGGTTTAGGGTTAGGGTCAGGGTGAGGTTTAGGGTTAGAGTTAGGGTTAGGGTGAGGCTGAGGGTGAGAGTTCGTGTTAGAATTATTGTTTGGGTCAGGCTTAAGGTGAGGTTTAGGGTTAGCGTTAGTGTTAGGGTGAGGGCTAGGGTGAGGATGAGGTTTAGGTTTAGGTTCAGGGTGAGGTTTAGTGGTATAGTTAGTGTTAGGGTGAGGCTGAAGGCGAGGGCTAGGGTTAGGATTAATGTTAGGCTTAGCCTTAAGTTGAGGTTTAGGTTGAGGGTGAGGTTTAGGATTAGGGTTAGTAGTAGGATTAGGGTTAGGGATAGGCTTAGGGTTAGGCTGAGGTTGAGGGTGAGGGTTAGGTTTAGGGTGAGGTTTAGGGTTATGTTTAGGGTGAGTGTGAGGGTTAGGGTTAGGGTTAGGCTTAGGTTTATGCTGGGGGTGAGGGTGTTGGTTAGTGTTAGGGTTAGGGTTAGGGTTATGGGGAGGGTTAGGATGAGGGTTAGGGTTAGGGTGAGGTTTAGGGTGAGGGTGAGTGTGTGTGTTAGGGTTAGGTTTAGGGTTAGGCTTAGGGTTAGGCTGAGGGTGAGGTTAGTGTTAGGGTTAGGCTTAGGCTTAGGCTTAGTGTAATGCTGAGAGTGAGGGTGAGGCTGAGAGTTAGTGTTAAGCTGAGAGTTAGGGTAAGGTTTAGGGGGATGGTAAGGAAGAGGGATAGGATTAGGATTAGGGTTGGGTGGGGCTAGGGTGAGAATGAGTTTTAGGGGTAGGGTTAGCTTGAGGGTTAGGATTATTTTAAAGGTGAGAGTTAGTGTTCGGGTTAAGTTTAGGGTTAGGTTGAGGGTTAAGGTAAGGTTTACAGTGAGGGTGAGGGTTAGGGTTAGACTGAAGGTGAGGGTTCGGATTAGGGTTAGGGTGAGCGTGAGAGGTTATGGTTAGTGTTAGGGTGAGGGTTAGGATGAGGGTTAGGGTTAGGATTAGTGTTAGGGTGAGGGCTTGGGTGAGGGTGAGGTTTAGGGTTAGGGTTAGAGTTAGGGTGAGGTTTAGGTTTAGAGGTAGGGTTACTGTTAGGGTGAGGGTGACGTTTAAGGTTAGAGTTAGGGGTAGGATGAGGCTGAGGTTGAGCGTTAGGGTTAGGGTTAGTGTTAGATTTAGGGTTAATGTGAGGGTTAGGTTCAGGGTGAGGGATAGGCTTAGGGTTAGGATTAGGTTTAGGGTAAGGGTTAGGGTGAGTGTGAGCATTACTGCTAGGGTTAGGGTTTGGCTTAGGGTTAGGCTGAGGGTGAGGGTGAGGGTTAGGGTTTGGTTATGTTTATGGTTAGGGTGAGGGTTAGGGTTAGGGTTAAGGTGAGCATGAGGTTTATGGTTACTTTGAGGATTACCTTTAGGGTTAGGGCTACGTTGAGGGTTAATTTTAGGGTGATGATGAGGGTAAGGATGAGGATTAGGGTTAGGATTAGGGTTAGGGTGAGGGCTAGGGTGAGGGTGAGGGTTAGGGTTAGTGTTAGATTAAGTTTTAGGGTTAGGGTTCGGGTGAGGGTAAGTTTGAGGGTTCGGGTTCCAGTCAGGGTGATGATTAGGGTTAGGGTGAGGGTTAGGTTTAAGATTAGGTTTAGCCTGAGGATGAGTGTTAGGATTAGTGTTAAGTTTAGGGTTAGGGTTAGGTTTAGGGTTAGGATTAGTATTATTGTTAGGGTTAGGGTTAGAGTTATGGTGAGGGTGAGGGTGAGGGTGAGAGTAAGGGTTAGGGTTAGGGTGAGGTTTAGGGTTAGGGTTAGGATTAGGGTTAGAGTGAGGGTGAGGGTTAGGGTTAGGGTGAGTGTTAGGTTTAGGGTTAGGGTGAGAGTTAGGGTTTGGTTATGTTTAGGGTTAGGGTAAGGGTTAGAGTTAGGGTTATGGTGACCATGAGGTTTAGGGTTATGTTGAGGATTAGTCTTAGGGTTAGGGCTAGGGTGAAGGTTAAGTTTAGGGTGAGGGTAAGGATGAGGATTAGGGTTAGGATTATGGTTAGGGTGAGGGCTAGGGTGAGGGTGAGGGTTAGGGTTAGTGTTAGAATAAGGTTTTGGTTTAGGGTTAGGTTTAGGGTGTGGGTTAGGTTGAGGGTTAGGGTTACGGTCAGGGTGATGATTAGGGTTAGGGTGAGGGTTAGGTTTAGGATTATGGTTAGTGTAAGGGTGAGTATTAGGATTACGGTTAGGGTTAGGGTTAGGGTTACAGTGAGCATGAGGTTTAGGGTTACATTGAGTATTAGGGTTAGGTTTAGGGCTAGGGTGAGGGTTAAGGTTAGGGTTAGGGTGAGGGTAAGGATGAGGATTAGGGTTAGGATTAGGGTTAGGGTGAGGGCTAGGGTGAGGTTCAGGTTTAGGGTTAGTGTTAGATTAAGGTTTAGGGTTAGGGTTAGAGTTAGGTGAGGGTTAGTTGGAGGGTTATGGTTATGGTCTGGGTAATGATTAGGGTTAGGTTGAGGGTTTGGTTTAGGATTAGGGTTAGCTTGAGGGTGAGTGATAGGATTAGGGTTAGGGTTAGTGTTAGGGTATGGATTGGGGTTAGGGTGATGGTGAGGGTTAGGTTTAGAGTGAGTGTTAGTGTTAGGGTTAGGGTGAGAGTTAGGGTTCGGTTATGTTTAGGGTTAGGGTGAGGGTTAGGGTTAGGGTTACAGTGAGCATGAGGTTTAGGGTTACGTTGAGGATTAGACTTAGGGTTAGGGCTAAGGTGAGGGTTAAGGTTACTGTTAGGGTGAGGGTAAGGATGGGGATTAGGTTTAGGATTAGGGTTAGGGTGAGGGCTAGGCTGAGGGTGAGGGTTAGGTTTAGTGTTAGATTAAGGTTTAGGTTTAGGGTTTGGGTTAGGGTGAGGATTAGGTTGAGGGTTAGGGTTATAGTGAGGGTGAGGATTAGGGTTAGGATGAAGGTTAGGGTTAGGATTAGGGTTAGTTTGAGGGTGAGTGTTAGTATTAGGGTTAGGGATAGGGTTAGATTTAGGGTTAGGATTAGGGTTAGCATGAGAGGGAGTGTTAGGATTACAGTTAAGGTTAGTACTAGGATTAGTGTTATTGTTAGGTTTAGGTTTTGAGTTATGGTGAGGGGGAGAGTGAGGGTGAGGTTTAGGGTTAGGGTTAGGGTGAGATTTAGGGTTAGGGTTAGAATTAGAGTTAGGGTGAGGGTGAGGATGAGGGTTATTGTTAGGGTGAGGGTTAGGGTTAGGGTTAGGGGCAGGATTAGGTTGAGGGTTAGGGTAAGGATTAGGGTTAGGGTGATGGCTAGGGTGAGGGTGAGGTTTAGGGTTAGCGTTAGGGTTAGGGTGAGGGTGAGGTTTAGGTTTAGAATTAGGGTTAAGCTGAGGCTGAGGGTGAGGGTTAGGGTTAGGTTTAGGATTAGGATTAGGGTAAGGGTTAGGGTGAGTATGAGGTTAGGTTTAGGATTAGGGTTAGGCTTAGGGTTACACTGAGGATGAGGGTGAGGGTGAGGTTTAGGGTTAGGATTAGGGTTATGGTGAGGTGAGTGTGTGTGTTAGAGTTACATTTAGGGTTAGGCTTAGGGTTAGGCTGATGTTGAGGTTGAGGGTAAGGGTTAGGGTTAGGGTGAGGGTTATGGTAAGGGTTGGGGGAGGGTTAGGATGAGGTTTAGTGTTAGGATTAAGGTTATGGTGAGGGCTAGAGTGAGGGTGAGGTTTAGGTTTAGGGTCAGGGTGAGGTTTAGTGTTAGAGTTAGTGCTAGGGTGAGGCTGACGGTGAGGGTTAGGGTTAGGATTAATGTTAGTGTTATGCTTAAGCTGAGGTTTAGGTTGAGGGTTAGGATTAGGGTTAGGAGTAGGGAAAGGCTTAGTGTTAGGCTGAGGTTGAGGGTGAGGGTTAGGGTTAGAGTGAGGATTAGGGTTAGGGTTAGGGTAAGTGTGAGGGTTAGGGTTAGGCTTAAGCTTAGGATTATGCTGAGGCTGAGGGTGAGGTTTAGTGTTAGGATTAGTGTTAGTGTTATGGGGAGGGTTAGGATGAGGGTTAGGTTTAGGTTGAGGGTGAATATGTGTGTTAGGCTTACATTTAAGATTATGCTTAGAGTTAGGCTGAAAGTGAGCTTGAGGCTGAGGTTTAGTTTTAGGGTGAGGGTTAGGATAAGGTTTAGGGGGAGGGTTAGGAAAAGGGATAGGGTTAGGATTAGGGTTGGGTGAGGTTAGGGTGAGAATGAGGTTTAGGGTTAGGGTTAGCTTGAGGGTTAGGATTATGGTAAGTGTGAGAGTTAGTGTTCGGGTTAAGTTTAGGGTTAGGTTGAGGGTTAAGGTAAGGGTTACGGTGAGGGTGGGGGTTAAGGTTAGGTTGAGGGTGAGGGTTCGGATTAGGGTTAGGGTGATCATGAGGGTTATGGTTAGTGTTAGGGTGAGAATTAGGATGAGGGTTAGGGTTAGGATTAGTGTTAGGGAGAGGGCTAGGGTGAGGGTGAGTTTTAGGGTTAGGGTTAGGGTTAGGGTGAGGTTTAGGTTTAGGGTTAGTGTTAGTGTTAGATTTAGATTTAGGCTGAGGGTTAAGTTGAGGGTAAGGGTTAGGGTAAGTTTAGGATTAAGGTTAGGGTAAGGGTTAGGGTAAGTGTGAGCATTAGGGCTAGGGTTAGGGTTTCGCTTAGGATTAGGCTGAGGGTGATGGTGAGGATGAGGGTTAGGGTTAGTGTTAGATTAAGGTTTAGGGTTAGGGTTAGGGTTAGGGTGAGAGTCAGTGTACGGTTATGTTTTGGGTTAGGGTGAGTGTTAGGATTAGGGTTAAGGTGAGCATGAGGTTTAGGGTTACGTTGAGGATTAGGCTTAGAGTTAGGGCTAGGGTGAGGGTTTAAGTTAGGGTTAGGGTGAGGGTAAGGATGAGGATTAGGGTTAGGATTAGGGTTAGGGTGAGGGCTAGGGTGAGGGTGAGGGTTAGGGTTAGAGTTAGATTAAGGTTTAGGGTTAGGGTTGCGGTTAGGGTGAGGGTTAGGTTGAGGGTTAGGGTTTCGGTGAGAGTGAGGATTATGGATAGTGTGAGGGTTAGGGTTAGGATTAGGGTTAGCATGAGAGTGAGTGTTAGGATTAGGGTTAGGTTTTGGATTAGGTTTAGGGTTAGGATTAGTGTTATTGTTAGGGTTAGGGTTAGAGTTGTGGTGAGGGTGAGGGTGAGGGTGAGGCTTACGGATAGGGTTAGGGGGAGGTTTAGGATTAGGTTTAGGATTAGGGTTAGTGTGAGGGTGAGGTTTAGGGTTAGATTTAGGGTTATAGGAGGGTTAGGTCGAGGGTTAAGTTTAGGGTTAGTTTTAGGGTTAAGGTTAGGGAGAAGGTTAGGTTGAGGTTTAAGGTTATGGTTAAGGTTAGGGTTAGGATTAGGATGAGGGTGAAGGTGAGTGTGAGGGTTAGGGTTAGGGTTAGTCTTAGGCTTAAGGTTAGGCTGAGTGTGAGGGTGGAGGTGAAGCTTAGGTTTAGGGTGATGTTTAGTATTAGGGCTAGGATGAGTTTTAAGATGAGGGTTTGGATTACTATTATGGTTAGGGCGAGGTCTAGGGTTAGGGTGAAGATTAGGGTAAGGTTTAGGCTTAGGCTTAGGGTTAGGCTGAGCATGAGGTTGAGAGTGAGGTTTAGGGTTAGGGTGATGGTTAGGTTTACGGTTAGGGTGAGGGTTGGGCTGAAGTTTAGGGTTAGGTTGAGAGTTAGGGTGAGGATCATGGGTAGGGTAAGGGTGATGTTTATGTTGAGGTTGAGTGTTAATGTGAGGGTGAGGGTTAGGGTAAAATTTAGGGTTAGGGTTAGGGTTAAGGTTAGGGTTAGGGTGAGGGTTAGGGTTAGGATTAGGTTTAGGGTGAGGTTGAGTGTTAGCATTAGGGTTAAGGTTAGGGTTAGGGTTAGGGTTAGGATTAGTGTTCTTGTTAGGGTTAGGGTTAGAGTTATGGTGAGGGTGAGGGTTAGGGTTAGTGTTAGGGTTAAGGTTAGGGTGAGGATTAGGTTGAGGTTTAGGGTTAGAGTTAGGTTTAGGGTTAGGATTAGGGTTAGGGTGAGGGTGAGTGTGAGTTTTAGGGTTAGGGTTAGGCTTATGCTTAGGGTTAGGCTGAGGGTGAGGGTGGGGGTGAGGATTAGGGTTAGGGTGATGTTTAGGGTTAGGGTTATAGTGAAGGATAGTGTTAGGGTTAGGGTTACAGTTAGGATTAGGATGACGATGAGGTTTAGGGGTAGAGTTAGGGTTAGGGTGAGGGTTAGCATTAGAGTGAGGGTTAGGGTGGCATTGACGGTAAGGATAAAGGTGAAGGTTAGGCTGAAGTTGAGGGTTACAGTAAGGGTGAGGGTTAGGGTTAGGGTGAGGGTTAGGGTGAGGGTTCAGGTGAGGGTGAGGGTTAGATTGAGGATTAGTGTTAAGGTTAGTGTGAAGTTTAGGGTGAGGATGAGGGTTAGGGTTAGGGTGAGGGCTTGGGAGGGTCAGGTTTAGGGTTAGTGTTAGGGTGAGGTTTAGGGTTAGGATGATGTTTAGTGTTAGTGTGAGGGTTAGTGTTAAGGTTAGGGTTAGTGTTAGGGTGAGGGTAAGTGTTAAGGTGAGGGTTAGGGTTAGGGTGAGTTTTATGGTTAGGGTGATGGTTATGGTTAAGGTTAGGATTATTGTTATTTTTAGGGTTAGGGTTTCGGTTATGGTGAGTATGAGGATTACATTTAGGGCTAGGATGAGTTTTAGGGATAGGGTTATGGTTAGGGTTAGGGTCAGGTTGAGGTTTAGTGTTAGAGTTACGGTTTGGGTGAGGCTGAGGGTGAGGGTTAGGGTTAGGATTAATGTTAGGGATAGGCTTAAGGTGAGGGTTAAGTTGAGGGTGAGGGTTAGAGTTAGGGTTAGGAGTAGGATTAGGGTTACGGTTAGGGTGAGTGTGAAGGTTAGGGTTAGGGTTAGGGATAGGCTTAGGGTTAGGCTGAGGTTGAGTGTAAGGTTTAGGGTTAGGGTTAGGGTTAGGATGAGTGTGAGTGTTATTGTTAGGATTAGGGTTAGGGTGAGGATGAGTGTGTGTGTTAGTTTTAGGGGTAGGGTTAGGGTTAGGTTTAGGCTGAGTGTGAGGTTTAGTGTGAAGGTGAGGTTTAGGGTTAGGTTTAGGTTGAGGTTTGAGGTTTGGTTTAGGGTTACAGTTAGGTTTATGGTGAGGGTGAGGTTTAGGGTTAGGCTGAGGGTGAGGGTGGGTTTGAGGATTAGAGTTAGGGTTAGGATTAGGCTTAGGGTTAGGGATATTGTTAGTGTTATGTTTAGGGTTAAGTTTGTGGTGAGGGTGAGGCTGAGGGTGCAGGTGAGGGTGAGGGTTAGGGTTAGAGTTAGGATGAGGTTTAGGGTGAGGGTGATGTTTAGGGTTAGATTTAGGGTTAGGGTGAAGTTTAGGTTGATGTTTAGGGTTAGTGTTAGTGTTAGGGGTAGGGTTAGCGTGAGAGTTAGTGGGAGGTTTAGGGTTAGGGTAAGGGTGAAGGATAGGATTAGGGTTAGGGTGCAGGTGAGTGTGTGTTTTAGGGTCAGGTTTAGGGTTAGGCTTAGGGTTAGGCTGATGGTGAGGTTGAGGGTGAGGGTTAGGGTTCGGTTTGGGGTGAGGGTTAGGGTTAGGTTTAGGGGTAGGTTGAGGGTTAGGATGAGGTTTATGGTTAGGATTTGGATAAGGCTGAGGGCTAGGCTGAGGGTTAGGTTGAGGGTTAGGTTTAGAGATAGGTTTAGGTTTAGGATTAGGGTTAGGGTGAGGTTGAGTGTGAGGGTTAGTGTTAAGTTCAGGGTTAGGCTTATAGTTAGTGTGAGGGTTAGGGTTAGGTTTTGGTTTAGCGTGAGGGTGAGGCTGAGGAATAGGTTTAGGGTTAGTAATAGGGTTAGGGTTAGTGTTAGGGTTAGGGTTAGTGTTAGGGTTATGTTAAGGGTTAGGAATAGGATTAGGGTTAGGGTTAGACTTAAGGTTAGGCTGAGGGTGAGGGTGGGTGTGATGATTAGAGTTAGGGTTAGGGTTAGGCTTAGGGTTAGGGTTATTGTTAGTGTTATGTTTAGGGTTAAGTTTGTGGTGAGGGTGAGGCTGAGGGTGAGGGTTATGTTTATGGATAGGGTTAGGGTTACGGTTAGTGTTAGGGTTATTATTATTGTTAGGGTTAGAGTTAGATTTACGGTGAGGGTGAGGATGCGGGTGAGGGTTAGGTTTAGGGTTAGGGTGGGTTTTACCGTTAGGGTTAGGATTAGGGTTCGGGTGAGGTTGACGTTTAGGGTTAGATTTAGGGTTAGTGTTAGTGTGAGGGTTAGTGTTAGTGTTAGGGTTAGTGTTACAGTGAGGGTAAGACTTAGGGTGAGGGTTTGGGTTAAGGTGACGGTTATGGTTAGGGTGAATTTTAGCATTAGGGTTAGGGTTGTTGTTAGGTTTCGGTTTAAAGTTACTGTTATGGTGCAGGTGAGGGTGAGGTTTAGGGTTAGGGTTAGGGTGAGGTTTAGGGTGAGGGTGAGGTTTAGGGTTAGAGTTAGGGTTAAGGTAAGGGTTAGGTTGAGGGTTAGGGTTAAGGTTAGGGTTAGGGTGAGATTAGGGCTAGGTTTAGGGTTAGGGTTAGGGTGAGGGTTAGGATTAGGGTTAGCATGCGGGTGAGTGTGTGTGTTAGGGTGAGGTTTAGGGTTAGGTTAAGGTTTAGGCTTAGGCTTAGGGTTAGGCTGAGCGTGAGGTAGAGGTTGAGGGTTAGGGTTATGGTGATGGTTAGGTTTATGGTAAGGGTAAGGGTTAGGATGAGGTGTAGGTTAGGGGGAGGTTTAGGGTGAGGATGATGGTAAGGGTAAAGGTGAGGGTGAGGGTTAAGATAATGGTGAGTGTTAGGGTTAGGTTTACGGTTAGGGTGAGGGCTAGGATTAGGCTTAGGGTGAGGGTTAAATTGAGGTTTAGGGTTAGGGTTAGTGTAAGGTTTAGGGTGAGGATGAGGGTAAGGGTTAGGGTTAGGATTATTTTTAGGTTTAGGGTGAGGGTGGGGTTTTCTGTTGGAAAGAGGGTTAGGGTGAGGGTTAGGGTGAAGGTTAAGGTTAGGTTAAGGGTTATCATGGGGGTGATGGTAAGGGTAAACGTGAGGGTTAGGCTGAGGGTGAGGGTTACAGTGGGATGAGGGTTAGGGTTAGGGTGAGGGTTAGGGTTAGGGGAAGGGTGTGGGTTAAGGTTAGATTGAGAATTAGAGTTAGGGTTAGTGTGAGGTTTAGGGTGAGGATCAGGGTTAGTGATAGGGTGATGGCTAGGGTGAGATGAGGGTTAGGTTTAGCTTTAGGGTGAGGTTTCGGGTTAGGGTGATGATTAGGGTTAGTTTGAGGGTTAGTGTTAGGCTTAGGGTTAGTGTTACGATGAGAGTAAGTGTTAGGGTGAGTGTTATGTTTAGGGTGAGTGTTGTGGTTAGGTTGAGGGTTAGGGTTAGGGTTAGGGTTATTGTTAGGGTTAGGGTTACAGTTATAGTGAGGTTGAGGGTTAGGGTCAGGGTTAGGGTTAGGATGAGGTTTAGGTTTAGGGTTAGGGTTAGAGTTAGGGTTAGGGTGAGAGTGAGGTTTATGGTTAGAGTTAGGGTTAATGTTAGGGTTAGGGTTATGGTGATTGTTTGTGTTAGAATTAGGCTTAGGCTTAGGTTTATGCCAAGCATCAGGGTGAGGGTTAGGCTTATGGTTAGGGTGAGGTTTAGGGTTCGGTTTAGGGTGAGGGTTAGGATGAGGTTTAGGGTTAGGATTTGTGTTAGGGTGAGGGTTAGGGTGAGGGTTAGGTTTAGGGAGACGGTTAGGTTTAGGAGGGTTAGGGTTAGGCTTAGGATGAGTGTGAAGGTCAGGGTTAGGGTTAGGCTTAGGTTTAGGGTGAGGGTTAGGGTTAGGGGTTTGGTTAGGGTGAGGGTGAGGCTGAGGATTAGGGTTAGGTTTAGGGTTAGGTTTTGGGTTAGGTTTAGGGTTATGGATTGGGTTACAATTAGGGTTAGCGTTAGGGCTAGGGTTAGGCTTAGGTGAGGGTGAGGTTGTGGTTGAGGTTTAGAGTTAGGGTTAGGATTACGATTATTGTTAGTGTTATGGTTAGGGTTAAGTTTGCAGTGAGGGTGAGGATGAGGGTGAGGGTTTATGGTTATGGTTAGGGTTAGGGTTAGTGTTATTTTTAGGGTTAGGGTTAGAGTTACGGTGAGATTGAGGGTGAGGGTGAGGGTTGGAGTTAGGGTGAGGTTTAGGGTGAGGTTTAGGGTTAGGGTTAGGGTGAGGGTGAGTTTTAGGGTTAGATTTAGTGTTATGGGGAACGTCAGGCTGACGTTTATGGTTAGGGTTAGTGTTAAGGGGAGGGTGAGGTATAGGTTGAGGTTTAGGGATAGGGTTAGGTTTAGTATTAGGTTTAGGGTGAGGGTGAGGGTGAATGTGAGGGTTAGGGTGAGGTTTAGGCTTAGGCTTAGGGTTTGGGTGATGGTTCGTTTTAGGGTTAGTGTTATTGTTAGGGTTAGGGTTAGAGTTACGGTGAGGGTGAGGGTGCGGGTGAGGATTAGGCTTAGGGTTAAGTTGGGGTTTAGGGTTAGGGTTAGGGTTAGTGTGAGGGTGAGTTTTAGGTTTAGATTTAGGGTTAGGGGAAGGTTAGGGTTAGGGTTAGGCATAGGGTTAATATTCGGGTTAGGGTGAGGGTGAAGGTTAGGTTGAGGTTTAGGGTTATGGTTAGGGTTAGTGTGAGGTTTAGGGTTAGGGTTAGGGTTAGTGTTAGGGTGAGTGTAAGTTTTAGGGTGAGAGTTTTGGTTAGGGTGAGCATTATGGTTTGGGTGAGGGATAGGATTAGGTTAGGGTTATTGTTAGGGTTAGGTTTAGGGTTTTGGTTACGGTGATGGTGAAGTTGAGGTTTAGGGTTTGGGTTAGGTTTAGAGTGAGGGTTAGTATGAGGGTGAGGTTTACGGTTGGATTTAGGGTTAGGGTGAGGGTTAGGTTGAGGATTAGGGTTTGGGTTACTGTTATGGTTAGGGTTAGGGTGAAAGTTAGTTGGAGGATTATGGTAAAGTTTAGGGTTAGGTTTAGGTTTAGGGTTTCAGTTTCCGTGAGTGTGAGGGTTAGGATTAGGGTTAGGGTGAGGGTGAGGTTTAGGGTTAGACTTAGGGATAGGGTGAGGCTGAGGGTGAGGGTGAGGATTAGGGTTAGGGTTAGGATGAGGTTTAGGGTTAGGTTTAGGTTGAGTGTGAGGGTTATGGTTAGGGTTAGGGTTAGCCGTAAGTTTAGGCTGAGGGTTTGGCTGAGGGTGAGGGTTAGGCTTAGTTTGAGGGTTAGGGTTAGGGTTAGGATGAGGTTTAGTGTTAGGGTTAGGGTTAGAGTTATGCTTAGGGTGAGGGTGAGATTTAGATGTACAGTTAGTTTTAGGATGAGGGTTAGGGTGAGTGTTAGGGTCAGGGTGAGGGTTAGATTAGGGGTGACGGTAAGGTTAAATGTGAGGGTTAGGCTTGAGGGTGATGGTTACGGTAAGGTTGAGGGTTAGGGTTAGGGTGAGGGTTAGGGTTAGTGTTAGGGTGAGAGTTAGGGTTCGGGTCAAGTTTAGGGTTAGGGTGAGCGTTAGAGTAAGGGTTATGGTGAGGGTGAGGCTTAGGGTTAGGTTGAGGGTTAGGGTTAGGATTAGGGCTAGGGTGAGGGTGAGGGTTAGTGTTAGTGTTAGGGTGAGGGTAAGTCTTAAGTTGAGGGTTAGGGTTAGGTTGAGGGTTATGTTTAGGTTGAGGGGTAGAGTTAGGGTTAGGGTTATTGTTAGTGTTAGGGTTAGTGTTACAATTACGGTGAGGGTGAGGGTGAGGGTTAGGTTTAGGATTAGGATGAGGTTTAGGTTTAGAGTAAGTGTTAGAGTTAGGGTCAGTGTGAGAGTGAGGTTTAGGGATAGAGTTAGGGTTAGTGTTATGCTTAGTGTTATGGTTAGGTTTAGGGTTAAGGTGAGGGTTTGGGTTAGAGTTAAGCTTAGGCTTAGTCTTAGGCCAAGCATGAGGGTGATGGTTGGGGTTAGGGTTAAAGTGAGGGTTAATATGAGGTTTAGGTTTAGGAATAGTGTTAGGGTGAGGACTAGGGTGAGGGTTAGGTTTAGGGATAGGTTTAGGTTTAGAATTAGGGTTGGGTTGAGCGTCATTGTGAGAGTCAGGGTTATGGTTAGGCTTAGGGTTAGGGTGAGAGTTAGGGTTAGGTTTTTGGTTAGGGTGAGGGTGAGGCTGAGGATTAGGGTTAGGTTTAGGATTAGGTTTTGTGTTAGGTTTAGGCTTAGGCTTAGAGTTAGGGTTAGGGTTAGGGTTAGGGTTAGTCTTAGGATTAGGCTGAGTGTGAGGTTGGGGTTGAGGATTAGGGTAAGGGTTAGGATTAGGGTTATTGTTATTTTTATGGTTAGGGTTAAGTTTGCACTGAGGGTGAGGCTGAAGTTGAGGCTTATGGTTAGGGTTAGGGTTAGGGTTAGTGTTATTTTTAGGGTTAGGGTTAGATTTACGGTGAGATTGAGGGTTAGGGTGAGGGTTAGGGTTAGGGTGAGGTTTAGGCTTAGGGTTAGGGTGAGGTTTAGGGTTAGAGTTAGTGTTAGGGGGATGGTTAGGTTTAGGTTTAGGGTTAGGATTATTGTTAGGGTTAACGGGGAGGGTGAGGGTAAGGTTGAGGTTTAGGGATAGGGTATTTTTAGTATTAGGGGTAGGGTGAGGGTGAGTGTGACAGTTAGGATGAGGGTTAGGCATAGGCTTAGGGTTAGGCTGAAGGTGAGGGTGGGGGTGAGGATTAGGGTTAAGGTGATGGTTTGGGTTAGGGTTAGTGTTATTGTTAGGGTTAGGGTTAGAGTTATGGTGAGGGTGAGGGTGCGGGTGAGGTTAGGCTTAGGGTTAGGGTGGGCTTTCGGATTAGGGTTTGGGTTAGTGTGAGGGTGAGGTTTAGGGTTAGAATTAGGGTTATGATTAGGGTTAGGGTGAGGGTTAGGGATAGGGTTAGTGTTAGAGTTAAGGTGAGGGTGAGGGTTAGGTTGAGGTTTAGGGTTATGGTTATGGTTAGGTTTAGTGTGAGGGTTAGTGTTAGGGTTAGGGTTAGTGTTAGGGTGAGGGTAAATTTTAGGGTGAGGTTTTGGGTTAGGGTGAGGGTTATGGTTAGGGTGAGGGTTAGGATTAGGGTTAGGGTTATTGTTAGGGTTAGGTTTAGGCTTTTGGTTTCAGTGAGGGTGAGGTGAGGTTTAGGGTTAGGGTTAGGGTGAGGTTTAGGGTTAGGGTTACTGTTAGGGTTAGGGTTAGGGCGAGAGTTAGGAGTACAGTTAGGGTTAGGGTTAGGCTTAAGGTTAGAGTTAGGTTTAGGGTTTCGGTTACGGTGAGGGTGAGTTTCAGTATTAGGGTTAGCGTGAGTGTGAGGTTTAGGGTGAGAATTAGGGTTAGGGTGAGGCTGAACTTGAGGGTGAGGGTTAGGGTTAGGGTTAGGATTAGGATTAGGTTTAGGATTAGGGTGAGTGTGAAGGTTATGGTTAGGTTTAGTGTTAGCCTTAGGTTTAGGCTGAGGGTTTGCGTGAGGGTGAGGGTTATTGTTAGTTTGAGGGGTAGGGTTAAGTTTAGGATGAGGTTTAGTGTTAGGGTTATGGTTAGAGTTATGGTTAGGGTGAGGGTGAGGTTTAGGGCTAGAGTTAGTTTTAGGGTGAGGGTTATGGTGAGTGTGAGGGTTAGGGTAGGGGTGAAGTTAAGGGTAAACATGAGGGTTAGGCTGAGGGTGACCATTACTGTAAGGTTGAGGGTTAGGGTTAGGGTGACATTTAGGGTTAGGTTTAGTGTGCGAGTTAGGGTACACTTTAAGTGTATGCTTAGGGTGAGGGTTAGGGTAAGGGTTACAGTGAGGATGAGTGTTAGGTTTAGGTTGAGGGCTAGGTTGAGGGTGAGGGTTAGGGTTAGAGTTAGGGTGAGCGCTAGGGTGAGGGTTAGGGTTAGGGATAGGGTTAGGTTTAGGATTAGTGTTAGGTTGAGGGTGAGTGTGAGGGTTAGGGTTAGGGTTAGAGTTAGGCTTAGAGTTGGGGTGAGGATTAGGGGTAGAGTTTGGGTTAGGGTGAGGCTGAGGTTGAGGATTAGTGTTAGGTTTAGGGTTACGGTTACGCTTAGGGTTAAGCTGAGGGTGAGGGTGATGGTTAGGATTAGAGTTAGGGTTAGGTTAGGCTTAATTTTAGGGTTATTGCTAGTGTTATGGTTCGGGTTAAGTTTGCAGCGAGGGTGAGGCTGAGGGTGAGGGTTATGGTTAGAGTGAGGGTTAGGGTTAGGGTTAGTGTTATTGTTAGGTTTAGGTTTAGGGTTACGGTGAGGGTCAGGGTGAGGGTTAGGGTTAGGGTTAGGGTGAGGTTTAGGGTTAGGGTTAGGATTAGGGTTAGGGTGAGTGTGAAGTTTAGGGTTAGATTTAGACTTAGTTGGAGGGTTAGGTCGAGCGTTAATGTTAGGGTTAGTGTTAGGGTTAAGGTTAGGGTGAGGTTTAGGATGAGGTTTAGGGTTAGGTTTAGGGTTAGGATTAGGGTTAGGGTGAGGTGAGTGTGAGAGTTAGGGTTAGGCTTAGGCTTAGGCTGAGGGTTAGGCTGAGGGTGAGGGAGTGGGTGAGGATTAGGCTTAGCGTGATGTTAGGATTCAGGTTAAGGTGAGGGCTAGGATGAGGGTTAGGGGTAGGCTTAGGGTTAGGGTGAGGGCTAGGGTGATGGTGAGGGTTAGAATAAGTGTTATGCTCAGGCTTAGGGTTAGGCTGAGCATGAGGTTGAGGGTGAGGGTTAAGGTTAAGGATAGGGTGAGATTTAGTGTTAGGTTTAGTGTTAGAGTTAGGGTTAGGACGAGAGTGAGGTTTAGGAGTAGGGTTAGGGTCAGCGTGAGGATTGGGGTTTGGGTGAGGGCTAGGGTGGGGGTGACGGTAGGGGTAAAGGTGAGAGTTAGGCTGAGGGTGAGGGTTATGGTAAGGGTGGGGGTTAGGTTTAGGATGAGGGTTAGGGTTAGGGTTAGGGTGAGGTTAAGGGTTAGATTGAGGTTTAGTGTTAGGGTTAGTGTGAGGTTTAGGGTGATGATGAGGGTCAGGGTTAGGGTGAGGGTGAGGGTTAGGGTTAGGTTTAGGGTTTGGGTGAGGTTTAGGATTAGGGTGATATTTAGGGTTTGTGTGAGGGTTATGGTTTGTGTTAGGATTAAGATTAGGGATAGGGTTAGGGTGAGTGTGAGGTTTAGTGTTAGGGTTAGGGTTAGGCTTAGTGTTAGGCTGAATGTGAGGGTGAAGTTGAGGGTTACGGTGAGGGTGAGGGTTAGCTTTAGGGTTAGGGTGAGAGTTAGGGTTAGGGTTAGGGTTAGGGTTAGGATGAAGGTGAAGGTGAGGGTGAGGGTTAGTGTTAGGGTGAGGGTTAGGATGAGGGTTAGGGTTAGGATTAGGGTTAGGGTGAGGGCTAAGATGAGGGTGAGGTTTAGGGTTAGGTTTAGGGTGAGGTTTAGGGTGAGGATGAGGGTCAGGGTTAGGGTGAGGGTGAGGGTTAGGGTTAGGTTTAGGGTTTGGGTGAGGTTTAGGATTAGGGTGATGTTTAGGGTTAGTGTGAGGGTTATGGTTTGTGTTAGGATTAAGATTAGGGTTAGGGTTACGGTGAGTGTGAGGGTGAGTGTTAGCGTTAGGGTTAGGCTTAGTGTTAGGCTGAATGTGAGGGTGAAGATGAGGGTTACGGTGAGGATGAGGGTTAGGTTTAGGGTTAGGGTGTGAGTTAGGGTTAGGGTTAGGGTTAGGGATAGGGTGAAGGTGAGGGTGAGGGTGAGGGTTAGTGTTAGGGTGAGGGTTAGGATGAGGGTTAGGGTTAGGATTAGGGTTAGGGTGAGGGCTAAGGTGAGGGTGAGGTTTAGGGTTAGGTTTAGGGTGAGGTTTAGGGTTAGGTTTAGGGTTAGGGTTAGGGTGAGGGTCAGGTTTAGGGTTAGAGTTAAGTTTAGGGTGAGGCTGAGGTTGAGGGTTAGGGTTAGGGTTAGTGTTAGAGTTAGGGTTACAGTGAGGGTGAGGGTGAGTGTGAGGATTAGGCTTAGTGATAAGATTAGGTTTAGGGTACATGTTAGGGTGAGTGTGAGGGTTAAGGTTAGGGTTAGGGTGAGAGTTAGGGTTAGGGTGAGGGTTAGTGTTAGGGTTATGGTTAGGGTGTGGGTTAGTGTTAGTGTTAGGGTGAGGGTTAGGATGAGGATTAGGGTTAGGATTAGGGTTATGGTGAGGGCTAGGGAGAGTGTGAGGGTTAGGGTTAGTGTTAGGGTGAGGTTTAGGTTTAGGGTTTAGTGTTAGGATCAGGGATAGGATGAGAGTTAAGGTTACTGTAACTGTGAGGGTTTGCATTAGGGTAAGGGTTAGGGTTCGGATTAGGCTTAGAGTGAGGGTGAGTATTAGGATTAGGTTAGGGTTAGGCTTAGGGTTATGTTTAGGCTTAGGATTAGTTTATTGTTTGGGTTAGGGTTAGAGTTACAGTGATGGTGAGCTTCAGGGTGAGGGATAGACTTAGGCTTATGCTTAGGGATAGGATGAGCTTGAGGTTGAGGTTGAGGGTTAGGGTTAGGGTGATGGTTAGGTTTATGGTTAGTGTGAGGGTTAGGTTGAGGGTTAAGGTTAGGGTTAGGTTTAGGGTTAGGTTTAGGTTTTGGGTTAGGATGAGGATGATGCTCAGGATTACTGTTAGTTTTAGGATTAGGGTTAGGTTTAGGGTTAGGGTTAGTTGTAGGGTTACGGTGAGGGTTTGGGTTAAGTTTAGGGTTATGGTTAGGTTTAGGGTGAAGGCTAGGGTGAGGCTTAGTGTGAGGTTTAGGGTTAGGGATAGGGTTAGGGTGAGGGTTAGTTTGAGGGTTATGGTTAGGGTTAGTGTTAGGGTTAGGGTTAGGGTGAGAGTTAAGCGGAGTGTTAGGGTTAGGGATAGGGTTAGGATTAGGGTTAGGGTGAAGATGAATATTTGTGTTTAGATTAGCTTTACGGTTAGGCTTAGGTTTAGGCTGAGGGTGATGTTGAGGATGAGGGTTAGGGTTATGCTGAGGGTTAGGGTTAGGGTTAGTGGGAGTGTTAGGGTGAGGGGTAGTTTTAGGATTAGGGTTAGGGAGAGGGCTAGGTTTTGGGTGAGGTTTAGGGTTAGTGTTAGGGTGAGATTTAGGGTTAGGGTTAAGGTTAGGGTGAGGGTTAGGATTAGGCATAGAGTTAGTGTTATGGTGAGGCTGAGGGGGAGGGTTAGGGTTAGGGTGAGTGTTAGATTTAAGGTTAGGGAAAGGGTTAGCTGAGGGTGAGGGTTAGGGTTAGGGTTAGGGTTAGGCTTAGGGTTAGGCTGAGGGTGAGGGTGAGAGTGAGGGTTAGGGTTAGGGTGAGGATTAGGGGGAGAGTTAGTGTTCGCATTAAGTTTAGAGTTAAGGTGAGGGTTACGGTTAGGCTTACATCGAGCATGAGATTTAGGGTTAGGTTGAGGGTTAGGATTAGGGTTAGGATTAATGTGACGGTTAGTGTTAAGGTTAGTGTGAGGTTTAGGATGAGGATTAGGGTTAGGATTATGGTTAGTGTGAAGGCTAGTATGAGGTTGCGGGTTAGGGTTACTGTTAGGTTACTGTTAAGTTTAGGTTAGGGTTAGGGTTAGGGTGAGTGTTAGGATGAGGGTTAGGGTTATGGTGATATGAGTGTTAGGGTTAGGTTTGGGGTTAGGGTTAGAATTAGTGTTAGGGTGAGGGTGAGTATTAGGATTAGGGTTAGGGTTAGGGTTAGGGTTAGGTTTAGGATTAGGATTAGTGTTATTGTTAGTGTTAGTGTTAGAGTTAAGGTGAGGGTGAGGGTGAGGGTGAGGTTGAGGGTCAGGGTTAGGGTGAGGTTTAGGGCTAGGGTTAGGGTTAGGCTTAGGGTGAGGGTGAGGTCTAGGGTTAGATTAAGGTTAGGGTGAGGGCTAGGGTGAAGCACAGGGTGAGGGTTAGGGCTAGGGATCGGATTAGGTTTAGGATTAGGGTTAGGGTGTGGGAGAGTGTGAGGGTTAGGTTTAGGGTTAGGGTTAGGCTTAGGGTTAGGGTGAGGGTTAGGTTTAGTTATTGGGTTTTGGTTGAGTGTGAGGCTGAAGATTAGGTTTAGGCTTAGGGTTAGGGTTAGGTTTAGGTTTAGGGTTAGATTTATGGTGAGATTTAGGGTTAGATTAGGGTTAGGGTTATTGTTAGTTTTTTGGTTAGTGTTAAGTTTGGTGTGAGGTTGAGGCTGAGGTTGAGGGTTATGGTTAGGGTTAGGGTTAGGGTTTGGGTTAGTGTTATTGTTAGGTTTAGAGTTAGAGTTACTTTGAGGTTGAGGCTGAGGGTGAGGGTTAGGTTTAGGGTGAAATTTTGGGTGAGGTTTAAGGTTAGTGTTCGGGTTATGTTTAGGATTAGTGTTAGGTTGAGGGTGAGTGTGAGGGTTACAGTTAGGTTTAGGCTTAGGTTTAGGGTTAGGGTGTGGGTGAGGTGTGGGTGAGGATTAGGTTTAGGGTGATGGTGAGGATTAGGGATAGAGTGTTGGATAGGGTGGGGGTGAAGGTTAGGGAGAGGGATAGGCTTAGTTTTAGTCCCAGCATAAGGGTGAGGATTAGGGTTAGGGTTAGGGTGAGGGTTAGGCTTAGGGTTATTGTGAGGGATAGGATGAGGTTTAGGGTTAGGATTAGGGTTAGGGTTAGGGTTAGGGCTAGGGTGAGGGTTAGGGTGAGGGTTAGGGTTAGGGATAGGTTTAGGTTTACAATTAGGGTTAGGGTGAGGGTAAGTGGGAGGGTTAGGATTAGGTTTAGGTTTAGGGTGAGGGTTAGGATTAGGGTGAGGCTGAGCCTGAGGATTAGGTTTAGCTTTAGGGTTAGGGTTAGTTTTAGGTTTAGGGTTAGGGTTAGGTTTATGTTTAAGTTTAGGGTTACGGTGAGGGTTAGGGTTAGGTTTAGGCTTAGGGTTAAGCTGAGGCTGAGGGTGGGGGTGAGGTTTAGAGTGAGGGTTAGAGTTAGTGTTAGGGTTATTGTTAGTGTTATGGTTAGGGTTAAATTTGCGGTGAGGGTGAGGCTGAGTGTGAGGGTTATGTTTAGGGTTAGGGTTAGGGATAAGGTTCGTGTTATTGTTAGGGCTAGGATTAGGGTTACAGTGAGTTTGAGGGTGAGGGTGAGGGTTGTTTAGGTTAAGGTGGGGTTTAGGGTTAAGGTTAGGGTTAGGGTTTGGGTTAGGGTGAGGTTTACCGTTAGATATAGGGTTATGGGGAGGGTTAGGAGGAGGGTTAAGGTTAGGGTTAGGATTTGCGTTAGTGTGAGAGTTAGTGTTAGGGTAGGGTTAGTGTTAGGGTGAGGGTAAGTGTTAGGGTGAGGGTTTGGGTTAAGGTGAGGGTTAGGGTTAGGTTAGGGTTAGGGTAATGGTTAGGGTTAGGGTCAGGTTGAGGGTTACATTGAGGATTAAGGTTAGGTTTAGTGTGAGGTTAGGGTGAGGATGAGGGTTGGGGTTACGGTGAAGGTGAGGGTTAGAATTAGGATTAGGGTGAGGGCTAGGGTGATTGTGAGGGTTAGGGTTAGGGTTAGCATTATGGTGAGGTTTAGGATTCGGGTAAGGGTTAGGGTTAGTGTGAGGATTAGTGTTAGGGTTAGGGTTAGTGTTAGGGTGAGGATAACTGTTAGTTTGAGATTTAGGGTTAGGGTGAGGGTTACGGTTAGGGTGAGGGTTAAGGTTAGGTTTTGGGTTATTGTTAGGGTTAGGGTTACGGTTACGGTGAGGGTGAGGGTGAGGGTTAGGGTTATGGTTTGGGTGAGGGTTGGGTTAGTTTTAGGGTGATAGTTAGGGTTCGTGTTAAGTTTAGGGTTAGTTTGAGGGTTTGGGTAATGGTTACTGTGAGGATGAGGGTTAGGTTTAGGTTTAGGGTTAGGGTTAGGATTTGGGTTAGGGTGAGGGTGAGGGTTAGAATGAGGGTTAGGGTTAGGATTAGTGTTAGGGTGAGGGCTAGGGTGAAGGTGAGGGTTAGGGTAAGGGTTAGGCTTAGGATTAGGTTTAGGCTGAGCATGAGGTTGAGGGTGAGGGTTAGGATTAAGGTGATGGTTAGGTTTAAGGGTTGGATGAAGGTTAGAATGAGGTTTATGGTTAGGGTGAGTTTTAGGGTGAGGATGATGGTAAGGTTGAAGGTGAGGTTTAGGCTGTGTGTGAAGGTTAAGATAAGGGTGAGGGATAGGGTCAGGTTTAGGGTTAGGGAAAGGGTTAGGGTTAGGGTTAGGGTGAGGGTTAGATTAAGGACTAGGGTTAGGGTTAGTGTGATGTTTATGGTAAGGATGAGTGTTAGGGAGAGGTTTAGGGTTAGTGTGGGGGTTATGATTAGGGTGAGGATTAGGGTAAGGGTGAGGTTTAGTGTTAGGGTTAGGGTTAGTGTTAGGGTTAGGGTGAAGGTGAGGTTTAGAGGCAGAGTTAGGGTTAGGGTGAGGGTTAGGGTGAGGGTTAGGGTAAGGTTTAGGGAGGGGGGTGATGTTAATGTTAAACGTGAGGTTTAGGCTGAGGGTGAGGGTTACAGTGGAGTGAGGGATAGGGTTAGGGTTTGGGGAAGGGTGAAGGTGAGTGTTAGGGTTAAGGTGATGGTTAGGGTTAGTGTGAGGGTTAGTGTTAAGGTTAGGGTTAGTGTGAGGGTGAGGGGAAGTGTTAGGGTGAGGGTTAGGGTGTGGGTGAGGGTTATGTTTAGGTTGAGGGTTAGGGTTAGGGTTCGGGTTATTGTTAGGTTTAGGATTAGGGTTAGGGTTACAGTGAGTTTGAGGGTGAGGGTTAGGTTTAGGGTTAGGATGAGGTTTAGATTTAGGGTTAGGGTTAGAGTTAGAGTTAGGGTGAGAGTGACGTTTACGGTTAGAGTTAGGGTTAGTGTTAGGGTGAGGGTTAGGGTGAGGGTTGGGTTTAGGGTCAGGCTTAGGCTGAGGCTTAGGCCGAGCATGAATGTGACGGTTAGGGTTAGGGTTAGGGTGAGGGTTAGGCTTAGGGTTAGGGTGTGGGTTAGGATGAGGTTTAAAGTTAGGATTAGGGGTAGGGTGAGGGTGAGTGTGAGGGTTAGGGTTAAGGTTAGGCTTATGTTTAGGCTGAGGTTTAGGGTTAGGTTTTGGGTTAGGGTGGGCATGAAGCTGAGGATTAGGGTTAGGTTTAGGGTTAGGGTTAGGGTTAGGGTTAGGGTTAAGGTGAGGGTTAGGGTTAGGGTTAGGATTAGGCTTAGGGTTAGGCTGAAGAGGAGGGTGGGAGTGAGGATTAGGGTTAGGGTTAGGGTTAGGTTTATTGTTAGTGTTAGGTTTGCCGTGAGGGTGTGGCTGAGGATGAGGGTTATGTTTAGGGTTAGGGTTAGGGTTAGTGTTATTGTTAGGGTTAGGATTAGATCTATGGTGAGGTTGAGGGTGAAGGTGAGGGTTAGGGCTAGGGTGAGGTTTAGCGTTAGGGTTCGTGTTAGGGTTAGGTTGAGGGTGAGGTTTAGGTTTAGAGTTAGGGTTAGGGGGAGGTTTAGGTTTAGGTTTAGGGTTAGGGTTAGTGTTATGGTTAGGGTGAGGGTGAGGGTTAGGTCGAGGTTTAGGGATAGGGTTAGGTTTAGGATTAGGGTTAGGGTGAGTGTGAGTGTGAGGGTGTGGGTGAGTGTTAGGCTTAGGCTTAGGGTTCGGTTGAGGATGAGGATGGGGGTGAGGAGGAGGGTTAGGGTGATGGTTCGGTTTAGGTTTAGTGTTATTGTTAGGGTTAGGGTTAGAGTTACTGTGAGGGTGAGTTTGGGGTTGGATGTTATGTTTAGGGTTAGGGTGGGGATTAGGGTTAATATTAGGGTTACGTTGAGGGTGAGTTTTAGGGTTAGATATAGGGTTAGGGGGATGGTTAGGGTGAGGGTTAGAGTTAGGGTAAGTGTTATGGTTAGGGTTAGAGTGAGGGTTAGATTGAGGATTAGGTTTAGGGTTAGTGTGAGGTTTAAGGTGAGGATGAGGGTTAGGGTTAGGATCAGGATGAGGGTTAGAATTAGGGTTAGGGTGAGGGCTAGGGTGAGGGTGAGGGTTAGGTTTAGGGTTAGGGTTAGGGTGAGGTTTAGGATTAGGGTGAGGCTTAGTGTTAGTGTGCGGGTTAGTGTTAGTGTTAGGGTGAGTGTTAGGGTGGGAGTAAGTGTTAGGGTGAAGGTTAGGGTTAGGGTTAGGGTTAGGGTTAGGTTTAGGGTTAGGGTGAGTGTTTGGGTTATTGTTAGGCTTTGGCTTAGGCTTAGGCTTAGGCCGAGCATGAGGGTGAGGTTTAGGGTTAGGGTTAGGGTTAGGGTGAAGGTTAGGATGAGTTTTATGGTTGGGATTAGGGTTAGGGTGAGGGCTATGATGAGTGTTAGAGTGAGGGTTAGAGTTAGGGCTAAGGTTAGGTTTAGGATTAGGGTAAGGGTGAGCGTGAGTGTGAGGGTTAGGTTAGGGTCAGGGTTAGGCTTAGATTTAGGGTGATGGTTAGGGCTAGGGTTTGGGTTAGGGTGACGGAGAGGCTGAGGATTAGGGTTAGGTTTTGTGTTAGGTTTAGAGTTAGGGTTAGTTTTTGGGTTAGGGTGAGTGTTAGGGTTAATTTGTGGGTTAGAGTTAGTGTTAGGGTTAGGGTTAGGCTTAGGCTTAGGCTGAGGGTGAGTTTGGGGGTGAGGTTTAGGGTTATGGTTAGGGTTAGGCTTGGGGTTAGGTTTATTTTTAGTCTTATGGTTAGGGTTAAGTTTGAGGTGACGGTGAGGCTGAGGGTGAGGGTTATGGTTATGGTAAGGTTAGGGTTAGTGCTATTTTAGGGTTAGGGTGATAGTTACAGTGAGATTTAGGGTGAGGGTGAAGGTTAGGTTTAGGGTGGGGTTTAGAGTTAGGGTTAGGGTGAGGGTGAGGGTGAGGTTTAGTGTTAGAATTAGGGTTACGGGGTGGGTTAGGGTGAGGTTTAGGTTTAGGTTTAGGGTTAGGGTTAGTCTTAGGTTGAGGATAAGTGTTAGGGTGAGGGTATGGGTTTGGGTGAGGGTTATGTTTAGGGTGAGGTTTAGGATTAGGGTTATTGTTAGGGTTAGGTTTAGGGTTATGGTTGCGGTGAGATTGAGGGTGAGGGTGAAATTTAGGGTTAGATATAGGGTTAGGGTGAGGGTTAGGGTGAGGGTTAGGGTTAGGCTTAGTTTGAGGGTGAGGGTAAAGTTGAGGTTTAGGGTTAGGGTTAGGGTTAGAGTTAGTGTTAGGGTTAGTGTTAGGGTTAGGTTTAGTCTTAGGGTGAGGGTAAGTGTTATGGTGAGGATATGGGTTAGGGTGAGGGTTAATGTTAGTGTGAGGGTATGGGTTAGGGTGAGGGTCATGGTTAGGGTGAGGGTTAGGATTACGGTTAGGGTTATTTTTAGGGTTAGATTTAAGGGTATGTTTGCAGTGAGGGTGAGGGTTACGGTTAGGGTGAGGTTTAGGTTTTGGGTTAGGGTTAGAGTTAGGGTTAGAGTGAAGGTGAGGTTTAGGGTTAGGGTTAGGGTTAGGGTGAGGGTTAGGTTGTGGGTTAGGGTTAGTGTTAGGGTTAGGGTTAGGTGAGTGTTAGGGAGAGGATTAGGATTAGGGTTAGTTTTAGGGATAGGATTAGGGTAAGGATGAGGGTGAGTGTGTGTGTTAGGGTTAGGTTTAGGTTTAGGCTTAGGGTTAGGCTGAGAGTTAGGTTGAGGTTGAGGGTTAGGGTTAGGGGGAGTGTTAAGATGAGGGTTAGGGTTAGGATTAGGGTTAGGGTAAGGGCTAGGGTGAAGGTGAGGTTTAGTGTTAGGGTTAGGGTGAGGTTTAGGGTTAGGGTTATGGTTAGGGTGAGCGTGAGGTTTAGTGTTAGGGTTAGGGTGAGGTTTAGGGTTATGGTTATGATTAGGGTGAGGGTGAGGTTTAGGGTTAGAATTAGGGTTAGGGTGAGGCTGAAGGTGAGGTTTAGGGTTATCGTTAGGGTTAGTGTTAGTGTTAGGTTTAGGTTTAGGTTTAGGTTGAGGGTGAGGGTGAGGGTGAGTGTTAGGTTTACGGTTAGGCTTAGGGTTAGGGTGAGTGTGAGGGTTAGGTTTAGGGTTAGAGTGAGGGTTAGGGTTAGTGTTATGAGGAGGGTTAGGATGATGGTTTGGGTTAGGATTAGGGTTGGGGTGAGGGCTAGTGTGAGTGTGAGGTTTAGGGTTAGGGTTAGGGTGAGGTTTAGGTTTAGGGTTAGAGTTAGGGTTAAGGTGAGGCTGAGGATGAGGGTTAGGGTTAGGGTTAGGATTAGGATTAGGGTAAGGTTTAGGGTGAGCATGAGGGTTAGGGTTAGGGTTAGGGTTAGTCTTAGGGTTACACTGATTGTGAGGTGAGGGTGAGGCTTAGTGTTAGGAGTAGGGTTAGGGTGAAGGTGAGCATGTGTGTTAGGGTTAGGTTTAGGGGTAGGCTTAGGGTTAGGCTGAGGGTGAGGTTGAGGGTGAAGGTTAGGTTTAGGGTGAGGGTTAGGGTAAGGGTTAGAGGGAGGGGTAGGATGAGGGTTAGGGTTAGGATTAGGGTTAGGGTGAGGGCTAGGGTGAGGGTGAGGGTGAGGGTTAAGATGAGGATTAGGGTTCAGATTAGAGTTAGGGTGTGGGCTAGGTTGAGGGTGATGTTTAGGGTTAGTTTTAGGTTGAGGTTGAGGTTTAGGGTTAGGGTTAGTGTGAGGGTTTGGATCAGAGTTAGGGTTACGCTGATGTGAGGGTTAGGGTTAGGTTGAGGGTTAGGGTTAGAATTAGGGTTAGGGTGAGGGTGAGTATTAGGATTAGGGTTAGGCTTAGGGTTAGGGTTAGGTGTAGGTTTAAGATTAGTATTATTGTTAGGGTTAGGGATAGAGTTACAGTGAGGGTGAGGTTGAGGGTTAGGGTTAGGTTTAGGGTGAGGTTTATGGTTAGTGTTAAGATTAGGGTTAGGTTGAGATTGAGGTTTAGGGTTAGATTTAGGGTTAGGGGGAGGGTTAGGTCTAGGTTTAGTGTTAGGGTTAAGGTTAGGGTGAGGGTGAGGGTGAGGGTGAGGGTTAGGTTTACGGTTAGGCTTATGCTTAGGGTTAGGCTGAGGGTGAGGGTGGGTTTGAGGATTAGGGTTAGGGTGATGGTTAGGATTAGGGTTAGGGTGAGGGCTGGGGAGAGGGTGAGGTTTAGGGTAAGTCTTAGGCTTAGGCTAAGGGTTAGGCTGAGCATGAGGTTGAGTGTGAGGGTTCGTGTTAGCATGATGATTAATTTATGGTTAGGGTGAGGGTTAGGATGAGGTTAGGGTTAGGGTGTGGGTTAGGGTGAGGATGATGGTAACGGTAAAGGTGACTTTTAGGCTGAGGGTGAGGTTTAAGATAAGGGTGAGGGTTAGGGTTAGGTTTAGGGTTAGGGTAGGTTTAGGTTTAGGTTTACCGTGTGGGTTATATTGAGGATTAGGTTTAGGGTTAGGGTGAGGGTTATGGTTAGGGTGAGGGTTAGGGTTCGGTTTAGGATTATTGTTAGTGTTAGGGTTAGGGTTATGGTTATAGTCAGGGTGAGGGTGAAGGTTAGGGTTAGGGTGAGGTTTAGTGTTAGGGTTAGGGTGAGGTTGAGGTTGAGGGGTAGAGTTAGGGTTAGGGTGAGGGTTAGGGTGAGGGTTGTGGTTAGGGTGCGGGTTAGGGTGGGGG
This sequence comes from Dipodomys merriami, assembly GCF_024711535.1. Classification (NCBI taxonomy): domain Eukaryota; kingdom Metazoa; phylum Chordata; class Mammalia; order Rodentia; family Heteromyidae; genus Dipodomys; species Dipodomys merriami. Next base: position 1,824,777 of record NW_027203137.1, read on the forward strand.
TGACGGTTAGAGTAAAGGTGAGGGTTAGGCTGAGAGTGAGGGTTACGGTAAGGGTTAGGGTTACGGTTAGGGTGAGGGTTGGGATTAGGGTTAGTTTTAGGCTTAGGCCCAGCATGAGGGTGAAGGTTAGGGTTCGAGATTGGGTGACGGTTAGGGTTAGGGTTAGGGTGAGGGTTATGATGAGGTTTAGGGTTAGGATTAGCGTTAGGGTGAGTGCTAGGGTGAGGTTTAGGGTGAGGGTTAGTGTTAGGGATAGGGTTAGGGTTACGATTAGGGTTAGGGTAAGCGTGAGTGTCAGGGTTAGGGTTATGGTTAGGCTTAGAGTTAGGGTGAGGGTTAGGGTTAGGTTTTGGTTTAGGCTGAGGTTGAGGCTGAGGATTAGGGTTAGGTTTAGGGTTAGGTTTAGGGTTGTGTTTAGGTTTAGGGTTAGTATTAGGGTTAGGGTTAGGGTTAGGGATACGGTGAGGGGTAGTGTTAGGGTTAGGCTTAGGTCTAGGCTTTGGGTTAGGCTGAGGTTGAGGGTGGAGTTGAGGATTAGGGTTAGGGTGATGGTTAGGATTAGGGTTAGGGTGAGGGCTGGGGAGAGGGTAAGGTTTAGGGTAAGATTTAGGCTTAGGCTTAGGGTTAGGCTGATCATGAGGTTGAGTGTGTGGGTTAGGGTTAGCATGATGCTTAGGATTACCGTTAGGTTGAAGGTTAGGATGAGGTTAGGGTTAGGGTTTGGGTTAGGGTTAGGAAGATGGTAAGGGTAAAGGGGAGGTTTAGGCTGAGGGTGAGGTTTAAGATAAGGGTGAAGGTTAGGGTTAGGATTAGGGTTAGGGTAGGGTTAGGTTTAGGGTAAGGGTGAGGGTTACATTGAGGATTAGGTTTAGGGTTAGGGTGTGGGTTATGGTTAGGGTGAAGGTTAGGGTTCAGGTTAGGGTTATTGTTAGAGTTAGGGTTAGAGTTACAGTGAGGTTGAGGGTGAGGGTGAAGGTTAGGTTTAGGGTGGGGTTTAGAGTTAGAGTTAGGGTTGGGTGAGGGTGAGGTTTAGGGTTAGAATTAGGGTTACTGGGTGGATTAGGATGAGGTTCAGGTTTGGGGTTAGTGTTAGAGTTAGGTTGAGGGTGAGGATTAGGTTGAGGTTTTGGGATAGGGTTAGGTTTAGGATTAGCATTAGGGTTAGGGTGAGTGTGAGGGTTAGTGTGAGGGTTAGGCTTAGGCTTAAGGTTAGGCTCAGGGTGAGGGTGGGAATGAGGATTAGGGTTAGGGTGATGTTTCGGGTTAGGGTTAGTGTTATTGTTAGGGTTAGTGTTATAGTTACGGTGAGGGTGAGGGTGTGGTTGACGGTTAGGGTTAGGGTGGGGTTTAGGGTTAGGTTTATGGTGAGGGTGAGTTTTAGGGTTAGATATAGGGTTAGGGTGAGGGTTAAGGTGAGGATTAGAGTGAGGGTTAGGGTTAAGGTTAGTGTTAGGGTTAGGTTGAGGGTGAGGGTTAGGTTGAGGTTTAGGGTTAGGATTAGGGTTAGGCTTAGTATGAGGGTTAGTGTTAGCGTTAGGGTTACTCTAAAGGTGAGGGTAAGTGTTAGGGTGAGGGTTTGGGTTAGGGTGAGGGTTATGGTTAGGGTGAGGTTTAGGATTAGGGTTAGAGTTATTGTTAGGGTTAGGGTTAGGGTTAAGATGAGAGTGAGGGTGCAGTTGAGGGTTAGGTTTAGGGTGGGGTTTAGAGTTAGGGTTAGGGTTAGGGTTAGGGTGAGGGTGAGGTTTAGGGTTAGATATAGGGTTAGGATGAGGGTTAGGGTGAGGGTTAGGGTTAGGGTTTGTGTTAGTGTTAAGTGGAGTGTGAGGGTTAAGTTGAGGTTTAGGGTTAGGGTTAGGGTTGGGGTAAGTGTGACGGTTAGTGTTAGGGTTAGGGTTAGTCTTAGGGTCAGGGCTATGGTTAGGGTGAGGGTTAGGATTTGGGTTAGGGTTATTGTTAGGGTTAGGTTTAGTGTTATGGTTGCAGTGAGAGTGAGGGTGATTGTTAGGGTTAGGGTTAGGGTGAGGTTCACGTTTTGGGTTAGGGTTAGAGTTAGGGTCAGAGTGAGGGTGAGGTTTAGTGTTAGGGTTATGGTTAGGGTGAGGGTTAGGTTGAGGGTTAGGGTTAGCATTAGTGTTAGGGTTAGGTTTAGGTGAGAGATAGGGAGAGGATTAGGATTGGAGTTAGTCTTAGGGATAGGATTAGGGTTAGGGTGAGGGTGAGTGTGAGTGTTAGGGTTAGGTTTAGGTTTAGGCTTAGCGTTAGGCTGAGGGATAGGTTGAGGGGGAGGTTTAGGTTTAGGGGGAGGATTAGGATGAGGGTTAGGGTTGGGATTAGGGTTAGGGTAAGGGCTAGGGTGAGGGTGAGGTTTAGTGTTAGGGTTAGGGTGAGGTTTAGGTTTAGGTTTAGGGTTAGGGTTAGTTCGATGGTGAGGTTTAGGGTTAGAGTTAGGGTTAGGGTGAGGCTGAAGTTGAGGATTAGGGTTATCGTTAGTGTTAGGGTTAGTGTTAGGCTTAGGTTTAGGGTTAGGGTTAGGGTGAGGGTTACGCTTAGGGTTAGGTTTAGGTTTAGGGTGACTGTGAGAGTTTGGGTTAGGGTTAGAGTTAGGCTTAGGGTTAGGCTGATTGTGACGGTGAGGGTTAGGGTTAGGGTGAGGGTTAGGGTTAGGGTTCTGAGGAGCGTTAGGATGATGGTTGGGTTAGGATTAGGGTTAGGTTGAGTTCTAGTGTGAGGGTGAGGTTTAAGTTTAGTTTTAGGGTGAGGTTTAGGGTTAAGGTTAGAGTTAGGGTTAAGGTGAAGCTAAGGGTGAGTTTTAGGGTTAGGGTTAGGATTAGGATTAGGGTAAGGGTTAGTGTGAGCATGAGGGTTAGGGTTAGGTTTAGGTTTAGGCTTAGGGTTACACTGATGGTGAGGGTGAGGGTGAAGGTTAGGGTTAGGATTAGGGTTAGGGTAAAGGTGAGCATGTGTGTTAGGGTTAGGTTTAGGGGTAGGCTTAAGGTAGGGCTGAGGGTGAGGTTGAGGGTGACGGTTAGGGTTAGGATAATGGTTAGTGTAAGGGTTAGAGGGACTGTTAGGATGAGGGTTAGGTTTAGGAATAGGGTTAGGGTGAGGGCTAGGGTGAGGGTGAGGTTTAAGGTTAGGTTTAGGGTGAGGGTTAGGGTTAGGGTTATGTTGAGGGTTTTGGTTCGGGTTATGTTTAGGTTTAGCATAAGGGTTACGGTGAGGGTGAGGGTTAGGGTTAGGTTAGGGTTAGGATTAGGGTTAGGGTGAGGGTGAGTTTGAGGGTTAGGGTTAGTGTTAGTGTGAGGGTTAGGATGAGGGTTAGGATTAGGGTAAGGGTGAGGGCTAGTGTGAGGGTGAGGTTTAGGGTTAGGGTTAGGGTGACGTTTAGGTTTAGGGTCAGGGTTAGGGTTAGGGTGAGGGAGAGTTTTAGGGTTAGATTTAGGGTTAGTGTTATGGTGAGGTTTAGTGTTATGGTTAGGGTTAGTTTTAGATTTAGGGTTAGAGTGAGGGTTAGGGTGAGTGTGAGGGTTTGGCTTAGGGTTAGTATAGGGTTAGGGTAAGGGTTAGGGTGAGTGTGAGGGTTAGGGTTAGGGTTAGGGTTAGGCTAGGTTTAGGCTTAGGGTGAGGGTGAGGGTGAAGGTTAGGGTTAATGTGAGGGTTAGGGTTAGGGTTATGGTGAGCGTGAGGGTTAGGTTTAAGTTGACAATTAGGGTTAGGGTTAGTATTAGGGTTAGGGTAAGGGTTAGGGTGAGGGTGAGGGTTAAGATGAGGATTAGGGTTCGGATTAGAGTTAGGGTGAGGGCTAGGTTGAGGCTGAGGCATAGGGTTTGTGTTAGCTTGAGGTTTAGGGTTAGGGTTAGGGTTAGGGTGAGGGTTTGGATGAGATTTAGGGTTAGGTGAGGGTGAGTGTTAGGAATAGGGTTAGGCTTAGGCTTAGGGTTAGGGTTACGATTAGGGTTATTGTTAGGGTTAGGGTTAGAGTTACAGTGAGGGTGAGGGTGAGGGTTAGGGTTAGTTTTAGGGTGAGGTTTAGGGTTAGGGTTAGGATTAGGGTTAGGGTGAGAGTGAGGTTTAAGTTTAGATTTAGGGTTAGGGGGAGGGTTAGTTCGAGGGTTAGTGTTAGGGTTAGTGTTAGGTTTAAGTTTAGGGTGAGGGTTAGGTTGAGTTTTAAGGTTAGGTTTAGGGTTAGGGTTAGAATTAAGGTTAGGGTGAGGGTGAGTGTGAGGGTTCGGTTTAAGGTTAGGCTTAGGGTTAGGGTTAGGCTGAGCGTGAGTGTGTGGTTGAGTATTAGGGTTAGGGTGATGGTTAGGATTAGGGTTAGGGTGAGTGCTGGGGAGAGGGTGAGGTTTAGGGTAAGTCTTAGGCTTAGGCTTAGGGTTAGGCTGAGCATGAGGTTGAGTGTGAGGGTTAGTGTTAGCATGATGGTTAATTTTAAGGTTAGGGTGAGGGTTAGGATGAGGTTAGGGTTAGGGTGTGGGTTAGGGTGAGGAGGATGGTAAGGGTAAAGTTGACTTTTAGGCTGAGGGTGAGGGTTAACATAAGGGTGAGGTTTAGGGTTAGGTTTAGGGTTAGGGTTAATGATAGGGTGAAAGTGAGGGTGAGTTTTAGGATTAGAGTTAGGTTTAAGGAGAGGCTGAGGGTGAGGGTTAGGGTTAGGGGTAGGATTAGGATTAGGGTAAGGGTTAGGGTGAGTGTGAGGGTTAGGGTTAGTGTTAGGGTCAGGCTTTTGGTTACACTGAGTTTGAGGGTGAGGGTGAGGGTTAGGGTCAGGATTTGGATTAGTGTGAGGGTGATTGTGTGTGTTAGGGTTGGTTTAGCGTTAGGCTTAGGGTTAGGCTGAGGGTGAGGTTGAGGTTGAGGGTTAGGTTTAGGGTGAGGGTTGGCTTAAGAGTTAGGGATAGGGTTACGATGAGGGTTAAGGTTAGGATTAAGGTTAGGGTGAGGGCTAGGTTGAGGGTGAGGTTTAGCGTTAGGTTTAGGGTGAGGTTTTAGGTTTGGGTTAGTTTTAGGTTGAGAGTTACGTTTCGGGTTATGTTTAGGGTTAGGATGAGGGTTAGGGTAAGGATTAAGGTGAGGGTGAGGGTTAGGATTTGATTGAGGGTTAGGCTTACGATTGGGGTTAGGATGAGGTTTAGGGTGAGGGTGAGGTTTAAGGTTAGGTTTAGGATTAGGATTACGGTTACGGTTAGTGTGAGTGTGAGGGTTATGGATAGATTTAGGGTTAGGCTGAGGGTGAGGGTGAAGGTGAGGTTAGGGTTAGGTTGAGGTTTAGGTTTAGGGTTAGGTTTAGGGTTAGGGTGATCCTGAGATTTAGTGTTAAAGGTAGGGTTAAGTTGAAGCTGAGGGTGAGGGTTAGGGTTAGGGTTACGTTTAGGCTTAGGGTTAGGCTGAGGGTGAGGGTCGGGCTGAGGATTAGAGTTAACCTTAGGGTTAGGCTTCCTGTTAGGTTTATTTCTAGTGTTATGGTTAGGGTTAAGTTTGCAGTGAGGCTGAGGCTGAGTGAGAGAGTTATGGTTAGGGTTATTGTTAGGGTTAAGGTTTGTGTTATTGTTAGGGTTAGGCTTAGAGTTACGGTTAGGTTGAGGGTTAGGGTGAAGTTTAGGGTTAGGGTGCGGTTTAGGGTTATTGTTAGGGTTAGACTGAAGGTGAGGGTGGGGGTGAGGATTAGGGTTAGGATGAGGCTGATTGTGTGTGTTAGGGTTTGGTTTAGGGTTAGGCTTAGGGTTAGGCAGAGTGGGAGGTTGAGGGGGAGGGATAGAGTTAGAGGGAGTCTTAGTATGAGGGTTAGGTTTAGGATTAGGTTTATGGTAAGGGCTAGGGTGAGGGTGAGGTTTAGGGTTAGGGTTAGGGTGAGGGTTAGGGTTATGGTTAGGGTTAGGGTTAGGGTTAGGGTTAGGGTGAGGGTTAGGGTGAGGGTGAGGGTTAGGGTTAGGGTTAGGATTAGGATTACGGTTAGGGTTAGGGTGAGTGTGAGGGTTATGGTTAGGTTTAGGCTGAGGGTGTGGGTGAGGGTGAGGTTAGGATTAGGGTGAGGTATAGGTTTAGGGTTAGGGTGAGCATGAGGTTTAGTGTTAGAGGTAGGGTTAAGGTGAGGCTGAGGGTGAGGGTTAGGGTTAGGGCTAGGATTAGGATTAGGGTAAGGGTTAGGGTGAGCTTGAGGGTTAGGGTTAGGGTTAGGGTTATGCTTAAGGTTACAGTGTGGATGAGGGTGAGTGCTAGTGTTAGGGTTAGGATTAGGATTAGGGTAAGGGTTAAGGTGAGGTTTAGGGTTAGGCATAGGTTAGGGAGAGGGTGAGGTTTAGGGTTTGAATTAGGGTAAGGTGAGGCTGAGGGTGAGGGTTAGGTTTAGGGATAGGATTAGGATTACAGTAAGGGTTAGGGTGAGTGTGAGGGTTAGGGTTAGTGTCAGCTTTAGGGTTAGGGTGAGATTTATGGTTCAGGTTAATCTTAGGATTAGAGTGAGGTTTAGGTTTAGGGTTACCTTGAGCATGAGGTTTAGGGTTAGGTTGAGGTTTAGGGTTAGGTTTAGGGTTCTGGTGAGGATAGGCTTAGGGTTATTGTTAGGGTTAGGGTTAGTGTTAGGGTGAGGCTAAGTTTAGGGTGAGGGTTTTTTTTAGGGTGAGGGTTAGGATTAGGGTTAGGGTTATTGTTAGGGTTAGGGTTAGGCTTAGGTTAAGAGTTAGGGGGAGGGTTAGGGATAGGATTAGGGTTAGGGTTAGGATTAGGGTTAGGGTGAGGGTGAGGGTGTGTGTTAGGTTTAGGTTTAGGGTTAGGGTTAGGGTTACGTTGAGGGTGAGGTTGAGGGTGAGGGTTAGGGTTAGGGTGAGGGTAATGGTAAGGGTTAGGGGGAGGGTTAGGATGAGGGTTAGTGTTAGGATTAGGGTTAGGGTGAGGGCTCGGGTGAGCATGAGGTTTAGGTTGAGAGTTAGGGTGAGGGTTAGGGTTAGGTTTAGGGTGAGAGTTTTATTTCGGGTTAGTTGAGGGTTAGGGTAAGAGTTACGGTGAGGGTCAGGGTTAGGTTTAGGTTGAGGGTTAGGGTTCGGATTAGCGTTAGGGTGAGGGTGAGGCTGAGGGTTAGGGTTAGTGTTTTGATGAAGGTTAGGATGAGGGGTAGGGTTAGGATTAGTGTTAGGGTGAGGGCTTGGGTGAGGGTGAGGTTTAAGGTTAGGGTTAGGGTGAGGTTTAGGGTTAGGTTGAGTTATAGGGATAGGGTTAGGTTTAGGGTAGTGTCAGGTTGAGGTTTAGGGTTAGAGACAGTTTTAGGTTGAGGCTGAGCATGAGGGTTAGGGTTAGGATTAATGTTAGGGTTAGGCTTAAGTTGAGGGTTAGGGTGAGGGTGAGGTTTAGGGTTAGGGGGAGGGTTAGGATGAGGGTTAGTGTTAGGATTAGGGTTAGGGTTTGGGCTAGGGAGAGGGTGAAGTTTAGGGTTAGGGTTAGGGTTAGGGTTGGGGTTAGGGTGAAGTTGAGGTTTAAGGTTAGAGTTAAGGTTAGGGTTCACCTGAGGGTGAGGTTTAGGGTTAGGGTTAGGGTTAGGTTGAGGGTGAGGTTTAGTTTGAGGTTTAGGGATAGGATTAGGTTTAGGATTAGGGTTAGGGTGAGGCTGAGTTTGAGGGTTAGGGTGAGGGTTAGGCTTAGGCTTAGGGTTAGGCTGAGGGTGAGGGTGGGTGTGAGGATTAGGGTTAGGGTGATGGTTAGGGTTAGTGTTATTTTTAGTGTTAGGGTTTGATTTAGCGTGGGAGTGGGGTTGCGGCTGAGGTTTAGGGTTAGGGTTAGTGTGGGGTTCATGGTTACGGTTAGGTTTAGGGTTAGGTTGAGGATGAGGTTGAGGGTTAGATATAGGATTAGAGGGAGAGTTACAGTGAGGGTTAGGATTAGGGTTAGGGTGAGGCGGAGTGTTAGCATTAGGGTATGGTTATTGTTTGGGTTAGGTTTAGGGTTAGGATTAGTGTTATTGTTAGGGTTAGTGTTAGAGTTATGGTGAGGGTGAGTGTGAGGGTGTGGGTTAGGTTTAGGGTTAGGGTTAGGCTTAGGCATAGTTTTAGCCTGAGTGTGAGGGTGGGCGTGAGGATTAGGGTTAGGGTGATATTTAGTGTTAGGGATAGGGTGAGGGTTAGTGTTAGGGTTAGGGTTAGAGTTAGGGTTAGAGTGAGGGTGTGGTTTAGGGGTACAGTTATGGATAGGGTGAGGGTTAGGTTTAGGGTTAGGGTTATGGTGGAGTTGACCGTAAGGGTAAAGGTGAGGTTTAGGGTGAGGGTGAGGGTTAAGGTATGGTTGAGAGTTAGGGTTAAGGTGAGGTTTAGCATTAGGGTCAGGGTGAGGGTGAGGGTTAGATTGAGGATTAGTGTTAGAGTTAGTGTGAGGTTTAGGTTGAGGATGAGGGTAAGGGTTAGGGTGTGGGCTAGAGTGAGGGTGGGTTTAGGGTTAGTGTTACGGTGGGGTTTAGGGCTAGGGTGATGGTTAGTGTTATTGTGAGGGTTAGTTTTAGAGTTAGCGTGAATGTTAGGTTTAGGGTTAGTGTTAGGGTGAGGGTGAGGGTGAGGGTTAGAGTTAGGGTTAGGATGAGGTTTAGTGATAGGGTTAGGGTTAGGGTTAGGTTCAGGATTAAGTTCAGTGTTTGAGTTAGGTTTAGGGTGAGGCTGAGGGTGAGGTTGAGGGTTAGGATGAATGTTAAGGTTATTCTTAAGATGAGGGTTAGGTTGAGGGTGAGGGTTTGGGTTAGGGTTAGGAGTAGGATTAGGCTTAGGGTTAGGGTGAGTGTGAGGATTAGGGTAAGGGTTAGGGTTAGGCTTAGGGTTAGGATGAGGGTGAGGGTGAGGGTCAGGGTTAGGGTGAGGGTGATATTTAGGGTTAGGATTAGGGTGAGTGTGAGGTTTAGGGTTAGGTTTAGGTTTAGGTTTAGGCTGAGCATGAGGGTGAGGGTTAGGGTTATGGTGAGGTTTAGGGTTAGGGTTATGGGGAGGGTTAGGAGGAGAGTTAGGGTTAGGATTAGGGTTAGAGTTAGGGTTAAAGTGAGGCTGAGGGTGAGGCTTAGGGTTAGGGTTAGGATAAGGATTAGGGTAAGGTCGAGGTTGAGTGTGAGGGTTAGGGTTAGGGTTAGGTTTAGGCTTAGGGTTACACTGATGGTGAGGGTGAGGGTGAGGGTTAGGGTTAGGATTAGGGTTAGGGTGAGAGTTAGGGTTCAAGTTAAGTTTAGGTTTAGGGTGTGGGTTACGGTTAGGGTTACGTGGAGTGTGAGGTTTATGGTTTGGTTGAGGGTTAGTGTTAGGGTTAGGGTTAGGATGAGATTACGGTTAGGGTTAGTGTGAGGGTTAGTGTTAGGGTTAGGTTTAGTGTTAGGGTGAGGGTAAATGTTAGGGTGAGGGTTTGCGTTAGGGTGAGGGTCATGGTTAGGTTGAGGGTTAGGATTAGGGTTCGGGTTATTATTTGGGATAGGTTTAGGTTTATGGTTATGTTGAGGGTGAGGTTGAGGGTTAGGGTTAGGGTTAGGTTGAGGTTTAGGGTTTGGTTTAGGGTTAGAGTTAGGTTTAGGGTGAGGGTGAGGTTTAGGTTTATAGTTAGGGTGAGGGTTAGGTTGAAGTTTAGGTTTAGGGTTAGGGTTAGGATTAGGGTTAGGGTGATGGTGAGTGTGTGTGTTTGGGTTAGGTTTAGGGTTAGGCTTAGGGCTAGGCTGAGGGTGAGGTTTAGGGTTAGAGTTAGGGTAAGGGTGAGGCTGATCTTGAGGTTTAGGGTTAGGTTTAGTGTTAGATTTCGGGTTACTCTGAGGGTTAGACTGAGTGTGAGGGTTATGCTTAGTGTTAGGATTAGGTTTAGGGTAAGGGTTAGTGTGAGTGTGAGGGTTAGGGTTAGGTTTAGGCTGAGGCTTAGGATTAGGCTGAGGGTGAGGGTGAGGGTGAGTTTAGGTTTACGATTAGGGTGAGAGTTAGTGTTCGGTTAAGTTTAGGGTTAGGGTGAGGGTTAGATTTAGGGTAAGGGTTAAGGTTAAAGTTAGGTTTAGGGTGAGGTTTAGGTTTGGGTTATGATCAGAGTTAGGGTTAGGGTGAGGGTGAGGTTTAGGGTTAGAGTTAGGGGTAGTGTTTGGGTTAGGGATAGGGTTAGGGTTAGGGTTAGGGTTAGGGTTAGGCTAAGGTTTAGGCTTAGGCTTAGGCCGAGCATGAGGGGGAGGGTTAGGGTTAGGGTTAGGGTGAGGGTTAGGGTGAGGATTAGGTTTAGGGTGAGGGTAAGGATTAAGGTTAGGCTTAGGTTTAGGGTGATGGTTAGGGTTAGGGTTTGGGTTAGGATGAGGGTGAGGCTGAGGATTAGGGTTAGGTTTAGTGTTAGGTTTAGAGTTTGGTTTAGGGTTAGTGTCAGTGTTGGGGTTTGTGTTAGGGTTACAGTGAGGGTTAGGTTTAGGGTTAGGGTTAGGTTTAGGCTGAGGGTGAGGGTGGGGGTAAGGATTAGAGTTAGGTTTAGGGTTAGGGTTAGGGTTATTGTTAGTGTTATGGTCAGGGTTAAGTTTGTAGTGAGGGTGAGGCTGAGGTTGAGGGTTATGTTTAGGATTAGGGTTATGGTTAGTGTTATTGTTAGGGTTATGGTTAGACTTATGGTGAGGTTGAGGGTGAAGTTGAGGGTTAGGGTTAGGGTGAGGTTTAGGGTTAAGGTTAGGGTTAGGTTGAGGTTGAAATTTAGCGTTACAGATAGGGTTGGGGGAGGGTTAGGGTGAGGTTTAGGGTTAGCGTTAGTGTTAGGGTTAGGGTGAGGGTTAGGGTTAGGTTGAGGTTTAGGGATAGGGTTAGTTTTAGGATTAGAGTTAGGATGAGGGTGAGTGTAATGGTTAGGGTGAGGGTTAGGCTTAGGTTTAGGGTTAGGCAGAGGATGAGGTTGGGGGTGAGGATTACGGTTAGGGAGATGTTTCATTTTAGGGTTAGTGTCATTGTTAGGGTTAGGGTTAGAGTTACAGTGAGGGTGAGGGTGCGGGTGAGTGTTAGGTTTAGGGTTTTGATGGGGTATAGGGTTAGGGTTAGGTTTACAGTTAGGGTGAGGTTGAGGTTTAGGGTTTGATATAGGGTTAGGGAGAGGGTTCGGGTGAGGGTTAGGGTTAGGGTTAGTGTTAGGTTTAGGGTGAGGGTGTGGTTTAGGGTTAGATATAGAGTTACGGGGAGGGTTAGGGTTAGGGGGAGGTTTAGGGTTAGGGTTAGGGTGAGGGTTAGGATTAGGGTTGGGGTTAGAGTTACAGTGAGGGTGAGGTTGATGGTGACTGTGAGGGTTAGGGTTAGGTTTAGGGGTAGGCTTAGGTTTAGGCTTAGGATTAGGCTGAGGGTGAATGTGAGGGTGAGGGTTAGGGTTAGGGTGACGGTTAGGGTTAGGGTTATGGGGAAGCTTAGAATGAGGGTTAGGGTTAGGATTAGGGTTAGGGTGAGGGCTAGGGTTAGGGTTAGGGTTAGGTTGAGGATGAGGTTTAGGGTTAGAGTTAGGGTTAAGGTGAGGCTGAGGTTGAGGGTGAGGGTTAGGGTTACGGTTAGGGTTAGGATTAGGATTTGGGAAAGGGTTAGTGTGAGTGTGAGGGTTAGGGTTAGGGTTAGGCTTAGGCTTAGGATTACACTGAGAGTGAGGGTGAGGGTTAGGGTTAGTGTATGGGTTAGGGTTAGGGTTAGGGTGAGAGTTAGGGTTCCGGTTATTTTAGGTTTCGGGTGAGGTTTAGGGTTAGGCTTAAATTGTGCATGAGTGTTAGGGTTAGTTTGAGGGTTAGGGTTAGGGTTAGGGTTAGGGTGAGGTTTAGTGTTAGAGTTAGGATGAGGGTTAGAGTGACGATTAGGGTTAGGATTAGGGTTAGGTTGAGGGCTAGGGTGAGGGTGAGGGTTAGGGTTAGTGTTAGGGTGAGGTTTAGGTTTAGGGTTAGGGTTAGGGTTAGGGTTAGGATTAGGGTTAGGGTGAGGGCAAGAGTGAGGGTGAGGGTGAGGGTTAGAGTTAGGGTTAGCGTGAGGTTTAGGGTCTGGGTTAGGGTTAGAGTTAGGGTGAGGGTGAGGGTGAGTTTTAGGGTTAGAGTCAGGGTTAGGGTGAGGGTTAGTTTGAGGGTTAGTGTTAGGGTTAGTGTTAGGGTTAGGGTTACGTTGAGATTTAGAGGGAGGGTAAGGGTTAGTGATAGGGTAAGGGATAGGATTAGGGTTAGGGTTAGGATTAGGTTTGGTGTAAGGGCTAAGTTGAGGGTGAGGTTTAGGGTTAGGGTTATGGTGAAGTTTTGGGTTCGGGATAGGGTTAGGTTAAGTGAGAGGGTGAGGTTTAGGGTTAGAGTTAAGGTTTGGGTGAGGCTGAGAGTGAGGGTTAGGTTTAGGGTTAGTGTGAGGGTTAGGGTTAAGTTTAGGGTGAAGGTGAGTTTGAGGATGAGGGTTAGGATTAGGGTGAGGTTGAGGGTTTGGTTTAGGTGGAGGGTTAGGTTGAGGTTAGGGTTAGGGTTAGGGTTAGGCAAAGGATGAGGATGTGGGTGAGGGTTAGGTTTAGGTTGAGGGAAGGTTTTAGGATTTTGGGAGGGTTAGGATGAGGGTTAGGGTTAGGATTAGGGTTAGGGTGAGGGCTAGGGTAAGGGTGAGGTTTAGGTTTAGGTTTAGCGGAAGCATTAGGGTTAGGGTTAGGGTTAGGGTGAGGCTAAGATTTAGAGTTAGGGTTAAGCTTAGGCTTAGGTTTAGGCTGAGGCTGACGTTGAGGGTGAGGGTTAGGGTTAGGGTGAGGATGAGCGTTAGGATTAGGGTGAGGTTTAGGGTGAGGGTGAGGTTAAGGCTTAGGGTTAGGATTAGGATTATGATATGGGTTAGGGTTAGTGTGACATTTAGGGTTAGGGTTAGGCTTAGCCTTAGGTTTAGGCTGAGGGTGAGGGTGAGGGTGAGGGCTAGGGTTAGGGTGCGGCTTAGGGTTAGGGTTAGGGTGAGAGTTAGGGTTCGGTTAAATTTAGGGTTAGGGTGAGCATTAGGGTTAGGATTCGGTTTAGGGTGAGGGCTAGGGTGAGGCTGAGGGTTAGGGTTAGTGTTAGGGTAAGATTTAGGCTTAGGGTTAGAGTTAGTGTGAGGGTTAGGGTTAGGATTAGGGTTAGGGTGAGTGTGATAGTTAGAATTAGGTTTAGGTTTAGCAATAGGGTTATGTTTATCGTAAGGATTAGTGATATTGTTAGGGTTAGGTTTAGTATTAGGTTTAGGGTGAATTTGAGGTTTAGGGTTAGATTTAGGGTTAGTTGTTGGGTTAGGACGAGGGTTAGGGTTAGGGTTACTGTTAAGCTTAAGGTTAGGGTGAGTGTTAGGTTGAGGTTTAGGGTTAAGGTTAGGGTTAGGTTTAGGATTAGGGTTAGGGTTAGGGTGAGTGTGATGGTTAGGGTTAGGCTTAGGCGTAGGGTTAGGCTGAGAGTGCAGGGGGTGAGAATTAGGGGTATGGTGATGGTTAGGTTTAGGCTTAGTGTGAGGGTTAGGATGAGGGTTAGGGTTAGGATTCGGTTTAGGGTGAGGCTAGGGTGAGGGTGAGGGTTAGGGTTAGGGTTAGGGTGTGGTTTAGTGTTAGGGATAGGATTAGAGTTAAGGTTAGCCTGAGGGTGAGGTTTAGGGGTAGAGTTAGGGTTAGGGTTAGGGTTAGGGTTTGGATGAGGGTTAGAGTGGGGGTGAAGGTAAGGGTAAACTTGAGGATTAGGCTAGGGTGAGATTTAGAGGGAGGGTAAGGGTTAGTGTTAGGGTAAGGGATAGGATTAGGGTTAGGGTTAGGATTAGGTTTGGTGTAAGGGGTAAGGTGAGGGGGAGGTTTAGGGTTAGGGTTATGATGAGGTTTAGATTTCAGGTTAGGGTTAGTGTTAGTGAGAGGGTGAGGTTTAGGGTTAGAGTTAGGGTTAGGGTGAGGCTGAGAGTGAGGGTTAGGGTTAGGGTTAATGTGAGGGTTAGGGTTAGGTTTAGGGTGAAGGTGAGGTTGAGGATGATGGTTAGGGTTAGGGTGAGGTTGAGGGTTTGGTTTAGGTGGAGGGTTAGGTTGAGGGTTAGGGTTAGGGTTAGGGTTAGGCTAAGGATGAGGATTTGGGTGATGGTTAGGGTTAGGGTGAGGGATTGGGTTAGGGTTTTGGGGAGGGTTAGGATGAGGGTTAGGGTTAGGATTTGGGTTAGGGTGAGGGCTAGGGTGGGGGTGAAGTTTAGCGTTAGGTTTAGGGTAAGCTCTAGGGTGAGGGTTAGGGTTAGGTTTAGTGTGAGGTTGAGGTTTAGATTGAGGATTAGTGTTAGGGTTAGTGTGAGGTTTAAGGTGAGGATGAGGGTTAGTGTTAGGTTGAGGGCTAGGGTGAGGGGGATGGGTAGGGTTAGTGTTAGGGTGAGGTTTAGGGTAAAGGTTTTGGTTACGATTAATGTTAGGGTTAGGCTTAAGGTGATGGTTAGGGTGAGGGTGAGGGTTAGGGTTAGGTTTACTATTAGGATTAGGGTTAAGGTTAGGGTGAGTGTGAGGGTTAGGGTTGGGGTTACGGTTAGGCTGAGGGTGAGGGTGAGGCTTAAGGTTAGGGTGAGGTTTAGGGTTAGAGTTAGGGTGAGAGTTAGGTTTCGGGTTAAGTTAAGGGTTAGGGTGAGAGTTAGGTTAAGGGTTACAGTGAGGGTGAGCGTTAGGGTTAGTTTGAGGGTTAAGGTTAGGGTTAGGCTTAAGATGAGAGTGAGGTTTATAGTTAGAGTTAGGTTTAGGGTGAGGCTGATGGTGTGGGTTGGGGTTAAGGTTAGTGTTAGAGTTAGGGTTACGGTGAGGATTAGGGTGAGGTTGAGGGTTAGCCTTAATGTTAGGTTTAGGATTAGGGTAATTGTTATGGTGAGTGTGACTTTAGGGTTAAGGGTTAGGTTAAGGTTTAGGGTTAAGGTGAGGGGGAGGGTTAGAATTAGGGTTAGGGTTAGGGCTAGGGTGAGGGTGAGGGTTAGAGTTAGGGTTAGGGTTAGGTTTAGGGTTAGGATTAGGGTTACTGTGAGGGTATGTTAGGGTTAGGGTTAGGGTTAGGCTTAGGCTTAGGGTTAGGCTGAGGTTGAAGGTGGGGTTGAGGATTAGGGCTAGAGTGATGGTTGGGGTTAGGGTTAGGGTAATAATTAGGATGAGGGTTAGTCTTAGGATTAGGGTTAGGGTGAGGGCTACGGTGAGGGTGAGGGTTAGGGTTAGGGTGAAGGTTAGATTGAGGATTATGGTTAGTGTTAGGTTTAGTGTGAGGTTGAGGGTTAGGATGAGGTTTTGGGTTAGGGTGAGGATGATGGTAAGGTTAAAGGTGAGGTTTAGGCTGAGGGTTAGAGTTAAGAAAAGGGTGAGGATTAGGGTTAGGTTTAGGATTATGGTAAGGGTTAAGTGCAGGGTTAGGGGGAGAGTTAGATTGAGGATTAGGTTTAGTGTTAGTGTGAGGTTCAGGGTGAGGTTGAGGGTTAGGGTGAGGGTGAGGGTTAGGGTGAAGGTTATGATTAGGGTGAGGGTTAGCATTAGGGATAGGGTTATTGTTAGGTTTGGCGTTACGGTTACGGTGAGGGTGAGGGTGAGATTTCTGGTTAGGGTGTGGTTTAGTGTTAGTGTTAGGGTTAGAGTTAGGGTTACCGTGAGGTTGAGGTTTAGGGGTAGAGGTAGGGGAAGGGTGAGGGTTAGGATGAGGGTTCGGTTAGGGTGAGGTTTATGGTGGGGGTAAAGGTAAGGGCAAAGCTGAGGGTTAGGCTGAGGGTGAGGGTTACGGTTATGGTGAGGTTTAGGGTTAGGTGGAGGGTTAGGTTTAGTGTTAGGGTGAGGGTAAGGGTTAGATTGAGGATTATTGTTAAGGTTAGTGTGAGGTTTAGGGTGAGGATGAGGTTTAGGGTTAGGGTGAGGGCTAGGGTGAGGTCAGGGTTAGGGTTAGTGTTAGGGTGAGGTTTAGGTTTAGGGTGATGGTTAGGGTTAGTGTAAGCATTAGTGTTAGAGTTAGGGTTAGTGTTAGGGTGAGGGTAAATATTAGGGTGAGGGTTAGGGTTAGGGTGAGGGTTATGCTTACGGTGAGGGTTAGGGTTAGGCTTAGGGTTATTGTTAGGGTTAGGGTTAGGGTTAGGGTTAGGGTGAGGGTGAGGATTAGGGTTAGGGTTAGTTTGAGGTTTAGGTTTAGGGTTAGGGTTAGATTTAGGGTTAGGTTGAGGGTGAGGTTTAGGGTTAGAGTTAGGGTTAGTGTTAGGTTTAGGAATAAGGTGAGGGTAAGGGTTAAGGTGAGGCTTAGGCTTAGGCTTAGGCTTAGGCCAACCATGAGGGTTATGGTTAGGGTTAGGTTTAGGATGAGGGTTAGGTTTGGGGTGAGGTTTACAATGAGGTTTAGGGTTAGGATTAGGTTTAGGGTGAGGGCTAGTGTGAGGGTTAGTGTGAGGGTTCGGGTTAGGGATAGGGTTAGGTTTAGGATTTGCGTTAGGGTGAGGGTGAGTGTGAGTTTTAGGGTTATGGTTAGGGTTATTGTTAGTGTTATGGTTAGGGTTAGGTTTGCGGTGAAGTTGAGGCTGAGGGTGAGGTTTATGTTTAGGTTTAGGGTTAGGGTTAGGGTTAGTGTTATTGTTAGGGTTAGGGTTAGTGTTAGGATGAGGGTAAATGTTAGGATGAGGGTTAAGGTTAGGGTGAGGATTATGATTAGGGTGAGGGTTAGGGTTAGGTTTAGGGTTTTTGTTAGGTTTAGTGTTACAGTTAGGTTTACAGTGAAGGTGAGGGTGAGGGTTAGGATTAGGATGAGGCTTAGGTTTAGGGTTAGGGTCAGTTAGGGTTAGGGTGAGGGTGAGGTTTAGGGTTAGAGTTAGGGATAGTGTTAAGGTTAGGGATAGGGTGAGGGTTAGGGTTAGGTTTAGGCTTAGGGTTAGGCTTAGGCTTAGGCGGAGCATGAGGGTGAGGTTTAGGGTTAGGGTTAGGGTGAGGGTTAGGATGAGGTTTAGGGTTAGGATTAGGTTTAGGGTGAGGGCTAGCATTAGGGTTAGGCTTAGAGTTAGGGTGAGGGTTAGAGTTAGGATTTGGGTTAGGGTGAGAGTGAGGCTGAGGTTGAGGGTTATGGTTAGGTTTAGGCTTAGGCTTAGGGTTAGGCTGAGGGTGAGGGTGGAGGTGAGGAATAGGTTTTGGATGATGGTTAGGGTTATCGTTATGGTGAGGGTTAGGATGAAGTTTAGGGTTAGGATTAGGTTTAGGGTGAGGTTGAGGGTTAGGGTTAAAGTTATGCTTAGGCTTAGGGTTAGGCTGAGGGTGAGAGTTGGGGTTAGGGTGATGGATACGGGTAGGGTTAGGTTGTGTGTTAGGATGAGGGTTAGGGTTAGGGTTAGGGTGAGTGTTAGGGTTCGGTTTAAATTTAGGGTTAGGGTTATAGTTAGTGTTAGGGTGAGGGTGAGTGTGTGGGTTACGGTTAGGTTTAGGGTTAGTCTTAGGGTTAGCCTTAGGGTTAGGTTGAGTGGGAGGTTTAGGGTTAGGTTGAGGGTTAGGTTTAGGGTTAGGTTGAGGGTTAGGATGTGGGTTAGGTTTAAGATTAGGGTTAGGGTGACGGCTAGGGTGAGGGTGAGGTTTAGGGTTAGGGTTAGGGTGAGGTTTAGGGTTAGGGTTAGGTTTAGGGTCACTGTGAGTTTGTAGTTTAGTGTTAGATATAGGGTTAGGGTGAGGTTTAGGGTGAGGGTTCAGGTTAGTGTTAGGTTTAGGTTTAGGGTGATGGTTAGGGTGAGGGTGTGTGTTAGGGTTAGGGTTAGGATTAGGATTGGGGTTAGGGAGAGGGTCAGTGTGAGGATTAGGATTAGGTATAGTGTTAGTCTTAGGGTTAGGCTGAGGGTGAGGGTGAGGGTTAGGTTTAGGGTTAAGGTGAGGGTTAGGGTTAAGGTTATGGTGAGAGTTAGGTTTCGGTTAAGTTTAGGCTTAGGGTGAGGGTTAGGTTGCGGGTGTCGTTAAGGTTAAAGGTGAGTGTTAGGCTGAGGGTGAGGGTTACTGTAAGGGTGAGGGTTAAGGTTAGGCTGAGGGTTAGGTTAAGGGTTAGGGTTAGGGTTATTGTGAGGGTGAGGGTTAGATTTAGGATTAGGGTTAGGGTTAGTGTGAGGTTTATGGTGAGGTGGAGATTTATGCTTAGGGTGAGGGTTAGGGTTAGAATTAGGGTTAGGGTGAATGTTAGGGTTAGGCTTAGTGTTAGGGTGAGGTTTAGGGTTATGGTTAGGGTTAGGGTTAGTGTGAGGGTTAGTGTTAGTTTGAGGGTATGTTTTAGGGAGAGTTTTAGGGTTAGGGTGAGGGTTATGGTTAGGGTGAGGTTTAGGGTTAAGGTAAGGGTTATTGCTAGGTTTAGGGTTACCGTTACTGTGAGGGTGAAGGTGAAGGTGAGGTTTAGGGTTAGGGTTAGGGTGAGAAATAGGTTTAGCGTTATTGTTAGAGTTAGGGTTAGGGTGAAGGTGAGGATGAGGTTTAGGGTTAGGCTTAGGGTGAGGTTTCGGGTTTGGGTTAGGGTTAGAGTTAGGTTTAGGTTGAGGGTGAGGTTTAGGGTTAGAGCTAGGGTTAGGGTGACGGTTTTTTTGAGGGTTAGGGTTAGTGTTAGGGTTAGCGTTAGGATGAGAGTTAGGCGGAGGTTTATGGTTACATTTAGTTTTAGGATTAGGGTTAGGGTGAGGGTGAGTGTGTGTGTGAGTGTTAGGTTTAGCGTTAGGCTTAGGGTTAGGCTGAGGGTGAGTTTGATAGTGAGGGTTAGGGTTAGGGTTAGTGTTAGGGTTAGGGTTCGGGTGAGTGTTAGTGTGAGGGTGAGGGATAGGGATAGGGTTAGGATTAGGATTAGGGTTATGGTTAGGGTGAGTGTGAGGGTTAGGGTTAGGATTAGGTTTAGTCTTAAGGTTAGGCTGAGTGTGAGGGTGAGGGTTAGGGTGATGGATAGGGATAGGGTTAGGGTTAGGTTGAGGTTTACTGTTAGGGTTAGAGTTAGCGTTAGTGTTAGTGTTAGGGTTAGGGTGAGAGTTAGGGAGAGGGTTTGGGTTAGGGTTTCAGTTAGGGTTAAGTTTTAGCATTAGGGGTAGGGTGAGGGTGATATTTAGCGATAGAATTAGGGTTAGGGTGAGGCTGAGGGAGAGAGTTAGGGTTAGTTTTAGGTATACACTTAGGGTTAGGCTGAGGGTGAGTGTGTGTGTTAGGGTTAGGTTTAGGGTTAGGCTTAGGGTTAGGCTGAGGTTGAGGTTGAGGGTGAGAAAGGTAATGTTAAGGTGAGGGTTAGTCATAGGGTTAAGGGGAGGTTTAGGGTTAGGATTAGGGTTTGGATGAGCGCTAGGTTGAGGGTGAGGGTTAGGGTGAGGGTGAGGATGAGGTTTAGGTTTAGGGTTAGGGTTAGGGTGAGGCTGAGGGTGTGGTTTAGGGTTAGGGTTAATGTTAGGGTTAGGGTTAAGGTGAGGGTTAGGGTTAGGGTAGGGTTAGGGTTAGGGTTAGGGTTAGGATTAGGGTAAACGTGAGGGTGAGTATGTGTGTTACGGTTAGGTTTAGGGTTAGGCTGAGGGTGAGGTTGAGGGTGAGGGTTAACGTTAGGGTAAGTGTTAGGGTGAGGTTTAGGGTTAGGGTTAGGGGGAGGGTTAGGATTAGGGTTAGGGTTAGGGTTAGGGTTAGGGTGAGGGCTAGGTCGAGGGTAAGGTTTAGGTTGAGGGTTAAATGAGGTTTAGGTTTAGGGTGAGTGTTAGGATGAGGATGAGGTTTAGGGTTCCAGTTAGGGTTAGGATGAGACTGAGGTGAGGGATAGGGTTAGCGTTCGTGTTAGGGTTAGGGTTAAGGTGAGGGTTAGGTTGAGGGTGAGGGTTATGGTTAGGGTTAGGATTAGGATTAAGGTTAGGTTTAGGGTGAGGTTTAGTGTTAGGATTAGGGTTAGGGTTATGGTGATGGTTAGGTTGAGGGTAATGTTTAGGGTTATGGTTAGGCTTAGGCTTAGGGTTAGGCTGAGGGTGAGAGTTCGGGTGAGGGTTCGGGTTAGGGTGAGGGTTAAGGTTAGGTTGAGAGTTAGGGATTTGGTTAAGTTTACGGTTAGATTGATGTTTAGGGTAAGGATTTTGGTGATGGTGATGGTTAGGGTTACTTTGAGGGTCAGTGTGAGGTTTAGGATAAAGTTTAGGGCAAGGTTTTGGCTTAGGCTTAGGCTGAGTGTGAGGTTGAGGTTGAGGGTTATGGTTACGGTGATGGTTAAGTTTAAGTTTATGGTGTTGGTTAGGATGAGTTTTAGGGTTAGGGTGAGGTTTAGGTTGAGGTTTAGGCTGAGGTTGAGGGTTAAGATAAGGGCGAGTGTTAGGGCTAGGTTTAGGGTTAGGGTGAGGGTTAGGGTTAGGGTTAGGGTGAGGGTTAGATTGAGGATTATGTTTAGGGTTAGTGGGAGGTTTAGGGAGAGGATGAGGGTTAGGGTTAGGGTGAGCATGAGGGTTAGAATTAGGGTTAGGGTGAGGGCTAGGGTGAGGATGAGGGTTAGGGTTAGGTTGAGGGCTAGGTTGAGGGTGAGGGTTATAATTAGGGTTAGGGTGAGGGCTAGGGTGAGGTTGAGGTTTAGGGTTAGGGTGAGGTTTAGGATTGGGGTGAGGGTTAGGGTTAGTGTGAGGGTTAGTGTTAGTTTTAGGGTTAGGGTTAGGGTGAGGGTAAGTGTTAGGGTGAGGGTTAGGGGTAGGGTGAGGATTATGCTTAGGGTGAGGGTTAAGGTTAGGGTTATTGTTAGGGTTAGGGTTACGGTTACTTTTTCGATGAGCGTGAAGGTTAGGGTTAGGGGGAGGAGGAGATTTAGGGTTAGAGTTAGGGTTTGGATGAGGCTGAGGTTGAGGGTTAGGGTTTGGATTATTGGGTTAGGGGAGGAGGAGATTTAGGGTTAGAGTTAGCGTTAGGATAAGGCTGAGGTTGAGGGTTAGGGTTTGGGTTATTGTTAGGGTTAGGGTGAGGGTGAGGGTTAGGGTGAGGGTTAGGGTTATGTTGAGTGTTAGGATAAGTTTTAGGGTTATTATTAGGGTTAGGTTGAAGGCTAGCATGAGGGTTAAAGTGAGGGTAAGGTTTAGGGATAACATTAGGATTAGGATTAGGGTTATGGTGAAGGTGAGTGTGGAGGTTAGGTTTAGGGTCAGGCTTAGTGTTAGGGTGAGAGTTAGGGTTAGGGTTTCGGTTAGGGTAAGGGTAAGGCTGAGATTTAGGGTTTGGTTCTGGTTTAGTGTTAGGTTTAGGGTTAGGTTTAAGGTGATGGTTAGGGTTAGGGTTAGGGTTAGGCTTAGGGATAGGCTGAGGATGAGGGTGTGGGTTAGGGTTAGTGTTTGGGTTAGGGTGAGGGTCAGGCTTTGGATTAAGGTTATGTTTAGGGTTAGGGTTAGGTTTAGTGTTAGGCTTAGGCTTAGGGTTAAGGTTAGCGTGAGGTTTAGGGTTAGATATAGGGTTAGGGGGAGGGTTAGGACAAGGTTTAGGAATACGGTTAGTGTTAGGGTTAGGGTAAGGGTGAGGGTTAGGTTGAGGTTTAGGCTACTGGTTAGGGTTAGGGTTAGTGTGAGGGTTAGTGTTAGGGTTAGGGTTAGTGTTAGCGTGAGGGTAAGTGTTAGGGCGAGGGTTTGGGTTAGGGTGAGGGTTTTGGTTTGGTTGAGGGTTAGGATTAGCTTTAGGGTTATTGTTAGGGTTAGGTTTAGGGTTACGGTTACGGTGAGGGTGAGTGTGAGGGTTAGGTTTAGGGTTAGGGTGAGGTTTAGTGTTTGGGTTAGGGTTAGAGTAAAGGTTAGGTTGATGGTGAGGATTAGGGATAGATTTAGGGTTTTGCTGAGGGTTAGGTTGAGGTTTGTGGTTAGGGTTAGTGTTAGGTTTAGGGTTAGGGTTAGCGTTAGGGTTATGGTGTGGGTGAGGTTTAGTGTTAGAATTAGGGTTAGGGTGAGGCTGAGTGTGAGGGTTAGTTTCAGGGTTAGATTTAGGGTTAAGGTGAGGGTTGGGGTGAGGGTGAGGTTTAGGGCTAGGGTTAGAATTAGGATTAGGTTTAGGGATTAGGATGAGTGTGAGGGTTAGCTTTAGGGTTAGGGTTATCCTTAGGTTTAGTCTGAGGGTGAGGGTGAGGGTTAGGTTTGGGGTGAGGTTAGGGTTAGGGTTAGGGTGAGGTTTAGTTTTAGATTTAGGGTTAGGGTGATGGTGAGGTTTAGGGTTAGAGTTAGGTTTAGGGTGAGGGTGAGTGTGAGGGTTAGGTTTAGGGTTAATATTAAGCATAGGTTTAGGTTGAGGGTGAGGGTGAGTCTTAGGGTTAAGGTTAGGATGAGGTTTAGGTTTAGGGTTAGGGTTAGAATTAGTGTTAGGGTGAGAGTGAGATTTAGGGTTAGAGTTAGGGTTAGGGTGCGGGATAGGGTTAGGTTGAGAGTTAGGTTTAGGGTTAGGCTTAGGCTTAGGCTCAGTCTGAGCATGAGGGTGAGGGTTAGCATTAGGTTTAGGTTGATGGTTGAGGTTAGGTTTAGTGTTATTGATAGGGTTAGGGTTAGAGTTACGGTGAGGGTGAGGGTGCGGGTGAGGGTTAGGTTTAGGGTTAGTGTGGGGTTTATGGGTAAGGTTAGGGTTAGGGTTAGTCTGAGGGTGAGGTTGAGGGTGAAGAATAGGGTTAGAGTGATGGTTAGGCTTATGGTGAGGGTGAGGGTAAGGATTAGGGTTAGGACTAGGGTGAGGGTTAAGGTGAGAGTGATGGTAAGCATAAAGGTCAGGATTAGGCTGAGGCTTAGGGTTAAGATAAGGTTGAGGGTAAGTGTTAGGATGAGGGTTAGGTTTAGGGTGATTGTTATGGTTAGGGTGAGGGTAAGAGTTAGGGTTACGGATATTGTTAGGGTTAGGATTAGGGTTACCCTTACAGTGAGGGTGAGGGTAAGGGTTAGGTTTAGGGTGAGGTTTAGGGTTAAGGTTATGGTTAGAGTTTGAGTTAGGTTTAGGTTCGGGTTAGGGTGAAGGCTATGGTGAGGGTGAGGGTTAGGGTTAGGGTTAGGATTAACATTAGGGTGAGGGTGAGTGTGTGTGTTAGGTTTAGGTTTAGGGTTAGGCTTAGGGTTAGGCTAAGGGTGAGGTTGAGGATGAGGGTTAGGGTTAGGGTGAGGGTTAGGGTTAGGGTAAGTTTGAGGGTGAGTGTGTGGGTTAGGGTTAAGTTTAGGGTTAGGCTTAGGGTTAGACTAACGGTGAGGTTAGGGGTGAGGTTTAGGGTTAGGTTGATGGTTAGATTTAGGGTTAGGGTGAGGGTTAGGATGAGGGTTAAGGTTCGGATTAGGGTTAGGGTGAAGGCTAGGGTGAGGGTGAGTTTTAGGGTTAGGGTGAGGGTTAGGGTGAGGGTCAGGTTTAGGGTTAGAGTTAGGGTTAGGGTGAGGTAAAGGTTGAGGTTTAAGGTTAGGATTAGTGGTAGGGTTAGGGTGAGGGTGAGAGTTAGGGTTAGGATGAGATTTAGGTTTAGGGTGAGAGTTAGGGTTAGGGTTACGTTGGGGTCAGGTTTAGGGTTAGGTTGAGGGTTAGAATTAGGTTTAGGGTTAGGTTGAGGGTTAGGGTTAGGTTTAGGGTGAGGTTTTGGAATAGGTTTAAGGTTACAATTAGGTTTAGGGTGAGTGCTAGGGTGAGGTTGAGGGTTATTGTTAGGGTTATGGTGAGGTTTAGGGTTTGGGTTAGTGTTACGGTGAGTGTGAGGGTTAGGTTAAGGGTGAGGGTTAGGGTTATGATTAGGGTGAGGGTGAGGGTTAGGATTAGGGTTAGGGTTAGAGTTACAGTGAGGGTGAGAGTGAGGGTGAGGTTAAGGATCAGGTTTAGGGTGAGGTTTAGTGTTAGGGTTATGGTTAGGGTGAGGGTGACGTTTAGGGTTAGAGTTAGGGTTAGTTGGAGGGTTAGGGTGAGCATTAGTGTTAGGGTTAGGGTTAGGGTTAGGGTGAGTGTTAGACTGAGGTTTAATTTTAGGGTTAGGTTTAGGTTTAGGATTAGGTTTTTGGTGAGGGTGAGTGTGAGCGTTAAGGTTAGGGTTCGGCTTAGGGTTAGGGTTAGGCTGAGGGTATGGGTGGGGATGAGGATTAGGTTTAGAAAGATGGTTAGGTTTATGGTTAAGTTAAGGGTTAGGAAGAGGGTTAGGGTTAGGGTAAGGGTGAGTTTTAGGGTTAGGCCAAGGCTTTGGCTTAGGTTTAGGCTGAGGCTGGGGGTGAGGGTGAGCGTTAGGGTTAGGGTGATGGTTGGGGTTACCGTTAGGGTTAGGGTTAGGATGAGGATTAGTTTTATGTTAAAGGTTGGTGAGAGGGTGATGGTAAGGGTAAAGGTGAGTGTTAGGCTGAGGGTGAGGTTTACGGTAAGGGTGAGTGTTAGGGTTAGTGTGAGGGTGAGGTTGAGATTGAGGATTACTGTTAGGGTTAGTGTGAGGTTTAGGGTGAGGATGAGGGTGAGGGTTAGGTTGAGGGCTAGGTTGAGGTTGAGGGTTAGGGTTAGGGTGAAGTTTAGGGTTAGGGTGATGGTTAGGGTTAGTGTGAGGGTTAGTGTTAGGTTGAGTGTTAGTGTTAGGGTGAGGGTAAGTGTTAGGGTGAGGGTTAGGGTTACGCTGAAGGTTATGCTTAGGATGAGGGTTTGGGTTATGGTTAGGGTTATTGTTAGAGTTAAGGTTAGGGTTACGCTCACCGTGAGGGTGAGGGTTAGGGTTAGGATGAGGTTTAGGTTTAGGGTTAGGGTTAGAATTAGGGTTAGGGTGAGGGTGAGGTTTAGGGTTAGAGTTAGGTTTAGTTTTATTGTTGGGGTTAGGGTGATGTTTAGGGTTAGTGTTAGGCTTAGTCTTAGGCTTAAGCTTAGGCCGAGCACAAGGGTGATTGTTAGGGTTCGGGTTAATGTGGGGTTTAGGGTTAGGTTTAGGGTGAGTGTGAGGTTGAGGGTTACATATAGCGTTAGGGAGAGGGTTAGGGTGAAGTTTAGGGTTAGTGTTAGGGTGAGGGTAAGTGTTAGGATGAGGGTTAGGAATAGGGTTAAGGTTATTCTTATTGTGAGTTTTAGGGTTGCGGTTACGGTGAGGGTGAGGATGAGGGTTAGGGTTAGGGTAAGAGTGAGGTTTAGGGTTTGGGTTAATGTTAGAGTTGGGTTTAGGGTCAGGGTGAGGTTTAGGTTAGAGTTAGGATTAGGGTGAGGGTTAGTTTGAGGGTTAGGGTTAGTGTTACTGTTAAGGTTAGCGTTCGGGTGAGAGTTAAGGGGAGGGTTAGAGTTAGGGTTAGGGTTAGGATTAGAGTTAGGGTGAGGGTGAGGGTTATGGTTAAAGTGAGTGTTGGGGTTAGGATTAAAGTGAGGGTTAGGGTGAGGGTTAGGCTTAGGCTTAGGGTTTGGTTATGGGCTATGGTGAGTGTGAGTGTTAGGGTTAGGTTTAGGGTGACGGGTAGGTTGAGGGTTACTCTTCTTGTTAGGGTTAGGGTTAGGGTTAGGTTTAGGTTTAATATTAGGCAGAGGGTGAGGGTGAGGGTGAGGGTTAGGGTTAGGGTGAGGGTGAGGTTTAGGTTTAGAATTAGCGTTAGGGTGAGGGTTAGTGTGAGGGTTAGTGTTAGGGTTAGTGTTACAGTTAGGGTTAGGGTTAGGGTGAGGGTCAGGGTCAGGGTTAATCTTTGGCTTAGGGTGAGGTCAGGGTCAGGGTTAATCTTTGGCTTAGGCTGAGCATGAGGGTGAGGGTGAGGTTTAGGGTTAGCATTAGTGTTAGGATGAGGGTTAGAGTGAGGGTGAGGGTTAGGGTTAGCATTAGGGTGAGGTTTAGGGTTAGGTTTAGGGTTAGCGTTATGGTGAGGGTGAGAGTTAGGGTTAGGGTTAGGGTTAGGGTGAGGGTGAGGGTTAGTATTAGGGATAGGGTTAGAGTTATAGTGAGGGTGAGGGTGACGGTGAGGGTTAGGATCAGGGTTAGGGTGAGGTTTATTGTAAGGGTTATGGATAGGGTGAGGGTGTGGTTTAGGGTTAGAGTTACGGTTAGGGGGAGGGTTAGGGTTAGGGTTAGTGTTAGGGTTAGGGTTAGGGGGAGGGTTAGGTTGAGGTATAATGTTAGGATTAGGGTTAGTTTTAGGATAAGGTTTACAGTGAGGGTGAGTGTGAGGGTTAGGCTTAGGGTTCGGCTTAGGCTTAGGTTAGGCTGAGGGTATGGGTGGGGATGAGGATTAGGTTTAGAAAGATGGTTAGGGTTATGGTTAGGTTAAGTGTTAGGATGAGGGTTAGGTTTAGGATTATTGTTAGGGTGAGGGCTAGGGTGAGGGTGAGGGTTAGGGTTAGGGTTAGGCTTAGGCTTAGGGTTAGGTTGAGGCTGAGGGTGAGGGTTAGGATTAGGGTGATGTTTTGTGTTATCATTAGGGTGAGTGATTGGATGAGGATTAGGGTTAGGGTGAGGGTGAGGTTCAGGGTCACGGTAAGGGTAAAGGTGAGGGTTAGGCTGAGCGTGCGGTTTAGGTCAAAGGTGAGGGTTACGGTTAGGGTGAGGTTGAGGGTTAGATTGAGGATTTGTGTTATGTTTAGTGTGAGTTTTAGGGTGAGGATGAGGGTTAGGGTTTGGTTGAGGGCTAGGTTCAGGGTGAGGTTTAGGGTTAGGGTGAGGTTTTTGGTTAGTGTGAGGGTTAGGTTTAGTGGGAGGGTTAGTGTTAGGGTTAGGGTTAGTGTTAGGATGAGGGTAAGTGTTAGGGTGAGGGTTAGGTTTAGGGTGAAGGTTATGGTTAGGATGAAGTTTAGGGTTAGTGTTAGGGTTATTGTTAGGTTTTGGGTTAGGGTTACACTTACGGTGAGGATGAGGGTGAGGGTGAGGGTTAGGGTTAGGATGAGGCTTAGGTTTAGGGTTATGGTTAGTGTTAAGGTTAGGGTGAGGGTGAGGTTTAGGGTTAGAGTTAGGTTTTGTGTTAGTGTTGGGGTTTTGGTGAGGGTTAGGGTTAGGGTTAAGCTTAGGCTTAGGCTTAGGCTGAGCATGAGGGTGAGGGTTAGCGTTAGGGTTAGGGTGGGGTTTAGGTTTAGGGTTATGGTGAGTGTGAGGGTGAGGTTGAGGGTTAGATATAACTTTAAGGGGGGGTTAGGGTGAGGGTTATGTTTAGGGTTAGTGTGATGGTCTGGGTTAGGTTGAGATTTAGGGTTAGGGTTAGGGCTTGGATTTGTGTGAGGGTTATTGTTAGGGTTAGGGTTAGTGTATGGGTGAGGGTAAGTAATAGGGTGATGGTTTGGGTTAGGGTGAGAGTTATGGTTAGGGTGAGGGTTTGGAATAGGTTTAGGGTTATTGTTAGGGTTAGGTTTAGGGTTATGGTTACAGTGAGGTTGAGGTGAGGGTTAGGTTTAGGAGTAATGGTAGGTTTAGGATTAGGTTTAGGGTAGAGTGAGTGTGAAGGTTAGGGTTAAGGTTAGGGTTGGGCTTAGGGTTAGGGTGAGTGTTCGGGTTAGAGTTTAGGGTAGGGTGGGGGTGAAGCTGATAATGAGGGTTAGGGTTAGGGTGAGGTTTAGGGTTTGGGTTAGGGTTAGAGTTAGGGTTAACATGATGGTGAGGTTTAGGTTTAGAGTTAGGGTTAAGGTGATGGTTAAGTTGAGGGTTAGGTTTAGTGTTCGTGCTAAGGTTAGGTTTAGGGTGAGAGTTAGGGGGAGGGTTAGGGTTAGGGTTAGCATTAGTGTTAGTGTGAGGGTGAGTGTGTGTTAGGGATAGGTTTAGGGTTAGGCTTAGGGTTAGGCTGAGGGTGATGGTGAGGTTTAGGGTTAGGGTGAGGGTTAGGGTTAGGTTTATTTTGAGGTTTAGTGTTAGGGTTAGAGTTAGGGTTAGGGTGAGGTTGAGGTTTAGGGGTAGATTTAGGGTTAGTTTGAGGTTTAGGTTTAGGATTAGGGTTAGGGTGAGGGCTAGGGTGAGGGTTATGGTGAGGTTTAGGTTTAGGAGTAATGGTAGGTTTAGGATTAGGTTTAGGGTAGAGTGAGTGTGAAGGTTAGGGTTAAGGTTAGGGTTGGGCTTAGGGTTAGGGTGAGTGTTCGGGTTAGAGTTTAGGGTAGGGTGGGGGTGAAGCTGATAATGAGGGTTAGGTTTAGGGTTAGGGTTAGGTTTAGGGTTAGGGTTAGGGTTAGGGTTTCGGTGAGGGTTAGTCTGAGAGTTATGGTTAGGCTTAGGGTTAGGCTGAGGCTGAGGGTGGGGGTGAGGATTAGGGTTAAAGTGATGGTTAGGGTTAGGGTTAGTGTTAGTGTTAGGGTTTTGGTTAGAATTATGGTGAGGTTGAGGGTGCGGGTTAGGGATAGGTTGGGGTTTAGGGTTAGGGTCAGGGTTAGGGTTAGGCTGAGGGTGAGGTTTAGGGTTAGATATAGGCTTAGGGTTAGGGTGAGGTTTAGGGTTAGGGTTTGGGTTACGGTGAGGGTGAGGCTGAGGATTAGGGTTAGATTTAGGGTTAGGGTTAATTCTCTTTAGGGTTAGGGTTAGGGTTACGGTGAGGTTTAGGGTTAGGCTTAGGGTTAGGGTTAGTGTGAGAGTTAGTGTTAGGGTTAGCTTTAGTTTTAGGGTGAGGGTAAGTGTTAGGGTTAGATTTTGGGTTAGGGTGATCGTTAGGATTAGGGTGAGGGTTAGGATTAGTGTTAGGGTTATTGTTAGGGTCAGGTTTAGTTTTAGGCTGAGGGTGAGGGTGAGGGTTAGTTTTATGGTGAAGTTTAGTGTTTGGGTTAGGGTTAGAGTTAGGTTTAGGGTGAGGGTGAGGTTTAGGGTTAGAGTTAGGGTTAAGGGTGAGGGTTAGGTTGAGGGTTAGGGGTAGTGTTAGTGTTAGGGTTAGGGTTAGGGTGAGAATTAGGGGAGGCTTAGGTTTAGGGTTAGGATTAGGGTAAAGTTGAGGGTGAATATTTGTGTTAGGGTTAGGTTTAGGGTTAGGCTTAGGGTTACGCTGAGGGTGAGGTTGAGTGTGAGCATTAGCATTAGGGTGAGGGTTAGGGTTAGGATTAGGGTTAGGGTGAGTGCTAGTTTGAGGGTGAGGTTTAGGTTTAGGGTATGGGGGAGATTTAGGTTTAGGGTGAGGATTAGGATGAGGGTGGGGTTTAGGGTTACAGTTATGGTTAGGATGAGAGTGAGGGTGAGGGTTAGTGTTAGGGTGAGTGTTAGGGTGAGGGTGAGGGTTAGGTTTAGGGTTAGGATTAAGATTAAGGTTAGGGTTAGAGTGAGGTTTAGTGTTAGGATTAGGATTAGGGTGAGGGCTAGGGTGAGGGTGAGGTTTAGGGTTAGGTTTTGGGTGATGTTTAGGGTTAGGGTTAGGGTTAGGGTGGGGGGAGGAGGAGCTTTAGGGTTAGAGTTAGGGTTAGAGTGAGGCTGAGGGTGAGGGTTAGGGTTAGGGTTAGTGTTAGAGTTAGGTTTAGGGTGAGGGTTAGGGTGAGGGTGAGGGTTAGGCTTAGGGTTAGGATTAGGATTAGGGTGAGGGTTAGGGTGAGTGTGAGGGTTAGGGTTAAGGTGAGGATAAGCTTTAGGATGTGGGTTAGGGTTAGGGTGAAGGATATGGATCGGATGAGGTATAGGGTTAGGGTTAGGGTTATTGTAAGGGTTAGGTTTAGGGTTATGGTGACTGTGAAGGTGAGGGTGAGGGTTAGGATTAGGGTTAGGGTCAGGTTTAGGTTTAGGGTTAGGGTTAGGGTTAGGTTTAGGTTTAGGTTTAGGGTTAGGTTGAGGGTGAGTGTTAGGGTAATTGTTAGTGTTATGGTTTGGGTTAAGTTTGCTGTGAATGTGAGGCTGAGGGTTAGGGTTATGTTTAGGCTTAGGGTGAGGTTTTGGGTGAGGGTGAGGGTTAGGGTTAAGGTTAGGATTAGGTCTACGGTTAAGGTGACTGTGTGTGTGAGGGTTAAGGTTAGGGTTCAGGTTAGGATTAGAGTTAGGCTGAGGGTGAGGTTGAGGGTTAGGTTTCGGTTGAGGTTTGGGGTTAGGTTTAGAGTGAGAGTTAGGGTGAGGGTTAGGCTTAGGCTTAGGTTTAGGGTGTGGGCTAGGGTGAGGTTTAGGGGTAGGGGTAGGATTAGGATTAGGGTGAGGGTTAGGGTTATTGTTAGTGTTATGGTTTGGGTTATGTTTGCTGGGAATGTGAGGCTGAGGTTGAGGGTTATGATTATGGTTATGTTAGGGTTAGTGTTAGGGTAAGGGTGAGGGTTAGGGTATAGGGTGAGGGTAAGGGTTAGATTGAGGATTAGTGTTAGGGTTAGTGTGAGGTTTAGGGTGAGGGTTAGTGCTATGGTTAGGATTAGGGTTAGGGTGAGGGTGTGTGGTAGGATTAGGTATAGGGTTAGGGTTAGGGTTAGGTTTAGGTTTAGGATTAGTGTTATTGTTAGGGTTCGAGTTAGAGTTAAAGTGAGGCTGAAGGTGAGGGTGAGGTTTAGGGGTAGGGTTAGGGTGAGGCTTAGGATAAGGTTTAGGGTTAGGATTAGGGTTAGCGTGAGGGCTAGGCTGAGGGTTAATATGAAGCATAGGTTTAGGGATAGGGTTAGGTATAGGATTATGGTTATGGTGAGGGTTAGTGTGAGCGTTAGGGTTAGGGTTAGATTTAGGGTTAGGGTGAGGGTAAGGGTTAGGGTTTGGGTTAGGGTGAGCTTGAGGCTGAGGATTAGGTTTTGGTTCAGGGTTAGGGTTTGGGTTAGGGTTAGGGTTAAGGTGATGGTTAGGGTTAGGGTTAGGTTTAGGCTTAGGTTTAGGCTGAGGGTGAGGGTGTGGGTGAGGATTAGTGTTTGAGTTAGGGTGAGGGTGAGGGTGAGGATTAGGGTGAGGTTTACTGTTAGGGTAAGGTTTAGAGTTATGGTGAGTGTGATGGTTAGGGTTAGGTTTAGGTTTAGGTTTATTGTTAGGTTAAGGGTTAGAGTGAAGTTGAGAGTAAGGGTGAAGGTGAGGATTCAGTTTAGTGTTAGGGTGAGGTTTAGGTTTAGAGTTAGGGTTAGTGTGAGGGTTAAGGTTAGGGTTAGTGTGAGGTTTAGGATTAGGTTTAGGGTTAGGATTAGGGTCAGTTTGAGGGCTAGGGTGAGGGTTAGGTTTAGGATTAGGGTTAGGGTGAGGTTGAGTGTGAGGGTTAGGGTTAGGGTTAGGCTTAGGATTAGGGTGAGGGTTAGGGTTATTGTTTGGGTTAGGGTGACATTGAGGTTGAGGATTAGGGTTAGGGTTAGGTAAGGGTTAGGGTTAGGTTTGGGGTTAGTGTTAGAGTTTCGGTTAGGGTTAGGGTTAAGTTTAGGGTTTGGGTTACGGTGAGGTTTAGGGTCAGTGTTATGGTTAGGCTTAGGGTTAGTCTGAGGGTGAGGTTGGGGGTGAGGATTAGGTAAGGGTTAGGGTTAGGATTAGGGTTAGTGTTAGGGTTAGGTTGAGTGTGCGGTTTAGGCTTAGGGTTAGAATTAGGATTAGGGTTAGGCTTAGGGTGAGTGTGAGGGTTAGGGTTAAGGTTATGATTAAGCTTAGGCTTAGGCTGAGGCTGAGGGTGATGGTGAGGATTAGGGTTAGAGTGAGGTTTAGGGTTAGCTTTAGGGTGAGAGTTAGGGTTCGGGTTAAATTTAGGATTAGCGTGAGGGTTAGGGTAAGGGTTTTGGTGAGGGTGAGGGTTAGAGTTAGTTTGAGAGTTTGGGTTAGGCTTAGGGTGATGGTGAGGATGAGGGTTAGGGTTAGTGATAGGGTGAGGTTTAGGATGAGGGTTAGGGTTGGGATTAGAGTTAGGGTGAGGGCTATGGGGAGGGTGAGCTTTAGGGTTAGGGTTGTGGTGAGTTTTAGGGTTAGAGTTTTGGTTAGGTTTAGGGTGAGGGTGAGGTTTAGGGTTTGAGTTAGTATTAGGTTGAAGCGGATTTTGAGGGTTAGGGTTAGGGTTAGTGTTAGGTTTAGGTTGAGGGTTAGGAGGAGAATTAGGGTTAAGATTAGGGTTAGGGTGAGGGTTTGGATGAGGGTTAAGGTTATGGTGAGGGTGAGGGTTAGGGTAATGGTTAGGATTAGGTTTAGGGTGAAGGTGTGTTTTAGGATTAGGGTTAGGGTTAGATTTAGTTTTAGGATTAGTGTTATTGTTAGGGTTAGAGTTAGAGTTAAATTGAGGGTGAGGGTGAGGGTGAGGCTTAGGGTTAGTGTTAGGGTGAGGTTTAGGGTTAGGGTTAGGATTAGGGTTAGGGTGAGTGTCAGGTTTATGGTTATATTTAGAGTTGGGGGAGGGTTAGTTCGTGGGTTAGGGTTACTGTTAGTGTTAGCGTTAAGTTTAGGGTGAGGATTAGGTTGACGTTAAGGGTTAGGGGTAGATTTAGGTTTATGATTAGTGTTAGGGTGAGGGTGAGGGTTAGGGTTATTTTTAGGCTTAGGTTTTGGGTTACAGTTACGGTGACAGTGAGGGTGAGGGTTAAGGTTAGCTATAGAGTTAGGGTTAGGTTGAGGCTTACGTTGAGGGTTAGGTTTAGGGTTAGTTTTAGGGTTAGATTTAGGGTGAGAGTTAGGGGGAGGTTTAGGGTCATGGTTTGGGTTAGGGTTAGGATTAGCTTTATGGTGAGGGTGAGTGTGTGTGTTAGGGTTAGGTTTAGGGTTTGGCTTAGGTTTAGACTGAGGGTGAGGTTTAGGGTGAGGGTAAGGGATAGGTTGAGGGTTAGGTTTAAGGTTCGCGTGAGGGTTTGCGTGAGGGTTAGGGTTACAGTGAGGTTGAAGTTTAGCATTAGTGTGAGGGTTAGGGTTAGGATTAGGGTTAGGGTGAGTGTAGGTGTTAGGATTAGGCTTAGGTTTAGGGTTAGGGTTAGGTTTAGGGTTAGGATTAGTTTTATTGTTACGGTTAGGATTAGAATTACTGTGAGGGTTAGGGTGAGGGTGAGGGTTAGGGTTAGGTTTAGGGTGAGGTTTAGGTTTAGGGTTAGGATTAGGGATAGGGTAAAGGTGAGGTTTATGGTTATACTTAGAGTTAGGGGGAGGTTTAGGATGAGGGTTAGGGTTAGGGTTAGTGTTATGGTTAGGGTTAAGGTGAGGGTTAGGTTGAGGTTTAGGTTTAGGGTTAGGGGGAGGTTTAAGGTTAGGGTTAGGGTTAGGGTGAGGGTGGGGTTTAACGTTAGAGTTAGGGTTAGGGTGAGTCTGAGGGTGAGGGTTAGATTTAGGCTTAGTGTTAGGGATAGGGTGAGGATTAGGGTGAGGGTGAGGGTTAGGCTTAGGGATAGGGTTTGGTTTAGGATTAGGATTAGGCTGAGGGTGAGTGTGAGAGTTAGGGTTAGGGTTAGAGTTAGGATTAGGGTTAGGATGAGGGTTAGGGTTCGGGTTAGGGTTAGGGTGCGGGTGAGGCTAAGGGTTATGGTTTGGTTTAGGGTTATGGTTATGGTTAGGGTTAGGGTTAGTTTTAGTGTTACAGTGAGGGTTAGGGTTAGGTTTAGGGTTAGGATTAGGCTTAGGTTTAGGCTGTGTGTGACAGTGGGGGTGAGGATTAGGGTTAGGGTTAGGGTTAGTGTTAGTGTTACGGTGAGGGTTAGGGTTAGGTTTAGGGTTAGGATTAGGCTTAAGTTTAGGGTTAGTGTGACAGTCGGGGTGACGATTAGGGTTAGGGTTAGGGTTAGGGTTAGTGATAGGGTTATTTTTAGTGTTATGGTTTGGGTTAAGTTTGCGGTGAGGGTGATGCTGAGGGTGAGGTTTATGGTTAGGGTTAAGGTTAGGGTTAGGATTAGGGTTAGGTTTAGGATTAGGCTGAGTGTGATTGTGGGGGTGAGGATTAGAGTTATGGTTAGGGTTATTTTTAGTGTTGTGGTTAGGGTTAAGTTTGCAGTGAGGGTGAGGCTGAGGGTGAGGGTTATGATGAGGGTTAGGGTAAGTTTAGGGTTAGTGTTATTGTTAGGGTA
Organism: Dipodomys merriami; assembly: GCF_024711535.1. NCBI lineage: Eukaryota > Metazoa > Chordata > Mammalia > Rodentia > Heteromyidae > Dipodomys > Dipodomys merriami. The sequence goes on from NW_027203137.1 coordinate 1,858,434, forward strand.
AGGGATAGAGTTATGGTGAGGTTGGGGTTGAGGGTGAGGGTTAGGATTAGGGTTAGGGTGATGGTTAGGTTTAGGTTTAGGATGAGGGTTAGGGTTAGGATTAGAGTTTGGGTGACAGCTAGGTTGTGGGTGAGGGTTAGGGTTAGGGTGATAGTTAGGTTTACGGTTGGGGTGAGTGTTAGGATGAGGTTTAGTGTTAGGTTGAGGGTTATGGTGAGGATGATGGTTAAGGCAAAGGTGAGGTTTAGGCTGAGGGTGAGGGATTCGTTAAGGGTGAGGGTTAGGGTTTGTTTTAGAGTTAGGATAAGGGTTAGGGTTAGGGTTAAGATAAGGGTTAGATTGGGGATTAGGTTTAGGGTTAGTGTGAGGTTTAGGGTGAGGATGAGGGTTAGGGTTAGGGTGAGTGTGAGAGTTAGAATTAGGGTTTGGTTGAGGGCTAGGGTGAGGGTAAGGGTGAGGGACATGCTTAGGGTTAGGCTGAGGTTTATGGTTTGGGTTAGGGTTAGAGTTAGTTTTAGGATGACGGTGAGGTTTAGGGTTAGAGTTAGGGTTAGGGTTAGGGTTAGGGTGAGGTTTAGGATTAGGGTGAGGGTTAGGATTAGTGTGATCGTGAGTGTTAGGGTGAGGGTTAGTGTTAGGGTGAGGGTAAGCTTTATGGTGAGGGTTAGGGTTAGGGTGAGGGTTCTGTTTAGGGTTAGGATTATGGTGAGGTTGAGGGTGAGGTTTAGGGTTAGATATAGGTTTAGGGGGAGGGTTAGGTTTAGGGTGAGGGTTAGGCTTTCAGTTAGGATTAGGATTAGGATAAGGGTTAAGCTGAGTGTGAAGGTTAGGGTTCTGGTTAGGCTTAGGGTTAGGCTGAGGGTGAGGGTGATGGTTAGGGTTAGGATTAGGGTTCGGGTTAAGTTTAGGGTTAGGATTAGGGATAGGTTTAGGTTGAGGATTAGTGTTAGGGTTTGGGTTAAGGTGAGCGTTAGGGTTACGGTTAGTGTTATTGTTAGGGTTAGGGTTAGAGTTTCGGTGAGGGTGAGGTTGAGGGTGAGGGTTAGGGTCATGTTTAGGGTGAGGTGTAGGTTTAGGGGTAGGATTAGGGTTAGGATGAGGGTTAGGTTTAGGGTTATATTTAGGGTTAGGGGGAGGGTTAGTTCATGGGTTACAGTTAGTGTTAGGGTTAAAGTTAGGGTGAGGGTCAGGTTGAGGTTAAGGTGTAGGGTTAGCTTTAGGGTTAGGATTAAGGTTAGGGTGAGGGTGAGGGTGTGAGTTAGGGTAAGCTTAGACTTAGGCTTAGGGGTAGGTTGAGGGTGAGGGTGGGGTTGAGGATTAGGATTAGGATGATGGTAGGGTTAGGATTAGAGTAAGGGTAAGGATGAGAGTTAGGGTTAAGATTAGTGTTATGGTGAGGGCGAGGGTGAGGGTGAGGGTTAGGGTAAGGGTTAGGCTTCGCTTAGGGTTAGGCTGAGCATAAGGTTGAGGGTGAGTTTTAGGGTTAGGGTGAAGTTTTGTTTTACGGTTAGGGTGAGGGTTAGAATGAGGTTTAAGGTTAGGGGGAGGGTTAGGGTGGGGATGATGGTAAGGGTAATGATGAGCTTTAGGCTGAGGCTGAGGGTTAAAAGAAGGGAGAGTGTTAGGGTTATGCTTAGTGTTAGGTAAGGGTTAGGGTTAGGGTTAGGGTGAGGGTTAGATTGAGGATTAGGATTCGGCTTAGTGTGAGGTTTAGGGTGAGGATGAGGGTTAGGGTTAGGGTGAGCATGAGGGTTAGAATTAGGGTTAGGGTGAGGGCTAGGGTGAGGGTGAGGGTTAGGGTTAGTGTTAGGGCTAGGGTGAGGGTTAGGTTGAGGGTGAGGGTTAGGATTAGTGTGAGGCTGAGTGTTTGGTTTATGGTTAGTTTTAGGGTGTGGGGAAGTGTTATGGTGAGGGTTAGGGTTAGGGTGAGGTTTATGGTTAAGGTGAGGCTTAGGGTTAGGGTTAGGGTGAGGGTGAGGGTGAGGTTTAGGGTTAGATTTAGGGTTAGGGGGAGGGTTAGGTTGATGTTTAGTGTTAGTGTTAGTTTTAGGGTTAGTGTTAGGGTGAGGGTAAGTGTTAGGGTGAGGGTTTGGGTTAGGGTGAGGTTTATGGTTAGGGTGAGGGTTAGGATTAGGTTTAGAATTATTGTTTGGTTTAGAGTTTCGGTTATGCTGAGGGTTAGGGTGAGGGTTAGGGTTAGGGTTAGGGTGAGGTTTAGTTTTTGTGTTAGGGTTAGTGTTAGGTTTAGGCTGAGGGTGAGGTTTAGGGTTAGAGTTAGGGTTAGAGTGAGGGTTAGGTGGAGGGTTAGGTTTAGGGTTAGTGTTAGGGTTAGGGTTAGGGTGAGATTTAGGGGGAGCATAAGGGTTAGGGATAGATTTAGGATTAGGGTTAGGGTGAGGGTGAGTGTTTGTGTTAGGGTTAGGTTTAGGTTTAGGCTTAGGTTTAGGCTGAGAGTGAGTTTGAGCGTTAGGGTTAGCGTTAGGGTGTGGGTTAAGCTTAGTGTTAGGGGGAGGGTTATGATGAGTGTTAGGGTTAAGATTAGGGTTAGGGTGAGGGCTATGGTGAGGGTGAGTTTTAGGATTAGGTTTAGGGTGAGTTTTAGGGTTAGCGTTAGGGTTAGGGTTAGGGTGAGTGTGAGATTTAGGGTTAGAGTTAGGGTTAGGATGAGGCTGAGGGTGAGGGTTAGAGTTAGGGTTAGTGTTAGGGTTAAGGTGAGGGTTAGGGTGCGGTGAGATTTAGGGTTAGAGTTAGGGTTAGGATTAGGGTTAAGGTTAGGCAGCGTGTAAGGGTTAGGGTTACAGTTAGGCTTAGGCTTAGGGTTAGGTTAGGCTTAGGCTTAGGCTGAGTGTGAGGGTGAGGTTGAAGTTTAGGGTTAGGGTGAGGTTTAGGGTTAGGGTGAGGTTTAGGGTTAGGGTTATGGTGAGAGTTAGGGTTCTGGTTAAGTTTAGGGTTAGGGTGAGGGTTAGGGTAAGGTTTATGGTGATGGTGAGGGTTAGGATTAGGTTTAGTAATAGGGTTTGGATTAGGTTGAGGGTTAGGTTAGGATTAGGGTTAGGGTGAGGGCTAGAGTGAGGGTGAGGCTTAGGTTTGGGGTGAGGGTGAGGTTGAGGTTTAGGTTTAGAGTTAGGTTTATGGTGAGGCTGATTGTGATGTTTAGGGTTAGGGTTAATGTTAGAGTTAGGGTTAGGGTGAGGGTTAAGGTGAGGGTGAGGGTAAGGCTTAGGTTTAGGGTTAGGATTAGGGTAAGGTTTAGGGTGAGTGTGAGGGTTAAGGTTATGTTTAAGCTTAGGGTTATGCTGAGGGTGAGGGTGAGGGTTAGTGTTAGGGTGAGTGTTAGGGTTAGGTTTAGTTTGAGAGTTAGGGTTCGGGTTATGTTTAGGGTTAGCCTGAGGGTTATGGTTATAGTTAGGGTGAGCATGAGGGTTACGGTTAGGTTGAGGTTTAGAGTTAGGTTTAGGGTTAGGGTGAGGGTTTGGGTTAGGGTTAGGGTGAGGGTTAGGTTGAGGATTAGGGTTAGGTTTAGGGTTAGGGTGAGGGCTAGTGAGAGGGTGAGGGTAAGGTTGAGGGTTTGGATAAGGGTTAGTGTTACAGTGAGGGTGAGGGTTAGGGTTCGGGTGAGGGATAGGGTAAGGTTTAGGCTTAGGTTTAGGCTGAGGGTGAGGATGGGAGTTAGGATTAGGGTTAGGGTTAGGGTGAGAGTTAGGGTTCGGGTTATGTTTGGAGTTTGGGTGAGGGTTAAGGTTAGGGTTACTGTGAGTGTGAGGGTTAGGGTTAGGTTGAGGGTTAGGGATAGGTTTAGGGTTAGGGTTTGTGTTAGTGTTAGGTTTAGGGTGAGGGTTAGGAGGAGAATTAGTGTTATGATTAGGGTTATGGTTAGAGTGAGTGCTAGGGTGAGGGTTAGGGTTAGTGTTAGGGAGAGGTTTAGGGTCAGGGTTAGCGTTAGAATGAGGGTTTGGATGAGGGTTAAAATTATGGTGAGGGTGAGGGTTAGGGTTATGGTTAGGATTAGGGTTAGGGTTAGGTTTAGGGTTAAGATTAGTGTTATTGTTAGGGTTAGAGTTAAAATGAGGGTTCGGTGAGGGTTAGGGTTAGGATTAGTATTAGGGTGAGGGTGAGTGTTAGGATTAGGGTTAGGGTTAGGGTTAGGTTTAGGATTAGGGTTAGGATTAGTGTTATTGTTAGGGTTATGGTTAGAGTCATGCTGAGGGTAAGGGTGAGGGTGAGGGTTAGGGTTAGGGTTAGGGTGAGGTTAGGGTTAGGGTTAGGATTAGGGTTAGGGTGAGGGTGAGGTTTAGGTTTAGATTTGTGTTAGGGTGAGGGTTAGTTCGTGGGTTAGGGTTACGGTTAGTGTTAGGGTTAGGGTTATTGTTAGGGTTAAGTTTACGGTGAGGGTTAGGTTGAGGTTAAGGGTTAGGGTTAGGGTTAGGATTAGGGTAAGGGTGAGGGTGAGTGTGAGGGTTAGAGTTACGGTTAGGTTGAGGCTGATTGTGAGGGTTAGGGTTAGGGTTCGTGTTATAGTTAGGGTTAGGATGAGGGTTAGTTTGAGTGTGAGGGTTAGGATTAGGGTTAAGATTAGTATTAGGATAAGGGTTAGGGTGATTGTGAGGGTTAGGGATAGGGTTTGGTTTAGGCTTAGGCTTAGGCTAAGGGTGAGGATGGTAGTGAGTATTAGGGTTAGGTTTATGGTGAGAGTTAATGTTCGGGTTATGTTTGGAGTTTGGGTGAGGGTTAGGGTTAGGGTTACTGTGAGTGTGAGGGTTAGGGTTAGGTTGAGGGTTAGGGATAGGTTTAGGGTTAGGGTGTGGGTTAGTGTTAGGTTTAGGGTGAGGGTTAGGAGGAGAATTAGGGTTAGGATTAGGGTTAGGGTGAGGTCTAGGGTGAGGTTGAGGGTTAGGGTTATGGTTAGGGTGAGGTTTAGGGTTAGGGTTTGGGTTAGAGTGAGGGTTTGGATGAGGGTTAAAATTATGGTGAGGCTGAGGTTTAGGGTTATGGTTAGGATTAGGGTTAGGGTGAGGGTGTATGTTAGGATTAGGGTTATGGTTAGTGTTAGGGTTAAGTTGAGGGTTAGGATTAGTGTTATTTTTAGGGTTAGAGTTAGAGTTAAAGTGAGGGTGAGGGTGAGGGTTAGGGTTAGGTTTAGGCTGAGGTTTAGGGATAGGGGTAGGATTAGGGATAGGTTGAGGGCGAGGGTAAAGGTTAAATTTAGGGTCAGGGGGAGGGTCAGTTCGTGGGTTAGGGTTAGGTTTAGTGTTAGGGTTAAGGTTAGGGTGAGGGTTAGGTTGAGGTTAAGGGTTAGTTGTAGGGTTAGTGTTAGGGTTAGGGTGAGGTTGAGTGTGAGGGTTAGGTCTAGGGTTAAGCTTAGGCTTAGGGTTAGACTGAGGGTGAGGATGGGGGTGAGGATTATGGTTAGGGTGAGGGAGAGTGTATGTGTTAGGTTTAGGTTTAGGGTTAGGTTTAGAGTAAGGCTGAGGTTGAGGTTGAGGTTGAGGTTTAGGGTTAGGGTGAAGGTAAGGGTTAGGTTTAGGGGGAGGGTGAAGTTTAGGGTTAGAGTTAGGATTAGGGTGAGGCTGAGCGTGAGGGTTAGGGTTAGGGTTAGTGTTAGGGTTAGACTTAAGGTGAGTGTGAGGGTTAGGGTTAGATTTAGGATTAGGCTTAGGCTTAGGCTGAGAGAGAGATTGAGTTTGAGGGTAAGGGTTAGGGTGAGGGTTAAGTTTAGGGTTTGGGTGAGAGTTAGGGTTCGAGTTAAATTTAGGGTTAGGGTGAGGGTTAGGGTAAGGGTTACTGTGTGGGTGAGGTTTAGGGTTAGGTTGAGTGTTAGGGTTAAGTTTAGGGTTAGCGTGATGGTGAGGGTGAGGGTTAGATTTAGTGGTAGGGTGAGGGTTAGGATGAGGTTTAGGGTTAGGATTAGGGTTAGTGTGAGGGCAAGGGTGAGGTTGAGGTTTAGGGTTAGGGTTTTGGTGAGGTATATGGTTAGCCTTATTGTTAGGTTTAGGGTAAGGGTGAGCTTTAGGGTTAGAGTTAGTGTTAGGTTAAGGCTGATTGTGAGGGTTAGGGTTAGGGTTCATGTTAGATTTAAGTTTAGGATGAGGGTTAGGGTGAGGGTGTGGCTTAGGGTTAAGGTTAGGATTAGAATTAGGATAAGGGTTAGGGTGATTGTAAGGGTTAGTGTTAGGGTTAGGGTTAGACTTAGGGTTAGGCTGAGGGTGAGGGTGAGGGTTACGGTGAGCGTTTGGATTAGGGTTAGGGTGAGAGTTAGGGTTCCGGTTAAGTTTAGGGTTTGGGTGAGGATTAGGGTTAGGGTTATATTGAGCGTGCGGGTTAGGGTTAGGTTGAGGTTTAGGGTTAGGTTTAGGGTTAGTGTTAGGTTGAGGGTGAGGGTAGGAGAATTAGGGTTAGGGTGAGGGCTAGGGTGAGGGTGAGGTTTAGGGTTAGGGTTAGGGTTACGGTGAGGGTTTGGGTGAGGGTTAAGGTTATGGTGAGGGTGAGGGTTAGGGTTATGGTTAGGATTAGGGTTAGGGTGAGGGTGTGTGTTAGGATTCGGGTTATGGTTAGGGTTAGGGTTAGATTTAGGGTTAGGATTAGTGTTATTGTTAGGGTTTGAGTTAGAGTTAAAGTGAGTGTGAGGGTTATGGTTAGGGTTAGGGTGAGGTTTAGGGATATGGGTAGGATTAGGGTTAGGGTGAGGGTGAGGTTTATGGTTAGATTTAGGGTTAGGGGGAGGGTTAGTTCGTGGGTTAGGGTTAGGGTTAGTGCTAGGGTTAAGGTTAGAGTGAGGGTTAGGTTGAGGCTAAGGGTTAGGTGTAGGGTTAGTGTTAGGTTTAAGGTGAGGTTGAGTGTGAGGGTTAGGGCTAGGGTTAAGCTTAGGCTTAGGGTTAGACTGAGGGTGAGGATGGGGGTGAGGATTATGGTTAGTGTGAAGGAGTGTATGTGTTAGGGTTAGGTTTAGGGTTAGGTTTAGAGTTAGGCTGAGGTTGAGTTTGAGGGTGAGGTTTAGGGTTAGGGTGAAGGTAAGGGTTAGGTTTAGGAGGAGGGTGAGGTTTAGGGTTAGAGTTAGGGTTAGGGTGAGGCTGAGGGTGAGGGTTAGGGTTAGGGTTAGTGTTAGGTTTAGGGTTAAGGTGAGGGTTAGTGGGAGGATGAGGTTTAGGCTTAGGGTTAGGATTAGGATTAGGGTTAGGCTTAGGGTGAGTGTGAGGGTTAGTTTTAGGGTTAGGATTAGGCTTAGGCTTAGGCTGAGAGTGAGTGTGAATTTGAGGGTTAGGGTTAGGGTGAGGGTTAAGTTTAGGGTTTGGGTGAGAGTTAAGGTTCGAGTTAAATTTAGGGTTAGGGTGAGGGTTAGGGTAAGGGTTACTGTGAGGGTGAGGGTTAGGGTTAGGTTGAGTGTTAGGGTAAAGTTTAGGGTTAGTGTGATGGTCAGGGTGAGGGTTAGAGTTAGTGTTAGGGTGAGTGTTAGGATGAGGGTTAGTGTTAGGATTAGGCTTAGTGTGAGGGCAAGGGTGAGGTTGAGGTTTAGGGTTAGGGTTTTGGTGAGGTATATGGTTAGCCTTATGGTTAGGTTTAGGGTAAGGGTGAGCTTTAGGGTTAGAGTTAGTGTTAGGTTAAGGCTGATTGTGAGGGTTAGGGTTAGGGTTCATGCTAGATTTAGGTTTAGGATGAGGGTTAGGGTGAGGGTGTGGGTTAGGCTTAGGGTTAGGATTAGGATTAGGATAAGGATTAGGGTGATTGTGAGGGTTAGTGTTAGGGTTAGGGTTAGACTTAGAGTTAGGCTGAGGGTGAGAGTGAGGGTTACGGTGAGGGTTTGGATTAGGGTTAGGGTGAGAGTTAGGGTTCCGATTAAGTTTAGGGTTTGGGTGAGGGTTAGTATTAGGGTTATGTTGAGCGTGCGGTTTAGGGTTAGGTTGAGGTTTAGGGTTAGGTTTAGGGTTAGGGAGTGGGTTACTGTTAGGTTGAGGGTGAGGGTTAGGATGAGAATAAGGTTAGGATTAGGGTTAGGGTGAGGGCTAGGGTGAGGGTGAGGTTTAGGGTTAGGGTTAGGGTTACAGTGAGGGTTTGGGTGAGGGTTAATATTATGGTGAGGGTTAGGGTTATGGTTAGGATTAGGGTTAGGGTGAGGGTGTGTGTTAGGATTCGAGTTATGGTTAGGGTTACGGTTAGATTTAGGGTTAGGATTAGTGTTATTGTTAGGGTTTGAGTTAGAGTTAAAGTGAGGGTTATGGTTATGGTTAAGGTTAGGGTGAGGTTTAGGGATAGGGGTAGGATTAGGGTTAGGGTGAGGTGAGGTTTATGGTTAGATTTAGGGTTAGGGGGAGGGTTATTTCGTGGGGTAGGGTTAGGGTTAGTGTTAGGGTTAAGGTTAGGGTGAGGTTTAGGTTGAGGTTAATGTTTAGGGGTAGGGTTAGGATTAGGGGTAAGGTGAGGGTGAGTGTGAGTGTTAGGGATAGGGTTAGGTTTAGGCTTTGGTTTAGGCTGAGGGTGAGGATGGGGGTGAGGATTAGGGTTAGGGTGATGGTTAGGTTTGGGGTTAGGGTGAGGGTTAGGGTTTGTGTTTGGGTTAGAGTTAGGTTTAGGGTGAGGATGAGGTTTAGGGTTAGAGTTAGTTTTAGGGTGAGGGTTAGGTTGAGGGTTAGGGTTAGGATTAGTGTTATGGTTAGGGTTAGGGTGAAAATTTGAGGGAGGGTTAGGGTTAGGGAAAGGTTTAGGATTAGTGTTAGTGTGAGGGTGAGTGTGTGTGTTAGCGTTAGGTTTAGGGTTAGGTTTAGGGTTAGGCTGAGGTTGAGGTTGAGGGTGAGGGTTAGGCTTAGGTTGAGGGTAAGGGTTAGTGTTAGGGGGAGGGGGAGGTTTAGGGTTAGAGTTAAGGTTAGGGTGAGGCTGAGGGTGAGGGTTAGGGTTAGGGTTAGTGTTAGGGTTAGGGTTAAGGTGAGGGTTAGTGTGAGGGTGAGGGTTAGGCTTAGGGTTAGGATTAGGATTAGGCTTAGGCTTAGGGTGAGTGTGAGGGTTAGAGTTAGAGTTAGGATTAGACTTAGGCTTAGGATGAGGGTGAGGGTGAGTTTGAGGGTTAGGGTTAGGGTGAGGGTTAAGTTTATGTTTTATGTGAGAGTTAGGGTTCGGGTTAAATTTAGGGTTAGGGTGAGGGTTAAGGTAAGGGTTACGGTGAGGTTGAGGGTGAGGGTTAGGTTGAGCATTAGGTTTAGGTTTAGGGTTAGGGTGATGGTGAGGGTGAGGGTTAGGGTTAGTGTTAGGATGAGGGTTAGGATGAGGGTTAGGGTTAGAATTAGGGTTAGGGTGAGGGCTAGGTTCAGGGTGAGGTTTAGGGTTAGGGTTGTGGTGAGGTTTAGGTTTAGCGTTATGGTTAGGTTTAGGGTGAGGGTGAGATTTAGGGTTAGAGTTAGGGTTAGGTTGAGGCTGAATGTGAGGGTTAGGGTTAGGGTTCGTGTTAGAGTTAGGTTTAGGATGAGGGTTAGGGTGAGGGTGAGGGTTAGGCTTAGGGTTAGGATTAGGATTAGGATAAGGGTTAAGGTAATTGTGAGGGTTAGGGTTAGGTTTAGGTTTAGGCTTAGGGTTAGGATGAGGGTGACGTTCAGGTTTAGGGTGAGGGTTAGGATTAGGGTTAGGGAGAGAGTTAGGGTTTGTGTTAAGTTTAGGGATTGGATGAGCGTTAGAGTTAGGGTTACCTTGAGTTTGAGGGTTAGGGTTAGGTTGAAGGTTAGGGTTAGGTTCAGGGTTAGGGTGTGAATTAGTGTTAGGTTTAGGGTGAGGGTTAAGAGGAGAATTAGGGTTAGCATTAGGGTTAGGGTGAGGTCTAGGTTGAGGGTGAGGTTTAGGGTTAGTGTTAGGCTGAGGTTCAGGGTTAGGTTTAGGGTTAGGGTGACGGTTTGGATGAGGGTAAAGTTTATGGTTAGGGTGAGGGTTAGGGTCATGGTTAGGATTAGGGTTAGGGTGAGGGTGTGTGTTAGGATTAGTGTTATGGTTAGTGTTAGGGTTAGGTTAAGGGTTAGGATTAGTGTTATTGTTAGGTTTAGAGTTAGGGTTAAAGTGAGGGTGAGTGTGAGGGTTATGGTTAGGGTTAGGGTGAGGTTTAGGGTTAGGGGTAGGACTGGGTTAGGGTGAGGGTGAGGTTATGTTTAGATTTAAGGTTAGGGGGAGGGTTAGTTCGTGGGTTAGGGTTAGGGTTTGTGTTAGGGTTAATGTTAGGGTGAGGGTTAGGTTGAGGTTAATGGTTAGAGATAGAGTTAGGTTTAGGATTAGGGTTAGGTTGAGCGTGAGTGTGAGTGTTAGGGTTAGGGTTAGACCTCGGCTTAGGGTTAGGCTGAGGGTGAGTGTGGGCTTGAGGATTATGGTTAGGGTGATGGTTATGTTTAGGGTTAGGGTGAGGGTTAGGATGAGGGTTAGGGTTATGATTAGGGTTAGGGTGAAGGCTAGGGAGAGGGTGAGGTTTAGGGTAAGGGTTAGTCTTAGGCTTAGGGTTAGGCTGAGCTTGAGGTTGAGGGTGAGGGTTAGGGATAGGGTGATGTTTAGGTTTACGGCTAGGGTTAGGGTTAGGATGAGGTTTAGGGTTAGGGGGAGTGTAAGGGTGAGGATGATGGTAAGTGTAAAAGTGAGGTTTAGGCTGAGGGTGAGGTTTAAGGTAAGTGTGTGGGTTAAGGTTAAGTTTAGGGTTATGGTAATGGTTATGGTGAGGGTTGGATTGAGGATTAGGGTTAGGGTTAGGGTGAGGCTTAGTGTGAGGATGACGGTTTGGGTTAGGGTGAGGATGAAGATTAGAATTAGGGTTAGGGTGAGGGCTAGGGTGAGGGTGAGGTTTAGGGTTAGATTTAGGCTTAGTGTTAGTGTTAGGGTCAGGGTGAGGATTAGCGTTAGGGTTATAGTGTGGGTGAGGTTTAGTGTTAGAATTAGGGTTAGGTTGAGGCTGAGTGTGAGGGTTAGTTTCAGGGTTAGTTTTATGGTTAGGGTGAGGTTTGGGGTGAGGGTGAGGTTTAGGGCTAGGGTTAGGATTAGGATTAGGTTTAGGGTTAGGGTGAGTGTGAGGGTTAGGTTTAGGGTTAGGGTTATCCTTAGGTTTAGGCTGAAGGTGACGGTGAGGTTTAGGTTTAGGGAGAGCTTAAGGTTAGGGTTAGGGTGAGGTTTAGTGTTAGATTTAGGGTTAGGGTGATGGTGACGTTTAGGGGTAGAGTTAGGTTTAGGGTGAGGTTGAGTTTGAGGGTTAGGATTAGGGTTAATGTTAAGCATAGGTTTAGGTTGAGGGTGAGGGTGCGTCTTAGGGTTAAGGTTAGGATGAGGTTTAGGTTTAGGGTTAGGGTTAGAATTAGTGTTAGGGTGAGAGTGAGATTTAGGGTTAGAGTTAGGGTTAGGGTTAGGAACAGGGTTAGGTTGAGAGTTAGGTTTAGGATTAGGCTTAGGCTTAAGCTTAGTCCGAGCATGAGGGTGAGGGTTAGGGTTAGGTTTAGGGTGATGGTTCGGGTTAGGTTTAGTGTTATTGATAGGGTTAGGGTTAGAGTTACGGTGAGGGTGAGGGTGCGGGTGAGGGTTAGGTTTAGGGTTAGGGTGGGGTTTATGGGTAAGGTTAGGGTTAGGGTTAGGGTGAGGGTTAGGGTTAGGATTATGGTTAGGATGAGGGCAACGGTGAGGTTGAGGGTTAGGGTTAGGTTTAGGCTTAGGCGTAGGGTTAGTCTGAGGGTGAGGTTGAGGGTGAAGAGTAGGGTTAGAGTGATGGTTAGGGTTATGGTGAGGGTGAGGGTAAGGATTAGGGTTAGTATTAGGGTGAGGGTTAGGGTGTGGGTGATGGTAAGCATAAAGGTCAGGATTAGGCTGAAGCTTAGGGTTAAGATAAGGTTGAGGGTAAGTGTTAGGATGAGGGTTAGGTTTAGGGTGATTGTTATGGTTAGGGTGAGGGTAAGAGTTAGGGTTACGGTTATTGTTAGGGTTAGGATTAGAGTTACCCTTACAGTGAGGGTGAGGGTAAGGGTTAGGTTTAGGGTGAGGTTTAGGGTTAGGGTTATGGTTAGAGTTTGAGTTAGGTTTAGGTTTCGGGTTAGGGTGAAGGCTATGGTGAGGGTGAGGGTTAGGTTTAGGGTTAGGATTAGCGTTAGGGTGAGGGTGAGTGTGTGTGTTAGGTTTAGGTTTAGGGTTAGGCTTAGGGTTAGCTAAGGGTGAGGTTGAGGATGAGGGTTAGGGTTAGGGTGAGGGTTAGGGTTAGGGTTAGGTTGAGGGTGAGTGTGTGGGTTAGGGTTAGGTTTAGGGTTAGGCTTAGGGTTAGACTAAGGGTGAGGTTAGGGGTGAGGTTTAGGGTTAGGTTGAGGGTTAGGTTTAGGGATAGGGTGAGGGTTGGGATGAGGGTTAAAGTTCGGATTAGGGTTAGGGTGAAGGCTAGGGTGAGGGTGAGTTTTAGGGCTAGGGTGAGGGTTAGGGTGAGGGTCAGGTTTAGGGTTAGAGTTAGGGTTAGGGTAAGGTATAGGGTGAGGTTTAAGGTTAGAATTAGTGTTAGGGTTAGGGTGAGGGTGAGGGTTAGGGTTAGGATGAGGTTTAGGTTTAGGGTGAGAGTTAGGTTTATGGTTACGTTGGGGTCAGGGTTAGGGTTAGGTTGAGGGTTAGAAAGGTTTATGGTTAGGTTGAGGGTTAGGGTTAGGGTTAGGGCGAGGTTTTGGATGAGGTTTAAGGTTACAATTATTTTTAGGGTGAGTGCTAGAGTGAGGTTGAGGGTTATTGTTAGGGTTATGTTGAGGTTTAGGGTTAGGGTTAGGGTTAGTGTTACGGTGAGGGTGAATGTTAGGTAAGGGTGAGCGTTAGGGTTAGGGTGAGGGTGAGGGTGAGGTTAGGATTAGGGTTAGGGTTAGAGTTACAGTGAGGTTGAGGGTGAGGGTAAGGATTAGGTTTAGGTTGAGGTTTAGGGTTAGTGTTTGGGTTAGGGTGAGGGTGACGTTTAGGTTTAGAGTTAGGGTTAGGGGGAGGTTCAGGGTGAGCATTAGGGTTAGGGTTAGGGTTAGGGTTATGGTGAGTGTTAGACTGATGTTTAATTTTAGGGTTAGGGTTAGGTTTAGGATTAGGTTTACAGTGAGGGTGAGTGTGAGGGTTAAGGTTAGGGTTCGGCTTAGGGTTAGGGATAGGCTGAGGATATGGGTGGGGATGAGGATTAGGTTTAGAAAGATGGTTAGGTTTATGGTTAGGTTAAGTGTTAGGATGAGGTTTAGGGTTAGGGTGAGGGTGAGGGTTGGGGTTAGGCCAAGGCTTTGGCTTAGGTTTAGGCTGAGGCTGAGGGTGAGTGTGAGGGTTAGGGTTAGGGTGATGGTTGGGGTTACCGTTAGGGTGAGGGTTAGGATGAGGATTAGTTTTAGGCTGAGGGTTAGTGTGAGGGTGATGGTAAGGGTAAAGATTAGTGTTAGGCTGAGGGTGAGGTTAACGGTAAGGGTGAGTGTTAGGGTTAGGGTAAGGGTGAGCGTTAGATTGAGGATTACTGTCAGGGTTAGTGTGAGTTTTAGGGTGAGGATGAGGGTTAGGGTTAGGTTGAGGGCTAGGTTGAGGTTGAGGGTTAGGGTTAGTGTGAGGTTTAGGGTTAGGGTGATGGTTAGGGTTAGTGTGAGGGTTAGTGTTAGCGTGAGTGTTAGTGTTAGGGTGAGGGTAAATGTTAGGATGAGGGTTAGGGTTAGGGTGAAGGTTAGGGTTACGGTGAAGGTTATGCTTAGGATGAGGTTTAGGTTTAGGGTTAGGGTTATTGTTAGGGTTAGGGTTAGGGTTACGGTTATGGTGAGGGTGAGGGTGAGGGTGAGGGTGAGGGTGACTGTTAGGGTTAGGATGAGGTTTAGGTTTAGGGTTAGGGTTAGAATTAGGGTTAGGATGAGGGTGAGGTTTAGGGTTAGAGTTAGGTTTAGTGTTATTGTTGGGGTTAGGGTGATGTTTAGGGTTAGTGTTAGGCTTAGTCTTAGGCTTAGGCTTAGGCCGAGCATAAGGGTGATGGTTATAGTTAGGGTTAATGTGGGGTTTAAGGTTAGGTTTAGGGTGAGTGTGAGGTTGAGGGTTACATATAGGGTTAGGGAGAGGGTTAGGGTGAGGTTTAGGGTTAGTGGTAGGGTGAGGGTAAGTGTTAGGGTGAGGGTTAGGAATAGGGTTAAGGTTATTCTTATTGTTAGGTTTAGGGTTGCGGTTATGGTGAGGGTGAGGAGGAGGGTTAGGGTTAGGGTTAGAGTTAGGTTTAGGGTTTGGGTTAATGTTAGAGTTGGGTTTAGGGTCAGGGTGAGGTTTAGGTTAGAGTTAGGATTAAGGTGAGGGTTAGGTTGAGGGTTAGGGTTAGTGTTCCTTTTAAGGTTAGGGTTAGGGTTAGAGTTAAGGGGAGGGTTAGAGTTAGGGTTAGGGTTAGGATTAGAGTTAGGGTGAGAGTGAGGGTTATGGTTAAAGTGAGTGTTGGGTTTAGGATTAGAGTGAGGGTTAGGGTGAGGGTTTGGCCTAGGCTTTGGGTTTGGTTATGGTCTATGGTGAGAGTGAGTGTTAGGGTTAGGGTTATGGTGAGGGTTAGGGTGAGGGTTACTCTTATTTTTAGGGTTAGGTTTAGGGTTAGGATTAGGTTTAATATTAGGGAAGGGGTGAGGGTGAGGGTGAGGGTTAGGGTTAGGGTGAGGGTGAGGTTTAGGTTCAGAGTTAGTGTTAGGTTGAGTGTTAGTGTGAGGGTTAGGGTTAGGGTTAGTGTTACGGTTAGGGTTAGGGTGAGGGTCAGGGTCAGGGTTAATCTTTGGCTTTGGCTTAGGCTTAGGCCCAGCATGAGGGTGAGGGTGAGGTTTAGGGTTAGCATTAGGGTTAGGATGAGGGTTAGAGTGAGGGTGAGGGTTAGGGTTAGCATTAGGGTGAGGTTTAGGGTTAGGTTCAGGGTTAGCATTATGGTGAGGGTGAGTGTTAGGGTTAGGGTTAGGGTTAGGGTGAGGGTGAGGGTTAGTATTAGGGATAGGGTTAGAGTTACAGTGAGGGTGAGGGTGATGGTGAGGTTTAGGATCAGGGTTAGGGTGAGGTTTAGGTTTAGGGTTATGGTTAGGGTGAGCGTGTGGTTTAGGGTTAGAGATACTGTTAGGGGGAGATTTAGGGTGAGGGTTAGGGTTAGTGTTAGTGTTAGGGTTAGGATTATGGTGAGGGTTAGGTTGAGGTATAATGCTAGGATTAGTGTTTGTTTTAGGATAAGTTTTACAGTGAGGGTGAGTGTGAGGGTTAGGGTTAGGGTTCGGCTTAGGCTTGGGGTTAGGCTGAGGGTATGGGTGTTAATGAGGATTAGGTTTAGAAAGATGGTTAGGGTTATGGTTAGGTTAAGGGTTAGGATGAGGGTTAGGGTTAGGATTAGTGTTAGGGTGAGGGCTAGGGTGAGGGTGAGGGTTAGGGTTAGGGTTAGGCTTAGGCTTAGTGTTAGGTTGAGGCTGAGGCTGAGGGTGAGGGTTATTATTAGGGTGATGGTTGGGGTTACCATTAGGGTGAGGGATAGGATGAGGATTAGATTTAGGGTGAGGGTGAGGTTGAGGGTCACGGTAAGTTTAAAGGTGAGGGTTAGGCTGAGCGTTCGGGATAGGGTAACAGTGAGGGTTAGGGTTAGGGTGAGGTTGAGGGTTAGATTGAGGATTCGTGTTATGGTTAATGTGAGTTTTAGGGTGAGGATGAGGGTTAGGGTTTGGTTGAGGTCTAGGTTCAGGTTGAGGTTTAGGGTTAGGGTGAGGTTTTGGGTTATTGTGAGGGTTAGGTTTAGTGTGAGGGTTAGTGTTAGGGTTAGGGTTAGTGTTAGGAAGAGGGTAAGTGTTATGGTGAGGGTTAGGATTAGGGTGAAGTTTATGGTTAGTATGAGGTTTAGGGTTAGTGTTAGTGTTATTGTTAGGTTTAGGGTTAGGGTTACAGTTACGGTGAGGGTGAGGGTGAGGGTGAGGTTTAGGATGAGGCTTAGGTTTAGGGTTAGGGTTATTGTTAGGGTTAGTTTGAGGGTGAGGTTTAGGTTTAGAGTTAGGTTTTGTGTTAGTGTTGGGGTTATGGTGAGTGTTAGGGATAGGGTTAACTTTAGGCTTAGGCTTAGGCTGAGCATGAGGATGAGGTTTAGGGTTAGGGTTAGGGTGGGGTTTAGGGTTAGGGTTAGGGTGAGTGTGAGGGTGAGGTTGAGGGTTAGATATAACTTTAAGGGGGGGATAGGGTGAGGGTTATGTTTAGGGTTATTTTTAGGGTTAGGGTGAGGGTCTGGGTTAGGTTGAAGTTTAGGGTTAGGGTTAGGGATTGGTTTAGTGTGAGGGTTAGTGTTAGGGTGAGGGTTAGTGTTAGGGTGAGGGTAAGTGATAGGGTGATGGTTTGGGTTAGGGTGAGGGTTATGGTTAGGGTGAGGGTTCGGAATAGGTTTAGGGTTATTGTTAGGGTTAGGTTTAGGGTTATGGTTACGGTGAGGGTGAGGATGAGTGTTAGGGTTAGGGTTAGGGTGAGGTTTAGGGTTTGGGTTAGGGTTAGAGTTAGGGTTAGCATAATGGTGAGGTTTAGGTTTAGAGTTAGGGTTAGGGTGACGGTTAAGTTGAGGGTTAGGGTTAGTGTTCGTGTTAAGGTTAGGGTTAGGGTGAGAGTTAGGGGAAGGGTTATGGTTAGGGTTCGGATTAGTGTTAGATTGAGGGTGAGTGTGTGTTAGGGATAGGTTTAGGGTTAGGCGTAGCGATAGGCTGAGGGTGAGGGTGAGTTTTAGGGTTAGGGTGAGGGTTAGGGTTAGGGTTATGGTGAGGTTTAGTGTTAGTGTTAGGGTTAGAGTTAGGGTTAGGGTGAGGTTGAGGATTAGGGG
Source organism: Dipodomys merriami (assembly GCF_024711535.1). Classification (NCBI taxonomy): domain Eukaryota; kingdom Metazoa; phylum Chordata; class Mammalia; order Rodentia; family Heteromyidae; genus Dipodomys; species Dipodomys merriami. The sequence goes on from NW_027203137.1 coordinate 1,875,196, forward strand.
TAGATTTAGGTTTAGTTTGAGGTTTAGGTTTATGATTAGGGTTAGGATGAGGGCTAGGGTGAGGATTATGGTGAGGGTTAGTTTTAGGAGTAGTGTTAAGTTTAGGATTAGGTTTAGGGTAGAGTGAGTGTGAAGGTTAGGGTTAAGGTTAGGGTAGGGCTTAGGGTTAGGGTGAGTGTTCGGGTTAGAGTTTAGGTTAGGGTGGGGTTGATGCTGATAATGAGGGTTAGGTTTAGGGTTAGGGTTAGGTTTAGGGTTAGGGTTAGTGTTAGGGTTAGGGTTTCGGTGAGGTTAGTCTGAGTGTTACGGTTAGTCTTAGGGTTAGGCTGAGGCTGAGGGTGGGGGTGAGGATTAGGGTTAAAGTGATGGTTATGGTTATGGTTAGTGTTAGTGTTAGGGTTAGGGTTAGAGTTATGGTGAGGTTGAGGGTGCCGGTGAGGGTTAGGGTTAGGGTTAGGGTTAGGCTGAGCGTGAGGGTTAGATATAGGCTTAGGGTTAGGGTGAAGTTTAGGGGTAGGGTTAGGGTTAGTGTGAGGGTTAGTGTTAGGGTTAGGGCTAGTTTTAGGGTGAGGGTAAGGGTTAGGGTGAGGTTTTGGGTTAGGGTGAGCATTATGGTTAGGGTGAGGGTCAGGATTAGTGTTAGGGTTATTGTTAGGGTCAGGTTTAATTTTAGGCTGAGGGTGAGGGTGAGGGTTAGTTTTCTGATGAGGTTTAGGGTTTAGGTTAGGGGTAGAGTTAGGTTTAGGGTGATGGTGAGGTTTAGGGTTAGAGTTAGGGTTAGAGTGAGGGTTAGGTTGAGGGTTAGGGGTAGTGTTAGTGTTAGGGTTAGGGTTAGGGGGATAATTAGGGGGAGGGTAAGGTTTAGGGTTAGGATTAGTGTAAAGGTGCGGGTGAATATTTGTGTTAGGGTTAGGTTTAGGTTTAGGCTTAGGGGTAGGTTGTGGGTGAGGTTTAGTGTTAGAGTTAGGGTTAGGGGGAGTATTAGGGTTAGGATTAGGGTTAGGGTGAGTGCTTGGGTGAGGGTGAGGATTAGGGTTAGGGTAGGGGGGAGGTTTAGGTTTAGGGTGAGGGTTAGGGTGAGAGTGGGGTTTAGGGTTACAGTTATGGTTAGGATTAGAGTGAGGGTGAGGGTTAGGTTAGGGTTAGGGTTCAGGTGAGGGTTAGGGTGAGGGTGAGGGTTAGGTTAGGGGTTAGGATTAAGATTAAGGTTAGATTAGAGTGAGGTTTAATGTTAGGATTAGGATTAGGGTGAGGGCTAGGGTGAGGGTGAGGTTTAGGGTTAGGGTTTGGGTGATGTTGAGGGTTAGGGTTAGGGTTAGGGTGGGGGCAGGGGGAGGTTTAAGGTTAGAGTTAGGGTTAGAGTGAGGCTGAGGGTGAGGGTTAGGGTTAGGGTTAGTGTTAGAGTTAGGTTTAGGGTGAAGGTTAGGGTGAGGGAGAGGGTTAGTCTTAGGGTTAGGATTAGGATTAGGGTGAGGGTTAGGGTGAGTGTGAGGGTTAGGTTTAAGGTGAGGATAAGCTTTAGGGTGTGGGTTAGGTTTAGGGTGAAGGATATGGTTCAGATTAGGTATAGGGTTAGGGTTAGGGTTATTGTAAGGGTTAGGGTTAGGGTTATGGTTACTGTGAGGGTGAGGGTGAGGGTTAGGATTAGGGTTAGGGTCAGGTTTAGGGTTAGGGTTAGGGTTAGGGTTAGGGTTAGTTTTAGGTTTAGGTTTAGGGTTAGGTTGAGGGTGAGGGTTAGGGTTATTGTTAGTGTTATGGTTTGGGTTAAGTTTGCTGTGAATGTGAGGCTGAGGTTTTGGGTTATGGTTAGGGTTAGGGTGAGGTTTAGGGTGAGGGTGAGGGTTAGTGTTAAGGTTAGGATTAGGTCTAGGTTTAAGGTGACTGTGAGTGTGAGGGTTAAGTTTAGGATTCAGGTTAGGATTAGAGTTAGGCTGAGGGTGAGGTTGAAAGTTAGGGTTCGGTTGAGGTTTGGGGTTAGGGTTAGAGTGAGAGTTAGGGTGAGGGTTAGGCTTAGGCTTAGGTTTAGGGTGTGGGCTAGGGTGAGGTTTAGGGGTAGGGGTAGGATTAGGATTAGGGTGAGGGTTAGGGTTATTGTTAGTGTTATGGTTTGGGTTATGTTTGCTTTGAATGTGAGGCTGAGGTTGAGGGTTATGATTATGGTTATGTTAGGGTTAGTGTTAGGGTAATGGTGAAGGTTAGGGTATTGGGTGAGGGTAAGGGTTAGATTGAGGATTAGTGTTAGGGTTAGTGTGAGGTTTAGGGTGAGGGTTAGTGCTATGGTTAGTATTAGGGTTAGGGTGAGGGTGTGTGGTAGGATTAGGTATAGGGTTAGGGTTAGGGTTAGGTTTAGGTTTAGGATTAGTGTTATTGTTAGGGTTCAAGTTAGAGTTAAAGTGAGGCTGAAGGTGAGGGTGAGGTTTAGGGGTAGGGTTAGGGTGAGGCTTAGGATAAGGTTTAGGGTTAGGATTAGGGTTAGCATGAGGGCTAGGCTGAGGGTTAATGTGAAGCATAGGTTTAGGAATAGGGATTGGTTTAGGATTATGGTTATGGTGAGGGTGAGTTTGAGGGTTAGGTTTAGGGTTAGGTTTAGGGTTAGGGTGAGGGTTAGTGTTAGGTTTTCGGTTAGGGTGAGGGTGAAGCTGAGGATTAGGTTTTGGTTCAGGGTTAGGGTTTGGGTTAGGGTTAGGGTTAAGGTGATGGTTAGGGTTAGGGTTTGGTTTAGGCTTAGGGTTAGGCTGAGGGTGAGGGTTTGGGTGAGGATTAGGGTTTGAGTTAGGATGAAGTTGAGGGTGAGGATTAGGGTGAGTTTTAGTGTTAGGCTTGGTTTTAGAGTTATGGTGAGTGTGTTGGTTAGGGTTATGTTTAGGTTTAGGGTTATTGTTAGGTTTAGGGTTAGAGTTAAGTTGAGAGTAAGGGTGAGGGTGAGGATTCGGTTTAAGTTTAGGGTGAGGTTTAGGTTTAGGGTTAGGTTTAGTGTGAGGGTTAAGGTTAGGGTTAGGGTGAGGTTTAGGATGAGGTTTAGGGTTAGGATTAGGGTCAGTTTGAGGGCTAGGGTGAGGGTTAGGGTGAGGGTTAGGTTTAGGGTTAGGGTGAGGGTTAGGGTTATTGTTTGGGTTACGGTGACATTGAGGTTGAAGTTTAGGGTTATGTTTAGGGTAAGGGTTAGGTTTAGGTTTGGGGTTAGGGTTAGTGTTTCGGTTAGGGTTAGGGTTAAGGTAAGGGTTTGGGTTACGATGAGTGTTAGGGTTAGTGTTAGGGTTAGGCTTAGGGTTAGGTTGAGGGTGAGGTTGGGGTTGAGGTTTAGGTAAGGGTTAGGGTTAGGTTTAGGGTTAGTGTTAGGATTAGGTTGAGTGTGGGTTTAGGCTTAGGGTTTGGATTAGGATTAGGGTTAGTCTTAGGGTGAGTGTGAGGGTTAGGGTTAAGGTTAGGATTAGGCTTAGGCTTGGGCTGAGGCTGAGGGTGATGGTGAGGATTAGGGTTAGGGTGAGGGTTAGGGTTAGGTTTAGGGTGAGCGTTAGGGTTCGGGTTAAATTTAGGGTTAGGGTGAGGGTTAGGGTAAGGGTTATGGTGAGGGTGAGGTTTAGAGTTAGTTTGAGAGTTTGGGTTAGGCTTAGGGTGATGGTAAGGATGAGGGTTAGGGTTAGTGATAGGATGAGGTTTAGGATGAGGCTTAGGGTTGGGATTATAGTTAGGGTGAGGGCTAGAGGGAGGGTGAGCTTTAGGGTTAGGGTTGTGGTGAGTTTTAGGATTAGGGTTATGGTTAGGTTTAGAGTGAGGGTGAGGTTTAGGGTTTGAGTTAGGGTTAGGTTGAAGCTGATTTTGAGGGTTAGGGTCAGGGTTAGTGTTAGGTTTAAGATGAGGGTTAGGAGGAGAATTAGGGTTAAGATTAGGGTTAGGGTGAGGGTTTGGATGAGGGTTAAGGTTATGGTGAGGGTGAGGGTTCGGGTAATGGTTAGGATTAGGTTTAGGGTGAGGGTGTGTTTTAGGATTAGGGTTAGGGTTAGGCTTAGGGTTAGATTTAGGTTTAGGATTAGTGTTATTGTTAGGGTTAGAGTTAGAGTTAAATTGAGGGTGAGGGTGAGGGTGAGGCTTAGGGTTAGTGTTAGGGTGAGGTTTAGGGTTAGGGTTAGGATTAGTGTTAGGGTGAGTGTCAGGTTTATGGTTATATTTAGAGTTGGGGGAGGGTTAGTTCGTGGGTTAGGGTTACAGTTAGTGTTAGCGTTAAGTTTAGGGTGAGGATTAGGTTGACGTTAAGGGTTAGGGGTAGATTTAGGTTTATGATTAGTGTTAGGGTGAGGGTGAGGGTTAGGGTTATTTTTAGGCTTACGGTGACAGTGAGGGTGAGGGTTAAGGTTAGCTATAGAGTTAGGGTTAGGTTGAGGCTTACTTTGAGGGTTAGGGTAAGGGTGAGGGTTAGGGTTAGGGTTAGGCTGAGGGTTAGCGTAAGTTTTAGGATTAGGATTAGGGTTAGGGTGAGGGCTAGGCTGAAGGTTAATGTGAGGGTTAGGTTTAGGGCTAGGGTTAAGTTGAGGATTAGGTTTAGGTTGAGTGTGAGTGTGAGGGTTAGATTTAGTGTTTGGGTTAGGGTGAGGGGTAGGCTGAGGATTAGGCTTTGGCTAAGGGTTATGGTTATTGTTAGTGTTAGGTTTAAGGTGATGGTTAGGGTTAGGTTTAGGGTTAGGCTTAGGGTTACGCTGAGGGTGAGGGTTTTGGTTAGTGTTAGGGTTTGGGTTAGGGTAAGGGTGAGGCTGAGGATTAGTGTTACTTTTAGGGTTAGGGTTAGTGTTAGGTTTAGGCTTGGGCTTAGGGTTAGCGTGAGGTTTAGGTTTAGATATAGGTTTAGCAGGAGGGCTAGGGTAAGGGTTAGGAATAGGGTTAGTGTTAGGGTTAGGATGAGGGTGAGGTTTAGGTTGAGGTTTAGGTTTAGGGTTAGGGTTAGGGTTAGTGTGAGAGTTAGGGTTAGTGTTAGGGTGAGGGTAAATTTAAGGGTGAGGGTTTGGTTTTGGCTGAGGGTTATGGTTAGGGTGAGGGTTAGGATTAGCTTTAGGGTTATTGGTAGGGTTAGGTTTAGGGTTACGATTACTGTGAGGGTGAGGGTGAGGGTTGGGGTTAGGGTTAGGATGAGGTTTAGTGTTTGGTTTAGGGTTAGAGTGAGGGTTAGGGTGAGGGTGTGATTTAGGGATAGAGTTAGGGTAAGGGTGAGGTTAGGTTGATGTTTAGGGTTAGGGTTAGTGTTAGGGTTAGGGTGAGAGTTGGGGGGGTTAGGGTTAGGGTTATGTTTAGGGTTAGCATTAGGGTTAGGGTGTGGGTGCGGTTCAGTGTTAGAATTAGGGTTAAGGTGAGGCTCAGTGTGAGGGTTAGTTTTAGGATTATGTTAGGGTTACGGTGAGTTTTAGGGTGAGGATGAGGGTTAGGCCTAGGGTTAGGATTAGGATTAGGGTTAAGGTTAGGATGAGTGTGAGTGTTAGGGTTAGGGTTAGGGTTAGCCTTAGGTTTAGGCTGAGCGTGAGGGTGAGGGTGATGGTTAGGTTTAGTGTGAGGGTTAGCTTTAGGGTTAGGGTGAGGTTTAGTGTTAGGTTTAGGGTTAGTGTGAGGGTGAGGTTTAGGGGTAGAGTTAGGTTTAGGGTGAGGGTGAGTGTGAGGGTTAGTGTCAGGGTTAATGTTAGGCTTAGGTTTCAGCTGAGGCTGAGGGTGATTATTAGGTTAGGGTTAGGATGAGCTTTAGGTTTAGGGTTAGGTTTAGAATTAGAGTTAGGGTGAGAGTGAGGTTTAGGGTTAGAGTTAGGGTTCGTGTAAGGTTGAGGGTTAGGGTGAGGGTTAGGGTTAGGCTTAGGCTTAGGCTTAGGCTTAGTCCGAGCATGAGGGTGAGGGTTAGGGTTAATGTTAGGGTCATGGTTCGGGTTAGGGTTAGTGTTATTGATAGGGTTAGGGTTAGAGTTACGGTGAGGATGAGGGTGTGGGTGAGGGTTAGGTTTAGGGTTAGGGTGAGGGTTAGAGTTAGGACTATGTTTAGGGTGAGGGCTAGGGTGAGGTTGAGGATTAAGTTTAGGTTTAGGCTTATGCTTAGGGTTAGGCTGAGGGTGAGGTTGAGGGTCAGGTATAGGGTTAGGGTGATGGTTAGGGTTACGATTAGGGTGTGGGTTAGGATGAGGGTTAGAGTTAGGGTGAAGGTTAGCGTAAGGGTGATGGTAAGTGTGAAGGTGATGATTAGGCTGAGGCCGAGGTTTAAGTTAAGGGTAAGTGTTAGATTTAGGGTGAGGGTTAGTGTAAGGGTTAGAGTTATTGTTACGGTTAGGGTTAGGGTTACCCTTACAGTGAGGGTGAGAGTTAGGGTTAGGTTTAAGGTGAGGTTTAGGGTTAGGGTTATGGTTAGAGTTTGGGTTAGGTTTAGGATTAGTGTTAGGGTGAAGGCTAGGGTGAGGGTGAGTTTTAGGGTTAGGGTTAGGGTTAGGGTTATTATTAGGGTTATGGTGAGGGTGAGTGTGTGGGTTAGGGTTATGGTTAGGGTTAGGCTTTGGGTTAGGCTCAGGGTGAGGTTGAGGGTGAGGGTTATGGTTAGGGTGAGGGTTAGGGTTAGGGTTAGGTTGAGGGTGAGTGTGTGGGTTAGGGTGAGGTTTAGGATTAGGCTTAGGGTTAGGCTAAGGGTGAAGTTAAGAGTGAGGGTTAGAGTTAGGGTGAGGGTTAGGTTTAAAGTTAGGCTGTGGGTTAGGATGAGGGTTAAGGTTAGGATTAGGGTTAGGGTGAAGACTAGGGTTAGGGTTAGGCTTAGGTTTAGGGTGAGGGTTAGGGTTATTGTTTGGGTCAGGGTGACAATGAGGGTGAGGATTAGCGTTAGGGTTAGGGCAATGGTTAGGCTTAAGTTTGGGGTTAGGTTTAGTATTTCGATTAGGGTTAGGTTTATGGTTAGGGATTGGGTCACGGTGAGTGTTAGGGTTAGTGTTATGGTTAGGGTTAGGGTTAGGCTGAGGGTGAGGTTGGAGTTGAGTTTTAGGTAAGGGTTAGGGTTAGGATTAGGGTTAGAGTTATGGTTAGGGTTATTGTTAGTGTTATGGTATGGTTAGGGTGAAGTTTGCGGGAAGTGTGAGGCTCAGGGTTTGGGTTATGGTTATGGTTAGGGTTAGGATTAGGTTTAGGATTATTGTGAGTCTTATTTTTAAGGTTTGGTTTAGAGTTACAGTGAGGTTGAGGTTGAGGGTGAGGGTGAGGGTGAGGGTAGGGTGAGGTTTATGGTGAGGTTTATGGAGAGATTTAGGGTAGGGTGAGGGTAAGTTTTAGGGTTAGAGTTAGGGGTAGGTGGAGGGTTAGGGTGAGGGTTAGTGTTAGGTTTAGTATTAGGGTTTGGATGAGGGTGAGGGTTAGGTTGACGTTTAGGGATAGGGTTAGTGTTAGGGTGAGCGTTAGAGTTAGAGTTAGTTTTATTGTTAGTGTTAGGGTTAGAGTTACAGTGAGGGTGAGGGGGAGGGGGAGGGTTAGTGTTAGGTTTAGGGTGAGGTTTAGGGTTAGGGTTAGGATTAGGGTTAGGGTGAGGGTGAGGTTTAGGCTTAGATTTAGGGTTAGGGGGAGGGTTAGTTCATGTTCTAGGGTTAGGGTTAGTGTTAGGGTTAAGGTGAGGGTGAGGGTTAGGTTGAGGTTAAGGGTTAGGTTTAGGTTTAGGGTTAGTATTAGGTTTAGGGTGAGGGTGAGGATGAGGGTTAGGCTTAGGCTTAGGCTTAGGGTTAGGCTGAGGGTGAGGTTGATGGTGAAGTTTAAGGTTAGGGTGATATTTTGGTTTACTGTTAGGGTGAGGGTTAGGATGAGGTTTAGGTTTAGGGGGAGGGTTAGGGTGAGGATGATGGTAAAAGTAAAAGTGAGGTTTAGGCTGAGGCTGAGGGTTAAAATAAGGGTGAGTGTTAGGTTTAGGTTTAGGGTTAGGGTAAGGTTTAGGGTTAGGGTTATGGTGAGAGTTAGATTGAGGATTAGGGTTAGGGTTAGTGTGAGGTTTAGGGTGAGGATGAGGGTTAGGGTTAGGGTGAGCATGAAGGTTAGAATTAGGGTTAGGTTGAGGGCTAGGGTGAGGGTGAGGGTTAGGGTTAGTGTTAGGATTAGGGTGAGGGTTAGGATGAGGTTGAGGGTTAGGGTTAGTGTGCGGGTGAGTGTTAGGTTTAGGGTTAGTGTTAGGGTGAGCGGAAGTGTTATGTTGAGGGTTATGATTAGGGTGAGGGTTATGGTTAGGGTGAGGTTTAGGTTTAGGGTTAGGGTGAAGGTGAGGGTGAGGTTTAGGTTTAGATTTAAGGTTAGGGGGAGGGTTAGGGGGAGGTTTAGTGTTAGGGTTAGTGTTAGGGTGAGGGTGAGGTTTAGGTTGAGTTTTAGGGTTAGGGTTATGGTTAGGGTTAGAGTGAGGTTTAGTGTTAGGGTTAGCGTTAGGGTGAGGGTAAGTGTTAGGGTGAGGTTTTGGGTTAGGGTGAGGGTTATGGTGAGGGTGAGGTTTAGGATTAGGGTTAGAATTATTGTCAGGGATAGGTTTAGGTTTTCTGTTATGGTGAGGGTGAGGGTTAAGGTTAGGGTTAGGTTGAGGTTTAGTGTTCGGGTTAGGTTTATTGTTAGGTTTAGGCTGAGGGTGAGGTTTAGGGTAAGAGATAGGGTTAGAATGAGGGTTAGGTTGAAGCTTAGGGTTAGGGTTAGTGTTAGGGTTAGGGATAGGGTGAGATTTAGGGGGAGCGTTTGGGTTAGGGATAGGTTTAGTATTAGGGTTAGGGTGAGGGTCAGTGTGTGTTTTAGCGTTAGGTTTAGGGTTAGGCTTAGGGTTAGGCTGAAGGTGAGGTTGAGGGTGAGGTTTAGGGTTAGGGTGAGAGTTAAGGTTAGGGTTAGGGGGAGGGTTAGGATGAGGGTTAGGGTTAAGATTAGGGTTAGGGTTAGGGTGAGGGCTAGGGTTAGGGTAAGGTTTAGGATTAGGTTTAGGTTGAGGTTTAGGGTTAGGTTTAGGGTTAGGGTTAGGGTGAGGTTGAGATTTAGGGTTAGAGTTAGGGTTAGGATGAGGCTGAGGGTGAGGGTTAGGGTTAGGGTTAGGGTTAAGGTGAGAGTTATGGTGAGGGTGAAGTTTAGGGTTAGGTTTAGGATTAGGATTAGGCTTAACGTTATTCTGAGTGTAAGGGTTAGTGTTACAGTTACTGTTAGGCTTAATCTTAGGCTTAGGGTGAGGTTGAATTTGAGGGTTAGGGTTAGGGTGAGGGTTAGGGTTAGGATTAGTGTGAGAGATAGGGTTCAGTTAAAGTTTAGGGTCAGGGTGAGGTTTAAGGTAAGGTTTACCCTGAGGGTGAGGGTTAGGCTTAGGTTTATTGTTAGGGTGAGGGTTAGGATGAGGGTTAGGGTTAGGATTAGGGTTAGGGTAAGTGCTAGGGTGAGGGTGAGGTTTAGGGTTAGGGTTACGGTGAGGTTTTGCTTAGGGTTAGGGTTAGTGTTAATGTGAGTTTGAGGTTTAGGGTTAGAGTTAGTGTTAGGGTGAGGCTGATTGTGAGGGTCAGGGTTAGGGTTAGTGTTAGATTTAGGGTGAGGGTGAGAGTGAGGGTTAAGCTTAGGGTTAGGATTAAGATTAGGGTAAGGTTTAGGTTGAGTGTGAGGCTTAGGGTTATGGTTAGGCTTAGTGTTATCCTGAGGGTGAGAGTGAGGGTTAGGGTTAGGATGTGTGTTAGAGTTCAGTTTAGGGTGAGTTTTAGGGTTTGGGTTAAGTTTAGGGTTAGCGTGAGGGTTATTTTAGGGTTACCGTGAACATGAGGGTTAGGGTTAGGTTGAGGGTTTGAGTTAGGTTTAGGGTTAGGGTGAGGGTTAGGGTTAGGGTTAGGGTGAGGGTTAGGATGAGGATTAAGGTTAAGGTGAGGGCTAGGGTGAGGGTGAGGTTTAGGGTTAGTGTTAAGGTGAGGTTAAGTGTTAGGGTTAGGGTAAGGGTGAGGGTTTGGATGAGGTTTAGTGTTACAGTGAGGGTGAGGGTTAGGGCTCCTGTGATGGTTAGGGTTAGGATTATGGTTAGGGTGAGGGTGAGTGTTAGAAATAGGGTTAGGGTTAGGGTTAGCGTTAGGTTTAGGATTAGGTTTAGTGTTATTATTAGGGTTATGGATAGAGTTACACTGAGGGTAAGAATGAGGGTTAGGGTTAGGGTTAGGGTTAGGGAGAGGATTAGGGTTAGGGTTAGGATTAGGGTTAGGGTGAGGGTGAGGCTTAGGTTTAGATTTAGGGTTAGGGGGAGGGTTAGTTCCTTGAAGGGTTAGGGTTAGTGTTAGGGTTAAGGTTAGGGTGAGGGTTCAGTTGAGGTTAAGGGTTAGGGTTAGGTTTAGGATTAGGGTTAGGGTGAGATTTTGGGGGAGGGTTAGGTTGAGGGATAGGGATAGGATTAGGGTTAGGGTGAGGGTGAGTGTTTGTGTTAGGGTTAGGTTTAGGGTTAGGCTTAGGGTTAGGCTGAGGTTGAGGTGGAGGGTGAGGTTTAGGGTTAAGGTTACGTTTAGGGTTAACGTTGGGGTGAGGGTGAGGTTTAGGGTTAGAGTTATGGTTAGGTTGAGGGTGATGTGAGCGTTGGGCTTAGGGTTAGTCTTAGAGTTAGGGATAGGGTGTGGGTTAGTGTGTGGGTGAGGGTTAGGCTTAGGTTTAAGATTAGGTTTAGGGTTTAGCTTAGGGTGAGTGTGAGGGTTAGGGTTAGGATTAGGCTTAGGCTTATGCTGAAGGTGAGCGTTAGGGTGAGGGTTAGGGTTAGGGTGAGGGTTAGGTTTAGGTTTAGGGTGAGAGTTAGGGTTCGGGTTAAATTTAGGGTTAGGGTGAGGGTTAGGTTAAAGGTTACGGTGAGGGTGAGGGTTAGAGTTAGTTTTAGCGTTAGTGTTAGGGTTACGGTTAGGGTGATGGTGAGGGTGAGGGTTAGGGTTAGTGTTAGGGTGAGGGTTAGGATGAGGGTTAGGGTTAGGATTAGGGTTAGGGTGAGGGCTAGGTAGAGGGTGAGGTTTTGGGTTAGGGTTGTTGTGAGTTTTAGGATTAGGGTTATGGTTAGGTTTAGGGTGAGGGTGAGGTTTAGGGTTAGATTTAGGGTAAGGTTGAGGCTGATTGTGAGGGTTATGGTTAGGGTTAGTGTTAGAGTTAGGGTTAGGGTGAGGATTAGGGTGAGGGTGAGCGTTAGGCTTAAGGTTAGGGTTAGGATTAGGGTAAGGATTAGGACAAATGTGAGGGTTAGGGTTAGGTTTAGGCTTAGGGTTAGGCTGAGGATGAGGTTGAGGGTGAGGGTGAGGGTTAGGGTGAGGGTTAGGGTTAGGGTGAAGGTGAGAGTTAGGGTTCGGTTTAAGTTTAGGGTTTGGGTGAGGGTTAGGTTTAGGGTTATGGTGAGTGTGAGGGTTAGGTTTAGGTTGAGGGTTAGGATTAGGTTTAGGGTTATGGTGTGGGTTAGTGTTAGGTTTATGGATAGGAGGAGAGTTAGGGTTAGGGTTAGTGTTCCGGTGAGGGCTAGGGTGAGGCTGAGGGTTAGGGTTAGTGCTAGGGTGAGGTTTAGGGTTAGGTTTAGGATTAGGGTGAGGGTTTTGATGAGGGTTAAGGTTGTGTTGAGGGTGAGGGATAGGGTTATGGTTAGGATTACGGTTTTGGTGAGGATGTGTGTTAGGATTAGGCTTAGGGTTAGGTTGAGGTTTAGGATTAGAGTTAGAGTTAATGTGAGGGTGAGGGTTAGGGTGTGGTTTAGGGTTAGGGGTAGGATTAGTGGTAGGGTGAGGGTGAGGTTTATGGTTAGATTTAGGGTTAGGGAGAGGCTTAGTTTGTGGTTTAGGTTTAGGGTTAGTTTTAGGGTTAAGGTTAAGGTGAGGGTTAGGTTGAGGTTAAGCATTAGGTGTAGTTTGAGGTTTAGGATTAGGGTTAGGGTGAGGGTGAGTGTGAGTGTTAGGGTTAGGCTTCGGCTTAGGGTTAGGCTGAGGGTGAGTGTGGGCGTGAGGATTAGTGTTAGGGTAATGGTTAGGTTTAGGGTTAGGGTGAGGGTTAGGATGAGGGTTAGGGTTAGGATTAGGGTTAGGGTGAGGGCTAGGGAGAGGGTGAGGTTTAAGGTAAGGGTTAGGCTGAGGCTTAGGTTTAGGCTGAGCTTGAGGTTGAGGGTGAGCTTTAGGTTTAGTGTGATGTTTAGGTTTCCAGTTACAGTGAGGGTTAGGATGAGTTTTAGGGTTAGGGGGAGGGTTAGGTTGAGGATGATTGTAACGTTAAACGTGAGGTTTAGGCTGAGGATGAGGTTTAAGTTAAGGGTGTGGGTTAGGGTTAAGTGTAGGGTTATGGTAAGGGTTAGGGTCAGTTTTAGGGTGAGGGTTAGATTGAGGATTAGAGTTAGGGTTAGGGTGAGGCTGAGGGTGAGAGTGAGGTTTAGGGTTAGTGTTAGGGTTAGGGTTAGGGTGAGGGTTAGCGTTAGGGTTAGGCTTATGCATAGGGGTAGGGTTAGCGTGAGGTTTAGGGTTAGATATAGGGTTAGGGGGAGGGTTAGGTTAACGGTTAGGAATAGGGTTAGTGTTATGTTTAGAGTGAGGGTGAGGGTTAGGCTGAGTGTCAGGATAAGTTTTAGGGTTAGGATTAGGGTTAGCGTGAGGGCTAGGCTGAGGGTTAATGTGAGGGTTAGGGTTAGGCTTAGGTTTAGGGTGAGGGTTAGGGTTTGGGTTAGGGTGAGAGGGAGGATGAGGATTAGGGTTTGGTTCATGGTTAGGGTTAGGGATATGGTTAAGGTGATGGTGAGGGTTAGGTTTAAGTTTAGGCTTAGGGTTAGGCTGAGGGTGAGGGTGTTGGTTAGGGTTAGGATTTGGGATAGGTTGAGGGTGAGGCTGAGGATTAGGGTTACATTTAGAGTTAGGTTTAGGCTTAGGCTTAGGGTTAGGATTAGTGTGAGGTTTAGGGTTAGATATAGGGTTAGGGGGAGGTTTAGGTTAAGGGTTAGAAATAGGGTTAGTGTTAGGGTTAGGGAGAGGGTGAGGGTTAGGTTTAGGCTTAGGGTTAGTGTGAGGGTTAGTGTTAGGGTGAGGGTAAGTTTTAGGGTGAGGTTTTGGGTTAGGGTGAGGTTTCTGGTTAGGGTGAGGGTTAACATTAGCTTTAGGGTTATTGTTAGGGTTAGGTTTAGGCTTACGGTTACTGTGAGGATGAGTGTGAGGTTTAGGGTTAGAGTTAGGGTGAGGTTTAGTGTTTGGGTTAGGGTTAGAGTGAGGGTTAGGGTGAGGGTGAGGTTTAGGGATAGAGTTAGGGTTAGGGTCATGGTTAGGTTGAGTTTTAGGTTTAGGGTTAGTGTTAGGGTTAGGGTGAGATTTTGGGTGGGTTAGGGTTTGGGTTAATGTTAGGGTTAGTGTTAGGGTTAGGGTATGGGTGAAATTTAGTGTTCTAATTATGGTTAGGGTAAGGCTGAGTGTGAGGGTTAGTTTTAGTTTTAGTGTTAGGGTTAGCGTGAGTGTTAGGGTGAGGATGAGGGTTAGGGCTAGGGTTAGGTTTAGGATTAGGGTTAGGGTGAGTGTGAGTGTTAGGGTTAGGGTTAGGGTTAGTCTTAGTTTCAGGCTGTGCGTGAGGGTGAGTGTGAGGGTTAGGTTTACGGTGAGGGTTAGGGTTAGGTTTAGGGTGAGGTTTAGTGTTAGGTTTAGGGTTAGGGTGATGGTAAGGTTTAGGGGTAGAGTTAGGTTTAGGGTGAGGGTGAGTTTGAGGGTTAGGGTTCGGGTTAATGTTATGGTTAATGTTAGGCTTAGGTTTAGGCTGAGGGTGAGGGTGAGTGTTAGGGTTAGAGTTTGGATGAAGTTTAGGTTTAGGGTTAGGGTTAGAATTAGTGTTAGGGTGAGAGTGAGGTTTAGAATTAGAGTTAGGGTTTGTGTTAAGGTAGGGTTAGGGTGAGGGTTATGGTTAGGGTTAGGCTTAGGCTTAGGTTTAGGCTTAGTCCGAGCATGAAGGTGAGGGTTAGGGTTAGAGTTAGGGTGATGGTTCAGGTTAGGGTTACTGTTATTGATAGGGTTAGGGATAGAGTTACGGTGAGGGTGAGTGTCCGGGTGAGGGTTAGCGTTAGGGTTAGGGAGGGGTTTATGGGTAGGGGTAGGGGTAGGGTTAGGTTGAGGGTTAGGGTTAGGATTATGGTTATGGTGAGGGCTAAGGTGAGATTTAGGGTTAGGGTTAGGTTTAGGCTTAGGCTTAGGGTTAGTCTGAGGGTGAGGGATATGTTTAGGGTGATGGTTTAGGGTGAGGGTTAGCGTTAGGGTTAGGGAGGGGTTTATGGGTAGGGGTAGGGGTAGGGTTAGGTTGAGGGTTAGGGTTAGGATTATGGTTATGGTGAGGGCTAAGGTGAGATTTAGGGTTAGGGTTAGGTTTAGGCTTAGGCTTAGGGTTAGTCTGAGGGTGAGGGATATGTTTAGGGTGATGGTTAGGGTTATGGTTAGGGTGAGGGTTAGGATGCGGGTTAGGGTTAGGGTGAGGGTTAGCGTTATGGTGATGGTAAGTGTAAAGGTGAAGATTAGTATAAGGCTGAGGGTTAAGATAAGGGTAAGTTTTAGGGTTAGGTTTAGCGTTAGGGTAAGGATTACAGTTATTGTTAGGGTTAGGGTTAGGGTTACCCTTACAGTGATGGTGAGGGTTAGGTTTAAGTTTAGGGTGAGGTTTAGGTTTAGGGTTATGGTTAGAGTTTGGGTTAGGGTTAGGATTAGTGTTAGGGTGAAGTGTAGGGTGAGGTTGAGGTTTAGGGTTAGGGTTAGGTTTAGGGTTAGGATTAGGGTTATGGTGAGGGTGAGTGTGTGGGTTAGGGTTAGGTTTAGGGTTAGGCATCGGGTTAGGCTAAGGATGAGGTTGAGGGTGAGGGTTAGGGTCAGGTTGAAGGTTTGGGTTAGGGTTAGGTTGAGGGTGAGTATGTGGGTTAGGGTTAGGCTTAGGGTTAGGGTAAGGGTGAATTTAAGAGTGAGGGTTAGGTTTAGGGTGAGGGTTAGGTTTAAGGTTAGGGTAAGTGTTAGGGTGAAGGTTACGTTGAGGGTTAGGGTTAGGGTTACTGTGAGTTTTAGGGTTTGGATTAGAGTTAGAGATATGTTTAGGGTGAGTGTGAGGTTTAGAGTAGAGTTAGGTTTAGGGTGAGGGTTATGTTGAGGGTTAGGTTTCGTGTTCGTGTTAAGGTTAGGGTTAGGGTGAGAATTAAGGGGAGGGTTAAGGTTAGTTTTAGGATTAGAGTTAGGGTGAGGGTAAGGGTGAGGGTTATAGTTAAGGTGAGTGTTTGGGTTAGGGTTAGAGTGAGGGTTAGGGTGAGGGTTAGGCTTAGGCTTAGGGTTTGGTTATGGGCTAAGGTGAGTGTGAGGGTTAGTGTTAGTGTTAGGGTTAGGGTGAGGGTGAGGGTTAGATTGAGGATTAGTGTTAGGTTTAGTGTGAGGTTTACGGTGAGGATGAGGGTTAGGGTTAGGTTGACGGCTAGGTTGAGGGTGAGGGTTAGGGTTAAGCTGAGGTTTAGG
This sequence comes from Dipodomys merriami, assembly GCF_024711535.1. Classification (NCBI taxonomy): domain Eukaryota; kingdom Metazoa; phylum Chordata; class Mammalia; order Rodentia; family Heteromyidae; genus Dipodomys; species Dipodomys merriami. The sequence continues at coordinate 1,890,624 of NW_027203137.1, forward strand.
GTTAGGGTTAGGTTTTGGCTTGGTGTGAGGGTTAGTGTTAGGATTAGGGTTAGTGTTAGGGTGAGAGTAAGTTTTAGGGTGATGGTTTGGGTTAGGGTGAGGGTTATGGTTAGGTTAAGTTTTAGGAATAGGGTTAGGGTTATTGTTAGGGTTAGGTTTATTGTTACGGTTAAGGTGAGGGTGAGGATGAGGGTTAGGGTTAGGGTAAGGGTGAGGTTTAGGGTTTGGCTTAGGTTTACAGTTGGGGTTAGGGTGAGGGTTAGGTTGAGGTTTAGGGTTAGTGTTCGTGTTAAGGTTAGGGCTAGGGTGAGAGTTAGGGGGAGGGTTAGGTTTAGGGTTAGGATTAGTGTTAGAGTGAGGGTGAGTGTGTGTTAGGGATAGGTTTAGGTTTAGGCTTAGGGTTAGGCTGACGGTGAGGGTGAGGATGAGGTTTAGGTTATGGTGAGGGTTAGGGTTAGGGTTAGGGTGAGGTTTAGTGTTAGGGTTAGGGTTAGAGTTAGGGTTAGGTTGAGGTTGAAGTTTAGGGTTAGATTTAGGGATAGGGTGAGGGTTAGGGTTAGGATTAGGGTTAGGGTCAGGGCTAGGGTGAGGGTTACGTTGAGGTTTAGGTTTAGGGATACTGTTAGGTTTAGGATTAGGGTTAGGGTAGAGTGAGTGTGAAGGTTAAGGTTAGGGTTTGGGTTAGGCTTAGGGTTACCGTGAGGATTCGCGTTTGGTTTTGGGTTAGGGTGAGGGTGAAGCTGAGGATTAGGGTTAGTTTGAGGGTTATGGTTATGGTTAGGGTTAGGGTTAGGATTAGGCTTAGGTTTAGGGTGAGAGTTAGGGTTAGGGTTTGTGTTAGGGTGTGGGTGAATCTGAGGATGAGGATTAGGTTTAGGGTTATGGTTATGGTTAGGTTTAGGGTTAGGATTATGGTTATTTTTTCAGTACTGGTTATTCTGAGGTTTACCGTTATGCTTAGGGTTAGCCTGAGGATGAGGGTGGGAGTGAGGGTTAGGGTTCGGGTGATGATTAGGGTTAGGGTTAGTGTTATTGTTAGGGTCAGGGTTAGAGTTATGGTGAGGTTGTGGGTTCAGGTGAGGATTAGGGTTAGGGTTAGAGTGGGCTTTAGGGTTAGGGTTAGGGTTAGGGTGAAGGTGAGGTTTAGGGTTAGTTTTTGGGTTAGGGTGAGTGTGAGGCTGAGGATTCGGGTTAGGTTTAGGGTTAGGATTAGGGTTATGTTGAGGTTTAGGGTTAGGGTTAGGGTTAGTGTGAGGGTTAGTGTTAGTTTTAGGGTTAGGGTTAGGCTTAGGCTCAGGGTGAGCCTGAGGGTGAGGGTTAGGGTTAGGGTGAGGGTTAGGGTAAGGTTTAGGGTGAGAGTTAGTGTTTGGGTTAAGTTTATGGTTAGGTTGAGGCTTAGTGTAAGGGTTATGCGAGGGTGAGGGTTAGGGTTAGGTTGAGGATTAGGGTTAGGATTAGGTTTAGGGTGAGTGTGAGGGTGAGGTTTAGGATTAGTGTTAGGGTGAGGGTTAGGATGATGATTAGGGTTAGGTTTAGGGTTAGGGTGAGGGCTAGGGTGAGGGTGAGGTTTAGGGTTACGGTTAGGTTTAGGTTTAACTTTAGGGTGAGGGTGAGGGTTAGAATTAGGGTTAGGATTATTGTTAGGGTTGGGTTAAGGCTTTTGGTTATCATGAGGGTGAGGGTGAGGTTTAGGGTTAGGGTGAGGTTTAGTGTTTGGGTTAGGGTTAGTGTTAGTTTTAGGCTGAGAGTGAGGTTTAGGGTTAGAGTTAGGGTTAGAGTGAGGGTTAGGTTGAGGGTTAGGGTTAGGGATAGTGTTAGGGTTAGGGTTAGGGTGAGATTTAGGGGGAGTGTCAGGGTTAAGGATAGGGTTAGTATTAGGGTTAGGGTGAGGGTGAGTGTGTGTGTTAGGGTTAGGTTTAGGGTTAGGCTTAGGTTTAGGCTGAGGGTGAGGTTGAGGGTGAGGGTTAGGGTTACAGTGAGGGTTAAGTTTAAGGTTAGGGGGAGGGTTAGGATGAGGGTTAGGGTTAGGGTTAGGGTGAGGGCTAGGGTGAGGTTGAGTTTTAGTGTTAGGGTTAGGGTGAGGTTTAGGGTTAGGGTTAGGGTTGAGGTTAGGGTGAGGGTAAGATTTATTGTTAGAGTTAGGGTTAGGATGAGGCTGTGGGTGAGCGCTAGGGTTAAGTTTAGGGTTAGGGTTAGGTTTAAGGTTATGGTTAGGGTGAGGGTGAGGGTTAGTGTTAGGTTTAGGATTATGTTTTGGGTTAAGTTTCGGCTGAGTGTAAGGGTTAGGGGTACTTTTAGGGATAGGCTTAGCCTTAGCCTGAGGGTGAGGGTGAGGGTGAGGGTTAGGGTTAGAATGAGTGTTAGGTTTAGGGTTAGGTTGAGGGTTAGGGTTTGGGTTAAATTTAGGGTTAGGGTGAGCGTTAGGGTAAGGTTTACGATTAGGGTGAGGTTTAGGGTTAAGTTTACTGTTAGGGTGAGTGTTACGGTTAGGATTAGTGTTAGGGTGAGGGCTAGAGTGAGGGTGATATTTAGGGTTAGGGTTAGGGTGAGGTTTAGCTCAGAGTTAGGGTTAGTTTTAGGGTGAGGGTGAGGTTTAGGGTTAGAGTTAAGGTTAGGGTGAGGCTGATTGTGAGGGTTATGGTTAGGGTTAGTGTTAGAGTTAGGGTTAGGTTGATGGTTAGGGTGAGTTTGACTGTTAGGCTTAAGGTTAGTATTAGGATTAGGGTAAGTTTTAGGGTGAATGTGAGGATTAGGGTTATGGTTAGGCTTAGGGTTATGCTGAGGGTGAGAGTGAGGTTTAGGGTTAGAGTGAGTGTTAGGGTTCGGTTTAGGGTGAGAGTTATGGTTCAGGATAAGTTTAGGGTTAGCGTGAGGGTTAGGGTTAGGGTTATGGTGAGCGTGAAAGTTAGGGTTAGGTTGAGGGTTAGAGTTAGGTTTAGGTTTAGGGTTAGGGTTAGGGTGAGGGTTACGATGAGGATTAGGTTTAGGATTAGGGTTAGGGTGAGGGCCAGGATGAGGGTGAATGTTAGGGTTAGTGTTAGGGTGAGATTTAGGGTTAGGTTTAGGGTAAGGGTGAGGGTTTGGATGAGGGTTAGTGCTACGGTTAGGGTGAGGGTTAGGGTTTGGGAGGGGGTTAGGGTTAGGATTAGGGTTAGTGTGAGGGTGAGTGTTAGGATTAGGGTTAGGGTTAGGGTTAGGTTTAGGGTTAGGATTAGTGTTATTGTTAGGGTTATGGTTAGAGTTACTCTGAGGGTAAGGATGAGGGTGAAGGTTATGGTTAGGGTCAGGGTGAGGATTAGGGTTAGGTTTAGGATTAGGTTTAGGTTCAATGTGAGGTTTAGGATTAGATTTAGGGTTAGGGGGAAGGTTTGTTAGTGGGTAAGGGTTAGGGTTAGGGTTAGGATTAGGGTTAGGGTGAGGGTGAGTGTTAGGGTTAGGACTAGGCTTAGGCTTAGGTTTAAGGTTAGGCTGAGGGTGAGGGTATGGGTGAGGATTAGATTTAGGGTGTTGGTTAGTGTTAGGGTTAGGGTGAGGGTTAGGGTTTGGGTTAGTGTTAGCGTTAGGTTTAGGGTGAGGTTGAGGTTTCGGGTTAGAGTTTTGGTAAGGGTGAGTTTAGGTTGAGGGTTTGGGATAGGATTATTGTTATTTTTAGGGTTAGGGTGAGATTTTGGGGGAGGGTTAGGGTTAGGGATAGGGTTAGGATTAGGGTTAGGGTGAGGGTAAGTGTGTGTGTTAGGGTTTGTTTTAGGGTTAGGCTTAGGGTTAGGCTGAGGTTGAGGTTGAGGGTGAGGGTTAGGGTTAGCCTAAGGGTAAGGTTTAGGATTAGGGTGAGAGTTAGGGTTTGGGTTAAATTTAGGGTTAGAGTGAGGGTTAGGGTACGGGTTATTGAGGGTGAGGGTTAAGGTTAGGTTAGGGTTAGGGTTAGGGTTAGGGTTAGGATTAGGTTTAGGTTGAGGGCTAGGGTGAGGGTGAGGTTTTGGGTTAGGGTTGTGTTGAGGTTTAGGATTAGGTTTATGGTTAGGTTTAGGGTGAGGGTGAGGGTTAGGGTTCGTTTTAGGGTTAGGGTGAAGCTGATTGTGAGGGTTAGGTTTAGGGATAGTGTTAGATTTAGGCTTAGTGTAAGGGTTAGGGTGAGTGTGAGGGTTAGGCTTAGGGTTAGGATTAGTATTAGAGTAAGGTTTAGGGTGAGGGTTAGGGTTAGGGTTAGGCTTAGGTTTAATGTTAGTGTTAGGGTTAAGGTGATTGTTAGGGTTAGGCTTAGGGTTAGGCTTAGGGTTAGGTTGAGGGTGAGGGTTTGGTTTAGGGTTAGGGTTTGGGTTAGTGTGAGGGTGAGGCTGAGGATTAGGGTTACGTTTAGGGTTAGGGTTAGGGTTATGTTTAGGGTTAGGGTTAGGGTTAGCCTGAGGTTTAGGATTAGATGTAGAGATAGGGGGAGGGTTATGGTAAGGATTAGGAATAGGGTTAGTGTTAGGGTTAGGGTGAGGGGGAGGGTTAGGTTGAGGTTTAGGATTAGGGTTAGAGTTAGGGTTAGTGTGAGGGTTAGTGTTATGGGTAGGGTAAGTGTTAGGGTGAGGGTAAGTGTTAGGTTTAGGGTTTGGGTTAGGGTGATGTTTATGGTTAGGGTGAGGGTTAGTATTAGCTTTAGGGTTAATGTTAGGGTTAGGTTTAGGGTTACGGTTGCTGTGAGGCTGAGTGTGAGGGTTAGGGTTAGGGTCAGGTTTAGTGTTTTGGTTAGGGTTATAGTGATGGTTAGGGTGAGGGTGAGGTTTAGGGATAGAGTTAGGGTTAGGGTGAGGTTAGGTTGAGGTTTATGGTTTGGTTAGTGTTAGTGTCAGAGTTAGGGTGAGGGTTAGGGGGAGGGTTATGGTTAGGGTTGGTTTTAGGTTTAGTGTTAGGGTGAGGCTTAGGTTAGGGTGAAGGTTAGGGCTAGGGTTAAGATTATGATTAGGGTTAGGCCTAGGGTGAGTGTGAGGATTCTTGTTAGGGTTAGTGTTAGTCTTAGGTTTAAGCTGAGGGTGAGGATGAGGGTGGGGGTTAGGTTTAGGGAGAGGTTTAGGTTTAGGGTTAGGGTGAGTTTTAGTGTTAGGTTTAGGGTTAGAGTTAGGGTTAGGTTGAGGGTGAAGTTTAGAGGTAGAGTTAGATTTAGGGTGAGGGTGAGTGTGAGGGTTAGGGTTAGGGTTAATATTAGGCTTAGCTTTAGGCTAAGGGTGAGGGTGAGTGTTAGGTTTAGGGTTAGGATGAGGTTTAGGTTTAGGGTTAGGGTTAGAATTAGTGTTAGGGTGAGAGTGAGGTTTAGGATTAGAGTTAGGGTTAATGTTAGAGTTAGGGTTGGGTGAGGGTGACGGTTAGGGTTAGTGTAAGTGTGATGGTTCGCAATAGGTTTAGTGTTATTGATAGTATTATGGTTAGAGTTACAGTGAGGGTGAGGGTGCGCGAGTGGGTTAGGGTTAATTTTAGGGTGGGGTTTACGAGTAGGGTTAGGGTTAGGGTTAGGGTGAGAGTTAGGGTTAGTGTTCGGGTGAGGGTTAGGGTGAGGGTTAAGGTTAGGTTTAGGCTTAGGATTAGGATTAGTCTGAGGGTGAGGTTGAGAGTGAGGGATAGGGTTAGGTTGAGGGTTAGGGTTAAGCTTAGGGTGAGGATTAGGATGAGGGTTAGGGTTAGGGTGAGGTTTAGCGTGAGGGTGATGGTAAGTGGAAAGGTGAGGATTAGGCTGAGGCTGAGAGTTAAGAAAAGTGTAAGGGTGAAGGTTAGGGTGAGGGTTAGGGCAAGGGTTATGGTTTGGGTTAGGGTGAGGGTGAGGGTTAGATTGAGAATTAAGGTTAGGTTAGTGTGAGGGTTAGGGTGAGGGTTAGGGTTACAATTAGGGTTAGCTTGAGGGCTAAGGTGAGGGTGAGGGTTAGGATTAGGGTTAGTGTGAGGTTTAGGGTTAGGTTGAGTGTTAAGATTAGTGTTAGGGTTAGTGATAGGGTTAGACTTACTGTAAGGGTGAGGGTAAGTGTTAGGGTGAGGGTTATGATTAGGGTGAGGGTTAGAGTTAGTTTTAGGGTTATTGTTAGTGTTAGGGTTAGGTTTACCCTTACATTGAGGGTGAGGGTTAGGGTTAGGTTTAGGGTGAGGTTTAGGGTTAGGGGTATGGTTAGAGTTTGGGTTAGAGTTAGGATTAGGGTTAAGGTGAGGGTGAGGGTTAGGGTTAGGTTTATGGTTAGGGTTAGGATTAGGTTTAGGCTGAGGGTGAGTTTGTGGGTTAGGGTTAGGTTTAGGGTTAGGCTTAGGGTTAGGCTAGGGGTGAGGTTGAGGGTGAGGGTTATGGTTAGTTTGAGGGTTAGGGTAATGGTTAGGTTAGGGTGAGTGGGTGGGTTAGGATTAGGTTTAGGGTTAGGCTTAGGGTAGGCTAACGGTGAGGTTAAGGGTGAGGGTTAGGATTAGGGTGAGGGTTAGGTTTAGGGTTAGGGTGAGGGTTAGGGTGAGGGTTAAATTTAGCATTAGGGTTAGAGTGAGGGCTAGGGTTAGGGTGAGGTTTAGGGTTAGGATTAGGGTTAGAGTGAGGATGAGTTTTAGGTTTAGAGTTAGGTTTAGGGTGAGGGATACGGTTTAGTTTTAGGCTTAGGATTAGTGTTAGGGTTAGGGTTAGGGTGAGGGTTAGGGTTATGATGAGGGTTAGGTTTAGGGTGAGGGTTAGGTTTAGGGTTAGTGTAGAGTCAGGGTTAGGGTTAAGGTTGAGGGTTAGAATTAGGTTTACGGTAGGTTGATGGTTAGGGTAAGGGTTAGGGTTATGGTTTGGATGAGGTTTAGGGTTACAATTAGGTTTATGGTGAGGGCTAGGGTGAGAGTGAGGGTTATTGTTAGGGTTAGGTTGAGGTTTAGGGTTAGGGTTAGAGTTACGGTGAGGGTGAGGGTTAGGTTTAGGGTGAGGGTTAGGGTTAGGGGTAGGGTTAGGGTGAGGTTCAGTGTTAGGATTAGGGTTAGGGTTAGAGTTACAGTGAGGGTGAGGGTGAGGGTGAGAGTTAGGATCAGGTTTAGGGTGAGGTTTAGGGTTAGGGTTATGGTTAGGATGAGGGTGAGTTTTAGGGTTAGAGTTAGGGTTATGGGGAGGGTTAGGGTGAGCGTTAGCGTTAGGGTTAGGGTTAGGGTTGGGGTTAGGGTGAGGGTTAGGTTGAGGGTTAATGTTAGGGTTAGGGTTACATTTAGGATTAAGTTTACGGTAAGGGTGGGTGTGAGGGTTAGGGATAGGGTTCGGCTTAGGCTTAGGGTTATGCTGAGGGTATGGGTGTATATGAGGATTAGGTTTAGCAAGATGGTTAGGTTTATGGTTAAGTTAAGGGTTAGGATTGGCTTAGGGTTAGGATTAGGGTTAGGGTGAGGGCTAGGGTGAGGGTGAGGGTTAGGGTTAGTGTTAGGGTGAGGTTTAGGGTTAGGGTTAGGGTGAGGGTGAGGGTTAGGATGAGGGTTAATGTTAGAGTTAGGGTTACATTTATGATTAGGGTTACGTTTAGGATTAGTTTTACAGTAAGGGTGAGTGTGAGGGTTAGGGTTAGGTTTTGGCTTAGGCTTAGGATTATGCTGAGGTTATGGGTGTATATGAGGATTAGGTTTAGATAGATGGTTAGGTTTATGGTTAAGTTAAGGGTTAGGATGAGGCTTAGGGTTAGGATTAGGGTTAGGGTTAGGGTTAGGTTGAGGGTGAGGGTTAGGGTTAGGTTTAGGCTTAGGCTTAGTGTTAGGCTGAGGCTAAGGTTGAGGGTGAGGGTTAGGGTTAGGTTGATGGTTGGGGTTACTCTTAGGGTGAGGGTCAGGATAAGGATTACTGTTAGGGTGAGAGTTAGGGTGAGGGTGACAGTAAGGGTAAATTTGAGGGTTAGGCTGAGGGTGAGGGTTAGGGTAAGGGTGAGGGTTAGGTTTAGGCTGAAGGTGAGAGTTAGATTGAGGATTAGTGTTATGGTTAGTGTGAGGTTTAGGGTGAGGACGAGGGTTAGGGTTAGCGTGAGATTTAGGGTTAGGGTGATGGTTAGGTTTAGTGTGAGGGTTAGTGTTAGGGTTAGCATTAGTGTTAGGGTGAGGGTAAGTGTTAGGGTGAGGGTTAGGGTTAGGGTGAAGGTTATGTTTAGGATGAGGGTTAGGGTTAGGGTTAGGGTTATTGTTAGTGTTAGTGTTAGGGTTACGGTTACAGTGAGGGTGAGGGTGAGGGTGAGGGTTAGGGTTAGGATGAGGTTTAGGTTTAGGGTTAGGGTTAGTGTTAGGGTTAGGGTGAGGGTGAGGTTTAGGGTTAAAGTTAGTTTTAGTGTTATTGTTGGGGTTAGGGTGAGGTTTAGGGTTAGTTTTTGGCTTAGGCTTAGGCTTAGGACAAGCATGAGTGTGAGGGTTAGTGTTAGAGTGAGGGTTAGGGTTAGGGTGAAGGTTAGTGTTATTGTTAGGGTTAGTGTTAGGGTGAGGGTAAGTGTTAGGGTGAGTTTTAGGGTTAGGGTGTGGGTTATGTTTAGGGTGAGTGTTAGGGTTAGGGTTAGGGTTATTGTTAGGGTTAGGGTATCGGTTATGGGAACAGTGAGGGTCAGGTTGAGGGTTAGGGTTAGGGTTAGGGTGAGGTTTAGGTTTAGGGTTAGGGTTAGAGTTAGGGTTAGGGTGAGAGTGAGGTTTAGGGTTAGAGTTAGAGTTAGTGTTTGTGTTAGGGTTAGGGTGAGGTTTACGGTTAGGTTTAGGCTTAGGCTTAGGCTTAGACTTAGGCCTAGCATGAAGGTGAGGATTAGGGTTAGGGTGAGGGTTAGGATGAGGTTTAGGGTTAGGAATAGGGTTAAGGTGAGGGCTCGGGTGAGGGTTAGAGTTACAGTGAGGGTGAGGGTTAGGATTCGGGTGAGGTTGAGGTTTAGTGTTAGGGGTAGGTTTAGGGTTAGGGTTTGGGTGAGGTTTATGGTTAGATTTAGGGTTAGGGAAACGGTTAGTTCGTGGGTTAGGGTTAGGGTTAATATTAGGGTTAAGGTTAGGGTGAAGGTTAGGTTGAGGTTAAGTTTTAAGGGTAGGGTTAGGTTTCGGATTAGGGTTAGGGTGAGGGTGAGTGTGAGTGTTAGGGTTAGGGTTAGGCTTCCGCTTAGGGTTATGCTGAGGGTGAGTGTGGGCGTGAGTATTAGGGTTATGCTGATGGTTAGGTTTAGGCTTAGGGTGAGGGTTAGGCTGAGGGTTAGTGTTTGGATTAGGGTTAGGGTGAGGACTAGGGTGAGGATGAGGGTTAGGGTAAGGGTTAGGATTAGGCTTAGGGTTACGCTGAGCTTGAGGTTGAGGGTGAGGGTTAGGGTTAGGGTGATGGTTAGGTTTACTGTTAGGGTGAGTTTTAGGTTGAGGTTTAGGGTTAGGGTGAGGATGATGGTAAGTGTAAAGTTGAGGTTTAGGCTGAGAGTGAGGGTTAAGATAAGGGTGTGGGTTAGGGTTAAGTTTAGGGTTAGCGTAAGGGTTAGGGTTCTGGTTAGTGTGAGGTTTAGGGTGAGGATGAGGGTTAGGGTTAGGGTGAGGGTGAGGGTTAGAGTTAGGGTTAGGGTGAGGTTTAGGATTAGGGTGAGGGTTATGGTTAGGTGAGGGTTAGGCTTAGGTTTATTGTTAGGGTTAGGGTTAGGGTTATGTTTTCGGTGAGCGTGAAGGTTAGGGTTAGGTTGAGGGTTAGGTTTAGGGTGAGGGTGAGGGTTAGGGTTAGGGTGAGGGTTAGGATGAGGATTAGGGTTAGGTTTAGGTTTAGGGTGAGGGCCAGGGCGAGGGTGAGGGTTCGGTTAGTGTTAAGGTGAGGTTTATGGTTAGGGTTAGAGTTAGGGTAAGGGTTTGAAAGAGCGTTAGGTTTACAGTGAGGGTGAAGTTTAGGGTTAGGGTGAGGGTTAGGGTTATTATTAGGTTTTGGGTGAGGGTGAATTTTAGGATTAGGGTTGTTGTTGGGTTAGGTTTAGTGTTAGGATTAGTGATATTGTTAGGGTTATGGTTAGAGTTACGGTGAGGTTGAGGGTGAGGGTTAAGTTTAGAGTGAGGTTTAGGGTTAGGGTTAGGATTAGGGTTAGGGTGAGGGTGAGGTTTAGGGTTAGATTCAGTGTTAAGGGGAGGGTTAGTTCGTGGGTTAGTGTTAGGGTTAGTGTTAGGGTTAAGGTTAGGGTGACAGTTAGGTTGAGGTTAAGGGTTAGGTTTATGGTTAGGTTTAGGATTAGGGTTACGGTGAGGGTGAGTGTGAGGATTAGGGCTAGGGTTAGCATGAGGGTTAGGCTTAGGGTTAGGATTTGTGTTATTGTTCAGGTTATGGTTAGAGTTAAGTTGAGGGTGGGGGTGAGGGTCAGGGTGACTTTTAGAGTTAGGATGAGGTTTAGGGTTAGGGTTAGTGTGAGGGTGAGGTTTAGGGTTAGATTAGGGTTAGGGGGAGGGTTAGATCGTGGGTTAGTGTTAGGGTTATGGTTATGGGTGATAGTTATGTTGAGGTTAAGGATTAGGTTTATGGTTAGGTTTAGGATTAGGGTTAGGGTGAGGGTGAATGTGAGGATTAGGGTTAGGGTTATGCTTAGGCTTCGGGTTAGGCTGAAGATGAGGGTGGGGTTGAGGTTTAGGGTTATTTTGATGGTTAGGTGTAGGGTTAGTGTGAGGGTTAGGGTTTGGGTTAGGGTTAGAGTTAGGTTTAGGGTGAGGGTGAGGTTTAGGGTTAGAGTTAGGGTTAGGGTGAGGGTTAGGTTGAAGTTTAGGTTTACGGTTACTGTTAGGGTTAGGGTTCAGGTGAGAATTAGGGGGAGGTTTAGGGTTAGGGATAGGGTTAGGATTAGAGTTAGCGTGAGTGTGTGTGTGTATATAGGGTTAGGTTTAGGGTTAGGGTTAGGCTTAGGGTTAGGCTGAGGTTGAGGGTGAGATTGAGGTTTAGGGTTAGGGTGAGGGTTAGTGTTAGGGTTAGGTGTAGGGGCAGGTTTAGGTTTAGAGTTAGGGTTAGGGTGAGGCTGAGGGTGAGGGTTATGGTTAGGTTTAGTGTTAGGGTTAGGGTTAGGGGGAGCGTTAGGATTAGTTGTAGGGTTACGATTAGGGTTAGGGTGAGGGCTAGGCTGAGGGTTAATATGAGGGTTAGCTTTAGGGGTAGGGTTAGGTTTAGGATTAAGGTTAGGGTGAGGGTGTGTGTGAGGGTTAGGGTTAGCATTAGGCTTTGGTTTACGGTGAGGGTTAGGGTTAGGGTTTGGTTTAGGGTGAGGGTGAGGCTGAGGATTAGGGTTAGGTTTAGTGTTAAGGTTAGGGATAGGGTTAGGGTTAAGGTGATGGTTAGGGTTAGGGTTAGAGTTAAGCTTAGGTTTAGGCTGAGCTTGAGTGTGTGGTTTGGGGATAGGCTTACTGTTAGGGTTAGGGTTAGGGTTAGGTTTAGTTTTAGGCTTAGGCTTAGGGTTAGGGTTAGCGTGAGGTTTAGGGTTAGATATAGGGTTAGGGGGAGTGTTAGGTTAAAGGATAGGAATATGGCTAGTTTTAGGTTTAGGGTGGGGGTGAGGGTTAGATGAGGTTTACGGTTAGAGTTAGGGTTAGGGTTAGTGGGAGGGTAAGTGTTAGGGTTAGAGTTAGTGTTAGGGTGAGGGTAAGTGTTGGGGTGAGGGTTTGGGTTAGGGTGACGGTTATGGTTAGGGTGAGGGTTAGGATTAGCTTTAGGGTGATTGTTAGGGTCAGGTTTAGGGTTACGGTTACTGTGAGGGTGAGTGTGAGGGTTAGGGTTAGTGTTAGGGTGCGGTTTAGTGTTCGGGTTAGTGTTAGAGTGAGGGTTAGGGTGAGGTTGAGGTTTCCGTTAGAGTTAGGGTTAGGGTGAGTGTTAGGTTGAGGGTTAGGTTTAGTGTTCGTGTTAAGGTTAGGGTTAGGGCAAGAGTTAAGGGGAGGGTTAGGGTTAGGGTTACTGTTAGGATTAGTGTTAGGGTGAGGGTGAGTGTGTGTTAGGGATAAGTTTATGGTGAGGCTTAGGGTTAGGCTGAGGCTAAGTGTGAGGTTGAGGTTTAGGGTTAGAGTGAGGGTTAGGGTTAGGGTTAGGGTGAGGTTTAGTGTTAGGGTTAGGTTTAGAGTTAGGGTTAGGTTGAGGGTGAGGTTTAGGGGTAGAGTTAGGGTCAGGGTGAGAGTTAGGGTTAGGTTTAGGTTTAGGGTTAGGTTTAGGGTTGAGTTGAGTGTAAGGGTAAACATAAGGGTTAGGCTGAGGGTGAGAGTTACGGTAATGTTGAGGGTTAGGTTTAGAATAAGTTTTAGGGTTAGGGGTAGGTTGAGGGTGAGTGTTAGATTAAGGAATAGTGTTAGGGTTAGGGTGAGGTTTAGAGTGAGGATGAGGGTTAGGGTTAGGTTGAGGGCTGGAGTGAAGGTGAGGGTTAGGGTTAGGCTTAGGCTTAGGGTTAGGCTGAGGATGAGGGTGGGGGTGAGGATTACGGTTAGGGTTAGGGTTAGGGTTATTTTTAGTGTTATGGTTAGGGTTAAGTTTGAGGTTAGGGTGAGGTTGAGGGTGGGGAGAGGATTACGGTTAGAGTGATGGTTAGGGTTAGGGTTAGTGTTATTGTTAGGGTTAGGGTTAGAGTTAAGGTGAGGTTGAGGGTGCAGTTGAGGATTAGGGTTAGGGTTAGGGAGGGGTTTAGGGCTAGGGAGAGGGTTAGGGTGAGGGTGAGGTTTACAGTTAGATATAGGGTTTGGGGGAGAGTGACGGTGAGGTTTAGGGTTGGGGTTAGTGTTAGGGTTAGGGTTAGGGTTAGGGTTAGGGTTACGTTGAAGTTTAGGGTTAGGGTTAGTGTGAGGGTTAGTTTTAGGGTTACGGTTAGTGTTAGTGTGAGGGTAAGTGTTAGGTGAGGGTTTGGGTTAGGGTTAGGATTATGGTTAGAGTGAGGGTTAGGATTATGCTTAGGGTAATTGTTAGGGTTAGGTTTAGGGTTAAGGTTAAGGTGAGGGTGAGGGTGAGGGTTAGGTTTAGGGTTAGGGTGAGGTTTAGGGTTTCAGTTAGGGTTAGATTTACATTTAGGGTGAGGGTGAGGTTTAGGATTAGGGTTAGGGTTAGTGTGAGGGTTAGGTTGAGGGTTAGGGTTAGGGTTAGTGTTAGGGTTATGGTTAGGGTGATGGGGGAGGATTAGGTTTAGGGTTAGGTTTAGGGTTAGGATTAGGGTAAACTTGAAGGTGATTGTTTGTGTGTTAGGGTTAGGTTTAGGGTTAGGCTTACAGTTAGGCTGAGGGTGAGGTTTAACGTGAGGAATAGGGTTAGGGTGAGGGTTAGGGTTAGGGTTAAGGGGAGGGTTAGAATGAGGGTTAGGATTAGGATTAGGGTTAGGGTGAGGGCTAGGTTGAGGGTGAGGTTTAGTGTTAGGTTTAGGATGAGGTTTAGGGTTAGGGTTAGGGTTAGGATGAGGGTGATGTTTAGGGTTAGAGTTATGATTAGGATGAGGCTGAGGGTGAGGGTTAGGGTTAGGGTTAGTGTTTGGGTTAGGGTTAAGGTGAGGGTTAGGGTGAGGTTGAGGTTTAGGGTGAGGGTTAGTATTAGGTTTAAGTTTAGGGTTAGGGTGAGTTTTAGTGTTAGGTTTAGGGTTAGGGTAAGGGTAACGTTTAGGGTTAGTGTTAGGGTTAGGCTTACGGTTAAGCTGAGGGTGAGGGTGAGGGTGAGGGTTAGGGTGAGGGTTAGGGTTAGGGTTAGGGTGATAGTTCGGGTTCGGGATAAGTTTAGGGTTAGGGTGATGGTTAGGGTAAGGGTTATGGTGAGGGTAACAGTTAGGGTGAGTGTGAGGTTTAGGGTTCGGGTTAGGGTTAGGGTCTGGTCTAGGATGAAGTTGAGAGTTAAGCTCAGGGTTAGGGTGAGGTTTAGGTTTAGGGTGATGGTTAGCGTTGGTGTGCGGGTTATTTTTAGGTTTAATGTTTGTTTTAAGTTGAGATTAAGTGTTAGGGTAAGGTTTAGGTTTAGGGTGAGGTTTACAATTAGGGTTAGGGTTAGGGTGAGGGTGAGGGTGATGTTAAGGTTTAGAGTTAGGGTTAGGGTGAGGGTTAGGGTTAGGGTTAGAGTTAGAGTTAGGGTGAGATTTAGGGTGGGGGTGAGGATTGGAGTAAGGGTTAAGATTAGGATTAGGGGTAAGTTGAGGTGAGTGTTATGGTTAGGGTTAGGGTTAGTATTAGAGTTAGAGTGAGGGTGAGGATGAGGGTTATGGTTAGGGTGAGTGTTGGGGTTAGGGTTAGAGTGAGGGTTATGGTGAGGATTAGGCTTAGGCTTAGTGTTTGGTATGGGCTATGTTGTGGGTGTGGGTTAGGGTTAGGGTTAGGGTTAGCGTTAGGCTGGGGGTTAGGGTTAGTATTAGGGTTTGGGTTGGGGTTAGGTTTAGTCTTAATGTTAGGTAGAGGGTGAGCGTGAGGGTGAGGTTTAGGGTTAGGGTGAGGGTGAGGATTAGGGTTAGAGTTAGCGTTCGGGTGAGGGTTAGTGTGAGAGTTAGGGTTAGGGATAGGGTTAGGGTTAGGGTTAGTTTGAGGGTGATTGTGAGGGTCAGGGTTAGTCTTAGGCTTAGGCTTAGGCTTAGGCTAATCGTGAAGGTGAGGGTGAGGTTTAGGGTTAGAATTAGTGTTATGGTGAAGGCTAGAGTGAGTATGAGGGTTAGGATTAGCATTTGGGTGAGATTTAGGGTTAGAGTTACAGTGAGGGTTAGGGTTAGGGTTAGGGTTATGGTGAGAGTTTGGGTTAGGGTTAGGGTTAGGGTGAAGGTCAGGGTTAGGGTTAGGGTTAGTGTAATAGTTAGGGTTAGGGTTAGAGTTACAGTGAGGGTGAGGGTGAGGGTTATGATCAGGTTTGGGTTAAGTTTAGGGTAAGGGTTATGGTTAGGGTGAGGGTGAGGTTTAGGGTTAGAGTTAGGGGTTCGGGGAGGGTTAGGATTAGGGTTAGTGTTAGGCTTGGGGTTAGGGTGAGGGTTAGTTTGAGGATTAATATTAGGGTTAGGGTTAGGTTTAGGATTAGGTTTACGGTGAGGATATCTGTGAGGGTTAGTGTTAGGTTTCGTTTAGGTTTAGGGTTAGGCTGAGTGTATGGGTGGGGATGAGGATTAGATTTAGAATGATGGTTAGGTTTCTGGTTAGGTTAAGCGTTAGGATGAGGGTTAGGGTTAGAATTAGGGTTAGGATGAGGGCTAGGGTGAGGTTGTGTTAGGGTTAGGGTTAGGCTTATGCTTCGGATTAGGCTGAGGCTGAGGGTGAGGGTGATGGTTAGGTTTAGGGTGATGGTTGGGGTTACCTTTAGGGTGAGTGTTAGAACGAGGATTAGGGTTATGGTGAGGGTTAGTGCGAGGGTGACGGTAAGGATAAAGTTGAGGGTTAGGCTGAGGGTGAGGGTTACGGTCAGGGTGAGGCTTAGGGTTAGGGTGAGGGTGAAGGTTAGATTGAGGATTAGTGTTGATGTTAGTGTGATGTTTAGGGTGAGGATGAGGGTTAAGGTTAGGTTGAGGTCTAGGTTGAGGTTGAGGGTTAGGGTTATGTTTAGGGTTAGGGTTAGTGTTAGGGTTAGGGTTAGGGTGAGGTTTAGGGTGAGGGTGAGGCTAGGGTTAAGGTTAGGATTGGGACTAGTGTTAAGGTGAGGGTGAGTGTGAGGTTTAGGGTTAGGGTTAGGGTTAGGATTAGAGTTAGGATGAGGTCTAGCATGAGGGTGAGGGTTAGTGTTAGGGTTAGGTGAGGTTTAGAGTTAGAATTAAGTTTAGGGATAGGGTGAGTGTTAGCGTTAGGGTTATGGTAAGGGTGAGGGTTAGGGCTATGTTGAGGGTTAGGATTAGGGCTAGGTTTAATGTGAGTGTTAGGGTTAGGGTGAGGGTTAGCATGAGGGTTAGGGTTAGGATTAGGTTTAGGATGAGGGATAGGGTGAGGGTGAGGGTTAGGTTTATACTTAGGGTGAGGTTTAGGGTTTGGTTTAGGTTTAGGGTTAGGGTGAGGGTTATGGTTAGGTTATGGTGAGGGTTAGGGTTAGGGTTAGGTTGAGGGTTAGAATTAGGTTTAGGGTTAGGTTGAGGGTTAGGGTTACGGTTAGGGTGAGGGTTAGGATGAGGGTTAGGGTTACAATTAGGGTTAGGGTGAGGTCTAGGGTGAGGATGAGGGTTAGTATTAGGGTTAGGGTTAGGGGTAGGGTTAGGGTGAGGGTTAATGTTCATGTTTCGGTGAGGGTGAGGGTTAGGTTTAGGTTAGTATTAGGTTAGTATTAGGTTTAGGGTTAGGGGTAGGGTTAGGGTGAGGGTTAGGGTTCATGTTTCGGTGAGGGTGAGGGTTAGGTTTGGGGTGAGGGTTAGGGTGAGGACTAAGGTGAGGGTGAGGGTTAGGGTTAGGGATAGCGTTAGGGTGAGGGTTATGTTTAGGTTTAGGGTTAGGTTTAGGGTTAGGATTAAGGTTAAGGTGAGGCTGAGTGTGAGGGTTAGGCTGAGGGTTAGGCTTAAGCTTAGGGTTAGGTTGAGGGTGAGTGTAGGGATGAGTGATGGTTCTGGTTAAGGTTAGGTTGAGGGTTAGGATGAGGGTTAGGGTTAGGATTAGTGTTAGGACGAGGGCTAGGGTGAGTGTTAGTGTAGGGGTTAGGTTTAGGCTTAGGGTTAGGCTGAGGCTGAGGCTGAATTTGAAAGTGAAGGTTAGGTTTAGGTTGATGTTTAGGGTTAAGGTTAGGGTGAGGGATAGGATGAGGATTATGGTTTAGGGTGAGGGTTGGGATGAGGGTGACTGTAAGAGAAAAGGTGAGGTTAGGCTGAGTGTGAGGGTTATGGTAAGGGTGAGGTTTCGGGTTAGGGTGATGGTGAGGGTTAGATTGAGGATTAGTGTTAGGGTTAGTGTGAGGTTTAGGGTGAGGATGAGGGTTAGGGTTAGGGTGAGGGCAAGGGTGAAGTTGAGGATTAGGGTTAGGGTTAGGGTGTGGTTTAGGTTTAGGGTTATGGTTAGCGTTAGTGTGAGGGTTAGGGATAGGGTTGGTGTTAGTTTTAAGCTGAGGGTAAGTGTTAAGGTAAGGTTTAGGTTTAGGGTGAGGTTTAGGATTAGGGTTAGGGTTAGGATTAGTTTGAGGGTGAGGGTTAGGGTGGAATTTAGTGTGGGGGTGAGGTTGCGAGTTAGGGTTAGGATTAGGATTAGGGTTAAGGTGAGGGTGAGTGTTAGGGTTAGGGATAGGGATAGGATTAGATTTAGGGTGAGGGTGAGGGTGAGGTTATGGTTAGGGTGAGCGTTGGGGTTAGTGTTAGAGTGAGGGTTAGGGTGAGGGTTAGGCTTTGGCTTAGGGTTTGGTATAGGCTATGGTGAGGGTGAGGGTTAGGGTTAGGGTTAGGGTGAGCGTTAGGGTACGGGTTAGGGTTAGTATTAGGGTTAGGGTTGGGGTTAGGGTTAGGCTTAATGTTAGGCAGAGGTTGAGGGTGAGGGTGAGGTTTAGGTTTAGGTTGAGGGTGAGGTTTAGGGTTAGAGTTAGTGTTCGTGTGAGGGTTAGGGTTAGGTTTAGGCTTCCGTTTAGGGTTAGGGTGAGGGTGAGTGTGAGGGTCAGGGTTAGTCTTAGGCTTAGGCTTATGCTTAGGCCGAGCGTGAAGGTGAGCGTGAGGTTTAGGGTTAGCATTAGGTTTAGGGTGAGGGCTAGAGTGAGGATGAGGGTTAAGGCTAGCGTTAGGATGAGGTTTAGGGTTAGGGTTACGGTGAGAGTGAGGGTTAGGGTTACGGTTAGGGTTAAGGTGAGGGTTTGGGTTAGGGTTAATGTTAGGGTGAGGGTCAGGGTTAGGGTTAGGGTTAGTGTAATAGTTAGGGTTAGGGTTAGAGTTACAGTGAGGGTGAGGGTGAAGGTGAGGTTTAGGATAAGAGTTAGGGTGAGGTTTAGGGATAGGGTTATGGTTAGGGTGAAGGTGAGGTTTAGGGTAAGTTTTAGGCTTTGGGGGAGGGTTAGGGTGAGGGTTAGAATTCGGGTTAGTGTTAGGCTTGGGGTTAGGTTGAGGGTTAAGTTGAGGTTTAAAATTATGGATAGGGTTAGTTTTAGGATTAGGTTTACGGTGAGGGTGATTGTGAGGGTTAGGGTTAGGGTTCGTTTAGGCTTAGGGTTAGGCTGAGTGTATGGGTGGGGATGAGGATTAGGTTTAGAATGATGGTTAGGGTTCTGGTTAGGTTAAGGGTTAGTATGAGGGTTAGGGTTAGAATTAAGGTTAAGGTGAGGGCTAGGGTGAGGGCTAGGGTAAGGGTGAGGTTTAGGGTGAGGATGAGGGTTAGGGTTAAGTTGAGTGTTAGTTTGAGGGTGAGGGTGAGTGTTACGGTTAGGTTTAGGTTGAGGGTGAGGGTGAGGTTTAGGGTTAAATTTAGGGTTAAGGTGAGGGATAGGGTTTAGGTTTACGGTTAGGATTAGTGTTAGGGTTAGGGTTAGGGTGAGGTTTAGGGCTGGAGTTAGGGTTAGTTTTAGGGTTAGGGTTAGGATGAGGGTTAGGGTTAGGCTTAGGCTTTGTCTTAGGCTTAGGCTTATGCCCAGCATGAGGGTGAGGATTAGGGTTAGGATTAGGGTGAGGGTTAGGTTTAGGGTTACAGTGTGGTCAGGTTTAGGGTTAGGTTGAGGGTAAGAATTAGGTTTAGGGTTAGGTTGATGGTTAGGGTTAGGGTTAGGGTTAGGGTGAGAGTTGGGATGAGGGTTAGGGTTACAATTAGGTTTAGTGTGAGGGCTACGGTGAGGGTGAATGTTATTGTTAGGGTTAGGGTGAGGTTTAGGGTTAGGGTTAGGGTTAGGGTTACGTTGAGGGTGAAGGTTAGGGTTAGGGTGAGGGTTAGGTTTAGGTTTAGGGTGAGGGTGAGGGTTAGGATTAGCTTTAGGGTTAGAGTTACAGTGAGGGTGAGGGTGAGGCTGAGGGTTAGGATCCGGTTTAGGGTGAGGTTTAGGTTTAGGGTTATGGTTAGTGTGAGGGTGAGGTTTAGGGTTAGAGTTAGTGTTAGGTTGAGGGTTAGGGTGAAGGTTGGGTTGAGGTTTAATGTTAGGGTTAGGGTTACCTTTAGGATTAGGTTTACGATGAGGGTGAGTGTGAGGGTTAGGGTTCAGCTTAGGCTTAGGATTAGGCTGAGAGTATGGGTGGGGGATGAGGATTAGGTTTAGAATGTTGGTTAGATTTATGGTTAGGTTAAGGTTAGGATGAGGTTTACGGTTCGAATTAGGGATCTGGTGAGGGCTAGGGTGAGGGTGAGGGTAAGGTTAGGTTTAGTCTTAGGCTTACGGTTAGGCTGAGGCTGAGGGTGAGGGTGAGGGTTAGGGTTAGAGAGAGGTTTAGGGTGAGGGTGATGGTAAGTGTAAAGTTGAGGGTTAGGCTGAGGGTGAGGGTTAGGGTTAGGGTGAGGATGAGGGTTAAATTGAGGATTAGGGTTAGGGTTAGTTTGAGATTTAGGGTGAGGATTAGGGTTAGGGTTAGGGTGAGGTTTAGGGTTAGGTTGATGGTTAGGGTTAGTGTGAGGGTTAGTGTTAAGGTTAGGGTTAGTGTTAGGGTGAGGGTAAGTGTTAGGGTGAGGGTTAGTGTTAGGGTCAAGGTTATGGTTAGGATGAGGGTTAGGGTTAGGGATAGGGTTATTGTTAGGGTTATGGTTAGGCTTACGGTTACAGTGAGGGTGAGGGTGAGATGAAGGGTTAGGGTTAGGGTGAGGTTTACCTTTAGGTTTAGGGTTAGAGTTAGGGTTAGGGTTGAGGTGAGGTTTAGGGTTAGAGTTAGGTTTAGTGTTATTGTTGGGGTTAGGGTGAGGTTTAGGGTTACTTTTAGGCTTAGGTTTAGGCTGAGCATGAGGGTGTGGGTTAGGGTTAGGGTTAGGGTGGCTTTTAGGGTTAGGGTTAGAGTGAAGGTGAGGTTGAGGGTTAAGGTTAGTGTTTGTGTTAAGGATAGGGTTAGAGTGAGAGTTAAAAGAGGGTTAGGATTAGGGTTAGGGTTAGGATTAGTGGTAAGGTGAGGGTGAGTGTGTGTGTTAGGGATAGGTTTATGGTTAGGCTTAGGATTAGGGTTACGGTTAAGGTTTAGGGTTAGGGTGAGGGTTAGGGTTAGGGTGAGGTTTAGTGTTAGGGTTAGGGTTAGAGTTAGGGTTAGGTTGAGGGTTAGGTTTAGGGGTAGAGTTAGGGTTAGGGTGAGGGTTAGGGTTATGGTTAGGGTGAGGGTTAGGGAGAGGGTTATGGTTACGGTGAGGGTTAGGGTGGGGGTGAAGGTAAGGGTAAACGTGAGGTTTAGGCTGAGGGTGAGAGTTACGGTAATGGTGAGGGTTAGGTTTAGGGTGAGTGTTAGGGGTAGGGGTAGGGTGAGGGTGAGGGTTAGATTGAGGATTAGTGTTAGGGTTAGGGTGAGATTTAGGGTGAGGAGGAGGGTTAGGGTTAGGTTGAGGGCTAGGGTGAAGGTGAGGGTTAGAGTTAGGGTTAGGGTCAGGTTTAAGGTTGGGGTGATGGTTAGGGTTAGTTTGAGGGTTATCCAGTCTTAGGGTAGGTGTTAGGGTGAGGGTAAGTGTTAGGGTGAGGGTTAGGTTTAGGGTGAGTATTATGTTTATTGTGAGGGTTAGGGTTAGGGTTAGGGTTATTGTTAAGTTTAGGGTATCGGTTATGGTCACGGTGAGGGTCAGAGTGAGGTTTAGGTTTAGGGGTAGGGATAGAGTTAGGGTTCAGGTGAGAGTGAGATTTAGGAATGGAGTTAGGGTTAGTGTTTGGGTTAGGGTTAGGGTGAGGGTTACGGTTAGAGTGAGGCTTAGGCTTAGGCTTAGGCTTAGGCCTAGCATGAGGGTGAGGGTTAGGGTTAGGGTTAGGGTGAGGGTTAGGATAAGGTTTAGGGTTAGGAATAGGGTTAGGGTGAGAGCTAGGGTGAGGGTTAGAGTTACAGTGAGGGTGAGGGTTAGGGTGAGGGTGAGGGTGAGGTTTGGTGTTAGGGGTAGGGTTAGGGTTAGGGTTAGTGTGAAGTTTATGGTTAGATTTAGGGTTACTTAGAGGGTTAATTCGTGGGTTAGAGTTAGGGTTAATATTAGGGTTCAGGTTAGGGTGAGGGTTAGGTTGAGGTTAAGTGTTAGGGGTAGTATTAGGATTTGGATTAGGGTTAGGGTGAGGGTGAGTGAGAGTGTTAGGGTTAGGGTTAGGCTTCGGCTTAGGGTTAGGCTGAGGGTGAGTGTGGGCGTGAGGATTAGGGTTGGTGATTGTTAGGTTTAGGCTTAGGGTGAGGGTTAGGATGGGGCTTAGGGTTAGGATTTAGGGTTAGGGTGAGGGCTCGGGAGAGGGTGAGGTTTAGGGTAAGGGTTAGGCTTAGGCTTAGGGTTCGGCTGAGCTTGAGGGTGAGGGTGAGGGTTAGGTTTAGGCTGATGGTTAGGTTTACTGTTAGGGTGAGTTTTAGGATGAGGTTTAGGTTTAGGGGGAGGGTTAGGGTGAGGATGATGGTAAGGGTAAAGTTGAGGTTTCGTCTGAGGGTGAGGGTTAAGATAAGGGTGTGGTTTAGGGTTAAGTTTAGGGTTAAAGTAAGGGTTAGGTTTCGGGTTAGGGTGAGGGTTAGATTAAGGATTATTGTTAGGGTTAGTGTGAGGTTTAGGGGGAAGATGAGGGTGAGGGTGAGGGTGTGGGTGAGGGTTAGAATTAGGGTTAGGGTGAGTGTGATGGTAAGCCTAAATGTGAGGATTAGGCTAAGGCTGAGTGTTAAGATATGGGTGAGGGTAAGTGTTAGGGTGAGGGTTAGGGTTAGGGTGAGTGTTAAGTTTAGGGTGAGGGTTAGAGTTAGGGTTATGGTTATTGGTAGAGTTAGGGTTAGGGTTACCCTTATAGTGAGGTTGAGGTCTAGTGTTAGGTTTAGGGTGAGGTTTAGGGTTAGGGTTATGGTTAGAGTTTGGGTTAGGATTAGGATTAGGGTTAGGGTGAAGGCTAAGGTGAGGGTGAGGGTTAGGGTTAGGGTTAGTTTTAGGTTTAGGTTTAGAGTGAGGTTGAGTGTGTGGGTTAGGGTTAGGTTTAGGGTTAGGCTTAGGGTTAGGCTAAGGGTGAGGTTGAGGGTGGGGGTTAGGGTTAGGGTGAGGGTTAGGTTTAGGGTTAGGGTGAGTGTTAGGATTAGGGTTAAGGTGAGCATTAGGGTTAGGTTGAGGGCTAGGGTGAGGGTGAGGTTTAGGGTTAGGGTTAGAGTGAGGGTGAGGTTTAGGGTTAGAGTTAGGGTTAGGGTGAGGAATAGGGTGAGGTTTAGGGTTAGGGTTAGTTTTAGGGCTAGGGTTAGGGTGAGGGTTAGGGTTTGGATGAGGGTTAACGTTACAATTAAGTTTTGGGTGAGCTCTAGAGTGAGGGTGAGTGTTATTGTTAGGGTTAGGGTGAGGTTTAGGGTTAGGGTTAGGGTTAGGTTTACGGTGAGGGAGAGGGTTAGAGTTAGGGTGAGTGTTAGTGTTAGGGTTAGGGTGAGGGTGAAGGTTAGGATTAGGGTTATGGTTAGAGTTACTGTGAGAGTGAGGGTGAGGGTGAGGGTTAGGATCAGGTTTACGGTGAGGTTTAGGGATAGGGTTATTGTTAGGGTGAGGGTGAGGTTTAGGGTTAGAGTTCTTGTTAGGGGGAGGGTTAGTGTGAGCGTTAGGGTTAGGATCAGTGTTAGTATTAGGGTTAGGGTGAGGGTTAAGTTGAGGTTTAATGTTAGGGTTAGCGTTACGTTTAGGATTAGGTTTATGGTGTGGGTGAGTGTGATGGCTAGGGTTAGGGTTCAGCTTAGGCTTAGAGTTTTGCTGAAGGTATGGTATGGGGATGAGGACTAGGTATAGAAAGTTGGTTAGGTTTATGGTTAGGTTAAGGGTAAGGATGAGGGTTAGGGTTAAGATTAGTGTTCGGGTGAGGGTTAGCGTGTGGGTTAGGTTTAGGTTGAGGATTAGTGTTAGGGTTAGTGTGAGGTTTAGGGTGAGGATGAGGGTTAGGTTGAGGGCTAGGTTGAGGGTGAGGGTTAGGATCAGGGTGTGGTTTAGGATTAGTGTGATGGTGAGGGTTAGTGTGAGGGTTAGTGTTAGGTTTAGGGTTAGTGTTAGGGTGAGGGTAAATGTTAGGGTGAGGGTTATTGTTATGGTGAAAGTTATGGTTAGGATGATGGTTATGGTTATGGTTAAGGTTATTGTTAGGGTTAGGGTTAGGGTTACGTTTACGGTGAGGGTGAGGGTGAGGGTGAGGGTTAGGGTTAGGGTGAGGTTTAGGTTTAGGGTTAGGGTTAGAGTTAGGGTTTAGGTGAGGTTGAAGTTTAGGATTAGAGTTAGGTTTAGTGTTATTGTTGGGGTTAGGGTGAAGTTTAGGTTTAGTTTTAGGCTTAAGCTTAGGGTTAGTCTTAGGCCGAGCAAAGGGTTAGGGTTAGCTTTAGGGTTAGGGTGGGGTTTGGGGTTAGGGTTAGGGTGAGGGTGAGGTTGAGGGTTCGATATAGGGTTAGGGTGAGGGTTAAAGGGAGGGTTAGGGTTAGTGTTAGGGTGACGGTAAGTGTTAATGTAAGGGTTAGGAATAGAGTTAGGCTTATTCTTAGGTTTAGGTTTAGGGTTATGGTTACGGTGAGGGTGAGGATGAGGGTTAGGGTTAGGGTTAGGGTGAGTTTTAGGTTTTGTGTTAGCTTTAGAGTTAGGTTTAGGGTGAGGGTGAGGTTTCGGTTAGAGTTAGGGTTATGGTGAGGGTTAGGTTGAGGGTTAGGGTTAATGTTCGTGTTAAGGTTAGGGTTAGGGTGAGAGTTAAGGGGAGGTTTAGGGTTTGGGTTAGGGTTAGGATTAGTGTTAGGGTGAGTGTGAGTGTGTGTGTTTGGGATATGTTTATGGTGAGGCTTAGGGTTAGGCTGAGGCTGAGGGTGAGGGAGAGGTTTAGGGTTAGGGTGAGGGTTAGGGTTAGGGTTAGGGTGAGTTTTATTGTTAGGGTTAGGGTTAGAGTTAGGGTTAGGGTGAGGGTGAGGGTTAGGGTTAGGTTTAGGCTTAGGCTTGGTGTTAGGCTGAGGCTGAGGGTGAGGGTGAGGGTTAGGGTTAGGGTGATGTTTGGGGTTACCATTAGGGTGAGGGTTAGGATGAGGATTAGGGTTAGTGTGAAGGTTACGGTGAGGGTTAGGTTCAGGGTGACGGTAAGGGTAAAGGTGAGGGTTAGGCTGAGGGTGAGGTTTACGGTAAGGGTGAGTGTTAGGGTTAAGGTGAGGGTGAGGTTGAGATTGAGGATTACTGTTAGAGTTAGTGTGAGGTTTAGGGTGAGGATGAGGGTTAGCGGTAGGTTGAGGGCTAGGTTGAGGGTGAGGGTTAGGATCAGGGTGAGGTTTAGGATTAGTGTGATGGTTAGGGTTAGTGTGAGTGTTAGTGTTAGGGTTAGGGTTAGTTTTAGGGTTAGGGTAAATGTTAGGGTGAGGGTTATTGTTATGGTGAAATTTATGGTTAGGATGAAGGTTATGGTTATGGTTAAGGTTATTGTTAGGGTTAGGGTTAGGGTTATGTTTACGGTGAGGGTGAGGGTGAGGGTGAGGTTTAGGGTTAGGGTGAGGTTTAGGTTTAGGGTTAGGGTTAGAGTTAGGGTTTAGGTGAGGTTGAAGTTTAGGATTAGAGTTAGGTTTAGTGTTATTGTTGGGGTTAGGGTGAGGTTTAGGTTTAGTTTTAGGCTTAGGCTTAGGGTTAGTCTTAGGCCGAGCAAAGGGTGAGGGTTAGCTTTAGGGTTAGGGTGGGGTTTGGGGTTAGGGTTAGGGTGAGGGTGAGGTTGAGGGTTCGATATAGGGTTAGGGTGAGGGTTAGAGGGAGGGTTAGGGTTAGTGTTAGGGTGACGGTAAATGTTAGAGTGAGGGTTAGGAATAGAGTTAGGGTTATTCTTAGGTTTAGGTTTATGGTTATGGTTACGGTGAGGGTGAGGATGAGGGTTAGGGTTAGGGTTAGGGTGAGTTTTAGGTTTTGTGTTAGCTTTAGAGTTAGGTTTAGGGTGAGGGTGAGGTTTCAGTTAGAGTTAGGGTTAGGGTGAGGGTTAGGTTGAGGGTTAGGGTTAATGTTCGTGTTAAGGTTTGGGTTAGGGTGAGAGTTAAGGGGAGGTTTAGGGTTTGGGTTAGGGTTAGGATTAGTTTTAGGGTGAGGGTGAGTGTGTGTGTTTGGGATATGTTTATGGTGAGGCTTAGGGTTAGGCTGAGGCTGAGGGTGAGGGAGAGGTTTAGGGTTAGGGTGAGGGTTAGGGTTAGGGTTAGGGTGAGTTTTAGTGTTAGGGTTAGGGTTAGAGTTAGGGTTAGGTTGAGGGTGAGGTTTAGGGGTAGAGTTAGGGTTAGTGTGAGGAATAGGGTGAGGGTGAGGTTTAGGGTGAGGGTTAGGGTGGGGGTGACGGTAAGGGTAAACATGAGGTTTAGGTTGAGTGCAAGAGTTACGGTAATGGTGAAGGTTAGGGTTAGGGTGAGTGTTAGGGTTAGGGGTAGGGTGAGGGTGAGGGTTAGATTGAGTATTAGTGTTAGGGTTAGGGTGAGGTTTAGAGTGAGAATGAGTGTTAGGGTTAGGTTAGAGGGCTGGGGTGAGGGTGAGGATTAGGGTTAGGGTTAGGCTTAGGCTTAGGTTTAGGCTGAGGATGAGTATGGGGGTGAGGATTACGGTTACGGTTAGGGTTATTGTTAGTGTTATGGTTAGGGTTAAGTTTGAGGTGAGGGTGAGGCTTAGGGTGGGGGTGAGGATTAGGGTTAGAGTGATGGTTAGGTTTAGGGTTAGTGTTTTTGGTATGGTTAGGGTTAGAGTTAAGGTGAGGTTGAGGGTGCGGGTGAGGATTAGGGTTATGGTTAGGGTGGGGTTTTGGATTAGGGTGAGGGTTAGGTTTACAGTTAGATATAGGGTTAAGGGGGGTGACAGTGAGGTTTAGGGTTAGGGATAGTGTTAAGGATAGGGTAAGGGTGAGGGTTAGGTGGAAGTTTAGGGTTAGGTTTAGGGTTAGGGGTAGTGTCAGGGTTAGTTTTAGCGTTAGGGTTAGTGTCAGTGTGAGGGTAAGTGTTAGGGTGAGGGTTTGGGTTAGGATGAGGGTTATGGTTAGAGTGAGGGTTTGCATTATGTTTAGGGTTATTGTTAGGGTTAGGTTTAGGGTTAAGGTTAAGGTGAGGGTGAGGGTGAGGTTTAGGTTTAGGGTTAGGGTGAGGTTTAGTGTTTCAGTTAGGGTTAGAGTTAGGTTTAGGGTGAGGGTGCGGTTTAGGATTAGAGTTTGGGATAGTGGAGGGTTAGGTTGAGGATTAGGGTTAGGTTAGTGTTAGGGTTATGGTTAGGGTGAGAGTTAGAGCGAGGCTTAGGGTTAGGGTTAGGTTTAGGGTTAGGATAAGGGTAAAGCTGAAGGTGATTGTGTGTGTTAGGGTTAGGTTTAGGGTTAGGCTTAGGCTTAGGCTGATGGTGAGTTTGAGGGTGAGAGTTAGGGTTAGGGTAATGGTTAGGGTTAGGGGGAGGTTTAGGATGAGGGTTAGGATTAGTATTAGGGTTAGGGTGAGGGCTAGGGTGAGGGTGAGGTTTAGGGTTAGGGTTAGGATGAGGTTTAGGTTTATGGTTAGGGTTAGGATGAGCGTGAGGTTTAGGGTTAGAGTTAGGGTTAGGATGTGGCTGAGGGTGAGGGTTAGGGTTAGAGTTTGTGTTAGGGTTAGGGTTAAGGTGAGGGTTAGGGTGAGGTTGAGGCTTTGGGTTATGGTTACTATTAGGATTAAATTTAGGGTTAGGGTGAGGTTTAGGGTTAGGGAGAGTGTAAAGTTTTAGTGTAGGTTTAGGGTGAGGGCTAGAGTGAGGATGAGGGTTAGGGTTAGCATTAGGCTGAGTTTAGGGTTAGGGTTACCGTGAGGTTGAGGGTTAGGGTTAGGGTTAGGGTTAAGGTGAGGGTTTGGTTTAGGGTTAGGGTGAGGGTCAGCGTTAGGGTTAGTGTTAGGGTTAGTGTAATAGTTAGGGTTAGGGTTAGAGTTACAGTGAGGGTGAGGGTGAGGGTTAAGATCAGGCTTGGGTGAGGTTTAGGGTAAGGGGTATGGTTAGGGTGAGGATGAGGTTTAGGGTTAGAGTTAGGATTTCGGGGAGGGTTAGGGTGAATGTTGGGATTAGGGTTAGGGTCAGGTTTAGGTTTAGGTTTAGGGTTAGGGTTAGAGTTAGGGTTAG
Source organism: Dipodomys merriami (assembly GCF_024711535.1). Lineage (NCBI taxonomy): Eukaryota > Metazoa > Chordata > Mammalia > Rodentia > Heteromyidae > Dipodomys > Dipodomys merriami. Next base: position 1,917,594 of record NW_027203137.1, read on the forward strand.
GTTTAGGGTTAGGGTTATTGTTAGGGTGAGGGTTAGGGTTATTTTTAGTGTTATGTTTAGGGTTAAGTTTGGGGTTCAGGTGAGGCTGAGGGTGAGGGTTATGTTTAGGGTTATGTTTAGGGTTAGGACTAGTGTTAGTGTTAGGGTTAGGGTGAGGTTTAGGGTGAGGGTGAGGGTTAGGGTTAAGGTTAAGTTTAGGGTTTGGGTTACGGTGAGGGTGAGGGTGAGGTTTAGGGATAGCGTGAGGGTTGGGGTTAGGGTTAGAGTGAAGATTAGGGTGATGGTTAGGCTTAGGCTTAGATTTAGGGTGTGGGCTAGGGTGAGGTTGAGGGTTAGGGTGAGTGTTAGGGTGAGGGTTTGGGTTAGGGTTAGTGTTAAGGTTAGGGTTGGAGTTAGGGTTAGGCTTTGTGTTAGGGGGAGTGAGAGTGGGAGTGTTAGGATTAAGTGAGGGTGAGGTTTAGGGTTAGATTTAGCGTAAGGTTGAGGGCTAGTGTTAGTGTTAGGGTTAGTGTTACAGTTATGATTAGGGTGAAGGTGAGTGTGAGGGATAGGGTTAGTCTTAGGCTTATGCTTAGGCTTAGGCCGAGCATGAGGGTGAGGGTGAGGGTTAAGGTTAGTGTGAGGGTTAGGGTTTTAGGGTTAGGGTGAGGGTTAGGATGAGGTTTAGGGTTAGGATTAGGGTTTGGGTGAGGGCTAGAGTGAGGGTGAGGCTTATGGTTAGCGTTAGGGTGTGGTTTAGAGTTAGGGTTAGGGTTAGAGTTACAGTGAGTTTGAGTGTTAGGCTTAGGTTTAGCGTTAGGGTTATTGTTATGGTTAGAGTTAAGTTGAGGGTAGAGTTGAGGGTGCAGATTAGGTTTAGGGTTAGGGTGAGGTTTAGATTTAGGGTTTGGGTTAGTTTGAATGTTAAGTTTAGGGTTAGAGTTAGGTTTAGGATGAGGTTTAGGATTAGGATTAGGGTTAGGTTGAGGGGTTGGGTGAGGGTTAGGGTGAGGGTTAGGGTTAGGGATAGGGTTAGGTTTTTGATTAGGGTTAGGGTGAGGGTGAGTGTGAGGATTAGGGTTAGGTTTAGGCTTAGGGTTGGGGTTAGGCTTAGTGTTAGGGTGAGGGTTAGGGTTATTGTTTGGGTAAGCATGAGGGTGAGGGTGAGGATTAGGGTTAGGGTTAGGGTTAGGGTTAGGTTTGGGGTTAGGGTTAGTGTTTCGGTTAGGGTTAGGGTTACGGTTAGGGTTTGGGTTACAGTGAGGGTTAGGGTTAGGTTTAGGGTTAGGATTAGGTTTAGGCTGAGGGTGAGGTTGGTGGTGTGGAGTAGGTAAGGGTTAGGGTTAGGGTTAGGTTTAGATTTAAGGTTAGGGTTATTGTTAGTGTTATGGTAAGGGTTAAGTTTGCAATCAGGGTGAAGCTGAGGGTGAGGTTTATGGTTAGTGTTAGGGTTACGTTCAGGATTAGTGTTAGTCTTATTGTTGGGTTTCGGTTAGAGTTACAGTGAGATTGACATTGAGGGTGAGGATGAGGGTTAGGGTGAGGTTTATGGTGAGGTTTAGGGTTAGGGTTAGGGTTAGGGTGAAGGTAAGTTTTAGGGTTAGAGTTAGGGTTAGGGGGAGGGTTAGGGTGAGGGATAGGGTTAGGTTTAGTGTTAGGGTTAGGGTGAGGGTAAGGGTTAGGTTGAAGTTTAGGGATAGGGTTAGAGTTAGGGTGATGGTGAGTGTGAGGGTTAGGGTTAGGGTTAGGCTTAGGCTTAGGGTAAGGCTGAGGTTAGGGGGTTAGGATTAAGGTTAGGGTGATGGTTAGTGTTAGGGTTAGGGTTAATGTTAGGGGTAGGGTTAGAGTTACAGTGAGGTTGAGGGTGCGGGTGAGGGTTAGAGCTTGGGTGAGGTTTAGTGTTGGGGTTAGGGTTAGGATGAGGGTGAGGTTTAGGATTAGAGTTAGGGTTAGGGGAGGGTTAGGGTGAGGTTTACGGTTAGGGTTAATTTTAGGGTTATGTTGAGTCTTAGGATTAGAGTTAGGGTTATTGTTAGGGTAAGGTTTATGTTTATGGTTACTGTGAGGGTGTGGGTTAAGGTTAGTGTTAGGGTGAGGTTTAGGGTTTGGGTTAGGGTTAGACTTAGGGTTAGGGTGTGAGTGAGATTTAGGGTTAGAGTAAGGGTTAGGTTGAGGTTTAGATTTAGGGTTAGTGTTAGGTTTAGGGTTAGGGTGAGAGTTAGGGGGAGGGATAGTGTTAGGGTTAGAGTTAGGATTAGAGTTAGGGTGAGGGTGAGTGTGTGGGTTAGGTTTAGGTTTAGGCTTAGGGTTAGGCTGAGGGTGAGTTTGTGTGTTATGGTTAGGTTTATGGTTAGGCTTAGGGTTAGGCTGAGGGTGAGTTTGAGGGTGAGAAAGTTAGGGTTAGGGTGAGGGTTAGGCTTAGGGATAGGGGGAGGGTTAGGATGAGGTTTAGGGTTAGGATTATGGTTAGTGTGAGGGCTAGGTTGAGGGTGAGGGTTAGTGTTAATGTTAGGGTGAGGTTTAGGGTTAGGGTTAGGGTTAGGGTTCGGGTCAGGGTGAGGTTTATTGTTAGAGTTAGGGTTAGGGTGAGGCTGAGGGTGTGAATTAGGATTAGGTTTAATGTTAGGGTTAGGGTTAAGGTGAGAGTTAGGGTGAGGGTGAGTGTTAGGGTTAGGCTTAGAATTAGGGTTAGGGTTAGGGTAAGTGTGAAGGTTAGGGTTAGGGTTAGGCTTAGGCTAAGTCTTAGGCTGAAGGTGAGGGTGAGTGTGAGGGTTAGGGATAGGGTAAGTGTTAGGGTTAGGTTTAGGGTGAGGGTTAATGTTGGGATAAAGTTTAGCGTTAGCGTGAGGGTTAGGGTAAGGGTTACTGTGACGGTGAGGGTTTGGGTTAGGTTGAGGTTTAGGGTTAGGCTTAGGGTTAGGGTGAGGATGAGGGTTAGGGTTAGGGTGAGGGGGAGATTTATAATTAGGATTAGAGTGAGGGATAGGATGAGGGTGAGGGTTATGCTTAGTATTAGAGTAAGGGTGAGGTTTAGGATTAGGGTGAGGGTTAGGGTTAGTGTGAGGGTGAGTGTTAGGGTTAGGGTTAGTGTTAGTGTGAGGGTAAGTGTTATGGTCAGGGTTAGGTTTAGGCTGAGGTTTATGGTTACGGTGAGGGTTAGGGTTAGTGTTATGGTGAGAGTGATGGTAAGGTTTAGGGTTAGATATAGGTTTAGGGGGAGGGTTATGTTTAGGGTTAGTGTTAGGTTAAGGGTGAGGGTGAGGTTGAGGTTGAGGTTTAGGGTTAAGGTTAGGGTTAGGGTGATGTTTAGGTTTAACATTAGGATGAGGGTTAGGATGTCGTTTAGGGTTAGGGGGAGCGTTAGGGTTAGGGTTAGGGTTAGGTTGAGGGTAAGTGTTATGGTGAGGGTTAGGGTGAGGGTGAGGTTTAGAGTTAGAGTTAGGGTTAGGGTGAGGGTTAGGTTGAGGGTTAGGTTTGGGGTTAGTGTTAGGGATAGGGTTAGGGTGAGAGTTAGGGGGAGGGTTAGGGGTAGGGATAGGGTTAGTATTATGGTTAGGGTGAGGGTGAGTGTGTGTGTTAGGGTTAAGTTAAGGGTTAGGCTTATGGTTAGGCTGAGGGTTAGGTTGAGGGTGAGGGTGAGTGTTAAGGTGTGGGTTAGGGTTAGGTTTAGGGTTAAGGTGAGGGTTAGCATGAGGGTGAGGCTTAGGGTTAGGGTTATGATTAGGATTAGGGTAATAGGGTGAGTGTGAGGGTTAGGTTTAGGGTTAGGTTTAGGCTTAGGGTTAGGATGAGTGTGAAGGTGAGGGTGAGGGTTAGGGTTCGGGATAAGCTTAGGGTTAGGATGAGAGTTAGGGTTAGGGTTACGGTAAGCATGAGGGTTAGGGTTAGGTTGAGGATTATTGTTAGGGTTAGGTTTAGGGTGAGTGTTAGGGTTAGGGTTAGGGTGAGTTTTAGGATGAGGATTAGGGTTAGGTTTAGGGTTAGGGTTATTGTTAAAATTATGGTTAAGATTAAGTTTGGTGTGAGGGTTTGGCTGAGGGTGAGGTTTATGGTTAGGTTTAAGGTTAGGGTTAGGCTTAGGCTTAGGCTTAGCGTTAGGCTGAGGGTGATAGTGGGGGTGAGGATTAGGGTTAGGTTTAGGGTTAGGGTTAGGGTTAGGGTTATTGTTAGTGTTATGGTTAGGGTTAAGTTTGCGGTGAGGGTGAGGCTGAGGGTGACGATTATGTTTAGCGTTATGGTTTGGGTTATAGTTAGGGTTATTGTTAGGTTTAGGGTTAGATTTACAGTGAGGTTGAGGGTGAGTGTGAGGGTTAGGGTTAGGGTTAGGGTAAGGGTGAGGGTGAGGTTTAGGGTTAGACTTAGGGTTAGGGGGAGGGTTAAGGTGAGGTTTAGGGCTAGGGTTAGTGTTAGGGTAAGGTTGAGGGAGAGGGTTAGGTTGAGGTTTAGGGATAGTGTTAGGTTTAGGATTAGGGTTAGGGTGACGGTGAGTGTGAGGTTTAGGGTGAGGGTTAGACTTAGGCTTAGGGTTAGGCTGAGGGTGAAGGTGGGGGTTAAGATTAGGGTTAGGGTGATGGTTAGGTTTAGGGTTAGGTTAAGGTTTAGGATGTGGGTTAGGGTTAGGATTAGGGTTAGGGTGAGGGCTAGGGTGAGGGTGAGGTTTAGGGTAAGGCTTAGGCTGAGGTTTAGTGTTCAGGTTAGGTTTAGGGTTAGGGAGAGGGTTAGGGTCAGGTTATGGTGAGGTTTAGGGTTAGGGTTAGGTTGAGGGTTAGACTTAGGTTTAGGGTTAGGTTGAAAATTAGGGTTAGAGTTAGGGTGAGGGTTAGGATGAGGATTTGGGGTAAAATTATGTTTAGGGTAAGGGCTAGGTTGAGGGTGAGGGTTAGGGTTAGGGTTAAGGTGAGGATTAGGTTTAGGGCTAGGGGTAGGGTTAGGGTGAGGGTTAGGTTTCGTGTTTTGGTGATGGTGAGGGTTGGGTTTGGGGTGAGGGTTAGGGTGAGGACTAAGGTAAGGGTGAGTTTTAGAGTTAGGGTTAGCGTTAGGGTGAGGGTTAGGTTTAGGTTTAGGTTTAGGATTATGTTGAGGGTTAGGATTAAGGTTAGGGTGAGGGTGAGTGTGAGCGTTAGGCTTGGGGTTAGGCTTAGGCTTAGGGTTAGGCTGAGGGTGCGTGTGGGGATGAGGATTAGGTTTAGAGTGATGGTTCTGTTTAAGGTTTGGTTGAGGGTTAGGATGAGGGTTACGGTTAGGATTAGGGTTAGGGTGAGGGCTAGGGTGAGTGTGAGGTTTGGGGTTAGGTTTAGGCTTAGGGTTAGGTTTAGGCTGAGGCTGAAGTTGAGGGTGAGGGGTAGGGTTAGGGTGATGGTTAGGGTTACGGTTAGGGTGAGGGATAGGATGAGGGTTGTGGTTTAGGGTGAGGGTTAGGATGAGGGTGACTGTAAGAGAAAAGGTGAGGGTTAGGCTGAGGGTGAGGTTTATGGTAAGGGTGTGGTTTAGGGTTAGCGTGAGGGTGAGGGTTAGACTGAGGATTAGTGTTAGGGTTAGTGTGAGGTTTAGGGTGAGGATGAGGGTTAGGGTTAGGGTGAGGGCAAGGGTGAAGTTGAGGGTTAGGGTTAGGGTTAGGGTGAGGTTTAGGTTTAGGGTGATGGTTAGCGTTAGTGTGAGGGTTAGTGTTAGGGTTAGTGTTAGTTTTAAGATGAGGGTAAGTGTTAGGGTAAGGTTTAGGTTTAGGGTGAGGTTTAGGATTATGGTTAGTGTTAGGGTGAGGGTGAGGTTTAGGGTTAGAGTTAGGGTTAGGGTGAGGGTTAGGGTTAGGGTTAGGGTTAGGGTTAGGTTTAGTGTTAGGATTAGGATTAGGGTGAAGGTGAGGGTGAGTGTTATGTTTAGGGTTAGGGTTAGGATTAGAGTTAGGGTGAGTGTGAGGGTGAGGGTTATGGTTAGCATGAGCGTTGGGGTTAGGGTTAGAGTGAGGGTTAGGTTGAGGGTTATGCTTAGGCTTAGGTTTTGAGTATGGGCTATGTTGAGGGTGAGGGTTAGGGTTAGGGTTAGGGTGAGCGTTAGGGTGGGGGTTAGGGTTAGCATTAGGGTTTGGGTTGGGGTTAATGTTAGGCAGAGGGTGAGGGTGAGGGTGAGGTTTAGGGTTAGGGTGAGGGTGAGGTTTAGGGTTAGTGTTAGCTTTCGGGTGAGGGTTAGTTTGAGGGTTAGGGTTAGGGTTACGGTTACGGTTAGGGTTAGGGTGAGGGTGATTGTAAGGGTCAGGGTTAGTCTTAGGCTTAGGCTTAGGCTTAGGCCGAGCGTGAAGGTGAGGCTTTAGGGTTAGCATTAGGTTTAGGGTGAGGGCTAGAGTGAGGATGAGGGTTAGGGTTAGCATTAGGCTGAGGTTTAGTGTTAGGGTTACCGTGAGGGTGAGGGTTAGTGTTAAGGTTAGTTTTAAGGTGAGGGTTTGGTTTAGGGTTAGGATGAGGGTCAGCGTTAGGGTTAGTGTTAGGGTTAGTGTAATAGTTAGGGTTAGGGTTAGAGTTACAGTGAGGCTGAGGGTGAGGGTGAGGATTAGGATCAGGGTTAGGGTGAGGTTTAGGGATAGGGTTATGGTTAGGGTGAGGGTGAGGTTTAGGGTGAGAGTTAGGTTTTCGGGGAGGGTTAGGGTGAGGGTTAGGATTAGGGTTAGTGTTAGGCTTGTGGTTAGGTTGACCATTAGGTTGAGGTTTAATATTAGGGTTAGGGTTAGTTTTAGGCTTAGAGTGAGGATGAGTGTGAGGGTTAGGGTTAGGCTTCATTTATGCTTAGGGTTAGGCTGAGTGTACTGGGTGGTGAGGATTAGGTTTAGAATGATGGTTAGGGTTCTGGTTAGGTTAAGGGTTAGGATGCGGGTTAGGGTTAGGATTAGGGTTAGGTTGAGGGCTAGGGTGAGGGCTAGATTGAGGGTGAGGCTTAGGGTTAGGTTTAAGCTTAGGGTTAGGGTTAGGCTGAGGCTGAGTGAGAGGGTGAGGGTTAGGGTTAAGGTGATGGTTGGTGTGACCCTTAGGATGAGGGTTAGGATGAGGATTAGGTTTAGGTTGAGGATTAGGGTGAGGGTGACGGTAAGGGTAAAGGTGAGGGTTAGGCTGAGGGTGAGGGTTACGTTCAGGGTGAGTCTTAGGGTTAGGGTGAGGGTGAAGGTTAGATTGAGGATTAGTATTACGGTTAGTGTGAGGTTTCAGGTGAGGATGAGCATTAGGGTTAGGTTGAGGGCTAGGTTGAGGGTGAGGTTTAAGTTTAGGGTGAGGTTTAGGGTTAGGCTGAGAGTTAGGGTTAGTGTGAGGGTTAGTGTTAGGGTTAGAGTTAGTGTTAGGGTGAGTGTAAGTGTTAGGGTGAGGGTAAGTGTTAGGGTGAGGGTTATGGTTAGGGTGAAGGTTATGTTTAGGATGAGGGTTAGGTTTAGGGTTATTGTTAGGGTTAGGGTTACAGTTATGGTGAGGGTGAGTGTGAGGTTTAGGGATAGGATGATGTTTAGGTTTAGGGTCAGTGTTAGAATTAGGGTTAGGTTGAGGGTGAGGTTTCGAGTTAGAGTTAGGGTTAGTGTTAGTGTAAGGGTTAGGGTGAGGGTTAGGTTTAGGGTTAGACTTAGGCTTAGGCTTAGGCCGAGCATGAGGGTGAGGGTTACGGTTAGGGTTAGGGTGGGGTTTACGGTTAGGGTTAAGGTGAGGTTGAGGTTGAGGTTGAGGGTTAGATATAGGGTTAGGGTGAGGGTTAGGGTTAGGGTTAGGGTTAGTGTTAGGGTGAGGGTGAGGGTGAGGGTTACGTTGAGGTTTAGGTTTAGGGTTAGGGTTTGCGTTAGTGTGAGGGTTAGTGTTAAGGTTAGGGTTAGTGTTAAGGTGAGGGTAAATGTTAGGGTGAGTGTTTGAGTTACGGTGAGTGTTATGGGTATGGTGATCATTAGGAATAGGGTTAGGGTTATTGTTAGGTTTAGGTTTAGGTTTACAGTTACGGTGAGGGTGAGGATGAGGGTTAGGGTTAGGGTTAGGGTGAAGTTTAGGATTTGGCTTAGGGTGAGAGTTAGGGTTAAGGTGAGGGTGAGGTTTAGGATTAGAGTTAGGTTTAGGGTGAGTGTTAGGTTGAGGGTTAGGGTTAGTGTTAGTGTTAGGGTTACGGTTAGGGTGAGAGTTAGGGGGAGGTTTAGGGTTAGGATTAGGATTAGGTTTAGTGTTAGGGTGAGGTTTCGGGTTCGGGTTAGGGTTAGGGTTAGTTTGATCGTTAGAGTGAGGGTAATGTTTAGGGTTAGGGTTAGGGTTAGGCTTAGGGTTAGACTGAGGTTGAGGGTGAGAGTGAGGTTTAGGGTTAATGTGAGGGTTAGTGTTAGGACGTTAGTTAGGGTTCAGTTTATGTTTAGGGTTAGGGTGAAGGTGAGGGTGAGCGTTAGGGTTAGTGTTAGGTTGAGGGTTAGGATGAGGGTTATCGTTAGGTTTCGGGTTAGGGTGAGGGCTAGGGTGAGGGTGAGGTTTAGTGTTAATGTTAGGGTGAGGTTTAAGGTTATGGTTATGGTTAGGGTTAGGGTGAGATTGAAGTTTAGGGTTAGAGTTAGGGTTAGGGTGAGGCTGAGGGTGAGGGTTAGGGTTAGGGTAACGGTTAGGGTGAGGGTGAGGGTTAGGCTTAGGGTTATGATTAGGATTAGGGTAAGGTTTAGGGTGAGTTTCAGTAGTAGGGTTAGGGTTATGGTGAGGGTAAGTGTTTGGGTGAGGGTTAGGGTTAGGGTGAAGTATATGGTTAGCATGAGAGTTAGGGTTAGGGTTAGGGTTATTGTAACTGTTAGGGTTAGTGTTATGGTTACTGTGAGGTTGAGGGTGAGAAGGTAGGATTAGGGTTAGGGTCAGGTTTAGGTTTAGGTTTAGGGTTAGGGTTAGAGTTAGGGTTAGGTTTAGGGTTAGGGTTATTGTTAGGGTGAGGGTTAGGGTTAATGTTAGTGTAATGTTTAGGGTTAAGTTTGCGGTTCGGGTGAGTCTGAGGGTGAGGGTTATGTTTAGGGTTATGTTTAGGGTTAGGTTTAGTGGTAGTGTTAGGGTTAGGCTGAGGTTTATGGTGAGGGTGAGGGTTAGGGTTAAGGTTAGGATTGGGGTTATGTTTACGGTGAGGGTGAGGGTGAGGTTTAGGGATAGCATTAGGGTTGTGGTTAGGGTTAGAATGAAGTTTAGGGTGAGGGTTAATCTTAGGCTTAGGTTTAGGGTGTGGGCTAGGGTGAGGTTGAGGGTTAGGGTGAGTGTTAGGGTGAGGGTTTGTGTTAGGCTTAGTGTTAGGGTTAGGGTTGGAGTTAGGGTTAGGCTTTCTGTTAGGGGAAAGGGGAGGGTGAGAGTTAGGGTTAGGTGAAGGTGAGGTGTAGGGTTAGATTTAGCATTAGGTTGAGGGCTAGTGTGAGGGTTAGTGTTAGGGTTAGTGTTACAGTTATGTTTATGGTGAAGGTGAGTGTGAGGGATAGGGTTAGTCTTAGGCTTATGCTTAGGCTTAGGCCGAGCGTGAGGGTCAGACTGAGGGTTAAGGTTAGTCTGAGATTTAGTGTTTTAGGGTTAGAATGAGGTTTAGGGTTAGGATTAGGGTTAGGGTGAGGGCTAGAGTGAGGCTGAGGCTTATGGTTAGCGTTAGGGTGTGGTTTAGAGTTAGGGTTAGGGTTAGAGTTACAGTGAGTTTGAGGGTTAGGCTTAGGATTAGGGTTAGGGTTATTGTTATGGTTAGAGTTAAGTTGAGGGTAGGGGTGAGGGTGCAGATTAGGTTTAGTGTTAGGGTGAGGTTTAGATTTAGGGTTTGGGTTAGTTTGAGTGTTAAGATTAGGGTTAGGGTGAGGTTTAGGATGAGATTCAGGATTAGGATTAGGGTTAGGTTGAGGGGTTGGGTGAGAGTTAAGCTGAGGGTTAGGGTTAGGCTTAGTGTAAGGGTGAGGGTGAGTTTCAGGGTTAGACTTAGTGTTAGGGGGGGTTAGGGTGAGGTTTAGGGCTAGGGTTAGTGTTAGGGTAAGGGTGAGGAAGAGGGTTAGGTTGAGGTTTAGGGATAGTGTTAGGTTTAGGATTAGGGTTAGTGTGACAGTGAGTGTGAGGTTTAGGGTGAGGGTTAGGCTTAGGCTTAGGGGTAGGCTGAGGGTGAGGGTGGGCGTTAGGATTAGGGTTAGGGTGATGGTTAGTTTTAGGGTTAGGTTGAGGGCTAGGATGTGGGTTAGGGTTAGGATTAGGGTTAGGGTGAGGGCTAGGGTGAGTGTGAGGGTTAGGGTAAGGCTTAGGGTTAGGCTTATGGTAAGGCTGAGAGTGAGGGTGTGGTTGAGTGTTAGGATTAGGGTGATGTTTAGGTTTATGGTTAGGGTGAGGGTTATGATGAGGTTTAGGGTTAAGTTGAGGGTTAGGGTGAGGATGATGATAAGGGTAAAGGAGAGGTTTATGCTGAGGGTGAGGTTTTCGTTAAGGTTGAGGTTTAGGGTTAGTTTTAGGGTTAGGGTAATTGTTAGGGTTAGGGTGAGGGTGAGGGTTAGATTGAGGATAAAGGTTAGGGTTAGTGTGAGGTTTAGGATGAGGATGAGGGTTAGGATTAGGGTGAGGGTGAGGTTTAGAATTACGGTTAGGTTGAGGGCTAGGGTGAGTGTGAGGGTGAGGGTTAGGGTTACGGTTAGGGTGAGGTTTAGGTTTTGGGTTAGGGTTAGAGTTAGATTTAGGGAGAGGGTGAGGTTTAGGGTTAGAGTTAGGGTTAGGGTAAGGGTTAGGGTGAGGATGATGGTAAGGGTAATGGTGAGGTTTAGGCTGAGGTTGAGGGTTAAGATAAGCGTGAGTGTTAGGGTTAGGTTTAGGGTTAGGATAAGGGTTAGGGTTAGGTTAGGGTTAGGGTTAGTGTTAGGTGTTGGTTAGATTGAAGATTAGTGTTAGGGTTAGTGTGAGGCTTAGGGTGAGGGTGATGGTTAGGGTTAGGCTGAGGGTGAGGGTTAGATTTAGGGTTAGGGTGAGGGCTAGGGTGAGGGTGAGGGTTATGGTTAGTGTTAGGGTTAGGGTGTGGTTTAGAATTAGGGTGAGGTTTAGGGTTAGTGTGAGGGTGAGTGTTAGGGTTAGGGTTAGTGCTAGGGTGAGTGTAAGTGTTATGGTGAGGGTTAGGGTTAGGGTGAGGGTTATGGTTAGGGTGAGGGTTTGGGTTAGGTTTAGGGTGAGGGTGAGGGTGAGGTTTAGGGTTAGATATATGGTTAGGGGGAGGGTTAGTGGGAGGGTTAGTGTTAGGGTTAGTGTTACGGTTAGGGTGAGGGTGAGGTTTAGGTTGAGTTTTAGGTTTAGGGTTAGGGTTATGGTTAGGTTTAAGTTTTGGGTGAGGGGTAAGATGACGTTTAGGCTTAGGGGGAGGGTTACGGTTAGGGTTAGGTTTAGGTTGAGGGTAAGTGTTATGATGAGCGTTAGGGTGAGGGTGAGGTTTAGGTTTAGAGTTAGGGTTAGGTTGAGGGTTAGGTTGAGGGTTAGGGTTAGAGTTAGTGTTAGGGTTAGTGTTAGGGTGATCATTAGGGGGTGGTTTAGGGTTAGAGATAGGGTTAGGATTAGGTTTAGGGTGAGTGTGATTGTGTGTGTTAGGGTTAGGTTTATGGTTAGGCTTAGGGTTAGGCTGAGGGTGATGTTGAGAGACAAGTGCTAGGGTTAAGGTGCTCGTTACGGTTAGGTTTAGGTTGAGGATTAGGATGAGGATTAGGGTTAGGATTAGGGTTAGGGAGAGGCCTAGGGTGATGGTGAAGTTTAGGGTTAGGGTTAGGTTGATGGTGAGATTTAGGTTTAGAGTTAGGGTTATGGTGAGGCTGAGGGTGAGAGTTAAGGTTAGGTTTAGGATTAGGGTTAGGGTTAAGGTGAGGTTTAGGGTGAGTGTGAGGGTTAGGATTAGGATTAGGCTTAGGCTTAGGATGAAGGTGAGGGATAGTGTAAGGGTTAGTGTTAGGGTGAGAGTTAGGGTTCGAGTTAAGTTTAGGGTTAGGGTGAGGGTTAGGGTAAGGATTACGGTGAGGGTGAGGGTTAGGGTTAGGCTTAGTGTTAGCGTGAGGTTTAGGATGAGGGTTAGGGTTAGGATTAAGGTTAGGGTGAGGGCTAGGGTGAGGGTGAGGTTTAGGTTTAGGGTTAGGGTGAGGTTTAGGGTTAGGGTTAGGGTTAGGGTGAGGGTGAGGTTTAGGGTTAGAGATAGGGTTAGTGTGAGGCTGATTGAGATTGTTAGAGTTAGGGTTAATGTTAGGGTTAGGGTTAGGGTGAGGAATAGGGTGAGGGTGAGGGTTAGGTTTAGGGTTAGGATTAGGATTAGGGTAATAGGGTGAGTGTGAGGGTTAGGGTTAGGTTAGGCCTAGGGTTAGGCTGAGGGTGAGTGTGAGGGTGAAAGTTAGGGCTAGGTTGAGACTGAGGGTTTGGGTTAGGGTGAGAGTTAGGTTTCAGGGTAAGTTTATGGTTAGGATGAGGGTTAGGGTTAGTGTTACAGTGAGCTTGAGGGTTAGGGTTAGTTTGAGGGTTAGGGTTAGGGTTAGGTTTAGTTTTAGGGTGAGGGTTAGGGTTAGGGTAAGGATTAGGATTAGAATTAGGGTTAGAATTAGGGTGAGGGTGAGGGCTAAGGTGAGGGTGAGTTTACTGTTAGTGTTAGGGTGAGGTTTAGGTTTAGGGTTAGGGTTAGGGTGAGGGTTTGGATGAGGGTTAGGGTTACGGTGAGGGTGAGGGTTAGGGTTTGGGTGACGGTAAGGGTAAAGATGAGGGTTAGGCTGAAGGTGAGTGTTAGGATTAGGGTTAGGGTTAGGGTTAGGTTTAGGTTTAGGGTTAGGATTAGTGTTATTGTTAAGTTTATGGTTAGACTTACGGTGAGGGTGAGGGTGAGGGCCAGGTTGAAGTTTAGGGTTAGGGTGAGGTTTAGGGTTAGGGTTAGGTTGAGGGTGAGATTTAGGGTTAGATTTAGGGTTAGCGGGAGGGTTAGTTCGTGGGTTAGAGTTAGGGTTAGTGTTACGGTTAAGGTTAGGGTGAAGGTTAGGTTGAGGTTAAGGGTTAGGGTTTGGGATAGGGTATGCTTAGGGTTAGGGTGAGGTTTAGTGTAAGTTTTAGGTTTATTTTTAGGCTTAGGCTTAGGGTTAGGCTGGGGGTGAGGGTGGGGCTGAGGATTAGGTTTAGTGTGATGGTTAGGGTTAGGGTTAGGGTGAGGTTTAGGGTTTGGGTTAGTTTTAGAGTTAGGTTTAGTTTGAGGGTGAGGTTTAGTGTTAGAGTTACGGTTAGGGTGAGGGTTAGGTTGAGGTTTAGGGTTAGGGTTAGTATTAGGGTTAAGGTTAGGGTGAGAGTTAGTGGGAGGGTTAGGGGTAGGGATAGGGTTAGTATTGGGGTTAGGATGATTGTCAGTGTGTGCGTTAGGGTTAGGTTTAGGTTTAGGCTTAGGTTTAGGCTGAGGTTGAGGTTCATGGTGAGGGTTAGGGTTAGAGTTAGGGTTAGGGGGAGGGTGAGGTTTAGGGTTAGAGTTAGGGTTTGGGTGAGGCTGAGGTTGAGGGTTAGGGTTAGTGTTAGTGTTAGGGTTAGGGTTAAGGTGATGGTTAGGGTAAGGGTGCTAATTAGGGTTAGGTTTAGGATTTGGATTAGGATTAGGCTTAGGGTGAGTGTGAGGGTTAGGGTTAGGGTTAGGCTTAAGCTTGGCTTAGGCTGAGGGTGAGGGTGAGCGTGAGGGTTAGGGTTAGTTTGAGGGTTAGGGTTAGGGTTAGGGTGAGGTTTGGGTTAGGGTTAAGTTTAGGGTTAGGGTGAGGGTTAGGGTGAGGGTTTTGGTGAGTGTGAGGGTTAGGGTTAGGTTGAGCGTTAGTGTTAGGGTTAGGGTTAGGGTGATGGTAATTTTTAGAGTTAGTGTTAGGGTGAGGGTTAGGATGAGGGTTAGGGTTAGGATTAGAGTTAGGGTGAGGGCTTGGGTGAGGGTGAGGTTTAGTGTTAGGGTTGGGGTGAGGTTTACCGTTAGGGTTAGGGTTAGGTTTAGGCTTAGTGTGAGGGCGAGGTTTAGGGTTAGAATTAGGGTTAGGGTGAGGCTGATTGTGATTGTTACAGTTAGGTTTAGTGTTCGACTTAGGGTTAGGGTTAGGGTTAGGGTTAGGGTTAGAGTTAGAATTAAGATGAGGATGAGGATTAGGGTTAGGTTTAGGTTGAGTTTTAGGTTTAGGGGTAGGATTAGGGTTAGGGAGAGGGTGAGGTTTATGGTTAGATTTAGGGTTAGGGGGAGGGTTAGTTCATGGGTTACCGTTAGTGTTAGTGTTAGGGTTAAGTTAGTGTGAGTGATAGGTTGAGGTTAAGGGGTAGGGGTAGGGTTAGGGTTAGGATTAGGGTTAGGGTGAGGGTGAGGGTGAGGGTTAGGGTTAGGGTGAGTCTTAGTCTTAGCGTTAGGCTGAGGGCGAATGTGGGTGTTAGGATTAGGTTTAGGGAGAGGGCTAGGAAGAGGGTGAGGTTTAGTGTAAGGGTTAGGCTTTGGCTTAGGGTTAGGCTGAGCGTGGGGTTGAGGGTGAGGTTTAGGGTAAGGGTGATGGTTAGGTTTACAGTTAGGGTGAGGGGTAGTTTGACGTTTAGGATTAGGGGGAAGGTTAGGGTGAGAATGATGGTAAGGGTAAAGGTGAGGTTTAGGCTGAAGGTGAGATTTAAGTTAAGGGTGACGATTAGGGTTAGGTTTTGGGTTAGGGTAAGGGTAAGGGTTAGGAGTAGGTGAGGGTTAGATTGAGGATTAGAGTTAGGGTTAGGGTGAGGTTTAGGATTAGGGTGAGGGTTAGGGTTAGTGTGAGGGTTAGTGTTAGGTTTAGGGTTAGTGTTCGGGTTAGGGTAAGTGTTAGGGTGAGGGTTAGGGTTAGGGTGAGGGTAATGGTTAAGTTGAGGGTTAGGGTTAGGGTTATTGTTAGGGTTAGGGTTATGGTTATGCTGAGGGTGAGGGTGATTGTTAGGGTTAGGGTTAGGGTGAGGTTTAGTGTTAGGGTTAGGGTGAGAGTTAGAGTTAGGGTGAGGATGAGGTTTAGGGATAGTGTTAGGGTTAGGGTGAGGGTTAGTGTGAGTGTTAGGGTTAGAGTAAGGGTTAGAGTGGGGTGACCATAAGGGTAAACGTGAGGGTTAGGCTGAGGATAAGGGTTATAGTCGGATGATTTTTAGGTTTAGGGGGAGGGTTAGGGTTATGGGAAGGATGTGAGTGAGGGTTAGATTGAGGATTAGTGTCAGGGTTAGTGTGTGGTTTAGGGTGATGGTGAGGGTTAGGGTTAGGGTGAGGTTTAGGTTTAGGTTCAGGCTGAGGTTTAGGGTTAGGGTGATGGTTCTGGTTAGTGTGAGGTTTAGTGATAGGGTTAGGGTTAGTGTTAGGGTGAGGGTAAGTGTTAGGGTTAGGGTTAGGTTTAGGGTGAGGGTTATGGATAGGTTGAGGGTTAGGGTTACGGTTAGGGTTATTTTTAGGCTTAGGGTTAGGTTTACGGTTACAGTGAGGGTGAGGGTGATGGTTAGGTTTAGGGTTAGGGTGAGGTTTAGGTTTAGGGTTAGGATTAGAGTTAGGGTTAGGGTGAAGGTGAGGTTTACTTTTAGAGTTAGGGTTAGTGTTAGGGTTAAGGTTAGGATGAGGGTTAGGGTTAGGGTTAAACTTAGGCTTAGGCCGAGTATGAGGGTGAGGGTTAGGGTTAGGGTGAGGGTGAGGGTTAGGGTTAGGGTTAGGGTGAAGTTGAGGATAAGGTTTAGCATTAGGATTAGGGTTAGGGTGAGGGCTAGGCTGAGGGTTAGGGAGATGGTTAGGTTTAGGGATAGGGTTAGGTTTAGGATTAGGGTTAGGGTGAGGGTGAGTGTGAGTGTTGTGGTTAGGCTTAGGGTTAGGCTTATGGTTCGGCTGAGGGTTAGGGTGTGGGTTAGGGTTAGGGTTTGGGTTAGAGTGTGGGTGAGGCTGAGGATTTATGTTTTGTTTAGGGTTATGTTTAGGGTTAGGGTTAGGCTTAGGGTTAGGGTTAGGGTGAGGTTTAGGGTTAGATATAGGATTAGGGGAGGATTAGGGTAAGGGTTAGGTACAGGGTTAGTGTTAGGGTTAGGGTGAGAATGAGGGTTAGGTTGAGTTTTAGGGTTAGAGTTAAGTTTAGGGTTAGTGTGAGGGTTAGTGTTAGGGTTAGGGTTAGAGTTACAGTGAGGGTGAGGTTGCGGGTGAGGTTTAGGTTTAGAGTTAGGGTGGGGTATACGGTTAGGGTTAGGGTTAAGTTGAGGGTGAAGGTGAGTTTTAGGGTTAGATTTAGGGTTAGGGATAGTTTGAGGGTTAGGTTTAGGGTAAGGGTGAAGTTTATGGTGAGGGTGAGGTTTAGGGTTAGATTTAGGTTTATGTTGAGGGTTAGGGTTAGCGTTAGTGTTAGGGTTAGTGTTAGGGTGAGAGTTAGGGGGAGGGTTAGTTTTAGGCTTAGGATTAGGTTTAAGGGGAGGGTGAGTGTGTGTGTTAGGTTTAGGATTAGGGTTAGGGTAAGGACTAGGGTGAGGGTGAGAGTTAGGGTAAGGGTTAGGCTCAGGCTTTTAGGGTTAGGCTGAGCGTGAGGTTGAGGGTTAGTGTTAGGGTTAGGGTGATGGTTAGGTTTACCTTTAGGTGAGGGTTAGGCTGAGTTTTAGGGTTAGGGGGAGGATTAGGGTGAGAATGATGCTAAGGGTAAAGGTGAGGTTTAGGCTGAGGGTGAGGGTTAAGGTAAAGGTGAGGGTTAGTGTTAGGAGAAGTGTGTGGGTGAGGGTTAGATTGAAGATTAGTGTTGGGGTGAGTGTGAGGTTTAGGGTGAGGATGAGGATTAGGGTTAGGGTGAGGGCTAGCGTGAGGGTGAGGTTTAAGTTTAGGTTTAGGTTGAGGTTTAGGGTTAGTATGATGGTAAGGGTTAGTGTGTGTGTTAGTGATAGGGTTAGGGTTAGTGATAGGGTTAGGTTTAGTGTTAGGGTGAGGGTAAGTGTTAGGGTGAGGGTTAGGGTTAGGGTGAGGGTTATGTTTAGGTTGCGGGTTAGGGATAGGGTTAGTGTTATTGTTAGAGTTAGGGTAAGTGTGAGAGTGAGGTTTACGGTTAGAGTTAGAGTTAGTGTTAGGTTTAGGGTTAGGGTGAGGGTTAGGGTCAGGATTAGGCTTAGGCTTAGGCTTAGGCCGAGCATGAGGGTGAGGGTTAGGGTTAGGGTTAGGGTG
Source organism: Dipodomys merriami (assembly GCF_024711535.1). NCBI lineage: Eukaryota > Metazoa > Chordata > Mammalia > Rodentia > Heteromyidae > Dipodomys > Dipodomys merriami. Next base: position 1,934,685 of record NW_027203137.1, read on the forward strand.
ATTGTTAGGGTTAGGTTAAGAGTTACAGGTTGAGGATGAGGTTGAGGGTTAAGGTTAGTGTGACCTTTAGGTTGAGGTTTAGGGTTACGGTTAGGGTTAGGGGTAGGTTGAGAGTGAGGTTTAGGGTTGGGGTGTGTTATGGTGAGGGGGAGAGTTAGCTTGAGGTTTAGGGATAGGGCTAGGTTTAGGATTAGTGTTAGGTTGAGGGTGAGTGTGAGGGTAAGGGTGAGGGTTAGGGTGAGGGTAAGTGTTAGGGTGAGGGTTTGGGTTAGGGTGAGGGTTATGGTTAGGGTTAAGTTTAGGATTAGGTTTAGGGTGAGGGTGAGTATGAGGGTTAGGGTGAGGGTTAGGGTGAGGGTAAGTATTAGGGTTAGAGTGTGGGTTAGGGTGAGGGTGAGGTTTGGGGTAGAATTACGGTTAGGATGAGGTTGAGGTTGAGGGTGAGGTTGAGGGTTAGTGTTAGGGTTAGGGTTACGGTGAGAGTTAGGGTGAGGGTTAGGGTTAGGGTTAGAGTTAGGATTATGGTTAGGGTTAGCGTTAGGTTTAGGGTGATGGTGAGGTTTAGGTTTAGAATTAGGGTTAAGGTGAGGTTGACGGTGAGGGTGAGGGTTAGGGTTAGGGGTAGGATATGGATTAGGGTTAGGGTTACGGTGAGTGTGAGGGTTAGGGTTAGGGTTAGCCTTAGTTTTAGGCTGAGGGACAGTGTGAGGGTGAGGGTTAGGGTTAGTTTGAGGGTTAGGATAAGGGTTAGGTTGAGGTTTATTGTTAGGTTTACTGTTAGATTCAGGGTTATGTTGAGGGTGAGGTTTAGGGGTAGAGTTATGGTTCGGGTAAGTTTAGGGTTAGGGTGAGGGTTAGGGTAAGGGTTATGGTGAGAGTAAGGATTAGGGTTCGGTTGAGGGTTAGGGTTAGGGTTAGGGTGAGGGTGAGGGATAGGGTTAGTTTTAGAGTTAGGGTTAGGTTGAGGGTTAGGTTGAGGTTGAGGGTTAGGCTTAGGCTTACGATTAGGATTAAGGTAAGGGTTAGGGTGAGTGACTTTAGGGTTAGGGTTAGGGTTAGGCTTAGCGTTAGGCTGAGGGTGAAGGTGAGGGTGAGGGTGAGGGTTCAGGCGAGGGTTACGGTTAGGGTTAGGGTGAGAGTTACTGTTTGGTTAAGTTTAGGGTTAGGGTGACGGTTAGGGTTAGGGTTATGTTGAGAGTGAGGGTTAGGATTAGGGTTAGGATTAGTGTTATTGTTACTGTTAGGGTTAGAGTTATGGTGAGGGGCCGGGTGAGGGTGTGTGTGAGGATTAGGGTTAGGGGGAAGTTTACGGTTAGGGTTAGGATTAGGGTTAGGGTGTGGGTGAGGTTTACAGTTAGATTTAGGGTTCGTTGGAGGGTTAGGTTGAGGGTTAGGATTAGGGTGAGTGTTAGGGATAAGGTTAGGGTGAGGTTTAGGTTGAGGTTTAATGTTAGGGTTAGGGTTAGGTTTAGGACTAGGGTTAGGGTGAGGGTGAGTGTGAGGGTTAGGGTAAGGCTTAGGCTTAGGGATAGGCTGAGGGTGAGGGTGGGGGTGAGGATTTGGGTAGGGTGATGGTTAGGGTTAGGGTTCGGGTGAGTGTTCGGATGAGGGTTAGGGTTAGGATTAGGGTTAGGGTGAGGGCTAGGGTGAGGGTGAGGGTTAGGGTAAGTGTTAGGCTTAGGCTTTGGGGTAGGTTGAGCGTGAGGTTGAGGGTAAGGGTTAGGGTAAGGGTGAGGTTTAGTGTTAGGGTTAGTGTGGGGGTGAAGGTAAGGGTAAAGGTGAGGGTTAGGCAGAGCGTGAGGGTTACGGTAAGGGTGAGGGTTAATGTTAGGGTGAGGGTTAGGATTAGAGTTATGTTGAGGGTGAGGGTTAGATTGAGGATTAGTGTTAGGGTTAGTGTGAGGTTTAGGGTGAGGATGAGAATTAGGGTTAGGGTGAGGGCTAGGGTGAGGGTGAGGTTTAGGGATAGTGTTAGGGTGAGGTTTAGGGTTAAGATGATGATTAGGGTTAGTGTGAGGGTTAGTGTTAGGGTTAGGGTTAGTGTAAGGGTGAGGGTAAGTGTTAGGGTGAGGGTTAGGGTTAGGGTGAGGTTTATGTTTAGGGTGAGTGTTAGGATTAGGGTTAGGGTTATTGTTAGCGTTAGGGTTAGGGTTACGGTTACTTTGAGGCTGAGGGTGAGGGTTAGGGTTAGGGTTCGGATGAGGTTTAGGGATAGGGTTAGAGTTAGGGTGAGGGTCACGGTGAGGTTTAGCGTTAGAGTTAGGGTTAGGGTGAGGCTGAAGTTGAGGGTTAGGGTTAGGATTAATGTTAGGGTTAGGCTTAAGTTGAGGGTAATTTTGAGTGTGAGGGTTAAGTTTAGGTTTAGAATTCGGATTAGGGTTAGGGTTAGGGTGAGTGTGAGTGTTAGGGTTAGGGTTAGTCTTAGGGTTAGGCTGAGGGTTAGGGTGAGAGTGAGGGTGAGGGTAAGGGTTAGAGTTATGGGGAGGGTTAGGATGAGGGTTAGGGTTAGGATTAGGTTTAGGGTGAGGGCTAGGGTGAGGGTGAGGTTTAGGGTTAGAGTTAGTGTGAGGTTTAGTGTTAGGGTTAGGGTGAGGGTGAGGGTGAGGGTTAAGGATAGGGTTAGGATTAGGATTAGGGTAAGGGATAGAGTGAGTGTGAGGGCTAGGCTTAGGGTTAGGTTTAGGCTTAAGTTTATGCTGAGGGTGAGGGTGAGGGTGAGGGCTTGGTTGAGCGTGAGGTTTAGGGTTAGGGTTAAGCTTAGACTTAGGTTTAGGCTGAGGCTGAGGGAGAGTTTGAGGGTTATGGTTAGTGTTATGGTTGGGGTTACCCTTAGGATGAGGGTTAGGATGAGGATTAGGGTGAGGGTGAGGGTTAGGTTGAGGGTGACGGTAAGGGTTAAGGTGAGGGTTAGGCTGAGGGTGAGGGTTATGGTCAGGGTGAGTCTTAGGGTTAGGGTGAGGGTGAAGTTTAGTTTGAGTATTAGTGTTAGGGTTAGTGTGAGGTTTAGGTTGAGGATGAGAGTTAGGGTTACGTTGAGGGATAAGTTGAGGCAGAGGGTTAGGTTTAGGGTGAGGTTTAGGGTTAGGGTGAGACTTAGGGTTAGTGTGAGGGTTAGTGTTAGGGTTATGGTTAGTGTTAGGTTGAGGGTAATTGTTAGGGTGAGGTTTATGGTTAGGGTGAAGGTTATGATTAGGATGAGGGTTATGGTTAGTGTTAGGGTTATTGTTAGGGTTAGGCTTAAGGTTATGCTGAAGGTGAGGTTGAGGGTTAGGGTTTGGTTTAGGGTTAGGGTTAGGGTTAGGGTGAGAGTTAGGGTTCAGGTTAAGTTTAAGGTTAGGGTGAGGTAGGGTTCGGGTTACCTTGAGCGTGAGGGTTAGGGTTAGGTTGAGGGTTATTGTTAGGTTTAGGGTTAGGGTGAGGTTAGGGTTAGAGTTAGGGTTAGTGTTAGGATAAGGGTAGGTGTTAGGGTGAGGGTTTTGGTTAGGGTGAGGGTTATGGTTAGGTTGAGGGTTAGGATTACGATTAGGGTTATTGTTAAGGTTAGGTTTAGTGTTACGTTTACAGTGAGGGTGTGGGTGAGGTTTAGGGTTAGAGTGATGTTTAATGTTTGGGTTCGGGTTAGAGTTAGGGTTAGGGTGAGGGTGAGGTTTAGAGTTAGATTTAGGGTTAGCGTGAGGGTTAGATTGAGGGTTAGGTTTAGGTTTAGGCTTAATGTTAGGCTGAGGGCGAGGTTGGGGGTGAAGGTTAGGGTTAGGGTGAGGGTTAGGTTAACGGTTAGGGGGAGGGTTAGGATGAGGGTTAGGGTTAGGATTGGGGTTAGGGTGAGAGCTAGGGTGAGGTTGAGGTGAAGGGTTAGGTTTAGGGTGAGGGTTAGGGTTAGGGTGAGAGTTAGGGTTCGGGTTAAGTTTAGGGTTTGGTTGAGGGTTAGGATAAGGGTTACGGTGAGGGTGAGGGTTAGGGTTAGGTTGAGGGTTAGGGTTAGGGTGAGGCTGAGGGTGAGGGTTAGGGTTAGTGTTAGGATGAGGATTAGGTTTAGGATTAGGGTTAGGGTGAGGGCTAGTGTAAGGGTGAGGTTTAGGGTTAGGGTTAGTGTGAGGTTTAGGGTTAGGGTTATGGTTAGGGTTAGGCTGAGGGTGAGGGTTACGGTAAGGGTGAGGTTTAGGGTTAGGGTGAGGGTTAGGTTAAGGGTTAGGGTGAGGGTGAGGGTTAGATTGAGGATTACTGTTAGGGTTAGCGTGAGGTTTAGGGTAAGGATGAGGGTTAGGCTTAGGTTGAGGGCTAGGGTGAGGGTGAGCTTTAGGGTTAGTGTTAGGGTGAGGTTTAGGGTTAGGGTGATGATTAGGGTTAGTGTGAACGTTAGTGTTAGCGTTAATGTTAGTGTTAGGGTGAGGGTAAATATTAGTGTGTGGGTTAGGTTTAGGGTTAGTGTTAGGTTGAGGTTTATGATTAGGGTTAGTGTTAGAGTTAGGCTTAGGTTGAGGGTGAGATTTAGGGTTAGAGTTAGGGTTAGTGTTAGGGTTAGGGATACGGTGTGGGTTAGGATTAGGGTTAGGCTTAGGCTTAGGCTTTGGCTTAGGCCAAGCATGAGGGCGAGTGTTAGGGTTGGGGTTAGGGTGAGGGTTAGGTTTAGGTTTAGGGTGTGGGCTAGTGTGAGGGTTAGGTTGAGGGTTAGTGTTAGGGATAGGGTTAGGTTTAGAAATTGGTTTAAGTTGAGATTGAGTGTGAGATTTTAGGTTAGGGTTAGGGTTAGGATTAGGGTTAGTGTGAAAATTAGATTTAGGGTTTGGGTTAGGGTTAGGTTTAGGGTTAGGGTTAGTGTTATGGTTAGGGTTAGGGTTAGGGTTACAGGGAGGGTTAGGGTTAGGGTTAGGGATAGGCTTAGGATTAGACTGAGGGTGAGGGTGGGGGTGAGGATTAGGGTTAGATTTAGGGTTAGGGTTAGGGTTATTGTTAGTGTTAAGGTTAGGGTTAAGTTTGCAGTGAGGGTGAGGCTGAGGATGAGGGTTATGGTTAGGGTAGGGTTAGGATTAGGGTTAGTGTTATTATTAGGGATAGGGTTAGAGTTACGGTGAGGTTGAGGTTGAGGGTGAGGTTTAGGGTTAGATTGAGATTTAGGGTTAGGGTTAGGGTTAGGGTTAGGGTGAGGGTGAGGTTTATGATTAGAGTTAGTGTTTGGGGATGGGTTTGGGTGAAGTTTAGAGTTAGGGTTAGTGTTAGGGTTAGGGTGAGGGTGAGGGTTAGGTTGAGGTTGAGAGATAGGGTTAGGTTTAGGTTTAGGGTTAGGGTGAGAGAAAGTGTGAGGGTTTGTGTGAGGGTTAGGTTTAGTCTTAGGGTTAGGCTAATGGTGAGGGTGGGGTGAGGATTAACATTAGGGTGATGGTTAGGGTTATGGTTAGTGTTATTTTTAGGGTTAGGGTTAGAATTCCGGTGAGGGTGAGGTTGTGGTTGAGTGTTAGGATTAGGGTGGGTTTTAGGGTGAGGGTTTGGGTTAGGTTGAGGGTGAGATTTAGCATTACAGATAGGGTTAGGGGGAGGGTTAGGGTTAGGTTTAGGGTTGGGGTGAGGGCTAGGGTGAGGGTGAGGTTTAGCTTAGGGTTAGGGTGAGGTTTAGGGTTAGGGTTAGGGTGAGGGTGAGATTTAGAGTTAGGGTTAGCGTGATGCTGAGGTTGACGGTTAGGGATAGGTTTAGTGTTAGAGTTAAGTTTAGGTTGAGGGTTTGGTTGAGGTTGAGGGTTAGGCTTAGGGTTACAATTAGGATTATGGTAAGGGTTAGGGTGAGTATGACAGTTAGGTTTAGGGTTAGGCTTAGGCTTAGGGTTAGGCTGAGGGTGAGGGTGAGGGTGAGGGTTACGGTTAGGGTGAGGGTTAGGGTTAGGCTTAGGGTGAGAGTTACTGTTCGGTTAAGTTCAGGGTTAGGTCAGGGTTAGGGTTAGGGTTACGGTGAACGTGAGGATTAGGGTTAGTTTGAGGGTTAGGGTTAGGGTTAGGGTGATGGTTAATGGTAGGGTTAGGGCATTTATAAGATTATTTCTTTGTTGCTTTGTATGTCCCTACCCCACAGTGTAACCCCCGCTTTCACTATATTTGATGTCAGTATAACATGTGGAGGAGATGGGGACAAACAAGTCGTTTAAGGATTCAGGTGGACCTGTTGCAACAATGAGAAGTACAAAATCTCATGTCAAAACCAGCTTTACAATGTCGGTGTGGAGGGGGGAGGGGGGTATAATTGGGTGGGGGGAGGGGGGTATAATTGGGTGGGGGGAGGGGGGAGGCGGGGAAGGGAGGTGAAGGGTAAACAAAGGAGGAGGCTGCAATGCTTGGTAAGAAATGTATGCATTATCCTGCCCATGTAATTGTAGCCCGTCTGTACAGTATGTTCTCAAATAAAATAAAATAAAATTAAAAAAAAGAATTATAATGAAAAAATGTTAGGGTTAGGGTGAGGGTTAGGATGAGGATTAGGTTTAGAATTAGGGTTAGAGTGAGGGCTAGGTTGAGGGTCAGTGTTATGGTTAGTGTTAGATTAAGTTTTAGGGTTAGGGTTAGGGTTAGGTTGAGAGTTAGGTTGAGGATTATGGTTACAGTGAGTGTGAGGGTTAGGGTTAGGCTGAGGGTTAGTGTTAGTGTTAGGGTTAGGGTTAGCATTAAGTTTAGGGTGAGGGTGAGTGTTAGGATTAGGGTTAGTGTTAGGGTTAGGTTTAGGGTTAGGATTAGTGTTATTGTTAGGGTTAGAGTTAGAATTTTGGTGATGGTGAAGCTGAGGGTGAGGGTGAGGATTAGGGTTAGGTTTAGGGTGAGGTTTAGGGTTAGATTTAGGATTAGAGTTAGGGTGAGGGTGAAGTTTAGCATTAGATTTAGTGTTCGTTAGAGGGTTAGTTTGAGGGTTAGGGTTAGTGTTAGTGTTAGGGTTAAGTTTAGGGTGAGGGTTAGGTTGAGGTTTAGGTTTATGGTTAGGGTTATGCTTAGGAATAGGTTTAGTGTGAGTGTGAGTGTGAGAGTTAGGGTTAATCTTAGGCTTAGGCTTAGGGTTAGGCTGAGTTTGAGGTTTTGGGTGAGGATTAGGGTTAGGGTTAATCTTAGGCTTAGGCTTAGGGTTAGGCTGAGCGTGAGGTTGAGGGTGAGGGTTAGGGTTAGTGTGATGGTTAGGTTTACTGTTAGGGTGAGGGTTAGGATGAGATTTAGAGTTATTGTGAGGATGATCGTAAAGGTAAAGGTGAGTTTTAGGCTGAGGGTGATGGTAAAGATAAGTGTGAGTGTTAGTGTTAGGTTTAGGGTTAGGGTAAGAGTTAGGGTAAGTGTTAGGGTGAGCGTTAGATTGAGGATTAGGGTTAGGTTAGGTTTATTGTTAGGGTCAGGGTTAGGGTTACGGTTACGATGAGGGTGAGGGTGAGGTTTAGGGTTAGGGTTAGGGTGAGGTTTAGTGTTAGGGTTAGGGTTAGAGTTACTGTTAGCGTGAATGTGAGTTTTAGGTGTAGAGTTAGAGTGAGGGTGCGGGTTAGGCTCAGGGTTAGGGTTAGGGTGCGGGTTCGTGTGTGGGTAACGGTAAGGGTAAAGGTGAGGGTTAGGCTGAGGATGAGGGTTACGGTAAGAGTGAGTGTTAGGGTTAGGTGGAGGTTTAGTGTTAGGGTTAGGGTAAGGGTGAGGGTTAGATTGAGGATTAGTATCAGGGTTAGTGTGAGGTTTAGGGTGAGGATGAGGGTTAGGGTTAGGGTGAGGTCTACAGTGAGGGTGAGGGTTAGGGTTCGTGTTAGGGTGAGGTTTAGGGATAGGGTGATGGTTAGGGTTAGTGTGAGCCTTAGTGTTATTGTTAGGGTTAGTGTTAGGGTGAGGGTAAGTGGTAGGGTGAGGGTTAGGGTAAGGGTGAGTGTAATGGTTAGGGTGAGGGTTAGGGTTAGGTTTAGGTTTATTGTTAGGGGTAGGGTTAGGTTTAGAGTTAGGGAATGGGTGAAGGTGAGATTTAGGGTTAGACTTAGAGTTAGTGTTAGGGTTAGGGTTAGGGTGAGGGTTAGGCATACGGTTAGGTTTAGGATTATTCTTAGGCTTAGGCTTAAGCCGAGCATGAGGTTGAGGGTTAGAGTTAGGGTTAGGGTGAGGCTTAGGGTTAGGGTTAGAGTGAGGTTTAGGATGAGGTTTAGTGTTAGGAGTAGGGTTAGGGTGAAGGCTAGGGTGAGGGTAAGGGTGAGGGTTAGGGTTAGGGAATGGGTTAGGTTTAGGATTAGGGTTAGTGTGAGGGTGTTTGTGAGGGTTAGGGTAAGAGTTAGGGTTAGGCTTAGAGGTAGGGTGAGGGTCAGGGTGTGGGTTAGGGTTAGGGTTTGGGTTAGGGTGAGGGTGAGGCTGAGGATTAGGGTTACTTTTAGGGTTAGGGTTAGGGTTAGGTTTAGTGTTATGTTTAGGGTTATGGTTAGGCTTAGGCTTAGGGTTAGGGTGAGGTTTAGGGTTAGTTATAGGGTTAGGGGGAGGGTTAGCGTAAGGCTTAGTCATAGGGTTAGTGTTAGGGTTAGGGTGATGGTGAGGGTTAGGTTGAGGTTTAGGGTTAGGGTTAAGGTTAGGGTTAGTTTGAGGGTTAGTGTTAGGGTTACGGTTAGTGTTAGGGTGAGGGTAAGTGTTAAGGTGAGGGTTTGGTTTAGGGTGAGGGTTATGGTTAAGGTGAGGGTTAGGATTAGGGTTAGGGTTATTGTTAGGTTTAGGGTTAGGGTTAGGGTTACTGTGAGGGTGAGTTTTAGGGTTAGAGTTATGGTTAGGGTGAAGTTTAGGGTTTGGGTTAGGGTTAATGTGAGGGTTAGGGTGAGGTTGAGGTTTAGTGATAGAGTTAGGTTTAAGGTCAGGGTTAGGTTGAGGTTTAGGGTTAGGGTGTTAGTGTTATGGTTAGGGTGAGTGTTAGGGTTAGGGTTATGTTTAGGGTTAGTGTTAGGGTTAGGGTGTGGTGAGGTTTAGTGATAGAATTAGGGTTAGGGTGAGGCTGAGGGTGAGGGTTAGTGTTAGTGTTAGCATTAGGGTGAGGGTTAGGTTTAGGGATAGGGTTAGGATTAGGATTAGGGTTAGGGTTAGGGTGAGTATGAGGGTTAGGGTTAGGGTTAGGGTAGGCCTTAGGTTTAGACTGAGGGTGAGGGTGAGGTTGAGGGTTAGGTTTAGGGTGAGGGTTAAGTTTAGGGTTAGGGTGAGTTTTAGTGTTAGGGTTAGGGTTATAGTTAGGGTTAGGGTGAGCATGAGGTTCAGGGGTAGATTTAGGTCTGGGGTTAGGGTTATTTTTAGGGTTAGGGTTAGGGTTAGTGTAGAGTTAGGGTTACAGTTAAGGTTAGGGTCAGCATGATGTTTACGGTTAGAGTTAGGGTTAGTGTTAGGGTTAGGGGTAGGGTGAGGGTTAGGGTTAGGATTAGGCTTAGGCTTAGGCTTAGGCTGAGCATGAGGGTGAGGGTTAGGTTTAGGATTAGGGTGAGTGTTAGGATGAGGTTTAGTGCTAGAATTAGGATTAGGTTGAGGGCTAGGGTGAGGGTTATGGTGAGGGTTAGGTTTAGGCATATGGTTCAGGTTAGGATTAGGGTTAGGGTTAGGGTTAAGGTGAGGTTTAAGGTTAGGGTTAGGGTTACATTTAGGCTTCGGGTTAGGCTGAGTGTGAGGGTGGAGGTGAGGTTAGAGTTAATATTAGGATTAGGGTTAGAGTTACTTTTTGTGTTATGGTTAGGGTTAAATTTGCAGGGAGGGTGAGGCTGCGGGTGAGGGTTATGGTTAGAGTTATGGTTAGGTTTAGGGTTAGTGTTATTCTTAGGGTTAGGTTTAGAGTTAAGGTGAGGGTGAGGGTTAGGGTTGGGTTGAGGTTTAGGGTTAGGGTTAGGGTGAGAGATAGGGTTCGGTTAATTTTAGGGTTAGCGAGAGGGTTAGGGTTAGGGTTAAGGTGAGCATGAGGGTTAGGATTATGTTTAGCATTAGGGTTATTGTTACTGTTAGGGTTAGAGTTATGGTGAGGGTGAGGGTTAGGCTTAGAGTTGGGGTGAGGTTTCCGATTAGGGTTAGGATTAGTGTTAGGGTGAAAGTGAGGTTTAGTGTTAGATTTAGGGTTATTTGGAGGATAAGGTCGAGGGTTAGGGTTAGGGTTAGTGTTCAGGATAAGGTTAGGGTGAGGGTTAGGTTGAGGTTTAGTGTTAGGGTTAGGGTTAGGTTTAGGATTAGGGTTAGGGTGAGGGTGAGGGTGAGGGTGAGGGTTAGGGTTAGGTTTACGCTTAGGGTTAGGCTGAGGGTGAGGGTGGGGATGAGGAGTAGGGTTAGGGTGATCGTTAGGGTTAGGGTTAGGGTGAGGGTTAGGGTTAGGATTAGGGTTAGGGTGAGGGCTAGGGTGAGGGTGAGGGTTAGGGTAAAGGTTAGGGTTAGGCTTAGGCTTAGCATTAGGCTGTGCATGAGGTTGAAGGTGAGGGTTATGGTTAGGGTTAGTGTGAGGTTTAGTGTTAGGGTTAGTGTGGAGGAGATGGTAAAGGTAAAGGTGATGCTTAGGTGGAGGGTGAGGGTTACGGAAAGGGTGAGGGTTAATGTTAGGGTGAGGGTTAGGGTTAGGGTTAGTGTGATGGTTAGGTTTACTGTTAGGGTGAGGGTTAGGATGAGATTTAGAGTTATTGTGAGGATGATCGTAAAGGTAAAGGTGAGTTTTAGGCTGAGGGTGATGGTAAAGATAAGTGTGAGTGTTAGTGTTAGGTTTAGGGTTAGGGTAAGAGTTAGGGTAAGTGTTAGGGTGAGCGTTAGATTGAGGATTAGGGTTAGGTTAGGTTTATTGTTAGGGTCAGGGTTAGGGTTACGGTTACGATGAGGGTGAGGGTGAGGTTTAGGGTTAGGGTTAGGGTGAGGTTTAGTGTTAGGGTTAGGGTTAGAGTTACTGTTAGCGTGAATGTGAGTTTTAGGTGTAGAGTTAGAGTGAGGGTGCGGGTTAGGCTCAGGGTTAGGGTTAGGGTGCGGGTTCGTGTGTGGGTAACGGTAAGGGTAAAGGTGAGGGTTAGGCTGAGGATGAGGGTTACGGTAAGAGTGAGTGTTAGGGTTAGGTGGAGGTTTAGTGTTAGGGTTAGGGTAAGGGTGAGGGTTAGATTGAGGATTAGTATCAGGGTTAGTGTGAGGTTTAGGGTGAGGATGAGGGTTAGGGTTAGGGTGAGGTCTACAGTGAGGGTGAGGGTTAGGGTTCGTGTTAGGGTGAGGTTTAGGGATAGGGTGATGGTTAGGGTTAGTGTGAGCCTTAGTGTTATTGTTAGGGTTAGTGTTAGGGTGAGGGTAAGTGGTAGGGTGAGGGTTAGGGTAAGGGTGAGTGTAATGGTTAGGGTGAGGGTTAGGGTTAGGTTTAGGTTTATTGTTAGGGGTAGGGTTAGGTTTAGAGTTAGGGAATGGGTGAAGGTGAGATTTAGGGTTAGACTTAGAGTTAGTGTTAGGGTTAGGGTTAGGGTGAGGGTTAGGCATACGGTTAGGTTTAGGATTATTCTTAGGCTTAGGCTTAAGCCGAGCATGAGGTTGAGGGTTAGAGTTAGGGTTAGGGTGAGGCTTAGGGTTAGGGTTAGAGTGAGGTTTAGGATGAGGTTTAGTGTTAGGAGTAGGGTTAGGGTGAAGGCTAGGGTGAGGGTAAGGGTGAGGGTTAGGGTTAGGGAATGGGTTAGGTTTAGGATTAGGGTTAGTGTGAGGGTGTTTGTGAGGGTTAGGGTAAGAGTTAGGGTTAGGCTTAGAGGTAGGGTGAGGGTCAGGGTGTGGGTTAGGGTTAGGGTTTGGGTTAGGGTGAGGGTGAGGCTGAGGATTAGGGTTACTTTTAGGGTTAGGGTTAGGGTTAGGTTTAGTGTTATGTTTAGGGTTATGGTTAGGCTTAGGCTTAGGGTTAGGGTGAGGTTTAGGGTTAGTTATAGGGTTAGGGGGAGGGTTAGCGTAAGGCTTAGTCATAGGGTTAGTGTTAGGGTTAGGGTGATGGTGAGGGTTAGGTTGAGGTTTAGGGTTAGGGTTAAGGTTAGGGTTAGTTTGAGGGTTAGTGTTAGGGTTACGGTTAGTGTTAGGGTGAGGGTAAGTGTTAAGGTGAGGGTTTGGTTTAGGGTGAGGGTTATGGTTAAGGTGAGGGTTAGGATTAGGGTTAGGGTTATTGTTAGGTTTAGGGTTAGGGTTAGGGTTACTGTGAGGGTGAGTTTTAGGGTTAGAGTTATGGTTAGGGTGAAGTTTAGGGTTTGGGTTAGGGTTAATGTGAGGGTTAGGGTGAGGTTGAGGTTTAGTGATAGAGTTAGGTTTAAGGTCAGGGTTAGGTTGAGGTTTAGGGTTAGGGTGTTAGTGTTATGGTTAGGGTGAGTGTTAGGGTTAGGGTTATGTTTAGGGTTAGTGTTAGGGTTAGGGTGTGGTGAGGTTTAGTGATAGAATTAGGGTTAGGGTGAGGCTGAGGGTGAGGGTTAGTGTTAGTGTTAGCATTAGGGTGAGGGTTAGGTTTAGGGATAGGGTTAGGATTAGGATTAGGGTTAGGGTTAGGGTGAGTATGAGGGTTAGGGTTAGGGTTAGGGTAGGCCTTAGGTTTAGACTGAGGGTGAGGGTGAGGTTGAGGGTTAGGTTTAGGGTGAGGGTTAAGTTTAGGGTTAGGGTGAGTTTTAGTGTTAGGGTTAGGGTTATAGTTAGGGTTAGGGTGAGCATGAGGTTCAGGGGTAGATTTAGGTCTGGGGTTAGGGTTATTTTTAGGGTTAGGGTTAGGGTTAGTGTAGAGTTAGGGTTACAGTTAAGGTTAGGGTCAGCATGATGTTTACGGTTAGAGTTAGGGTTAGTGTTAGGGTTAGGGGTAGGGTGAGGGTTAGGGTTAGGATTAGGCTTAGGCTTAGGCTTAGGCTGAGCATGAGGGTGAGGGTTAGGTTTAGGATTAGGGTGAGTGTTAGGATGAGGTTTAGTGCTAGAATTAGGATTAGGTTGAGGGCTAGGGTGAGGGTTATGGTGAGGGTTAGGTTTAGGCATATGGTTCAGGTTAGGATTAGGGTTAGGGTTAGGGTTAAGGTGAGGTTTAAGGTTAGGGTTAGGGTTACATTTAGGCTTCGGGTTAGGCTGAGTGTGAGGGTGGAGGTGAGGTTAGAGTTAATATTAGGATTAGGGTTAGAGTTACTTTTTGTGTTATGGTTAGGGTTAAATTTGCAGGGAGGGTGAGGCTGCGGGTGAGGGTTATGGTTAGAGTTATGGTTAGGTTTAGGGTTAGTGTTATTCTTAGGGTTAGGTTTAGAGTTAAGGTGAGGGTGAGGGTTAGGGTTGGGTTGAGGTTTAGGGTTAGGGTTAGGGTGAGAGATAGGGTTCGGTTAATTTTAGGGTTAGCGAGAGGGTTAGGGTTAGGGTTAAGGTGAGCATGAGGGTTAGGATTATGTTTAGCATTAGGGTTATTGTTACTGTTAGGGTTAGAGTTATGGTGAGGGTGAGGGTTAGGCTTAGAGTTGGGGTGAGGTTTCCGATTAGGGTTAGGATTAGTGTTAGGGTGAAAGTGAGGTTTAGTGTTAGATTTAGGGTTATTTGGAGGATAAGGTCGAGGGTTAGGGTTAGGGTTAGTGTTCAGGATAAGGTTAGGGTGAGGGTTAGGTTGAGGTTTAGTGTTAGGGTTAGGGTTAGGTTTAGGATTAGGGTTAGGGTGAGGGTGAGGGTGAGGGTGAGGGTTAGGGTTAGGTTTACGCTTAGGGTTAGGCTGAGGGTGAGGGTGGGGATGAGGAGTAGGGTTAGGGTGATCGTTAGGGTTAGGGTTAGGGTGAGGGTTAGGGTTAGGATTAGGGTTAGGGTGAGGGCTAGGGTGAGGGTGAGGGTTAGGGTAAAGGTTAGGGTTAGGCTTAGGCTTAGCATTAGGCTGTGCATGAGGTTGAAGGTGAGGGTTATGGTTAGGGTTAGTGTGAGGTTTAGTGTTAGGGTTAGTGTGGAGGAGATGGTAAAGGTAAAGGTGATGCTTAGGTGGAGGGTGAGGGTTACGGAAAGGGTGAGGGTTAATGTTAGGGTGAGGGTTAGGGTTAGGGTTAGTGTGATGGTTAGGTTTACTGTTAGGGTGAGGGTTAGGATGAGATTTAGAGTTATTGTGAGGATGATCGTAAAGGTAAAGGTGAGTTTTAGGCTGAGGGTGATGGTAAAGATAAGTGTGAGTGTTAGTGTTAGGTTTAGGGTTAGGGTAAGAGTTAGGGTAAGTGTTAGGGTGAGCGTTAGATTGAGGATTAGGGTTAGGTTAGGTTTATTGTTAGGGTCAGGGTTAGGGTTACGGTTACGATGAGGGTGAGGGTGAGGTTTAGGGTTAGGGTTAGGGTGAGGTTTAGTGTTAGGGTTAGGGTTAGAGTTACTGTTAGCGTGAATGTGAGTTTTAGGTGTAGAGTTAGAGTGAGGGTGCGGGTTAGGCTCAGGGTTAGGGTTAGGTTGAGTGTGACGGTTAGGGTTACGGTTAGGGTTAGTCTTAGGCTTAGGCTGTGGGTGAGGGTGAGGGTGAGGGTTAGGGTTAGTGTGAGGGTTACGTTTAGTGTTAGGGTGAGAGTTAGGGTTCGTTAAGTTTAGGGTTAGAGTGAGGGTTAGTCTTTGGTTAGGTTTAGTGTTAAGGTGATTTTTAAGATTAGGGTTAGAATTAGTGTTCTTATTGAGGTTAGGGTTAGGATTATGGAGAGGGTGAGGGTGAGGGTGAAGTTGAGGGTTAGGGTTAGGGTTAGGGTGAGTTTAGGGTTAGGATTAGGGTTATGTTGACGGTGAGGTTTAGAGTTAGATTTAGGGTTAGTTGGAGTGTTAGGTCGAGGGTTAGGGTTAGGGTTATTGTTAGGGATAAGTTTTGGGTGAGGGTTAGGTTGAGGTTTAGTGTTAGGGTTAGGGTTAGGTTTAGGATTAGGTTTAGGCTGAGCGTGAGGGTGGGGGTGAGGATTAGGGTTAGGATGATGGTTAGGGTTAAGGTGAGGGTTAGGATTAGGATTAGGGTTAGGGTGATTGCTAGGGTGAGGGTCAGTGTTAGGTAGAGTGTTAGGCTTAGGGATAGGTTTAGGCTGAGCGTGAGGTTGAGGGTGAGGATTAGGTTTAGGTTGATGGTTAGGTTTACGGTTCGGGTGAGGGTTAGGATGAGGTTTAGGGTTAGGGTGAGGATGATGGTAAGAGTTAAGTTGAGGGTTAAGCTGAGCGTGACGGTTAAGATAAGCGTGAGGTTTAGGGTTAGGTTTAGGGTTAGGGTGAGGGTTAGATTGGGGATTAGGGTTAGAGTTAGGGTTAGTGTGAGGTTTAGGGTGAGGATGAGTGTTAGGGTTAGGGTGAGGGTCTAGGGTTAGAATTAGGTTTAGGGTGAAGTCTAGGGTGAGGGTGAGTGTTTGAGTTAGGGTTTGGGTTAGGATGAGGTTTAGCATTAGGGTGATGGTTAGTGTTAGTGTTATGGTTAGTGTTAGGGTTAGGGTTAGTGTTATGGTTAGGGTAAGTGTTAGGGTGATGGTTAGGGTTAGGGTGAGGGTTATGTTTAGTGTGAGGGTTAGATTGGGGTTTAGGGTTAGAGTTAGGGTTAGTGTGAGTTTTATGGTGAGGATGAGTGTTAAGTTTATGGTGAGTATTAGGGTTAGGGTTAGGGTTAGGGTTAAGGTTAGGGTGAGGGTTAGGTTGAGGTTTAGGGTTAGGGTTAGGATTAGGGTTAGGGTGAGGGTGAGTGTGAGGGTTAGGGTTAGGGTTTGGCTTAGGCTTAGGGTTAGGCTGAGGGTGAAGTTGAGTGTGAGGGTTAGTGACAGGGTTCGGGTGAGGTTTAGTGTTAGGGTAAGGGTTAGAGTTAGGGTTAGGGTGAGGATGAGGTTTAGGGGTAGAGTTAGGGTTAGGGTGAGGGTGAGGGTTAGGGTGAGGGTTGCGGTGCGGGTGACAGTAAGGGTAAAGATGAGGGTTAAGCTGAGGGTGAGGGTTACGGTAAGGGTGAGGGTTAGGGTTAGGGTTAGGGGTTGGGTTAGTGTTAGGGTTAGGGTGAGGGTTAGATTGAGGCTTAGTGTTAGGGTTAGTGTGAGGTTTAGGGTGAGGATGAGGGTTAGGTTTAGGGTGAGGGCTAGGGTGAGGGTGAGGGTTAGGGTTAGTGTTAGGGTGAGTTTAAGGGTTAGGGTGATGGTTAGGGTTAGTGTGAACGTTAGTGTTAGCGTTAGGGTTAGTGTTAAGGTGAGGGTATATGTTAGGTTGAGGGTTAGTTTTAGGGTTAGGTTTAGGTTTAGGGTCAGAGTTAGAGTTGGGCTTAGTGTGAGGGTGACATTTAGGGTTAGAGTTAGGGTTAGTGTTAGGGTTAGGGATAGGGTGAAGTTTAAGGTTAGGGTTAGGCTTAGGCTTAGGCTTAAGCTTAGGTGGAGCATGAGGAAGAGGGTTAGGGTTCGGGTTAGGGTTCGGGTTAGGGTTATGTTTAGGGTGAGGGCTAGTATGAGGGTTAAGTTGAGGGTTAGGGTTAGTGATACGGTTAGGTTTAGGATTTGGGTTAGGGTGAGAGTGAGTGTGAGGGTTAGGGTTAAGGATAAGTTTAAGCTTATGGTTAGGGTGAGGATTAAGGTTAGGGTTTGGGTTAAACTTAGGTTTAGGGTCAGTGTTAGTGTTAGTTTTAGTGTTACTGTTAGGTTTACAGGGAGGGTTAGGCTTAGGCTTAGGCTTAGGGTTAGGCTGAGGTTTAGGGTGGGGGTGAGGATTAGGGATAGGGTTACGGTTAGGGTGAGGATTATTTTTAGTGTTATGGTTAGGGTTAAGTTTGCAGTGAGGGTGAGGCTGAGAGTGAGGGTTAAGGTTAGGATTAGAGTTAGTGTTATTGTTAAGGATAGGGTTAGAGTTACGGTGAAGTTGAGGGTGAGCGTGAGGGTTAGGGTTAGGGTGAGCTTTAGGGTAGGTTTAGGGTTAGGGTTAGGGTGAGGGTGAGGTTTAGGGTTAGAGTTATGGTTTGCCGGAGGGTTAGGGTGAGGTTTAGGGTTTGGGTTAGTGTTAGGGGTAGGGTGAGGGTGAGGGTTTGGTTGAGGTTTAGGGATAGGGTTATGTTTAGGATTAGGATTAGGGTGAGCGTGAGTGTGAGGGTTAGGGTGAGGGATAGTTTTAGGCTTAGCTTTAGGCTGAGGGTGAGGGTGGGTGTGAGGATTAGTGTTATTGTTATTGTTAGGGTTAGGGTTAGAGTTACGGTGAGGGTAAGGGTGCGGCTGAGGGTTAGGGTAGGGTTAGGGTGGGGTTTATTGTTAGGGTTCGGGTTAGGCTTAGGGTGAGGGTGAGGTTTAGGGTTAGATATAGGCTTAGGGTTAGGGTGAGGGTTAGGGTTAGGGTTTGGTTTAGGGTGAGGTTGAGGCTGAGGATTAGGGTTAGGTTTAGGGTTAGGGTTAGGGTTAGGGTTAGGGTTAGGGTGAGGTTTAGGGTTAGGGTTAGGGTTACGTTTAGGCTTGGGTTAAGCTGAATGTGAGGGTGTGGGTGAGGTTAGAGTTCGAATTAGGGTTAGGCTTAGGGTTATTGTTAGTGTTATGGTTAGGGTTAAATTTACAGTGAGGGTGAGGCTGTGGGTGAGGGTTAATGTTACGGTTATGGTTAGGTTTAGGGTTAGTGTTATTCTTAGGGTTAGGGTTAGAGTTACAGTGAGGTTGAGGGTGAGGCTGAGGGTTAGGGTGAGGTTTAGGGTGAGGTTTAGGATTAGGTTTAGGGTTAGGGTTAGGGTGAGGATGAGGTTTAGGCTTAGATTTAGGGTTTGGGTGAGGGTTAGGTTGAGTTTTAGGTTTAGTGTTAGGGTTAGGGTTATGGTGAGAATTAGGGGTAGGGCTGGTATAGGGTTAGGGTTAGGGTTAGTGTTAGCGTTAGGGTTAGTGTGAGGGTGAAATTCAGCGTTAGAATTAGTGTTAGGGTGAGGCTGAGGGTGAGGGTTAGGATTTGGATTAGGGTTAGGGTTAGGGTGAGTGTGAGGGTTAGGTTAGGGTTAGGGTTAGCCTTAGGTTTAGGCTGAGGGTGAGGGTGAGCGTGAGGGTTATGGTTAGTTTGAGGGTTAGGGTTACGGTTAGGATGAGGTTTAGTGTTAGGGTTAGTGTTAGATTTATGGTTAGGATGAGGGTGAGGTTTAGGGGTAGAGTTAGGGTTAGGATGAGGGTTAGGGTGAGTGTTAGGGTTAGGGTTAGGTTTAGATTTAGCGTTAGAGTTAGAGTGAGGGTGAAGTTTAGGTTAAGAATTAGGTTTAGGGTGAGGCTGAGGGAAAGGTGAGGATTAGGTTTAGGGTTATTATTGGGATTAGGTTTAGGGTTAGGGTGAGTGTGAGGGTTAGGTTTAGGGTTAGTGTTAGCCTCAGGTTTAGGCTGAGGGTGAGGGTGAGAGTGAGGGTTAGGGTTAGTTTGAGGGTTAGGGTATAGGGTTAGAGTGAGTGTTAGTGTTAGGGTTAGGGTTAGGTTGTGCATTAGGTTGAGGTTGAGGGTTAGGCTTAGGTTTACTATTATGATTAGGGTGAGTTTTAGTGTGAGTGTGATGGTTAGGGTTAGGGTTATGTTGAGGTTTAGGTTTAGGGTTAGGGTTAGGTTGAGGCTGAGGTTTAGGGTTAGAGTTAGGGTTAAGTTGAGGGTGAGGGTGCAGAGTAGGGTTAGGGTTAGCATTAGGATTAGGGTAAGGGATAGGGTGAGTGTGAGGTTTAAGGTGACGGTTAGGGTGATAGGGTTTTGCTGAGGTTTAGGGTGAGGGTGAGGGTTAGTGTTAGGGTTAGGGTGAGGGCTAGTGTGAGGGTTATGATGAGGATTAGGTTTAGGCATAGGGTTAGGTTTAGGATTAGGGTTAGGTTGAGGGTGAGTGGGAGAGTTAGGGTTAGGGTTAGGCTTAGAGATAGGGTTAGGTTTAGGATCAGGGTTAGGGTTAGGGTTACTTTGAGGTTTAATGTTATGGTTAGGGCTAGGGTTATTGTTAGTGTTATAGTTAGGGTTAAGTTTGTGGTGAGGGTGAGGCTTAGGGTGAGGGTTATGGTTATGTTTAGGGTTAGGGTTAGGGTTAAAGTTACAGTGAGGTTGAGGGTGAGGGTGAGGTTTAGGGTTAGTGTGACCTTTTGGTTGAGATTTATGGTTAGGTTTAGGGGTAGGTTGAGGGTGAGGTTTTGGATTAGAGTTAGGGTTAGGGTAGTAATAGGGTGAGGTTTAGGGTTGGGGTTAGTGTTAGGGTGAGTGTGAGGGTTAGGTTGAAGTTTAGGGATAGGGTTATTTTTAGGATTAGGGTTAGGGTGAGGGTGAGTGTGAGGTTTAGGGTGACGGATAAGGTGATGATTAGTGTTAGGGTGAGGGTTTGGTTTAGGGTGAGGGTTATGGTTAGGGTGAGGGTTTGGATTACAGTTAGGGTGAGTTTTAGGTTTTGGGTAAGTAGGTTTTGGGTTAGGTTTAGGGTGAGGGTTAGATTGGGGTTTAGGGTTAGAGTTAGGGTTAGTGTGAGGTTTAGGGTGAGGATGAGTGTTAGGGTTAGGGTGAGGTTTAGCGTTAGAATTATGTTTAGGGTGAGGTCTAGGGTGATTGTGAGGGTTAGAGTTAGGGTTAGGGTTAGGATGAGTTTTAGGATTAGGGTGATGGTTAGGGTTAGTGTTAGGGTTAGGGTTAGTGTTAGGGTGAGGGTAAGTGTTAGGGTGAGGGGTAGGGTTAGGGTGAGGGTTATGGTTAGTGTGAGGGGTAGATTGGTGATTAGGCTTAGAGTTAGGGTTAGTGTGAGTTTTATGGTGAGGATGAGGGTTAGGGTTATGGTGAGGGTTAGGGTTAGGGTTAGTGTTAGGGTTAAGTTTATGGTGAGGTTTAGTGTTAGGGTGAGATTTAGGGTTAGGATTAAGGTTAGGATGAGTGTGAGTGTGAGGGTTAGTGTTAGGGTTAGGCTTAGTTTTAGGGTTAGGCTGACGGCGAGGGTGAGGGTGAGGGTTAGGTTTCGGGTGAGGGTGAGGGTTAGGGTTTGGTTTAGGGTAAGGGCTAGTGTGAGGTTTAGGTTGAGGATTAGTGTTAGGGATACGGTTAGGTTTAGGATTTGGGTTAGGGTGAGAGTGAGTGTGAGGTTTACGGTTAGGGTTAGGGTTAGGCTTAGGTTTAGGGAGAGGATTAGGGTTAGAGTTTAAGTTAGGGTTAGGTTTAGGGTCAGGGTGGGGGTGAGGATTAGGGTTAGGTTTAGGGTTAAGGTTAGGGTTATTTTTAGTGTTATGTTTAGGGTTAAGTTTGCAGTGAGGGTGAGGATGAGGGTGAGGATGATGGTTAGGGATAGGGTTAGGTTAATGTTAGGGTTAGTGTTAATGTTAGGGTTAGGGTTAGACTTATGGTATGGTGAGGGTGAGGGTGAGGGTTAAGGTTAGGTTTAGGGTGAGGTTTAGAGTTAGGGTTAGGATTAGGGATAGGATGAGGGAGACTTTTAGGGTTAGAGTTAGGTTGAGGGGGAGGATAAGGTTGAGGGTTAGAGTTAGGGCTAGTGTTAGGGTAGCGTTAGGTTTAGGATTAGTGTAAGATTGAGGTTTAGGGTTATGCTTAGGTTTAGGGTTATGATTAGGGTTAGGGTGAGTGTGAGGGTTAGGGTTAGGATTAGGCTTAGGCTAAGGGTTAGGCTGAGGGTGAGGGTGGGTGTGAGGATTAGGCTTAGGGTGATGGTTAGCCTTATGGTTAGGGTGAGAGTTAGGATGAGGGTTAAGGTTAGGATTAGGATTAGGGTGAGGGCTAGGGTGAGGGGAGGGTTAAGGTTAGGATTAGGGTGAGGGCTAGGGTGAGGGGAGGGTTAAGGTTAGGGTTAGGCTTAGGCGTACTTTTAGGCTGAGGGTGATGGTGAGGGTGAGGGTTAGGGTTATGGTGATGGATAGGGTTAGGTTTACAGTGAGGGTTAGGCTGAGGGTTCCGGTTAGGGTGAGGGTTACAATGATCGTGTCAGTAAGAGTAAAGTTGAGGGTTGGGCTAAGGGTGAGGGTTACGTTAATGGTGAGGGTTAGTGTTACGTTGAGGGTTATGGTAAGGGTTAGGGTTAGGGTTAGATTGGGGATTAGGGTTAGGGTAATTGTGAGGCTTAGGGTGTGGATGAGGGTTAAGGTTAGAATTAGGGTTTGGGTGAGTTCTACAGTGAGGGTAAGGGTTAGGGTTAGGGTTAAGTTTATGGTGAGGTTTAGGGTGAGGGGTAAGTTTAGGTTTAGGGTGAGGGTTAGGTTTAGTATGAGGGTTATGGTTAGGGTGAGGGTGAGGGTGAGGGTAAGGGTTATGGTGAGGGTTACAGTGAGGGTGAGGGTTAGGGTTAGGATTTGGGATAGGGTTAGGTATAGGCTGAGATTGAGGGTGAGGGAGACGGTGAGGTTTAGGGTTAGGGTTATGTTTAGGGTGAGGTCTAGGGTGAGGGTGAGGGTTAGGGTGAAGGTGAGGGTGCTGGTGAGGGTCTTGGTTAGGTAATGGTTAGGGTTAGGGTGAGGATTAGTTGAGGGTTAGGGTAAGGGTGAGGTTGAGGTTTAGGGTGTGGGTGACAGTTAGGGTTAGGGTGAGGGTTCGGGTGATGGTGATGTTTAGGGTTAGGTAGAAGGTTAGGGTTAGGGTTAGGTGAGGGTTAGTGTTAGGGTTAGGGTTAGCGTGAGGGTTAGGATTAGGTTTAGGGTTAGGGTGAGGTTTAGGGTGAGGGTGAGGGTTAAGGTTAGGGTTAGGTTTGTGGTGTGGGTAAGTGATAGCATGAGGGTTCGGCTGAGTGTTTGACTTAGCATTACGGTTAGGGTGAGGGTTAGGTTGAGGATTAGGATGAGTTTTAGGGTTAGTGTGAGGGTTAGGGTTAGGCTTAGCGTGAAGGCGACAGTGAGGGTGACAGTTAGGGTTAGAGTTACGGTGAGGGTTAGGTTAATGTGAGGTTTAGGGTGAGGATGAGATTAAGTGTTAGGATGAGGGTTAGGGTGAGGGTGAGGGTTAGGGTTAGGGTTTGGGTTAGGGTGTGGGTTAGTGTTAGGATGTGGCTTATGGTTAAGGTGAGGTTTAGGGTTAGGTTTAGAGTTATTGTTACAGTTAGGGTTAGGGTTATATTTACGGTGAGGGTAAGGGTGAGGGTTAGGTTTGGGGTTAGGATGAGGTTTAGGTTTAGGGTTAGTGTTAGAGTAAGGGTTAGTGTGAGGGTGAGGTTTAGGGTTGGAGTTAGGGTTAGTTTTAGGATTAGGTTTAGGGTGAGCATTAGTGTGAGGGTTAGGGTTAGGCTTAAGCTTAGGCTTAGGTTTAGGCTTAGGCCGAACATGAGTGTGAGGATTAGGGTTAGTGTTAGGGTGAGGGTTAGGGTGAGGGTTAGGATGAGGTTTAGGTTTAGGACTAGAGTTAGGGTGAGTGCTAGTTTGAGCGTTACTGTGAGGGTTAGGGTTAGGTTTAGGATTAGGTGTAGGTTGAGGGTCAGTGTGAGGGTTAGTGTTAGGGTTAGGGTTAGGCTTAGGCTTAGGGTTAGGGATAGGGTGAGGGTTAAGGTTAGGCTTTGGTTTTGGGTCATGGGGAGGGTTAGGGTTAGGGTTAGGGTGAGGGTGAGGGTGAGGGTTAGGGTTAGTGTGAGTGATAGGGTTACGGTGAGGGTTATGGTTAGGGTGAGGTTTAGGGTTAGGATTAGGGTTATTGTTACCATTAGGGTTAGGGTTACAGTTACTGTGAGGGTAAGGGTGAGGGTTAGGGTTGGGGTTAGGATGAGGTTTAGGTTTAGGGTTAGGCTTAGAGTTAGGGTTAGGGTGAGGGTGAGGTTTTGGGTTGGAGTTAGGGTTAGTTTTAGTGTTAGGGTTAGGATGAGGGTTAGGGTTAGGGTTAAGCTTTGTCTTAGGTTTAGGCTTACGCCCAGCATGAGGGTGAGGATTAGGGTTAGGGTTAGGGTGAGGGTTAGGGTTAGGGTAAGGGTGAGTGTTAGGATGAGGTTTAGGGTAAGGATTAGTTTTAGGGTGAGAGCTAGGGTGAGGGTAAGGGTGAGGGTTAGGTTTAGGGATAGGGTTAGGTTTAGGATTAGGGTTAGGTTGAGGGTGAGTGTGAGAATTAGGGTTAGGGTTAGGCTTAGGGTTTTGGTGAGGATTAGGGTTAGGGTTTGCATTAGGGTGAGGGTGAGGCTGAGGATTAGGGTTAGGTTTAGGATTAGGTTTAGAGTTAGGGTTAGGCTGAGGGTGAGGGTGGGGGTGAAGATTAGGTTTAGGGTTAGGGTTAAAATTAGGGTTATTTTTAATGTTGTGTTTTGGGTTTAGTTTGTGGTGAGGGTGAGCCTGAGGTTGAGGGTTATGGTTAGGGTAAAGCTTAGTCTTAGGGTTAGGCTGAGGGTGAGGGTGGAGGTGAGGAATATGTTTTGGGTGATAGGGTGAGTGTTAGGATGAGGCTTAGCATTAGGATTAGGTTTAGGGAGAGGGCTAGGGTAAGGGTGAGGGTTAGGGTTAGGCTTAGGCTTAGGCTTAGGGTGAGGCTTAGGGTGAGGGTGAGGGTGAGGTTTTCGGTTAGGGTGATGGATAGCGTTAGGGTTAGGCTGAGTGTTAGGATGAGGGTTAGGGATAGGGTGAGGATTAGGGTGAGTGTGACGGTAAGAATAAAGGTGAGGGTTAGGCTGAGGATGAGTGTTCCCCTAAGGGTGAGAGTTAGGATTAGGGTAAGTGTTAGGGTGAGGGTTAGGGTAAGGGTTAGGGTTAGTGTTAGGGTTAGAGTTAGGGTGAGGGTTAGGAGGAGGGTGAGGGTTAGGGTTAGGTTTAGGATTAGGATTAGGGTTAGTGTTAGGGTGAATGCTTAGGTTGGGCTTAGGGATAGGGTTAGGCTTAGCGTTAACCTGAGGGTGAGGGTTATGTTTAGGATTCGAGTTAGGGTTAGCGTTTGGGTGAGAGTTAGGGTTTGTGTTAATTTCAGGGTTAGGGTGAGGGTTAGGGTTAGGGTTATGTATGGTGAGTGTTAGGGTTAGGTTTAGGGTGAGCGTCAGGTTTAGGATTAGGGTTAGGGTTAGGGTTATTGTTAGTGTTATGGTTAAGGTTAAGTTTACGGTTAGGGTGAGGCTGACGGTGAAGGTTAGGGTTAGGGTTAGGGTGAGGTTTATGGTTAGGGTTAGAGTTACAGTTAGGGTGAGGGTTTAATTTAGGGTTAGGTTTAGGGTGAGGGTTTGGGTTAGTGTTATTTTTAGGGTTAGGGTTAGAGTTACGATGAGGGTGAGGGTTAGGTTTAGATTTAGGGTGAGGGTTAGGGTGAGGGTGAGGTTTAGTGTCAGAGTTAGTGTTAGGGGGAGGATTAGGGGGAGGGTTAGGTTTAGGGTTAGTGTTAGGGTTAGGGTGAGGGTTAGGTTGAGGTTTAGGGTTAGTGTTAGGGTTGGATTTAGGATTAGGGTTATGGTGAGGCTGAGTGTGAGGTTTAGGGTTAGGATTAGGCTTAGGCTTAGTGTTAGGCTGAGGGTGAGGGTGGGTTTGAGGATTAGGTTAAGGGTGATGGTTAGGGTTAGGTTTAGGTTTAGGGTTAGGATTAGGGTTAGGGTTAGTATTAGGGTTAGGTTGATGTCTAGGGTGAGGGTGAGGGTTAGGGTTAGGAAGAGGGTTAGGCTTATGTTTAGGTTTAGGGTTGGAGTTAGGGTTAGTGTGAGAGTGAGTTTTAGGGTTAGAGTTGACTTTTGTGTTAGGGTTTGCTTTAGGGTGAGCATTACTGTGAGGGTTAGGGTTAGGCTTAAGCTTAGGCTTAGGGTTAGGCTTAGGCCGAGCATGAGGGTGAGGCTGAGGGTGAGGTTGAAAGTGAGGGTTAGGGTTAGGGTTAGTGTTAGGGTTAGGTTTAGGGTTAGGGTGAGGGTTAGGGTTAGGGTTAGGATTAGGATTAAGGTTAGGTTTAGGGTTAGTGTGAGGGTTAGGGTTAGGTTTAGGGTTAGGCTTAAGGTTAGGCTGAGGGTGAGGGTGAGGTTTAGGGTTAGGGTGAGGCTTAGGGTTAGGGTTAGGGTGAGGTTTAATGTTAGGGTAAGGGTTAGAGTTAGTGTTCGTGTTAGTGTTTGGGTTAATGTGATAGTTAGGGGGAGGGCTAGGGTTAGGGTTAAGTTTAGGGTTAGGTTTAGCGGTAGGGTTAGCGTGAGGGTGAAGTTTAGGGTTAGAATTAGGGTTAAGGTGAGGCTGAGGGTGAGGGTTAGGGTTAGGGTTTGAGTTAGTGTTAGGGTTAGGGTTACGGTGAGGGTGAGAGTGAGGGTGAGGGTTAGGGTTAGGGTTAGGATTAGTATTAATGTTAGGGTTTGGGTGAGTGTGAGGGTTAGTGTTAGGGTTAGGGTTAGGGTTAGGTTTAGGGTTAGTATTAGGGTTAGGTTTAGGGTTATGGAGAGGGTTAGGTTGAGGGTTAGGATTAGGATTAGGCTTAGGTTTAGGGTTAGTGTGAGGGTTATGGTTAGAGTTAGGGTTAGGCTTAAGTTCAGGCTGAGGGTGAGGGTGAGGGTGAGGTTTAGGGTTAGGGTGAGGCTTAGGGTTAGGGTTAGGGTGAGGTTTAGTGTTAGGGTAAGGGTTAGAGTTAGGGTTAGTGTTAGTGTTAGGGTTAGGGTGATAGTTAGGGGGAGGGCTAGGGTTAGGGTTAAGTTTAGGGTTAGGTTTAGCGGTAGGATTAGGGTGAGGGTGAAGTTTAGGTTTAGAATTAGGGTTAAGGTGAGGCTGAGGGTGAGGGTTAGGGTTAGGTTTGGGGTTAGTGTTAGGGTTAGGGTTAGGGTGAGGGTTATGGTTAGTGTGAGGGTTAGGGTTAGGGTTAGGATTAGGATTAGGGTTAGGGTTAGTGTGAGTGTGAGGGTTAGTGTTAGGGTTAGGGTTAGCCTTAGGTTTATGCTGAGGTTGTGTTGAGTATGAGGTTTAGGTTTAGAGTAATGGTTAGTGTTAGGTTTAGGGTTATGGTGAGGGTCATGTTTACAGTTAGGCTTGGGCTTAGGCTTAGGCATAGGCCGAGCATGAGGGTGAGGGTTAGGGTTAGGGTGAGGGTTAGGGTGGGGGTGACCGTAAGGGTCAACATGAGGGTTAGGCTGAGGTTGAAGGTTACTGTAAGGGTCAGGGTTAGGGTTAGGGTGAGGTTTCGGGTTCGGGGTAGAGTGAGGGTGAGGGTTAGATTGAGGATTAGTGTTAGGTTTATGGTGAGGTTTAGGGGGAAGATGGGGGTTAGGGATAGGGTGAGGGTGAAGGTTAGGCTTAGGTTTAGGTTTAGGGTTAGTTTGATGGTTAGCTTAGTGTGAGGTTAGCTCAGTGTTAGTGTTAGTGTTTGTGTTAGGGTGAGGGTAAGTGTTAGGGTGTGGGTTAGGGTTAGGGTGAGCGTTAAAGTGAGGGTGAGGGTGAAGGTTATGTTTAGGGTTAGGATGAGGTTTAGGTTTAGGTTTAGGGTTAGAGTTAGGGTTATGGTGAGAGTGAGGTTTAGGTTTAGAGTTAGGGTTAGTGTTAAGTTTAGGGTTAGGGTGAGGGTCAGGTGTAAGGTTAGCCTTAGGCTAAGGCTTAGGCTTAGGCCGAGCATGATGGTGAGGGTTAGGGTCAGGGTTAGGGTGAGTTTTAGGATGAGGTTTAGGGTTAGGATTAGGGTTAGGGTGAGGGCTATTGTGAGGGTTACGGTGAGGGTTATGTTTAGGGATATGGTTAGGTTTAGGAATAGGGTTAGGTTAGATTGAGTGTGAAGGTGAAGGTTAGGGTTATGGTTAGGGTTAGGCTTAGGGTTAGGGTGAGGGTTCGGGTTAGGGTTTGTGTTAGCATGAGGGTGAAGCTTAGGATTAGTGTTAGGTTTAGTATTAGGGTTAGGTTTAGGTTTAGGGTTAGGTATACGGTGAGATTTAGGCTTAGGTTTAGGCTGAGGATGAGGGTGGGGGTGAGAATTAGGGTTAGGTTTAGGGTTAGGGTTATTGTTAGTGTTAGGGTTAGGGTTAGGTTAGGGTTAAGATTGCGGTGAGGGTGAGGTTGAGGCTGAGGGATATGATTAGGGTTAGGGTTAGGGTTTGTGTTATAGTTAGGGTTAGGGTCACAGTTAAGGTGAGGTGGATGGTGAAGGTGAGGGTGAGGATTAGGGTTAGGGTGCGGTTTAGGGTGAGGTTTAAGTTTAGGGTTGGGGTTAGGGTGAGGGTGAGGTTTAGGTTTAGAGTTAGGGTTAGGGGGAGGGTTAGGATGAGTTTTGGGGTTAGGGTTAGTTTTATTGTTAGGATGAGGGTGAGTTTTAGGTTTAGGCTTAGGGTGAGGCTTAGGGTTAGTGTCAGGGTGATGTTTAGGGTTAGAGTTAGGGTTAGGGTAAGGCTGTGGGTGTGGGTTAGGTTTAGGGTTAATGTTAGGGTTATTGTTAAGTTGAGGGTTAGGGTGAGGGTGAGGGTTAGGGTTAGTGTCAGCGTTAGGATTATAGTTAGGGTTATGGTGAGTGTGAGGTTTAGGGTTAGGGTTAGGCTTAGGCTGAGGGTGAGGCTGAGGGTGAGGGTTAGTGTTAGGGTGAAAGTTAATGTTAGGGTTAGGGGGAGGGTTAGGATGAAGGTTAGGGTTAGGGGGAGGTCTAGGTTGAGGGTGAGGTTTATGCTTAGGTTTAGGGTGACGTTTAGGGATAGGGTTAGGGTGAGGATGAGATTTAGGGTTAGAGATAGGGTTAGGGTGAGGCTGAGGGTGAGGCTTAGGTTTAGGGTTAGTGTTAGGGTTAGGGTTAAGGTGAGGGATAGGGTGAGGGTGAGGGTTAGGGTTAATTTTAGGAATAGGATTAGGGTTAGGGTTAGGGAGAGTGTGAGGGTTAGTGTTAGGGTTAGGCTTAGGCTTAGGCTTCGACTGAGGCTGAGGCTGAGGGTGAGTGTTAGGCTTAGGTTGAGGGTTAGGGTTAGCGTTAGGGTGAGAGTTAGGGTTTGGGTTAAGTTTAGGGTTAGGATGAGGGGTAGGGTAAGGGTTTCAGTGAGGTTGAGTTTTAGGGTTAGGGTGAGTGTTAGGATGAGGGTTAGGGATAGGATTAGGGTGAGGGTGAGGGCTAGGTTGAGGATGAGGTTTAGGGTTAGGGTTAGGATTAGGGTGAGGTTTAGGGTTAGGGTTAGGGTTAGGGTTATGGTGAAAGTGATTTTTATGCTTGAGTTAGGGTTAGGGTGAGGCTGATTGTGAGGGTTTGGGTTAGGGTTATTGTTAGATTTATTATTAGGGTGAGGGTGAGGGTGAAGTTTAGGATTAGGCTGAGGGTTAGGGTTAGGGTTAGGGTGAGAGTTAGGGTTCCAGTTAAGTTTGGGTTTAGGGTGAGGGTTAGGGTTAGTGTTACGGTGAGAGTGACGGTTATGATTAGGTTGAGGGTTAGGGTTAGGGTTAGGGCTAGGGTTAGGGTGAGGGTTAGGGTTAGGGTTAGGGTGAGGTTTAGGATGAGGATTAATGTTAGGATAAGGGTTAGGCTGAGGGCTACGGTGAGGTGAGGGTTAGGGTTAGGTTGAGTTTTAGAGTTAGTGTTAGGTTTAGGGTTAGGGTGAGGGTGAGGTTTAGGGTTAGATTTAGGGTTAGTGTTCGTGTTAGGGTTAGGTGAATGTTAGGGTTAGGCTTAAGCTTAGGCTTAGGCCTAGGCCTAGCATGAAAATGAGGCTTAAAGTTATTGTTAGGATGAGGGTGTGGGTTAGGGTGAGGGTTAGGTTGAGGTTTAGGGTTAGGATTAGGGTTAGGGTGAGCACTAGGTTGAGGGTTAGTGTGAGGGTTAGGGTTAGGGATAGGTTTAGGTTTAGGATTAATTTAGGTTGAGGGTGAGTGTGAGGGTTAGGGTTAGGTTTAGAGTTACGCTTAGGGTTTGGGTGAGGGTTAGGGTTAGGGTTTGATTTAGGGTGAGGGTGAGGGTTACGGTTAGGGTGAGGGTGTTGGTGAGGGTGAGGGTTAGGGTTAGGGTTAGAGTGAGTGTTAGGGTTAGGGTGATGCTTATGGTTAAGGTGAGTGTTAGGGTTAGGTTTAGGCTTAGTCTTAGTCTTAGGGTAAGGCTGAGGTTTAGGGTGAGGGTGAGTGTGAGGGTTTGGTTTGGGGTTAGGTTTAGGCTTAGGGATAGGCTGAGGGAGAGGGTGAGGGTGAGGGTTAGGGTTAGGTTGAGGGTGAGGCTTAGGATTAGAGTTTGACTTAAGGTGAGGGTTAGTGTGAGGGTTAGTGTTAGGATTAGTTTTAGGTTTAGGTTTAGGTTGAGTTTTAGGGTGAGGTTTAGGGTTAGGGATAGGGTTCGTTTTAGGATTAGGGTTTGGGTGAGGGTGAGTGTGAGGTTTAGGGTTCGGGTTAGGGTTAGAGGTAGGCTTAGGGTTAGGCTGAGAGTGAGGGTGAGGATTAGGGTTAGGGTGAGGGTTAGGGTTAGGTTTAGGGTGATGGTTATAATGGGGGTTAGGTTTAGGATTAGGGTTAGTGTGAGGGCTATCATGAGGGTCAGGTTTAGGGTTAGGGTTAAGTTTAGGTATAGGTTGAGGGTTAGGAGTAGGGCTTGGTTTAGGGTGAGAGTTAGGGTTAGGGTTAGTGTGAGGGTTAGCATGAGGGTTACGGTTAGGATTAGGTTTAGGATGAGGGCTAGGGTGAGGGTGAGGGTTAGGTTTAGGGTTAGGGTGAGGTTTAGGGTTAGGGTTATGGTGAGGGTTAGGGTTAGGTTTATTTTGAGGGTGAGAATTAGGTTTAGTTTTAGGGTGAGGGTTAAGGTTAAGTTTAGGGTGAGGGTTAGGATGAGGTTTAGAGTTACAAGTAGGGTAAGGTTGAGGGCTAGGGTGATTGTGAGTGTTAGTGTTAGGGTTAGGGTGAGGTTTAGGGTTAATATTAGGGGCAGGCTTAAGGTGAGGGTTAAGGTTCGGGTTTGGGTGAGGGTGAGGGTTAGGATTGGGGTAAGGGTTAGGGTGAGGACTAAGGTCAGGGTGAGGGTTAGGGTTAGGGTTAGGTTTACGGTGAGGGTTAGGTTGAGGTTTAGGTTTAGGGTTAGGGTTAGTGTTAGGATTAGGGTTAGGGTGAGGGTGAGTGTGAGGGTTAGGGTTAGGGTTAGGCTTAGGCTTAGGGTTAGGCTGAGGTGTGAGGGTGGGGATGAGGATTAGGTTTAGAGTGCTGGTTTAGTTTATGGTTAGGTTTAGGGTTAGGATGAGGGTTAGGTTTAGGATAAGAGTTAGAGTGAGGGCTACATTGACTGTGAAGTTTAGGGATAGGTTTAGGCTTAGGCTTAGGGTTATGCTGAGGCTGAAGGTGAGGGCGAGGGTTAGGGTTAGGGTGATGGTTAGGGTTACGGTTAGGGTGAGGGTTAGGATGAGGTTTAGGGTAAGGGTGAGGGTTAGGATGAGGGTGACTATAAGAGTAAAGGTGAGGGTTAGGCTGAGGTTGTGGGTTATGGTAAGGGTGAGGGTCGGGTTAGAATTTAGGGTGAGGGTGAGGTTTAAATTGAGGATTAGTGTTAGGGTTAGTGTGAGGTTTAGGGTTAGGATGAAGGTTAGGCTTAGGGTGAGGGCTAAGGTGAAGTTGAGGTTTAGGGTGAGGGTTAGGGTGAGGTTTAGGTTTAGGGTGATGGTTAGCATTAGTGTGAGTGTTAGTGATAGGGTTAGTGTTAGTGTTAGGGTTAGGGTAAGTGTTAGGATAAGGTTTAGGTTTAGGGTGAGGTTTAGGATTAGGGTTAGGTTCAGGGTTAAGGTGAGGGTGAGGTTTAGGTTTAGAGTTAGTTTTATGGTGAGGGTTAGGTTAAGGTTAGGGTTACTGTTAGGGTAAGGGTTAGGGTGAGGTTTAGTCTGTGGCTGAGGGTTTGGGATAGGGTTAGGATTAGGATTAGTGTTAAGGTGAGGGTGAGTGTGAGGGTTAGGTTTAGGGTTAGGATTAGAGTTAGGGTGAGGGTGAGGGTGAGGGTTAGGGTTAGGGTGAGGGTTAGGGTTAATGTTAGGATTAGGCTGAGGTTGAGTTTGAGGGTGAGGGTTAGGATTAGTGTTAGGGTTAGGGTTAGGGTTAGGGGGAGGGTTAGTATGAGGGTTAGGGTTAGAATTAAGTTTAGGGGGAGGGCTAGGGTGAGGGTGAAGTTTAGGTTTAGGGTTAGGGTGAAGTTCAGGTTTAAGGATAGGATTAGGGTCAGGGTAAGTGTGAGTGTGAGATTTAATGTTAGAGTTAGGGTTAGGGTGAGGCTGAGGGAGAGGATTAGGGTTAGGGTTAGTGTTAGGGTTAGGGTTAAGGTGAGGGTTAGGGTGAGGGTGAGGGTTAGGGTTAAGGTTCGGATTAGGTTTAGAGTTAGGGTGAGTGTGAGGGTTAGGGTTAGGTTTTGGCTTAGGCTTAGGGTGAGACTGAGGGTGAGGGTTAGGGTTAGAGTTTTTGTGAGGGGTAGGTTAGGGTTAGGGTGAGAGTTAGGGGGAGGAATATGGTTAGGCTTAGAATTAATGATAGGGTGAGTTTGAGTGTGTAGGTTAGGGTTAGGTTTAGGGTTAGGCTTAGGGTTAGGATGAGGGTGAGTGTGTGTGTTAGGGTTAGGTTTATGGTTAGGCTTAGGGTTAGGCTGAGGGTCAGGTTGATGGTGAGATAGTTAGGTTAGGGTGAGGGTTAGGCTTAGGATTATGGACAGGTTTAGGATGAGGTTTATGGTTAGGATTAGGGTTAGGTTGAGGGCTAGGCTGAGAGTGAGTTTGAGTTTTAGGGTTAGGGTGAGGTGTAGGGTTAGGGTTAGGGTTAGGGAGAGGGTCAGGATGACGTTTAGGGTTAGAGTTAGGTTTAGGGTGAATCTGAGGGTGTGGGTTAGGTTTGGGGTTAATGTTAGCGTTAAGGTTAAGGTGAGGGTTAGGGTGAGGGTGAAGGTTAGGGTTAGGGTTAGGATTAGGTTTAGTGTTAGGGTGAGTGTGAGGGTTAGGGTTAGGCTTAGGCTTAGGCTTAGGCTGAGGCTGAGTGTGAGGGTGGGGGTGAGGGTTAGGGTTAGGTTGAGGGTGAGTGTTTGGATTAGGGTTAGGGTTAGGGTTAAGTTTAGGTTTAGGGTTAGGAATAGTGTTATTGTTAGGGTTAGGTTTAGAGTTACAGTAAGGCTGAGGGTGAGGGTTAGGTTTAGGGTTAGGGTGAAGTTTAGGGTTAGGGTTAGGATTAGGGTTAGGTTAAGGTTGAGGTTTATGGTTAGACTTAGCCTTAGGGGGAGAGTTAGGTCGAGGGTTAAGGTTAGGGTTAGTGTTAGGGTTTGGGTGAGTGTTAGGGTCAGGTTGATGGTTAGGCTTAGGTTTAGGATTAGGATTAGGATAAGGGGTAGGGTGAGTGTGAGGGTTCGGTTGAGGGTTAGAGTTAGGCTTATAGTTTTGCTGAGGGTGAGGGTAAGGGTGAGGGTTAGGGTTAGGTTGAGTGCTAGGGTTAGGGATAGTGTGAGATTTAGGGTTCGGTTTGAGTTTAGGGTTAGGGTTAGGGTTATGGTGAGCATGAGGATTAGGGTTAGGTTGAGGGCTATTGTTAAGGTTAGGGTGAAGGTTAGGGTTAGGGTTAGGGTGATGGGTAGCATGAGGATTAGGGTTAGGTTTAGGGTTAGTGTGAGTTCTAGGGTGAGGGAGAGTGTTAGGCTTAGTGTTAGCGTGAGGTTTAGGATTAGGGTTAGGGTGAGGGTTAGGATGAGTGTTAGGGTTCCCTTAAGGGTGAGGGTTAAGGTTAGGGTGAGGGTTAGGGTTAGGGTTAGGATTAGGTTTAGGGTGAGGGTGAAGTTTAGGATTAGGGTTAGGGTAAGGGTTAAGGTTAGGTTTAGGGTGAGGATTAGATTGAGGATTATGGTTAGGGTTAGTGTGAGGTTTAGGTGAGGTTGATGGTGAGCGTTAGGGTTAGGGTAAGGGTGAGGTTTAGGGTTAGGGTTAGGATTATGGATAGGGTCAGGGTGAGGTTTAGGGTTAGAGTTAGGTTGAAGGGGAGGGTTAGGTTGAGGGTTAGGGTTAGGGTTAGTGTTAGGGTTAGCTTTAGGGTTAGGGTGAGGGTTACTTTGAGGTGTGGGGTTAGTGTTAGGGTTAGGGTTAGGATTAGGGTTAGGGTGAGGGTGAGTGTGAGGGTTAGGTATAGGATTAGGCTTAGGCTTAGGGTTAGGCTGAGGATGAGGGTGGGGGTGAGGATTAGTCTTAGGGTGATGGTTATCCTTAAGATTAGGGTGAGGTTTAGGATGAGAGTTAGGGTTAGAATTAGGGTTAGGCTGAATGCTAGGGTGAGGGTGAGGGTTAGTGTTAGAGTTAGGTTTAGGCTGAGGGTGATGGTGAGGGTGAGGCTTAGGGTTATGGTGATGGTTAGGGTTAGGGTTAGGGTGAGGGTTAGGATGTGAGTTCGCGTTAGGGTGAGGGTTAGTATGAGCGTGATGGTAAGAGTAAAGGTGAGGGTTACAGTAAGAGTGAGGGTTAGGGTAAGAGATAGGGTTCGGGTTAAGTTTAGGGTGAGGGTAAGGGTGAGGGGTAGGTTTAGGTTTAGGGTGAGGGTTAGGTTTAGTGTGAGGGTTATGGTGAGGGTGAGGGTGAGGGTGAGGGTAAGGTTTATGGAGAGGGTTAGGGTGAGGGTGAGTGTTATGGTTAGGGTTATGTTGAGGGTGAGGGTTATGATTAGGTTTAGGGTTACGGTGAGATTTAGGGTGAGTGTGAGGGTTAAGGTTAGGGTTAGGTTTGTGGTGTGGATAAGTGATAGCATGAGGTTTGGGGTGAGTGTTAGAGTTAGCATTAGGTTTAGGGTGAGGGTTAGGTTGAGGGTTAGTGAAGAGAGCTGCGAGAGGCCGCACCTGGAAGATGGTGCCAGCTTCCGCCCTCCACCTTCCCAATGGCGAGTGCTCTCTGTGGTAAACAACTCCTGATATGGCTAAGGCAAAGAATCTGGCTTGCTTCCGCGCACCTGAACCTATTGGTGGTTCCCACATGGCGTATCAGGGTTGGCTACCCAGCGGGTACTTAAGGCTGTGGGGAATTCTCCCCGGGGTTGGGGTCAGAAGATTACTCAAAGGTCCTGAATAAACTGCAGAGAGAAGAGTTCGGTGTCGCGTCTTCCTTGCTGGTCGAGGCGGTAGCGACAGGTTAGGTTTAGGGTTAGGGTGAAGGTGCGGGTGAGAGTGAGGTTTAAGGTGAGGTTTAGGGTGAGTTTTAGGGTTAGGGTGAGTGTTAGGATTAGGGTTAGCATGAGGGTGACGGTGAGGGTGATGATTAGATTTAGAGTTAAGGTGAGGTTTCCGTTAAGTGTGAGGTTTAGGGTGGGGATGAGGTTAAGACTTAGAGTGAGGGTTAGGGTACGGGTGAGGGTTAGGGTTAGGGTTTGGGTTAGGGTGAGGGTTAGGGCTAGGTTTATACTTAGGGTTAGTGTGAGGGTTAGGCTGAGAGTTAGGATTAGGATTAGGGTGAGGGTTAGGGTGAGGGTGAGGGTGAGGGTGAGGGTGAGGGTTAATGTGAGAGTTAGGGTAATGGGTAGCGTTATGGATAGAGTGAGGTTTAGGTTTATTGTGAGAGTTAGGGTTAGGGTTAGGGTTAGGATTAGTGTGAGGTTAAGAATTAGGGTGACAGTTAGGGTGAAGTTGAGGTTTAGGGTTATGAATTTTGATGGGGTTAGTATTACGATGAGGGTGAGGGTGAGGGTGAGGGTTAGGGTTAGGGTTGTGGGAGGGCTATGGTGAGAATTAGGGTAAAGGTGAGGGTTAGGGTGAGGGTGATTGTAAGGGTAAAGGTGAGGGTTAGGCTGAGGTTGAGGTTTAAGATAAGGGTGAGGGTTAGGATTAGAGTGAGGGTTAGGTTAAGGGTTCAGGTTAGGGTTAGGGTGAGGGTTAGATTGAGGATTAAGGTTAGGTTTAGTGTGAGGTTTGGGGTGAGGATGAGGGTTATCGTTAGGTTGAGGGTTAGGTTTAGAATTAGGGTTAGGGTGAGGGCTTGGGTGAGGATGAATTTTAGGGTTAGGGTTAGGGTGAGGTTTAGGGTTAGGGTGAGGGTTAGGGTTAGTGTGAGGGTTAGTGTTAGAGTAAGGGTTAGTGTTAGGGTGAGGGTAAGTGTTAGGGTGAGGGTTAGGTTTAGGGTGAGGCTTATGTTTGGGGTGAGGGTTAATGTTAGGGTTAGGGTTAGTCTTAGGGTTAAGATTAGGATTAGGGTTAGGGTGAGGGTGAGTGTGTGGGTTAGGGTTAGGTTTAGGTTTAGGCTTAGGGTTAGGCTGTGGGTGAGGTTGAGGTTGAGGGTTTGGGTTAAGGTGATGGTTAGGGTTAGGGTTAGGGTGAGGATTAAGATGAGGGTTAGGATGAAGGTGAGGTTTAGGGTTATGTTTAGGGTGAGGTTTAGGGTTAGGGTTAGGGTTAGGCTTAAGATGAAGTTGAGGTTTAGGTTTAGAGTTAGGGTTAGGTTGAGGGTTAGGTTTAGGGTCAGTGTTAGATTTAGGGTTAGGGTGAGGATTAGGGTTAGGTTGAGGGTTAGGTTTAGGGCTGTCATTAGGGTTAGGGTGAGGGTGAGTGTGAAGATTAGTGTTAGGGTTAGGGGTAGGCCGAGGTTTAGGCTGAGGTTGAGGGTGAGGTTTAGGTTTAGGTTGAGGGTGAGGTTTATGGTTTGGATTAGGTTTAGGGTGTAGGGTAGGGTGAGGGTGAGGGTTAAGGTTAGGGTTAGGGTTAGGCTTAGGGTTAGGCTGAGGGTGAGGGTGGGCATGAGAAATAGGTTTTGGGTGATGGTTAGGGTTAGGGTTAGGGTGAGGGTTAGGATTAGGGTTATGGTTAGGATTAGGTTTAGGTTTAGGGCTAGGGAGAGGGTGAAGGTTAGGGTTAGGGATAGGGTTAGATTTAGGATTAAGGGTATGGTGAGGTTGAATATGAGGTTTAGGGTTAGGGTTAGGGTTAGGCTTAGGTTTAGGCTGAGGGTGAGGATGAGGGTTATGGTTAGGGTGAGGGTTAGGTTTAGGGTTAGGGTGAGGGTTAGGATGTGGTATAGGGTTAGGATTCGGGTTAAGATGAGGGCTAGGGTGAGGGTTAAATTTAGGGTTAGGTTTAGGGTGAGGTTTAGGGTTAGGGTTAGGTTTAGTTTTAGGGTGAGGTTTAGGGTTAGGGTTACAGTAAGGGTGAGGGTTTGGGTTAGGTTGAGGGTTAGGGTTAGGTTTATTGTGAGGTTTAGGGTTAGGTTTAGGGTGAGGGTTAGGGTGAGGGTTATGGTTTGGATTAGGGTTAGGGTGCGGGCTAGGGTGAGGATGAGGGTTAGGGTTAGGCTTAGGCTTAGGATTAGGGTTAGGCTGAAGGTGTGGGTGGGGGTTGGGAATAGGTTTTGAGTTATGGTTAGGGTTAGGGTTAGGGTGAGGGTTAAGATGAGGGTGAGGGTTAGGCTTAGGTTTAGGGTTAGGGCTAGGGTGCGGATGAGGGTTAGGGTTAGTCTTAGGCTTAGGGTTAGGCTGAGGGTGAAGGTGAGGATGAGGGTTAATGTTAGGGTGATGGATAGGGTTAGGGTTAGAGTGAGTGTTAGGATGAGGGTTAGGGTTAGGGTGAGGTTTAGGGTGAGCGGACGGTAAGAGTAAAGATCAGGGTTAGGCTGAGGGTGAGTGTTCCCCTAAGTGTGATGGTTAGGATTAGAGTGTAGGTTAGGATAAGTGTTAGGGTGAGGTTAGGGTGAGGGTTAGGTTTAGGGTGAGGTTTAGGGTTAGGGATAGGGTTAGCTTTAGGATTAGTGTGAGGGTGAGGGTGAGTGTGAGCCTTAGCGTTATGGTTAGGGTTAGGCTTAGGGTTAGGCTGAGGGAAAGGGTGAAGGTGTAGGTTAGGCTGAGGGTGAGGGTTACGGTAAGGATGAGGGTTAGGGTTTGGGTGAGGGTTAGGGTAAGGTTTAGTGTTAGGGTTAGATTGAGGATTAGTGTTATGGTTAGTGTGAGGATTAGGGTGAGGATGAGGGTTAGGGTTAGTGTGAGGGCTAGGGTGAGGGTGAAGTTTAGGGTTAGTGTTAGTGTGAGGATTAGGGATAGGGTGATGGTTAGGGTTAGTGTGAGCGTTAATGTTAGGGTTAGGGTTAGTGTTATGGTGAGGTTTAGGGTTAGGGTGAGGGTTATGGTTAGGTTGAGTGTTAGGATTAGGGTGAGGGTTATTGTTAGGGTTAGGGTTAGGGTTACTTTACGGTGAGGGTAAGGGTGAGGGTTAAGTATGGGGTTAGAATCAGGTTTAGGTTTAGGGTAAGGGTGAGGGTGAGGTTTAGGGTTAGAGTTAGGGTTAGTGTTAGGTTTATGGTTTGGGTGAAGGTTAGGGTTAGGGTTATGGTTAGGCTTAGGCTTAGGCTTAGGCCGAGCATGAGGGTGAGGGTTAGGGTTAGGGTTAGGGTGAGGGTTAGGGTTAGGGTTAGGGTGAGGGGTAGGATGAGATTTAGGGTAAAGGTTACGGTTAGGGTTTGGTTTAGGGTTAGGATTAGGGTTAGGGTTAGGTTTAGGGTTAAGTTTAGGTTTAGGGTTAGGTTTACGGTTAAGTTTAGAGTTAGGGTGAGGGTTAGGATTAGGGTTTGAGTTAGGGTGAGGGTGAGGGTAAGGATTAGGTTTAGGGTTAGGGTTAGGTTTAGGATTAGAATTAGGGTTAAGGTGAGGGTGAGTTTGAGGATTAGGGTTATGGTTAGGCTTAGGATTTGAGTTAGGGTTAGGGTGAGGGTTAGGGTTAGGGTGTGGCTTTGGGTTAGGGTTAGAATGAGGGTTAGTGTGAGGGGTAGGCTTTGGCTGAGGGTTAGGTTATGGACTTGGGTGAGGGTGAGGGTTAGGGTGTTATGATTAGGGTGAGGGTTAGGATGAGTTTTAGCGTTAGGAATAGGGTTAGGGTGAGGGCTAGATTGAGGGTGAGTGTTAGGGTTAGCATTAGGGTGAATTTAGGTTTAGGGTTAGGGTTACATTGAGGGTGAGGGTTAGGGTTAGGGTTAGGGTGAGGGTTAGGATGAGGATGAGGGTTAGGGTGAGGGTTAGGGTGAGGGGGACAGTAGGAGTAAAGGTGAGGGTTAGGCTGAGTGTGATTGTTATGGTAATGGTGAAGGTTAGGGTTAGGGTGAGGGTGAGGGTGCGGGTTAGGGTTAGGGTTAGGGGGAGGGGGAGGGTTAGATTGAGGATTAGTGTTAGGATTAGTGTGAGGTTTAGGTTGAGAATGAGGATTAGGGTTAGGGTGAGGGCTAGGGTGAGGGTGAGGTTTAGGGTTAGGTTTAGGGTGAGGTTTAGGGTTAGTTTGATGTTTAGGGTCAGTGTGAGTGTTAGTTTTAGGGTTAGGGTTAGTGTTAGGTTGAGGGTTAGTGGTAGGGTGAGGGTTATGGATAGGGTGAGGGTTAGGGTAAGGGTTAGGGTTATTGTTAGGATTAGGGTTAGGGTTACATTTTCGGTGAGTGTGAGGGTGACGGTTAGGGTTATGGTTAGGGTGAGGTTTAGGTTTAGGGTTAGGGTTAGAGTTAGAGTTAGGTTGAGGGTGAGGTTTAGGGTTAGAGTTAGGGTTAGTGTTAGGTTTATGGTTAGGGTGAAGGTTAGGGTTAAGGTTATGGTTAGGCTTAGGCTTAGGCTTCGGCCGAGCATGAGGGTGAGGGTTAAGGTTAGGGTTAGGGTGAGGGGTAGGGTTAGGTTAAGGGTGAGGGTTAGGATAAGATTTAGGGTTAAGGTTATGGTTAGGATTAGGTTTAGGGTTAGGATTAGGGTTAGGGTTAGGTTTAGGGTTAAGTTTAGGGTTAGGGTGAGGGTTAGGTTTAGGATTTGGGTTAGGGTGAGGGTGAGGGTAAGGATTAGGTCTAGGGTTCGGGTTCAGGTTAGGTTTAGGGTTAGGGTTATGGTGAGGATTAGGGTTATTGTTAATGTTATGGTTAGGGTTAAGTTTGCGGTAAGCGTGAGGCTGAGGGTGAGGGTTATTGTTATGGATAGGGTTAGAGTTAGGTTTAGCGTTAGGTTGAGGGTTAGTGCGAGGGTTTGGGTTACGTTTAGGGTTAGTGTGAAGGTGAGTGTGAGGGTTAGATTTAGTTTTAGGCTTATGCTTAGGCTTAGGCCCAGCTTGAGGGTGAGGGTGAGGGATAGGCTTAGGGTGAGGATTAGGTTTAGAGTTAGGGTCAGGGTGAGGGTTAGGGTTAGGGTTAGTGTTAGGGTTGGTGTTAGGGTAAGGTTTAGGGTGAGTGTGAGGTTTAGGGTTAGGGTTACTGTTAGGCTTAGATTTAGGCTGAGGGTGAGGGTGAGGGTGAGGGTTAGGTTTAGGGTGAGGGTTGGGGTTAGGGTTAGAGTGAGGGTTAGGGTGAGGTTTAGGAATAGGCTTAGGTTTAGAGTATGGGCTAGGTTGAGGGTGAGGGTTAGGGTCAGGGTTAGGGTTAGAGTTAGTGTGAGGGTTAGGTTTCGGGTTAATGTTAGTGTTAGGGATAGGCTTAGTGTTGGGCGGAGGGTGAGGGTGAGAGTGAGTGTTAGGGTTAGGGTGAGCATGAAGTTTAGGTTTAGAGTTAGCTTTAGGGTGAGGGTTAGTGTTAGGGTTAGGGTTAGTGTCACAGTTAGGGTTAGGGTGAGGGTGAGTGTGAGGTTTAGGGTTAGGATTAGAGTTAGGGTGAGGGAGAGGGTTAGCATGAGGGTTAGGCTTAGTCTTAGGGTTAGAGTATGGGCTAGGGTGAGGTTGAGGGTTAGTGTTAGGGTTAGGGTGAGGGTTAGGGTGAGTGTGAGGGTTATGTTTAGTCTTAGGTTTAGGCTTAGGCTTAGGCCGAGCATGAGTGTGAGGGAGAGGTTAGGGTTAGGATGAGAGTTAGTATTTTAGGGTTAGGTTGAGTGTTAGGATGAGGTTTAGGGTTAGTTTTAGGGTTAGGGTGAGGTCTCTATTGAGGGTGAGGGTTAAGGTTAACTTTAGTGTGAGGCTTAGGGTTAGGGTTAGGGATACGTTGAGGGTGAGGGTTAGGGTTAGGGTAAGGGTTAGTGTTAGGGTTAGGGTGAGGGTGAGGGTTAGGATTAGGTTTAGGGTTAGGGTTATTGTTAGTTTTATGGTTAGAGTTAAGTATACAATGAGGGTGAGGATGAGGGTGAGGGTTAGGATTAGGGTTAGGGTGAGGTTTAGGGTTAG
Organism: Dipodomys merriami; assembly: GCF_024711535.1. NCBI lineage: Eukaryota > Metazoa > Chordata > Mammalia > Rodentia > Heteromyidae > Dipodomys > Dipodomys merriami. The sequence continues at coordinate 1,974,398 of NW_027203137.1, forward strand.
GGTTAGGGTTAGGGTTAGGGTGAAGGTTTGGATTATGGTTAGGGTCACAGTGAGGCTAAGGGTTAGGCTGAGGTTTAAGGTTAGGGTGAGGGATAGGGTGAGGGTTAGGATGAGGGTTATGGTTACAGTGAGATTGAGGGTTAGGATTAGTGTGAGGGTTAGGGTTAGGATTAGTGTTAGGCTGAGGGTGAGGGATAGGTTTAGGTTTAGGTTCAGGGTTAGGGTTAGCGTTAGGATTAGGGTTAGGAGGAGGGTGAGTGTGAGGGTTAGGGTTAGGGTTAGGCTTAGGCTTAGACTTAGGGTTAGGCTGACAGTGAGGGTGGGGGTGAAGATTAGGTTTAGGGTGATAGTTAGGGTGAAAGTTAGGCTGAGGTTTAGGATGAGATTTAGGGTTAGGGTGAGGATGATTGTAATGGTTAAGGTGAGGTTTAGACTGAGGGTGAGGGTTAAGATAAGTTTGAGTGTTAGGGATAGGTTTAGGGTTAGGGTAAGGGTTAGGGTTTCAGTTCGGGTGAGGTTGAGGGTGAGGGTTAGGTTGACATTTAGGGTTAGTGTTAGGGTTAGGGTGAGTGTTATTGTGAGCGTTAGGTTTAGGGTTAGGGTAGGGGTAAGGGTTAGGGTGAGGGGTAGGGTTAGGTTTAGGGTTAGGGTTAGGGTGAGGGTTTGGATTAGGGTTAGGGTCACAGTGAGGGTGAGGGTTAGGCTGAGGTTTAGGGTTAGGGTGAGGGATAGGGTGAGGGTTAGGATGAGGGTTATGGTTAAGGTGAGGGTGAGGGTTAGGATTAGTGTGAGGGTTACAGTTAGGATTAGGGTTAGGGTGAGGGTGAGGGTTAGGTTTAGGTTTTGGTTTAGGGTTAGGCTTAGGGTTAGGCTGAGGGTGAGGGTGGGGGTGATGATTAGGTTTAGGGTGATGGTTAGGGTTATGGTTAGGGTGAGGTTTAGGATGAGATTTAGGGTTAGGGTGAGGATGATGGTAATGGTTAAGGTGAGGTTTAGGCTGAGGGTGAGGGTTAAGATAAGGGTGAGTGTTACGGTTAGGTTTAGGGTTAGGGTAACAGTTAGGGTTTCGGTTTGGTTGAGGTTGAGTGTGAGGGTTAGTTTGACGTTTAGGGTTACGGTTAGGGTTAGGGTGAGGGTTATTGTGAGGGTTAGGTTTAGTGGTAGCGTAGGGGTAAGGATTAGGGTGAGGGGTAGGGTTTGGGTTAGGGTTAGGGTTAGGGTGGTGGTTAGAGTTAGGGATAGGTTTAGGGTTAGAGTTATGGTTAGAGTGAGGGTTAGTGTGAGGGTGAGGATTAGGGTTAGGGTTAGGGTGAGCTTAAGGGTTAGTGTGAGGTTAGGGTTAGGGTTAGCGTTATGGTTAGGGATAGGTTGAAGGTGAGGGTTATGGTGAGGTTTGGTGATAGCGTTAGGGTAGGGGTAAGGGTTCAGGTTAGGGGTAGGTTGAGGGTTAGTGTGAGGTTTAGGATGAGAGTGAGGGTTAGGGTAATCTTGAGTGTTAGGGTGATGGTTAGAGTGAGGGTGAGTTTTAGGGTTAGGGTTAGGGTGAAGTTGAGGGTTAGGGTTTGGGTGAGGGTGAGGGTTAGTGTTATGTTTAGGGTTAGCCTTAGGGCGAGGGTGAGGGTTATGATTAGGGTTTGAGATAGGGTTAGGGTTATTGTTAGGGTTAGGTTTAGGGTTAGGGTGAGTGTGAAGTTGAGGGTGAGGATGAGGGTTAGGTTTAGGGTTAGGATGAGTACTAGGTTGAGGGTTAGGTTTAGAGTTAGGGTTAGGGTGAGGGTGAGGTTTAGGGATAGAGTTAGGGATAGAGTTAGGTTTATGGTTAGGGTGAGGGCTATGGTTTTGGCTATGGTTAGGCTTAGGCTTAGGCGGAGCATGAGGGTGAGTGTTATGGTTAGGATTAGGGTGAGGGTTAGGGTTAGGGTTAGGGTGAGCGGTAGGTTGAGATTTAGGGTTAGGATTACGGTTAGGGTTAGTTTTAGGGTTAGGATTAGGGTTAGGGTTAGGTTTAGGGATACGGTTAGGGTTAGGGTGAGGGTGAGGGTTAGGGTTTGGGTTAGGGTGAGGGTGAGGGTAAAGATTAGGGTTAGGGTTATGGTGAGGGTTAGTGTTAGGGTTACGTTTAGGGTTATGGTGAGGGTTAGGGTTAGGGTCAGGGTTATTGTTAGTTTTATGGTTAGGGTTAAGTTTGCGATGAAGTTGAGGCTGAGAGTGACGGTTTTGGTTAGGGTTAGGGTTAGGGTTAGCATTAGGGTGAGGGTGAGTGAGAAGGTTAGGGTTAGGGTTAGGGTTACGTTTAGAGTTAGGGTGAGGGTGAGTGTGAGGTTTAGGGTTAGTCTTAGGCTTATGCGTAGGCTTAGGCCCAGCTTGAGGTTGAGGTTGAGGGTTAGGTTTAGGGTGAGGTTTAGGGTTTGTTAGGGTTATGGTGAGGGTTAGGGTTAGGGTTAGTGTTAGGGTTAGCGTAAGGGGGAGGTTTAGTGTGAGTGTGAGTTTTAGGGTTAGGGTTACTGTTAGGCTTAGGTTTAGGCTGAGGGTGAGGGTGAGGGTGAGGGTTAGGTTTAGGGTGAGGGTTGGGGTTAGGTTTAGAGTGAGGGTTAGGGTGAGGGTTAGGATTAGGCTTAGGATTAGGGAATGGCCTATGGTGAGGGTGAGGGTTAGGGTCAGGGTTAGGTTGAGGGTTAGGTTTAGGGTTAGTGTTAGGGTTAGGGTTTGGATTAGAGATAGGCTTAGTGTTAGGCGGAGGGTGAGGGTGAGGGTGAGGGTTAGGGTTAGGATGAGGATGAGGTTTAGGTTCAGAGTAAGCATTAGGGTGAGGATTAGTGTTAGTGTTAGGGTTAATGTCACAGTTAGGGTTAGGGTGAGGGTGAGTCTGAGGGTTATGGTTAGGAATAGAGTTAGCGTGAGTGTGAGCGTTAGGGTGAGGGTTAGGCTTAGGCTTAGGTTAAGAGTATGGGCTAGAGTGAGGGTGGGGGTTAGTGTTAGGGTTAGGAGGAGTGTTAGGGTGAGTGTGAGGGTTACTGTTAGTCTTAGGCTTAGGCTTAGGCTTAGGTGGAGCATTCGTGTAAGGGAGAGGGTTAGGGTTAGGATGAGGGTTAGGGTTTTAGGGTTAGGGTGAAGGTTAGGATGAGGTTTAGGGTTAGGATTGTGGTTAGGGTGAGGGCTAGAATGAGGGTGAGGGTTAGGGTTAGCGATAAGGTGAGGTTTAGGGTTAGGGTTAGGGTTAGGGTGAGGTTGAGGGTTAGGATTAGGTTTAGGGTTAGGGTTATTGTTAGTTTTATGGTTAGGGTTAAGTTTACAGTGAGGGTGAGGCTGAGGGTGAGGGTTAGGGTTAGGGTTAGGTTTAGGATGAGGTTTAGGGTTAGGGTGAGGGATAGGGTGAAGATTAGGATGAGGGTTAGCATTATGGTGAGGGTGAGGGTTAGGGTTAGGATTAGGGTTAGGGTGAGGGTCAGGGTTAGGTTTAGGTTTAGGTTTGGGGTTAGGGTTAGCATTTGGATTAGGGTTAGGATGAGGGTGAGTGTCAGGGTTAGGGTTAGGGTTAGGCTTAGGCTTAGGTTTAGGCTGAGGGTGAGGGTGGGGGTGAGGATTAGGGTTAGTGTGATGGTTAGGGTTACGGTTAGGGTGTGGTTTAGGATGAGGTTTAGGGTTAGTGTGAGGATGATGGTAATGGTAAAGGTGAGCTTTAGGCTGAAGGTGAGGGTTAAGATAAGGCTGAGTGTTAGGGTTAATTTTAGGGTTAGTGTAAGTGTTATGGTTTGGGTTTGGGTGCGTTTGAGGGTGAGGGTGAGGTTGACGTTTAGGGTTAGGGTTAGGTTTAGCGTGAGGGTTATTGTGAGGGTTAGGTTTAGCGGTAGGGTAGGGGTAAGATTTAGGGTGTAGGGTAGGTTTAGGGTTAGGCTTAGGGTTAGGGTGGTGGTTAGAGTTAGGGATAGGGTTAGGGTTAGAGTTACGGTTAGAGTGAGTTTTAGTGTGAGGGTGAGGATTAGGGTTAGGTTTAGGGTTATGGTGAGCTTAAGGGTTAGGTTTAGGGTTAGGGTTAGCGTTATTGTTAGGGATAGGGTGAGGGTGAGGGTTATGGTGAGGGTTAGTGATTGCGTTAGGCTAGGGGTTAGGGTTCGGGTTAGGGCTAGGGTGAGGGTGAGGGTGAGGTTTAGGATGAGAGTGAGGGTTAGGGTAAACGTGTTAGGGTGATGGTTAGAGTGAGGGTGAGTTTTAGGGTTAGGGTTAGGGTGAAGTAAGGGTTAGGGTTTGGGTGAGGGTGAGGGTTAGTGTTACGTTTAGGGTTAGCCTTAGGGTGAGGGTGAGGGTTATGATTAGGGTTTGGGTTAGGGTTAGGGTTATTGTTAGGGTAAAGGTTAGGGTGAGGGTGAGGGTGAGGGTGAGGGTCAGGGTTAGGGTTAGGGTTAAGATGAGTGCTAGTTTGAGTTTTAGGGTTAGAGTTAGAGTTAGGGTGAGGGTGAGGTTTAGGGTTAGAGTTAGGGTTAGAGTTAGGTTTATGGTTAGGGTGAGGGTTAGGTTTATGGCTATGGTTAGGCTTAGGCTTATGCCGAGCATTAGAGTGAGGGTCAGGGTAGGGTGAGAGTTAGGATTAGGCTTATGTTTCGGGTATGGGCTCGGGTGAGGGTGAGGGTTAGGGTCAGGGTTAGGGTGAGGGTTAGTGTGAGGGTTAGATTTAGGGTTAGGGTTGGGGTTAGGGATAGGCTTAGTGTTAGGTGGAGGGTGAGAGTGAGGTTGAGAATTAGGGTTAGTGTGAGGATGAGGTTTAGGGTTAGAGTTAGCATTAGGGTGAGGGTTAGGGTTAGGGTTAGGGTTAGTGTCACAGTTAGGGTTAGGGTGAGGGTGAGTGTGAGGGTTAGGGTTAGGATTAGACTTAGGGTGAGAGTGAAGGTTAGGGTGAGGGTTAGGCTTAGGCTTAGGCATAGAGTATGGGCTAGGATGAGGGTGAGGGTTAGTGTTAGGGTTATGGTGAGTGTTAGGGTGAGTGTGAGGTTTAGGTTTAGTCTTAGTCTTAGGCTTAGGCGGATCATGAATGTGAGGGAGAGTGTTAGGGTTAGGATGAAGGTTAGGGTTTTAGGGTTAGGTTGACTGTTAGAATGAGGTTTAGGATTAGGATTAGGGTTAGGGTGAGGGCTAGAGTGAGGGTGAGGGATAGGGTTAGCGTTAGGGTGTGGTTTAAGGTTAGGGTTAGGATTTCTTTGAGGGTGAAGTTTAGGGTTAGACAGAGGTTTAGGATTAAGTTAGGGTGAGGGTGAGGGTTAGGATTAGGTTTAGGGTTAGGGTTATTGTTAGTTTTATGGTTAGGGTTAAGTTTACATTGAGGGTTAGGATGAGGGTGAGGATGTGGGTGAGGGTTAGGGTTAGGGTTAGGGTCAGGGTTAGGTTTAGGGTTAGGGTGAGGGTTTGGATTAGGTTTAGGGTCACAGTGAGGGTGAGGGTTAGGGTTAGGGATAGGCTGAGGTTTAGGGTTAGGTTGAGGGATAGGGTGAGGGTTTGGATGAGGGTTAGGGTTACGGTGAGGGTTAGGGTTAGTGTTAGGGTGAGGCTTACGGTTAAGATTAGGGTTAGGGTGAGTGTGAGGTTCAGGTTTAGGTTTAGGGTTAGCATTAGGATTAGGGTTAGGATGAGGGTGAGTGTGAGGGTTAGGGTTAGGGTTAGGCTTAGGCTTAGGGTTAGGCTGAGGGTGAGGGTGAGGGTGGGGATGAGGATTAGTGTTAGGGTGATGGTTAGGGTTACGGTTAGGGTGAGGTTTAGGATGAGGTTTAGGGTTTGGGTGAGGATGATGGTAATAGTAAAGGTGAGGTTTAGGCTGAGGGTGAGGTTTAAGATAAGGTTGAGTGTTAGGGTTAAGTTTAGGGTTAGGGTAAGGGTTAGGGTTTGGGTTTGGGTGAGGTTACGGGTGAGGGTGAGTTTGACGTTTAGGGTTAGGGTTAGGGTTAGCGTGAAGGTTATTGTGAGTGTTAGGTTTAGGGGTAGAGTAGCTGTAAGGTTTAGGGTGAGGGGTAGGGTTATGGTTAGTGTTAGGGTTAGGGTGGTGGTTAGATTTAGGGATAGGGTTATGGTTACAGTTACGGTTAGAGTGATTGTTAGTGTGAGGGTGAGCATTAGGGTTAGCTTTAGAGTGAAGTTGAGGGTTAGGGTTTGGGTGAGGGTGAGGGTTAGTGTTATGTTTAGTGTTAGCCTTAGGGTGAGGGTGAGGGTTAGGATTAGGTTTAGGTTTAGGGTTAGGGTGAGTTTTAAGTTTAGGGTGATGGTTTGGTTTAGTGTGAGGGTTAGTTTTGGGGATAAGGTTAGTTTTAGGGTAAATGTAAGTGTTAGGGTGAGGTTTAGGGTAAGGGTGAGATTTAGGGTTAGAGTTAGGGTTAGGGTGAGGGTTAGGGTTAGGGTGTTAGGTAAGTGTTAGTGTGATGTTTAGGGTGGGGGTGAGTGTTAAGTTTAGGGTTAGGATTAGGATTAGGTTTAATGTGAGGGTGAGTGTGAGGGTTAGGGTTAGGTTTAGGGTTTGGATTAGCGTTATGGTGAGGGTGAGGGTGAGGTTTAGGGTTAGGGTGAGGGTTGGGGTTAGGAATAGAGTGAGGGTCTGGGTAAGGCTAAGGATTAGGCTTAGGGTTAGGGTATGGGCTAGGGTGAGGGTGAGGGTTAGGGTCAGGTTTAGAGTGAGGGTTACGATGAGGGTTAGGTTTAGGGTTAGTGTTAGGGTTAGGGTTGGGGTTAGGGATAGGCTTAATGTTAGGCGGAGGGTGAGGGTGAGGGTGAGGGTTAGGTTTAGGGTTTGGGTGAGGTTTAGGTTTAGTGTTAGTGTTAGAGTGAGGGTTAGTGTGAACATTAGATTTAGGTTGATTGTTAGTATTAGGGTTAGGGTAAGGGTGAGTGTGAGGGTAAGGGTTAGACTTAGTCTTAGGCTTAGGCTTATTCCGAGCCAAAGGGTGAGGGTGAGGGTTAGGGTTAGGGTGAGGGTTAGGTTGAGGGTGAGGGTTATGGACAGGGTGAGGGTTAGGGTTAGGGTTAGGGTTATTGTTAGGATTAGGGTTAGGTTTAAAGTGACTGTGAGGGTGAGGTTTAGGGTTAGGGTTAGGGTGAGGATTAGGGTTAGAGTTAGCTTTAGGGTGAGGGTTAGGGTTAGGGTTAGTGTTAGGGTTAGGGTTAGGGTTAGGCTTAGGTTTAGGGTGAGTGTGAGGTTTAGGGTTAGGGTTAATGTTAGGCTTAGGTTTAGGCTGTGGGTGAGGGTGAGGGTGAGGGTTAGCGTTAGATTCGGGTTGGGTTTAGGGTTAGAGTGAGGGTTAGAGTGAGGTTTAGGATTAGGCTTAGGGTTAGGTTATGGGCTAAGGTTAGGGTGAGGTTTAGGATCATGGTTAGGGTGAAGGTTAGTGTGAGGGATAGGTTAAGTGTTAATGTTAGGGTTAGGGTTGGGGTTAGGGATAGGCTTAGTGTTAGTTGGAGGGTTAGAGTGAGAGTGATTTTTAGGGTTAGGGTGAGGATTAGGTGTAGGGTTAGAGTTATCATTAGGGTGAGGTTTAGTGTTAGGGTTAGGGTTAGTGTTACAGTTAGGGTTAGGGTGAGGGTGAGTGTGAGGGTTAGGGTTAAGATTAGACTTAGGGTGAGGGTGAGGGTTAGGGTGAGGGTTAGGCTTAGGCTTAGGCTTAGAGTATGGGCTAGGGTGAGGGTGAGGTTAGTTTCAGGGTTACGGTGAGGATTAGGTTGAGTGTGATGGTTAAGGTTAGGCTTAGGCTTAGTCTTAGGCTTAGGCTTCGAATGAGTTTGAGGGAGAGGGTTAGGGTTAGGATGAGGTTTAGGGTTTTAGGGTTAGGGTGAGGCTTAGGATCAAGTTTAGGGTTAGAGTTAGGTTTAGGGTTAGTGTGAGGGCTAGAGTGAGGGTGAGGGTTAAGGTTAGCTTTAGGGGGATGTTTAGGGTTATGGTTAGGGTTACGTTGAGGGTGAGGGTTAGGGTTAGTGTGAGGGGGACAGTAAGGTTAAAGGTGAGGGTTAGGCTGAGGGTGAGTGTTATGGTAATGGTGAAGGTTAGGGTTAGGGTGAGGGTTAGGTTTAGGGTTAGGGTGAGTGTGAGGGTTAGATTGAGCATTAATGTTACGGTTAGTGTGAGGTTTAGGGTGAGGATGAGAGTTAGGGTTAGGGTGAGGGCTAGGGTGAGGGTGAGGTTTAGGGTTAGGGTTAGGGTGAGGTTTAGGGTTAGGGTTATGGTTAGGGTGAGGGTGAGGTTTAGGGTTAGAATTAGGGTTAGGGTGAGGCTGAAGGTGAGGGTTAGGGTCATTGTTAGGATTAGGGTTAGGTTTTCGTTTTCGGTGAGTGTGGGGGTGAGGGTTAGGGTTAGGGTTAGATTGAGGTTTAGATTTTGGGTTAGGGTTAGAGTTGGAGTTAGGGTGAGGGTGAAGTTTAGGGTTAGAGTTAGGGTTAGTGTTAGGTTTATGGTTATGCTGAGGGTTAGGGTTAGGGTTATGGTTAGGCTTAGGCTTAGGCTTAGGCCGAACATGAGTGTGAGCGTTAGTGTTAGGGTTAGGTTGAGGGTTAGGGTTAGGGTTAGGGTGAAGGGTAGGATGAGATTTAGGGTTAGGGTTACTGTTAGGATTATGTTTAGGGTTAGGGTTAGGGTTAGGGTTAGGTTTAGGGTTACTGTTAGGGATAGGGTGAGGGTTAGGTTTTCGGGTTTGGGTTAGGGTGAGGGTGAGGATAAGGATTAGGGTTATGGTTAGGGTTAGGGTTAGGTTTAGCATTAGGGTTATGGTTAGGGTTAGTGTTAGGGTTAGGTTTAGGGTTATGGTGAGGATTAAGGTTAGGGTTAGGGTAATACTTAGTGTTATGTTTAGGGTTAAGTTTACGGTGAAGGTGAGGCTGAGCGTGAGTTTTATGGTTAGAGTTAGTTTTAGTTTTAGGGTGAGGGTTAGTGTGAGGGTTAGGTTTAGGGATAGGATTAGTTTTGGGTTAGGATGAGGTTAGTCTTAGACTTATGCTTAGGCTTTGGCCCAGCTTGAGGGTGAGTGTGAGGATTAGGGTTAGGATGAGTGTTAGGGTTAGGGTAAAGTTTAGGGTTAGGGCTATGTTGAGGGTTAGGGTTAGGGTTAGGGTGAGTTTTAAGTTTAGGGTGATGGTTAGGGTTAGTGTGAGGGTTAGTGTTCGGGTTAAGGTTAGTTTTAGGGTGAAGGTAAGTGTTAGGGTGAGGTTTAGGGTTAGGGTTAGTGTTAGGGTTAGGTTTAGGGTGAGGTTTAGGGTTGGGTTGAGTGTTAGGGTTAGGATTAGGATTAGGGTTAAGGTGAGGGTGAGTGTGAGGATTAGGGTTAGGGTTAGGGTTAGGATTAGAGTTATGTTGAGGGTGAGGGTGACGGTTAGGGTTAGGGTGAGGGTTGCGGTTGGGTTAGAGTGAGGGTTAGGGTGAAGTTTAGGATTAGGTTTAGGGTTAGGGTATGGGCTAGGGTGAGGGTGAGGTTTAGGGTCAAGGTTCGAATGAGGTTTAGGGTTAGGTTTAGGATTGGGGTTAGTGTTAGGGTTAGGGTTGGGGTTAGGGATAGGCTTAGTGTTAGGCGGAGGGTGAGGTTGAGGGTTCGGGTTAGGGTTTGGGTGAGGTTTAGGGTTAGTGTTAGTGTCAGGGTGAGGGTTAGTGTGAAGTTTAGTGTTAGGGTGTGTGTTACTGTTAGGGTTAGGCTGAGTGTGAGGGTAAGGGTTACTCTTAGTCTTAGGCTAAGGCTTATTCCGAGCCTAAGGGTGAGTGTGAGGGTTAGGATTAGGGTGAGGGTTATGGACCGGGTGAGAGTTAGGGTTATTTTTAGGGTTAGGGTTAGGGTGAGGGTTAGGGTTAGGGTTAGGTTTAGGCTTAAGCTTAGGCATATGCTTTGGGCGAGCATGAAGGTGAGGGTTAGGGTTAGGTTTAGTGTGAGGGTTAAGGTTAGGGTGAGGGTTCCGATGAGGTTTAGGGTAAGGGTTAGGTGTAGGGTTAGGTTAAGGTTTAGGTTTTGGGTTAGGGTTAGGGTTAGGTTTAGGGTTTGGGTTAGGGTTATGGTGAAGGTTAGAGTTAGGGTTTGGTTTAGGGTGAGGTTGAGTGTGAGAATTAGGGTTAGAGTTAGGGTTAGGGTTAGGGTAAGGTTTAGGGTTACGGTTAGGATTAGGGTTAAGGGTAGGGTTACAGTGATGGTTAGGGTTAGCGTTAGGGTTAGCGTTAGGGTTATTGTTAGTGTTATGGTTAGAGTTAAGTTTGCAGTGAGGGTGAGGCTGAGAGTGAGGTTTATGGTTAGGTTTAGGGTTAGGGTTAGTGTTTGGGTTAGCGTTAAGGTGAGGTTTAAGGTGAGGGTTAAGGTTGGTGATAGGATTAGAGTTATGCAGAGGGTGAGGGTGAGGGTTAGGGTTAGGTTGAGGGTTGGGGTTAGGGTTAGAGTGAGGTTTAAGGTGAGGGTTAGGATTAGGCTTAGGGTTAGGTTATGGGCTTGGGTGAGGGTGAGGGTTAGGGTGAGGTTTAGTGTGAGGGTTAGGTTTAGGGTTAGTATTAGGGTTAGGGTTGGGGTTAGTGATAGTCTTAGTGTTAGGCGGAGGGTGAGGGTGAGGGTGAGGGTTAGGGTTAGGGTGAGTGTTACTGTTAGCGTTAGGGTGAGGTTGAGTGTGAGGGTAAGGGTTAGTCTTAGGCTTAGGCTTAGGTTTAGGCCGAGCCTAAGGGTGAGAGTGAGGGTTCGGGTTAGTGTTCGGGTTAGGGTTAGGGTGAGGGTTATGGATCAGGTGAGTGTTAGGTTTAGGGTTAAGGTTATTGGTAGGATTAGGATTAGGTTTAAAGTTACTGTGAGGGTGAGAGTTAGGGTTAGGGTTAGGGTTAGGGTTAGGGTGAGGTTTAGGGTTAGAGTTAGGGTTATTGTTAGGGTTAGGGTTAGGGTGAGCATTAGGGTGAGGGTTAGGGTTAGGGTTAGGGTTAGGCTTAGGCCGAGCATGAGGGTGAGGGTTAGTGTGAGGGTTAGGGTTAGGGGTAGGGTGAGGGTTAGGATGAGGTTCAGGGTTAGGGTTAGGTTTAGGTTTATGGTTAGGGTTAGGGTAGGTTTAGGGTTAGGGTTAGGGTTAGGGTTAGGGTTAGGGTTAGGGTTTGGGTTAGGGTGAGGGTGAGGGTGATGATTAGGGTTAGGATTAGGGTTAGGGTTAGGGTAAGGTTTAGGGTTATGGTTAGGGTTAGGGTTAGGTTTACAGTGAGTGTTAGGGTTAGGGTTAGTTTTAGGGTTATTGTTATTTTTATGGTTAGGGTTAAGTTTGTGGTGAGGGTGAGGCTGAGGGTGAGGTTTATGGTTAGGTTTATGGTTAGGGTTAGGGTTAGAGGTAGTGTTAGTGTGAGGTTTAGGGTGAGGGTTAGGACTAGGGTTAGGATTAGGAATAGGGTTAAGGTGAGGGTGAGTTTGAGGATTAGGTTTAGGGTTAGGTTTAGGATTAGAGTTAGGGTGAGGGTCAGGGTGAGGGTTAGGTTTAGGTTGTGGGTTTGGGTTAGGGTTAGAATGATGTTTAGGTTGAGGGTTAGGCTTAGGCTTAGAGTTAGGGTATGGACTAGCGTGAGGGTGAGGTTTAGGGTTAAGATGAGGGTTAGGGTGAGATTTATGGTTAGGGTTAGTGTTACGGTTCGGCTTAGTGTTAGGCGGAGGGCTAGGGTAAAGTTGAGGGTTAGGGTTAGGGTGAGGTAGAAGTTACAGTTAGCGTTAGGGTGAGAGTTAGTGTGAGGTTTAGGGTAAGGGTTAGTGTTATGTTTAGGGGTAGGGTGAAGGTGAATGTGAGGCTTAGGGTGTCTTAGGCTAAGGCTTAGGCTTAGGCCGAGTATAAGTGTGAGGGTGAGGGTTAGGGTGTTAAGATTAAGGTGAGACTGAGCGTGAGGTTTAGGGTAAAGATTAGGGTTAGGTTGAGGGCTAGAGTGAGGGTGAGGGTTAGTGTTAGCATTAGGGTGAGGTTAGGGTTAGGGTTAGGGTTAGGATTAGGATGAAGGATAGGTTGAGGGTTAGGGTTACTATTAGGATTAGGGTGATGTTAAGTGTTATTGTGAGTATTAGGGTTAGGTGGAGGTTTAGGGTGAGGGTGAGGGTTAGGGTTAGGGTTAGGCTGAAGGTGAGGGTGAGGTTTAGGGTTAGTGTTTGGTTTAGAGTGAGGATGAGGGTTAGGGTGAGGAGTACGGTTAGGGTAAGAGTGAGGGTGAGGTTTAGGTTTAGCTTTAGGGTTAGGGTTAGGGTTAGGCTGAGGATGAGGGTGAGGGTTAGGGTTAGGGTTAGGATGATGGTTAGGGTTAGTGTTAGGGTGAGAGTGAGGGTGAGGTTTAGGGTTAGGATATTTGTTAGGCTGAGGTTGAGGGTGAGAGTGAGTGGTAGGGTTGTGGTTAGGATGAGGATTAGGGTTAGTGTGATTTTTAGGGTGAGGGTGACTGTAACGGTTAGGGTGATGATTAGGGTGAAGTAAGGGTTATGGTTAGTGTTAGTGTTAGGGTTAGGGTTAGGGTTAGGGAGAGGTTTAGGGTTATGGTTAGGTTGTGGGTAAGTGTTAGAGTGAGGGTTAGGATGAAGGTTAGGGTTAGTTTGAGGGTTAGAGTCAGGGTTATGGTTATGTTGAGGGTAAGGATTAGGGTGCAGTTTAGGGTGAGGGTGATGGTTAGGGTTAGGATGAGGGTTAGGGTTAGTGTGAGGGTTAGAGTTAGGGTTAGGGTTAGGTTGAGGGTAAGGCTTAGGGTTAGGTTTAGGGTGACGGTGAGGGTTAGTGTGAGGGTTATTGTTTGGTTTAGCGTAAGGTTTATGGTGAGGTCTAATGTGAGGTTGAGGGTTTTGTTGAGGGTGACGGTGAGGGTGAGCGTTTCGGTTAGGTAAGGGTTAAGGTTAGGGTCAGGGGGAGGATTAGGGGGAGGATCAGGGATAGGATGAAGTTTAGGGTTAGAGTGATGGTTAGAGTTAGTGTGAGGTTTAGGGTGAGTGTTAGGATTATGGTGAGGTTTAGGGTTCGTTTTGCATTAGGGTTAGGGTGAGGGATAGGGTGTTTTTGACGATTAGGTGTAGGTTTAGAGTTAGTGTTAGGGTGATGGTTAGGGTTAGGGTTAGGGTTAGGATGAGGGTTAGGGTAAGGGGTAGGGTTAGGGTTAGGGTGAATAGTAGGATTAGGGTGACGGTTAGAGTAAGGGTAAGGGTTAGGGTTAGGGTGAAGTTAAGGATTAGGGTGAGGGTGAGGGTTAGTGTTAGGTTTAGGATGATGGTGAGGGTGAGGGTTAGGGTTAGGGAAATGGTTAGCTTTTGGGTTAGTTTGAGGATTAGGGTGAGGTTTTGGGTTAGGGTGACCGTTTGGTTTAGGCTGAGTGTTAGGTTTAGGGTTAGGGTGAGGCTTAGGGTTAGTGTGATGTTTAAGGTGAGGGTGAGGCTGAGGGTGAGGGTTCGGGTTCTCGTGAGGGTTAGGGTTTGGGTGAGGGTTAGGGTTAGGGTGAGGGTGATGTTGAGGTTGAAGTTTAGGGTGAGCATGAGGGGTAGGGGTAGGGTTAGGTTGAGGTTTAGGTTTAGGGTTAGTGTTAGGTGAGTGTTACAGGGATGGATAGGGTTAGGGTGAGAGTTTGGATTACTGTGTGTGTTAGGGTTATGGTTAGGGTGAGGGTAAGGATTAGGGTTAGGTTTAGTGTGAGGGTGAGGATTAGGGTTAGGATTAGGGTTATGGGGAGGGTGAGGGTGAGGGTTAGGGTTAGGTTTAGGGTTAAGTTTAGGGTGAGGGTTTCGGTGAGCGTTAGGTTTAGGGCAAGGGTGAGGGTAAGGTTTAAAGTGAAGTTTAGAGTAAGGGTGAGGGATAGGGTTAGGATTATTGTGAGTAATAGGGTGAGGGTTAGTGTTAGGGTGAGGGTGAGTGTTAGGATGAGGGTTTTGGTTAGTGTTAGGGTTAGTGTGAGGGTTAGGGTGAGGGTGATGGTTAGGGTTAGGGTTAGTGGTGAGGGTGAGGGTTAGGGTTAGGTTTAGGATTAGGGATAGGGAGAGGATTAGTGTTATGATTTGGGTGAGGGTTAGGCTGAGGGATAGGGTTAAGGTTAGATTTAGTGTGAGGATTCGGGTTAGGGTTAGGGTTAGGGTTAAGGTGAGGGTAAGGGTTAGGGTGAGGGTGAAGTTTAGGGTTAGCCTTAGCGATAGGGTGAGGGTTAGGGTGTGGGTAAGGGTTTGGGTAAGGGTTAGGGTGAGGGTGAGGGTGAGGTTTAGGGTTATGGTTTTTGTTAGGCTGAGGTTGAGGGTGAGGGTGAGAGTTAGGGTTGGGGTGAGGGTGAGGGTTAGGGTTAGTGTGATTGTTAGGGTGAGGGTGACTGTAACGGTTAGGGTGATGATTAGGGTGAAGTGAGGGTTAGGGTTAGGGATAGGGTTCGGGTGAGGGTTTGGGTTAGGGTGAGGGTTAGGTTTCACGTGAGGGTTAGTGTTAGGTTTAGGTTTAGGATGAGGGTTAGGGTTGGTGAGAGGGTTAGGGTGAGGGTGAGGGTTAGGATTAGCGTTAGGGTTAGGATGAGGGTGAGGGTTAGGGTTAGGTTAGGCTGAGGGTGAGGGTGAGGGTGAGGGTTAGAGTTGGTGTTCGTGTTAGTGCTAGTGTTAGGGTTAGGGTGAGGGTTACGCTGAGGGTTAGATTGTGGGTAAGTGTTAGAGTGAGGGTTAGAATGAGGGTGAGGTTAGGGTTAGGGTGAGGGTAAGGGTTAGTGTGAGGGTTAGGGTGAGGTTGAGGGTTAGTGTAAGCATAAGGGTTAGGGTGAGCGATAGGGATAGGGTTAGGTTTAGGCTTAGGGTGAGGGTGAGGGTTAGGGTGAGGCTGAGGGTTAGGTTGAGGGTTAGGATTAGGGTTAGGGTGAGGGTGTGGGTGAGGGTTAGGGTTAGGATTAGTGTTAGCGTTAGGGTTAGGCTGAGGGTGAGTTTGAGGGTGAAGGTGAGGGTTAGGTTTAGGTTTAAGGTGAGAGTTAGGGTTAGTGTGAGGGTTAGGGTGAGCGGGAAGGTTAGGGTTACGGTTAGGGTGAGTGTTAGTGTGAGGGTTAGTGTTAGGGTTAGAGTTAGGTTAAGGTTAGGATTAGGGTTAGGGTTAGGGTTAGGTTGAGGGGAAGTGTTAGAGTGAGGGTTAGGATGAGGGTTAGGGTTATTTTGAGGGTTAGATTTAGGGTTAGGTTAGGGTGAGGGTAAGGTTTAGGGTGAGGTTTAGTGTGAGGGTGAAGGCTAGGGTTAGGATGAGGGTTAGGGTTAGTATTAGGGTTAGAGTTAGGGTTAGGGTTAGGGTAATTTTAAGGCTTAGGGTTAGGTTTAGGGTGACGGTGAGGGTTAGTGTGAGGGTTATTGTTAGTTTTAGGGTAAGGTTTATCGTGAGGTCTAATGTGAGGTTGAGGGTTAGGGTGAGGGTGAGGTTGAGGGTGAGGGTTTCGGTTAGGTAAGGGTTAAGATTAGGGTTAGGGTGAGAATTAGGGGGAGGGTCAGGGATAAGATGAAGTTTAGGTTTAGAGTGATGGTTAGGGTTAGTGTGAGGTTTAGGGTTAGGGTTAGGGTTAGGGTGAGGTTTAGGGTTCTGGTTTGCATTAGGGTTAGTGTGAAGCTTAGGGTGTTTTTGAGGGTTGGGGTAGGGTTAGGGTTAGTGTTAGGGTGAGGGTTAGGGTTAGGGTTAGGGTTAGGATGAGGGTTAGGGTAAGGGGTAGCATTAGGATTAGGGTGAATGTTAGGATTAGGGTGATGGTTAGAGTAAGGGTAAGGGTTAGCGTTAGGGTGAGGTTAAGGATTAGGGTGAGGGTGAGGGTTAGTGTTAAGTTTAGGGTGATGGTGAGGGTGAGGGTTAGGGTTATGGTAATGTTTAGCGTTAGGGTTAGTTTGAGGATTAGGGTGAGGTTTTGGGTTAGGGTGACCGTTCGATTTAGGCTGAGTGTTAGGTTTAGGGTTAGGGTGAGGCTAAGGGTTCGTGTGATGTTTAGGGTGAGGGTGAGGCTGAGGGTGATGGTTCGGGTTCTCGTGAGGGTTAGGGTTTTGGTGAGGGTTAGGGTTAGGGTGAGGGTGATGGTGAGGTTGAAGTTTTTGGTGAGCATGAGGGTTAGGGTTAGGGTTAGGGTGAGGTTTAGGTTTAGGGTTATTGTTAGGTGAGGGTTACAGGGAGGGATAGGGTTAGGGTTAGGGTGAGAGTTAGGATTACTGTGTGGGTTAGGGTTATGGTTAGGGTGAGGGTAAGGATTAGGGTTAGGTTTAGTGTGAGGGTGAGGATTAGGGTTTGGGTTAGGGTTATGGGGAGGGTTAGGGTGAGTGTTAGGGTTAGGTTTAGGGTTAAGTTTAGGGTGAGGGGTACGGTGAGGTTTACGTTTAGGGCTAGGGTGAGGGTAAGGTTTAGAGTGAGGGTTAGAGTGAGGGTGAGGGTTAGGGTTAGGGTTAGGGTGAGTGATAGGGTGAGGTTAGGGCTAGGTTTAGGGTGAGGGTTAGGGTGAGGGTAAGTGTTCGGGGGAGGTTTAGGGTGAGGATGAGTGTTAGGGTTAGGTTTAGGGTTAGGGGTAGGGTGAGGGTTGGAGTTAGGGTGAGGGTTACTTTGAGGGTTTTTGTTAGTTTTAGGGTTAGGTCTAGGGTGTGGTTTAGGGTGAGTGTGAGGGTTAGTGTTAGGGTAAGTGTTACGGTTTGGGTGAGGGTTAGTGTGAGGTTTAGGGTTACGGTTAGACTAAGTATTAGGGTGAGGGTTAGGATGAGAGTTAGGGTGAGGGTTAGGGTGAGGGTAAGAGTTCGGGTGAGAGTTAGGGTTAGGTTGAGGTTTAGTGTTAGGGTTAAGATGAGGTTTAGTGTGAGGGTGAGGATTAGGGTGAGGGTTAGGGTTAGGGTGAGGTTAGGGTTAGGGTTTTGGTTAGTGTTAGGGTTAGGGTTAGGGTGTGGGTTAGGGTGAGGGTGAGGCTTAGTGTTAGGGTAGGGGTTAGGGTTAAGTGAGGGTTAGGGTTAGATTGAGGGTTAGAGTGAGGGCTAAGGTGAGGGTGAGGGTGAGGTTAGGGTTAGGGTGAGAATTGGGGTTCGGGATAGGGTTAGGGTTAGGGTAAAATTTACAGTGAGGGTTAGGGTTTGGGTTAGGGTGAATGTTAGGGTTAGGGGTAAAGTGAGGGATAGGTTTAGTGTGAGGCTTATAGTTAGGTTTAGTGTTAGGGTTAACGTGAGGGTAAGGGTTAGTGTGAGTGTTAGGGTGAGGGTGAGGTTTAAGGTAAGTGTGAGGTTTAGGGTGAGGTTTAGTGTTAGAAGTAGGTTTAGGGTTAGGTTGAGGTTTAGTGTGAGGGTTAGGGTTAATGTCAGGGTTAGGGTTAGGTTGAGGGTTAGGGTTAGGATTAGGGTGAGGATTAGAATGAGGGTGAGGGTTAGGATAAGGGTGAGGCTTAAGGTGAGTGTGACGGTTAGGGTTAGGCTTAGGGATATTGTGAGGTTTAGGGTTAGGTTTAGGTTTAGCGTTAGGGAAAAGTTTACGGTGAGGGTTAGGGTTAGGGTTAAGGTTAAGGTGAATTTTAGGGTTAGGGGTAGGCTGAGAGATAGGTTTTTTGTGAGGTTTAGGGTCAGGATTAGAGTTAGGATTAAGGTCAGGGTAATTGTTAGGGTGAGGCTTAGGGTGAGGGTGAGGGTTAGAGTTAGCATTAGTGTTAGGGTGAGGGTTATGCTGAGGGTTAGGTGTTAGGTTTAGGCTTAGGGGTTGGGTTAGGGTGATGGTGAGGGTTAGGGTTAATGTTAGGGTTAGGTTGATAATTAGGGTGAAGTTTAGGGCTAATGTTAGGGATGGGGTTAGGGTGAGGTTTAGGGTTAGGGTTAGTGTGAGGGTTAGAGTTAGAGTTAGGGTTAGGTTTAGGGTGAGGTAAGTGTTAAGGTGAGGGTTAGGGTGAGGGTGATTGATAGGGTTAGCATAAGGTTTAGGGTGAGTTTGAGCTTTACGATTAGCATTAGGGTTAGGGGAAGGTCTAGGGTGAGGATTAGGGTTAGTGTTCAGGTGAGGGTGAGTTTGAGGGTTAGGGTGAGAGTGAGAGATAGCGTTAGGGTTAGGGATAGAGTGAGGGTTAGGGTGAGGGCTAGGGTGAGGGTGAGGGTTAGGGTGTGGTTGAGGTTGAGGGTGAGGATTTCGCTTACGTAAATTTGAGGGTTAGGTTTAGGGTTAGGGTTAGGTTTAGGGTTAGGGTGAGGGTCAATATTAGGGTTAGGGAAAGGATGAGTATTAGCGTGAGGGTTTGGTTATGGTTTGGGTTAGGGTTAGGATTAGTGTGAGGGTTAGGTTAAGGGTTAGACTTAGGGTTTGGATGAGGTTAAGTGTGAGGGTGAGGTTTAGGGTGAGGGTGAGGTTTAGGGTGAGGGTGAGGTTTAGGGTTAGGGTTAGGGTTAGGGTGTGAGTTAGGGTGAGGGTTGGGGTTAGTGTTAGGGTGAATGTTAGGGTTAGGTTTAGGGTTAGGGTGTGGGTGAGTGTGAGTGTGAGGGTTAGGGTTAGAGTTACGGTGAGGGTTAGGGTTAGGATTATGGTTAGGGTTAGGGTTAGGTTGAGGATGAGGGTGAGGGTGAGAATGAGGATTTGGGTGAGGGTTAGGTTTAGAGTTAGGAATAGGATGAGGATTAGGGTAAGGGGTAGGGTTAGGTTTAAGGTGAGGGTTAGGGATAGTGTGAGGTTTAGGTTAAGGGTTAGGTTTAGAGTTAGGAGGAGGTTAAGGGTTAGGGTGAGAGTTAGGGTGAGGGTAAGGGTTAGGTTTAGGGTTAGGGTTGGAGTGAGGGTTAGGGTGAGGGTTATAGGGTTAGGGTTAGTATGAGGGTTAGGGTGAGGGTTTAGTGTTAGGGATAGGGTGAGGGTTAGGGTGAGTGTAAGAGTTCAGGTGAGGGTTAGGTTGAGGGTGAGGGTGAGGGTTAGGGTTAGGGTGAGGGGTAGGGTGAGGGGTAGGATTAGGGTTAGGGCTAGGGTGAGGTTTAGGCTGAGGGTTTTGTTTAATGTTATGGTTAGGTTGAGGGTGAGGGTTAGGTTGAGGGTGAGGGTTTGGGTTAGGGTAAGTGTTAGGTTTAGGTTGAGGGTTGGGGTTAGGTTGAAGGTTATGGTGAGGGCTAGGGTGAGGTTGAGGGTTAGGGTTAGCGTTAGGGATAATGTGATGTTTAGGGTTAGGGATAGGTTTAGGGTTAGGGTAAGTGTTAAGCTGAGGGTTAGGGTGAGGGTTAGTGTTAGGGTAGAGAGAATTTTAAGTTTAGTGTTAGAGTGAGATGTAGGTTTCGTGTGAGGGGTAGGGTTAGGTTTAGCGTTTGAGATAAGGTGAGGGTAAATGTTAGAGTGAGTGTTAGGGTGAGGGTCAGGATTAGGGTGAGCATTAGGGTTAGGGTCAGAGTTAGGATTAGCTTTAGGTTTAGGGTGAGTGTTAGGGTTAGTGTGAGAGTTAGGGTGAGGTTGAGGGTAAGTGTTAAGGTGAGGGTTAGGTTGAGGTTGAGAATTAGTGTATGGGTGAGCTTTAGGGTGAGGGTTATAGTTTGGGTTAGGGTTAGGATTAGGTTGACGGATAGGGTGAGTTATAGGGTTAATATTAGGGTTAAGGTTAGGGTTAGGGTTAGTGTTAGGGTGAGAGTTAGGGTTAGGGTTAGGGTTAGGATGAGGGTTAGGGTAAGGGGTGGGGTTAGGGTTAGGGTGAATGTTAGGATTAGGGTGACGGTTAGGGTAAGGGTAAGGGTTAGGGTTAGGGTGAGGTTAAGGATTAGTGTGAGGTTGAGAGTTAGTGTTAGGTTTAGGGTGATGGTGAGGGTGAGGGTTAGTTTTAGGGTGAGGGTGAGGCTGAGGTTGAGGGTTAGGGTTAGTGTAATGGTTAGCGTTAGGGTTAGTTTGAGGTTTAGGATGAGTTTTTGTGTTAGAGTGACCTTTAGGTTTAGGCTGAGTGTTAGGTTTAGGGTTAGGGTGAGGGTTAAGGTTAGTGTGATGTTTAGGGTGAGGGTGAGGCTGTGGGTGAGGTTGAGGGTTCACGTGAGGGTTAGGGTTTAGGTGATGGTCAGGGTTAGGGTGAGGGTGATGTTGAGGTTGAAGGTTAGGTTGAGCATGAGGGGTAGGGATAGGGTAAGGGTGAGGTTTTGTTTTAGGGTTAGTGTTAGGTGAGGGTTACAGGGAGGGATAAGGTTAGGGTTAGGGTGAGAGTTAGGATTACTGTGTGGGTTAGGATTATGGTTAGGGTGAGATTAAGGATTAGGGTTAGGTTTAGTGTGAGGGTGAGGATTAGGGTTAGGGTTAGGGTTATGGGGAGGGTTAGGGTGACTTTTAGGGTTAGGTTTAGGCTTAAGTTAAGGGTGAGGGTTATGGTGAGCGTTAGCGTTATGGCTAGGGTGAGGGTAAGGTTTAGAGTGAGGGTTAGAGTGAGGGTGAGGGTTAGGGTTAGGGTTAGGGTGAGTGATAGGGTAGGGTTAGGGTTAGATTTAGGGTGAGGGTTAGGGTGAGGGTAAGTGTTCTGATGAGTGTTAGGGTGAGGATGAGTGTTAGGGTTAGGTTTAGGGGTAGGGTTAGGGTGAAGGTTAGAGTTAGTGTGTGGGTTAATGTCAGGAATTTGGTTAGTGTTCGGGTTAGGTCTAGGGTGAGGTTTAGGGTGAGGGTGAGGGTTAGTGTTAGGGTAAGTGTTACGGTTTGGGTGAGGGTTAGGGTTAGGGTTAGGTTTAGGATAAGGATTACGGTGAGGGTTAGGATGAGAGATAGCGTGAGGGTTAGAGTGAGCGTAAGAATTCTGGTGAGGGTTAGTGTTAGGGTTAAAATGAGGTTTAGTGTGATGTGAGAATTAGGGTTATGGTTAGGGTTAGGGTGAGGTTAGGGTGAGAGTTTTGTTTAGTGTTATGGTTAGGGTTAGGGTGTGGGTTAGGGTGAGGGTGAGGTTTAGTGTTAGAGTAGGGCTTAGGGATATGGTGAATGTTAGGTTTAGATTGAGGGTTAGAGTGAGGCCTAGGGTGAGTGTGAGTGTAAGGGTTAGGGTTAGGGTTAGGGTGATAATTGGGGTTAAGGATAGGTTTAGGGATAGGGTAAAGTTTACAGTGAGGGTTAGGGTGAGGGTTAGTTTTAGTGTTATGGTGAATGCTAGGGTTAGGGGTAAGGTGAGGGATAGGTTTAGTGTGAGGTTTCGGGTTAGGTTTAGTGTTAGGGTTAACGTGAGGGTAAGGATTAGGGTGAGGGTTAGAGTGAGGGTGAGGGTTAGGGTAAGTTTGAGGTTTAGGGTGAAGGTTAGGGTTAGGGATAGGGTTAGGGTTAGGTTGACGTTTAGGGTGAAGGTTAGGGTTAGGGATAGGGTTAGGGTTAGGTTGAGGTTTAGTGTGAGGGTTAGGGTTAATGTTAGGGTTAGGGTTAGGGTGAGGGTTAGATTTGGATTAGGGTGAGGATTAGAGTGAGGGTGAGAGTTAGGATGAGGGTTAGGCTTAGGGTGAGGGCTTAGGGTGAGGGTGACGGTTAGTTGTAGGGTTAGGGATATTTTGAGGTTTAGGGTTAGGTTTAGGTTTAGGGTTAGGGAAAAGTTTACGGTGAGGGTTAGGGTGAGGGTTAGGGTTAGGATTAGGGTGAATGTTAGGGTAGGGCTAGGCTGAGGGATAGGTTTTTGAAGGTTAGGGTCAGGATTAGGGTTAGGGTTAAGGTTAGGGTAAGTGTTAGGGTGAGGCTTAGGGTGAGGGTGAGGGTTAGGGTTAGCATTAGTGTTAGGGTGAGGGTTACGGTGAGTGCTAGGGTTAGGACTAGGGTGAGGGTAAAGTTTAGAGTTAGGGTTAGAGTAAGAGTGAGTGTTAGGGTTATGGTTAGGGTGAGCGATAGTGTGAAGGTTAGGGTTAGGGCGAGGGTGACGGTTAGGTTGCGGGTTTTGGTTAGTGTTAGGATTAGTGTGAGGGTTAGGGTGAGGATGATGGTTAAGGTTAGGGTTAGTGTTAGAGTGAGGTCTAGGGTGAGGGTGAGGGTTAGGGTTAGGGTTAGGGTTAGGGATAAGGAGAGGATTAGTATTATGATTTGTGTGAGGGTTAGGGTTAGGGTGAGGATGAGGTTTAGGGTTAGGTTTTTTGTTAGGCTGAGGGTGAGGGTGAGGGTGAGTGTTAGGGTTGGGGTTAGGGTGAGGGTTATTGTTAGTGTGATTGTTAGGGTGAGGGTGACTGTAACCGTTAGGGTGATGATTAGGGTGAAGTGAGGATTAGGGTTTGGGATAGGGTTAGTTTGAGGGTTTGGGTTAGGGTGAGGGTTAGGTTTCATGTGAGGGTTAGGGTTAGGTTTAGGATGATGGTTAGGTTTGGTGAGTGGGTGGGGGTGAGGGTGAGGGTTAGGGTGAACGTTAGTTTTAGGATGAGGGTGAGGTATAGGGTTAGTTTAGGCTGAGGGTGAGGATGCGGGTGAGGTTTAGGGTTGGTGTTAGTGTTAGTGTTAGGGTGAGGGTTAGCGTGAGCGTTAGGTTTTGGGTAAGTGTTAGAGTGAGGGTTAGAATGAGGGTGAGGTTAGGGTTAGGGTGAGGGTAAGGGTTAGTGTGAGGGTTAGGGTTAGGGTGAGGGTTAGGGTTAGCATTAGGATTAGGGTAAGCGATAGGGATAGGGTTAGGTTTAGGGTGAGGGTGAAGGTGAGGGTTACTGTGAGGCTGAGGGTTAGGTTGAGGGTTAGGATTAGGGTTAGGGTGAGGGTGAGGGTGTGGGTGAGGGTTAGGGTTAGGATTAGTGTTAGCTTTAGGGTTAGGCTGAAGGTGAGCTTGAGGGTGAAGGTGAGGTTTAGGTTTAGGTTTAAGGTGAGGGTTAGGGTTAGTGTGAGGGTTAGGGTGATGGGGAGGTTTAGGGTTAGGTTTAGACTGAGTGTTAGTGTGAGGGTTAGGGTTAGTGTTAGGGTTAGGTTTAGGGTTAGGGTTAGGGTTAGGGTTAAGGTTAGGGTTAGGGTTAGGTTGTGGGTAAGTGTTAGAGTTAGGGTTAGGATGAGGGTAGGGTTAGTTTGAGGGTTAGATTTAGGGTTAGGGTTAGGGTGAGGTTAAGGATTAGGGTGAGGTTTAATGTGAGGTTGAGGGTTAGGGTTAGGATGAGGGTTAGGGTTAGTATGAGGATTAGAGTTAGGGTTAGGATTAGGGTAAGGTTAAGGCTTAGGGTTAGGTTTAGGGTGACGGTGAGTGTTATTGTTAGGTTTATGGTAAGGTTTATGGTGAGGTCTAATGTGAGGTTGAGGGTTAGGGTGAGTTTGAGAGTTTCAGTTAGCTAAGGGTTAAGATTAGGGTTAGGGTGAGGATTAGGGTGATTGTCAGGGATAGGACGAAGTTTAAGGTTAGAGTGATGGTTAGGGTTAGTGTGAGGTTTAGGGTTAGGGTTAGGGTGAGGTTTAGGGTTCGGGTATGCATTAGGGTTAGGATGAGGGTTAGGGTGTTTTTCAGGGTTAGGGTAGGGGTAGGGTTAGTGTTAGGGTGAGGGTTAGGGTTAGGGTTAGGGTTAGGATGAGTGTTAGGGTAAGTGGTAGGGTTAGGTTTAGGGTGAATGGTAGGATTAGGGTGACGGTTAGGTAAGGGTAAGTGTTAGGGTTAGGGTGAGGTTAAGGATTAGGGTGAGGCTGAGTGTTAGTGTTATGTTTAGGGTGATGGTGAGGGTGAGGGTTAGGGTTAGGTTTAGTCTTAGTTTGAGGGTTAGGATGAGGGTTTTGTTTAGTGTTAGGGTTAGCGTGAGGTTTAGGGTTAGTGTGAGGGTTAGGGTGAGGGTGTGGATGAGGGTAAGGGTTAGGGTGAGGGTGATGGTGAGGGTTAAAGTGAGGGTTAGGGCTAGGGTAAGGGTTACGGTGAGGGTTAGGGTTAATGTTATGATTAGTGTGAGGGTTAGGTTTATTGTGAGGGCGAGGATGAGGTTGAGGGTTAGGGTGAGGATGAGGGTGAGTGTGAGGGCTTCGGTTATGTAAGGGTTAGGGTTAGGGTTAGAGTGAAGATTAGGGTGAGGGTTAGGGTTAGGATGAAGGTTAGGGTTAGGGTGAACATTAAGGTTAGGGTTATGTATAGGGTGAGGCTTAGGGTGAGGGTGAGGTTTAGGGTTAGGTTGAGGGTTAAGGTTAGTGTGAGGATTAGGATTAGAGTTAGGGTGAGGGTAAGGTTTAGGGTGAGGTTTAGGGTGAGGGTGATTGTTACGGGTAGATTTAGGTTTAGGGTGAGGGTGAGGTTTCGGTTTTGCATTAGGTTTAGGTTGAGGGTTATGGTGAGGGTTAGGGTTAAGTTTAGGGTAAGGGTGAGTGTTAGGGTTAGGGTTATGATGAGTGTAAGTGTTAGGGTGAGGTTTAGGGTTAGGTTTAGGTTTAGGGTTAGGGTGAGGGTTAGGGTCATGGTTAAGGTTATGGTGAAGGTGAAGGTGTTGGTTTGGGTTAGGGTGAGGGTGAGGGTGAGGGTTAGGGTTAGCCTTAGGTTGAGGGTGAGGTTTGGATTTATTGTGAGGTATAGGTGAGGGTGCGGGTAAGGGTTAATGTGAGGGTGAAGGTGAAGATTAGGTTTGGCGTTAGGGGTAGATGTAGGGTTAGTGTGAGGTTTAGGGTTAGTATTAGGGTTAGGGTTAGGATTAGGCTGAGGGTGAGGGTGAGGTTGAGGGTGAAGGTGAGCTTTAGGGTTAGGGTTAGGGTTAGAGTTATGGTTAGGTTGAGCGCTAGGATGATGGTGAGGGTTAGGTTTAGCGTTAAGTTTAGGGTGAGGGTTGAGTGTTAGGGTTAGGGTTAATGTGAGGGTGAGGGTTAAGGTTAGGTTGAGGTTTAGGGTTAGGGTGTTGTTTAGGGTGAGGGTGAAGGTGAGAGTGAGGGTTAGCGTTAGGGTGAGGGTTATTGTTAGGTTTAGGGATAGGGTGAGGGTAAGGGTTACGATGACAGTTACGGTGAGGGTGAGGGTTAGGGTTACGTTTAGGGTTAGGGTGAGGGTTAGGGTTCGGTTAGGGTGAGAGTTAGGGTGAGGGTTAGGGTGAAGGTTAGGGTTAGGTTTAGGGTTTGGGATAGGGTTAGGCTTAGGGTGAGGGGAAGGTGTAGGGTGCGGGTTAGAGAGAGGGTAAGGGATAGGGTTATGGTGAAGGTAAGGGTTAGGCTGAGGCTTAGGTTGAGAGTGAGCATTTGTGTTAGCAACAGGGTTGAGTTGATGGTGAGGGTTAGCGTTAGGTTGAGGGGTAGTTTTAGGGTTAGGGTGAGGGTTAGGGTTAGGTTTAGGGTTAGGGTGAGTTTTAGGTTTAGGGTTAGGATTAGGGTTATGGTGAGGTGAGGTTTAGGGTTAGGTTTAGGGTCAGTTGGAGGGTTAGGTCGAGGGTTAGGGTTAGGGTTAGTTTTAGGTTTAAGGTTAGGGTGAGTGTTAGGTTGAGGTTTAGGGTTAGGATTAGGGTTAGGGTGAGGGTGAGGGTGAGGGTTAGGGTGAGGTTTAGGCTTAGGCTCAGGCTTAGGGTTAGACTGAGTGTGAGGGTGGGGTTGAGGATTAGAATTAAGGTGATGGTTAGTTTTAAGGTTAGGGTGAGGGTTAGGATGATGGTTGTGGTTAGGATTAGTGTTAGGGTGAGGGCTAGGGTGAGGGTGTGGGTTAGGGTACGTTTTAGGCTTAGGCTTAGGTTTAGGCTGAGCCTTTGGTTGAGGATAAGGGTTAGGGTTAGGTTAGGTTAGGTTAGGGTGAGGGTGAGGGTGAAGGTTAGGTCCAGGGTTGGGGTGAGGGTGAGGTATAGGGTTAGGTTTAGGGTTAGTTGGAGGGTTAGGTCAGGGTTAGGGTTAGGGTTAGTTTTAGGGTTAAGGTTAGGGTGATGGTTAGGTGGAGGTTTAGGGTTAGTGTTAGAGTTAGTGTTAGGATTAGGTTTAGGGTGAGGGTGAGTGTGAGGGTTAGGGTTAGTGTTAGGCTTAGGCTTAGGCTTAGGCTGAGGGTGAGGGTGGGTGTGAGGCTTAGAGTTAGGGTGATGTTTAGGGTTAGGGTTAGGGTGAGTGTTAGGATGAGTGTTATTGTTAGGATTAGTGTTAGGGTGAGGGCAAGGGTGAGGGTGTGGGTTAGGGTAAGTGTTAGGCTTAGGCTTAGGTTTAGGCTGAGCGTTTGGTTGAGGATAAGTGTTAGGGTTAGAGTTAGGGTGAGGTTTAGTGTTAGGGTTAGGGTTAGAGTTAGGATTAGAGTGAGGGTGTGGTTTCGGGGTTAGGGTTCGGGTTAGGGTGAGGGTTAGGGTTTGGGTCAGGTTTAGGGTGGGGGTAACGGTAAGGGTAAATTTGAGGGTTAGACTGAGGGTGAGGGTTAGGGTAAGGGTTAGTGGGAGGGTTAGGATGAGGGTTAGGGTTAGGATTAGGTTTAGGGTGAGGGCTAGGGTGAGGGTGAGGTTTAGGGTTAGGGTTAGGGTGAGGGTTAGGGTTAGGGTTAGAATTAGGGTGAGAGTTAGGATTCGGGTTAAGTTTATGTTTAGGGTGAGGGTTAGGGTAAGGGTTACGGTGAGCGTGAGGTTTAGGGTTAGGTTGAGGCTTAGGGTTATGATTAGTGTTAGGGTGAGGGTGAGGGTGAGGGTTAGGTTAGTGTTAGGGTGAGGGTTAGGATGAGGGTTAGGATTAGGATTAGAGTGAGGGCTAGGCTGAGGGTGAGGTTTAGGGCTAGGGTTAGGGTCAGGTTTAGGGTTGGGGTTAGGGTGAGGGTTAGGTTTAGGTTTCGATTTAGGGTAAGGGTGAGGCTGAGGTTGAGGTTTAGGATTAGGGTTAGTGTTAGAGTTAGTGTCAGGGGGAGGGTTAAGGTGAGGGTGAGGGTTAGGCTTAGGTTTAGGATTAGGATTAGGGTAATGGTTAGGGTGACTGGGAGGTTTAGCGTTAGGGTTAGGCTTAGGCTTAGGGTTAGGCTGAGGGAGAGGGTGAGGGTGAGGGTTAGCTTTAGGTTGAGGGTTAGGTTTAAGTTTAGCTTGAGAGTTAGGGCTCAAGTTAAGTTTAGTGTTAGGGTGAGGGTTAAGGTTAGGTTGACTGTTAGGGTTAGGGTTAGGGTTAGGATTAGGTTTAGGGTGAGGGTGAGGGTTAGGATGATGTTTAGGTTTAGGTTTAAGGTGAGGGTTAGGGTTAGAATAGGGTTAGGTTTAGGATTTGGGTTAGGGTGAGGGTGAGTGTGAGGGTTAGGGTTGGGTTAGGCTTAGGGTTTGGGTGAGGGTTAGGGTTAGGGTTTTGATTAGGGTGAGGGTGAGACTGAGGATTAGGGTTAGGTTTATGTTTTGGTTTAGGGTTATGGTTTGTGTTAGGGTTAAGGTTAGGTTTAGGTTTTCGGTGAGGGTTAGGGTTACGTTTAGGTTTAGGGTTAAGTTATGGTTAGGGTGAGGGAGATGGTGGGGCTGAGGATTAGGGTTAGGGTTAGGGTTAGGGTCATTGTTAGTGTTATGGTTAGATTTAAGTTTTCAGTGAGCGTGAGGCTGAGGGTGAGGGTTTTGGTTAGGGTTAGGGTTAGGGTTAGGGAGACTGTTATTGTTAGGGTTTGGGTTAGATTTACAGTGAGGTTTAGAGTGAGAGTGAAGGTTAGTGTTAGGGTGAGGTTTAGGATTAGGGTTAGGGTTAGGGTTACGGTGAGGGTTAGGTTTAGGGTTAGAGTTAGGGTTTGGGGGAGGGTTAGGGTGAGGTTAGGGTTAGGGTTAGGGTGAGCATGAGCGTGAGTGTGAGGGTTAGTTTGAGGGGTAGGCTAAGACTTAGGGTTAGGCTGAGCATCTGCGTGGGTGTGAGGATTAGGGTTAGGGTGATGGTTAGGGTTAGGGTTAGTGTTATTGTTAGGGTTAGTGTTAGAGTTATGGTGAGGGTGAGGGTGAGAGTGAGGGTTAGGTTTACGGTTATTGTGGGGTTTAGGGTTAGGGATAAGGTAAGGTTTAGGGTGGGGTTTAGGGTTAGGGTTAGGGTTAGGGTGAGGGTGAGGTTTAGGGTTAAATATAAGGTTAGGTGGAGGGGTAGTGAGGGTTAGGTATAGGGTTATTGTTAGCGTGAGTGTGAGGGTGAGAGTTAGGTTTAGGGTTAGGGTTAGGGTTAGGTTTAGAGTTACTGTGTGGGTGAGGAAGCGGGTGAGTGTGAGGGTTAAGGTTAGGTTTAGGGTTAGGCTTAGCGTTAGGCTTAGGGTTAGGCTGAAGTTGAGGGTGAGGGTGAGGGTTAGGGTTAGGTTGAGGGTTAAGGTTAGGGTTATGAGGAGGGTTAGGATGAGGGTTAGGGTTAGGATTAGGGTTAGGGTGAGGGCTAGGGTGAGTGTGATGTTTAGGGTTAGGGTTAGGGTGACGTTTAGTGTTAGGGTTAGGGTTTGGGTTAGGGTTAGAGTTACTGTGAGTGTGAGGGTTCGGGTGAGTTTGAGGGTGAAGGTGAGGGTGAGGGTTAGTGTTAGGGTGAGAGGTAGGGTTAAGGTTAAGTTTAGGGTAAGGATGTGGTTTAGGGTTAGGGATAGGTTTAGGTTTAGGATTAGGGTTAGGGTGTGGGTGAGTGTGAGGTTTAGGGTTAGGGTTAGACTTAGAGTTAGGGTGCGGTTAGGGTTAGGGTTTGGATTAGGGTGAGGGTGAGGCTGAGGAATATGTTTAGGTTTAGGTTTAGATTTAGGGCTAGGTTTAGGGTTAGGGTTTGTGTTAAGTTTAGGGTTAAGGTTAGGCTTAGATTTAGGGTGAGGGTTAGGGTTAGAGTTAGGCTTAGGGTTAGGCTGAGGGTGAGGGCGGGGGTTAGGATTAGTGTTAGGGTTAGGGTTATTGTTAGTGTTATGGTTAGGGTTAAGTTTGCAGTGAGGGTGAGGCTGAGGGTGAGGGTTAGATTTAGGGTTAGGGTTAGTGTTATTGTTAGGGTTAGGTTTAGAGTTACCGTGAGGTTGAGGGTGAGGGTGAAGTTTAGGGTTAGGGTGAGGTTTAGGTTGAGCTTTTGGGTTAGGCTTAGAGTTAGGCTGAGGTTGAGGGTGTGGTTTCAGGTTAGGGTTAGGGTGATGGTTCGGGTTAGGGTTAGTGTTAAGGTTAGTGTTCCAGTGAGGTTGAGGGTGCGGGTGAGGGTTAGGGTTAGGGTTAGGGTGGGGTTCAGGGTTAAGTTTAGGGTTAGGGTTAGGGTGAGGTTTAAGTTTAGAATTAGTGTTATGGTGAGGGCCAGGGTGAGGGTGAGGTTTGGGGTTAGGGTTAGGGTGAGGTTTAGGATTAGGGTGAGGGTTACGATTAGTGTGAGTGTTAGTGTTAGGGTTAGGGTTAGTGTTAGGGTGAGGGTAAGTGTTAGGGTGAGGGTATGGGTTAGGGTGAGGGCTATGGTTAGGGTGAGGTTTAGGATTAGGGTTATTGTTAGGGTTAGGTTTAGGGTTAAGGTTACGGTGAGAGTAAGGGTGAGGGTTAGGGTTAGGGTTAGGGTGAGGTTTAGGGTTTGGGTTAGGGTTAGTGTTAGGGTTAGGGTGAGGGTGAGGTTTAGGGTTAGAGTTAAGGTTAGGGTGATGCTTAGGGTGAGAGTTAGGGTTAGTGTTAGGGTTGGGGTTAGGATGAGAGTTAATGGGTGGGTTAGGGTTAGGGTTAGGTTTAGGGATAGGATTAGGTTTAGGGTGAGGGTGATTGCGTGTATTAGGGTTAGGTTTAGGGTTAGGCTTAGGGTTAGGCTGAGGGTGAGGTTGATGGTGAGGGTTAGGTTTAGGGGAAGGGTTAGGATGAGGGTTATGGATAGGTTTCGGGTTAGGGTAAGGGCTAGGGTGAGGGTGATGTTAAGGGTTAGCGTTAGGGTGAAGTTTAGGGTTAGGGTTAGGGTTAGGTTTAGGGTTAGTGTTAGGTTTAGGGTTAGGGTTAGGGTGAGGGTTAGGCTGAGGCTGAGTGTATGATTAGGGTTAGGATTAGGATTAGGGTTATGATTAGAGTGAGTGTGAGTGTGAGGGTTAGGGTTATGGTTAGGGTTAGGCTGAGGGTTGGGGTGAGTGTGAGGGTAAGGGTTAGGGTGAGGGTTAGGGTGAGGGTTAGGCTTAGGCTTAGGTAGGCTGAGCATGAGGGTGAGGGTTAGGGTTCGGATTAGGATGAGGGTTCGGTTTATGCTTAGTGTCAGGTTTAGGATGAGGTTTAGGGTTAGGGTTAGGGTTAGGGTGAGGGTTAGGGTGAGGGTTAGGGTTAGGGATAAGGTTAGGTTTAGGTTTAGGGTTAGGGTGAGGGTGAGTGTGAGGCTTATGGTTAGGTTTAGGTTTAGTCTGAGAGTTAGGGTGAGGGATAGGGTTAGGGTTTGGTTTAGGGTGCAGGTGAGGTTGAGGATTAGGGTTAGGTTAAGGGTTAAATTTAGGGTTAGGTTTGGGGATAGGGGTAGTGTTAAGGTTAGGGTTAGGGTTAGGGTTAGGCTGAGGGTGACTGTGTGGGTGAGGATTAGAGTTAGGGTTTGGGTTAGGCTTAGGGTTAAGGTTAATGTTAGTGTTATGGTTATGGTTAAGTTTGCGGTGAGGGTGAGGCTGAGGGTGAGGGTTAGGTTTAGGGTTAGTGTGAGGGTGAAGTTTAGGGTTATGGGGAGGGTTAGGATGAGGGTTAGGGTTAGGATTAGGGTCAGGGTGAGGGCTAGTGTGAGGGTGAGGTTTAGGGTTAGGGTTAGGGTGAGGTTTAGTTTTAGGTTTAGGTTTAGGGTGAGGGTGAGGTTTAAGGTTAGAGTTAGGTTTAAGGTGCGGGTGAGGGTGAGGGTTAGGTTTAGGATTAGGGTTACGGTGAGGGTTCAGCTTAGGTTTAGGGTTAGGTTTATGATTTGTGTTAGGGTGAACGCTAGGGTGAGGGTGAGGTTTCGGGTAAGGGTTTGGCTTAGGCTTAGGTTTAAGCTGAGCGTGAGGTTGAGCGTGTGGTTTAGGGTTAGTGTTATTGTGAGGTTTAGTGTTAGGATTAGATTTAGAGTTAGGATTAGGGTGAGGGTGATGTTTAGGGGTAGAGTTAGTGTTTCGGTGAGGTTTAGGCATAGGATAAGGGTTAGGGTGGGGCTCACAGTAAGGGTAAGTTGAGGGTTAGGCTGAGGGTGAGGGTTACAGTAAGGGTGAGGTTTAAGGTTAGGTTGAGTGTTAGGGTTAGGGTTAGGTTGAGGGTGAGGGTTAGATTGAGGATTAGTGTTAGGGTTAGTGTGAGGTTTACCGTGAGGATGAGTGTTAGGGTTAGGGTTAGGGCTAGGGTTAGGTTGAGGTTTAGGGTTAGTGTTAGGGTGAGTTTTAGGGTTTTGGTGATGTTTATGGTTATTGTGAGGTTTAGTGTTCGGGTTACGGTTAGTGTTAATGTGAGAGTAAGTGTTAGGGTGAGGGTTAGGTTTAGGGTGAGGGTAATGGTTAAGGTGAGGGTTAGGGTTAAGGTTACTGTGAGGGTGAGGGTTAGGGTTAGGGTTAGGTTTAGTATTAGGGTTAGTGTTAGGGTGAGGGTAAGTGTTAGGATGAGGGTTAGGGTTAGGGTGAAGATTATGGTTAGGGTTAGGTTAAGGTGAGCATGAGGATTAGGCTTAGGTTGAGGGTTCAGGTTAGGGTTCTGGTTAGGGTGAGGTTAGGGTTAGGGTTAGGTTTAGTATTAGGGTTAGTGTTAGGGTGAGGGTAAGTGTTAGGATGAGGGTTAGGGTTAGGGTGAAGATTATGGTTAGGGTTAGGTTAAGGTGAGCATGAGGATTAGGCTTAGGTTGAGGGTTCAGGTTAGGGTTCTGGTTAGGGTGAGGTTAGGGTTAGGGTTATTGTGAGGGTTAGTGTTAGGGTTAGGGTTAGTGGTAGGGTGAGGGCAAGTGTTTGGGTGAGGTTTAGGGTTTGGGTGAGGATTATGGTTAGGGTGAGGGTTAGAGTTATTGTTAGGGTTAGGGTTATGGTTAGATTTAGTGTTAAGGTGAGGGTGAGGGTGAGATTTAGGGTTAGAATTAGGGTTAGGTTTAGGTTTAGGGTTAGTGTGAGGGTTAGGGTTAGGCTTAGGCTTAGGCTTAGGCCGAGCATGAGGGTGAGGGTTAGGGTTCGGGTTAGGGTTCGGGTTAGGGTTTTGATTAGTGTCAGGTTTAGGATGAGGTTTAGGGTTAGGGTTAGGGTTATGGTGAGGGTTAGGGTAAGGGTTAGGGTGATGGTTAGTGTTAGCGATAGGGTTAGGTTTAGGATTAGTGTTAGGGTGAGGGTGAGTGTGATGCTTATGATTAGGTTTAGGTTTAGGCTGTGTCAGGGTGAGGGTTAGGGTTAGGGTTTGGTTTAGGTTGCAGTTGAGGTTGAGGATTAGGGTTAGGTTAAGGGTTAAATTTAGCGTTAGGTTTAGGGATAGGGGTAGTGTTAAGGTTAGGTTTAGGGTTAGGGTTAGGCTGAGGGTGACTGTGGGAGTGAGGATTAGAGTTAGGGTTAGGCTTAAGGTTAGGGTTATTGTTAGTGTTATGGTTAGGGTTAATTTTGCGGTGAGAGTGAGGCTGAGGGTGAGGGTTAGGGTTAGGGTTAGGGTGAGGGTGAGGTTTAGGGTTAGAGTTAGGATTAGGGTTAGGGTGAGGTTTCGGGTTAGGGTTAGAGTTGGGGTTATATGAGGTTTAGGGTTAGAGTTAGGATTACGGTGAAGCTGAGGGTGAGGGTTAGGGTTAGGGTTAGTGTTAGGTTTAGGGTTAGGGTTAAGGTGAGGGTTAGGGTGAGGGTGAGGGTTAGGTTTAAGTTTAGGATTAGGATTAGCGTTAGGGTTAGGGTGAGTGTGAGTGTTAGGTTTAGGGTTAGTATTAGGGTTAGGCTTAAGGTTTGGCTGAGGGTGAGGGTGAGTCCCTGTGTCTCTTACTCCAATGAAGCAGCAAAAAGCCACCAGTGTATCTGTGGCTCAAGTGGTAGAGTACCAGACATGAATACCAAGACTAAAGGACAGTACCCAAGCTTTAAAACCCAGTACTTCCACCACACACAACCATTAAAACAACAACAACGTCAACAAATAGGAGAAGGGAGTTATTATATTCTCCGCTTATGACATGGCAGCTAAGATACAACACGTCTATGTGATCTCTCCAAGTCCCAAGTAGTGGAGTTGGAAATATGACCACCTGATTGGAAATCTGTATCTTTGCTGGTCTGTTCAGTTTGCACTGGACTTTGAGGATTAGGGTTAGGGTGAGGGTTAGGGTTAGGGTTATGGGAAGGGTTAGGATGATTGTTAGAGTTAGGATTAGTGTTAGGGTGATGGCTAGGGTGAGGGTGAGGTTTAGGGTTAGGGTTAGGGTTAGGGTGAGGGTCAGTTTTAGGGTTAGAGTTAGGCTTAAGGTGAGGCTGAGGGTGAGGGTGAGGGTTAGGATTAGGATTAAGATTAAGATAAGGGTTAGGGTGAATGTGAGCGTTAGGATTAGGGTTAGGATTAGGCTTAGGGTTACAATGAGGATGAGGGTGAGGGTGAGGGTAAGGGTTAGGATTAGGGTTAGGGTGAGAGAGAGTGGGTGTGTTAGGGTTTGATTTAGAGTTAGGCTTAGGGTGAGGTTGAGGGTGATGGTTAGGGTTAGGGTGAGGGTTAGGGTAAGGGTTGGGGGAGGGTTAGGATGAGGGTTAGGGTTAGGATTAGGGTTCTGGTGAGGGCTAGGGTGAGGGTGAGGTTTAGGGTTAGGGTGAGTGTTAGGGTTAGGGTTAGGGTTAGGGTTAGGGTGAGATTTAGGATTCGGGTTAAGTTTAGGTTTAGGGTGTGTGTTAGGTAAGGGTTACGGTGAGAGTGAGGGTGAGGGCTATGTATAGGTTGAGGCTTAAGGTTATTATTAGGGTTAGGGTGAGGGTGAGGGTTAGGGATAGTTTTAGGGTGAGGGTTAGGATGAGGGTTAGGATTAGGGTTAGGGTGAGGGCTACGCTGAGGTTGAAGTTTAGGTTTAGGGTTAGGGTGAGGTTTACGGTTAGGGTTAGGGTTAGAGTGAGGGTGAGGTTTAAGGTTAGAGTTAGGTAAGGGTGAGGCTGAGGTTGAGGGTTAGGGTTAGGGTTAGTGTTAATGTAAGGGTTAGGGTGAGGGTTAAGGTGAGGGTGAGGGGTAGTCTTAGGTTTAGGTTGAGGCTTAGGCTTATGATTAGGCTGAGGGAGAGGGTGAGTGTGAGGATTAGCTTTTGGTTGAGGGTTAGGGTTAGGGTTAGCTTGAGATTTAGGGTTCAGGTAAAGTTTAGGGTTAGGGTGAGGTTAGCCTTAGGGTTTGGGTGAGGATTAGGATTAGGGTTAGGGTGAGGGTTAGGATGAGGATTAGGGTTACAATTAGGGTTAGGTTGAGGGCTAGGGTGAGCGTGAGGATTAGGGTTAGTGTTAGGGTAAGGTTTAAGTTTAGGGTTAGGTTTAGGATGAGGGTTAGGATGAGGGTTAGTGTTATGGTGAGGTTGAGGATTAGTGTAAGGGTGAGGGTTAGGGTGAGGTTTAGGGTTAGAGTGAGGTTGAGTATTAGCGTTAGGATTAGGGTTACGGTGAGGGTGAGTGTTAGCATTAGGGTTAGGGTTAGGGTTAGGTTTAAGGTTAGGATTAGTGTTATTGTTAGAGTTAGGGTTAGAGTTATGGTGAGCGTGAGGGTGAGGGTGAGGGTGAGGGTTAGGGTTAGGATTAGTGTTAGGGTGAGGGTGAGGTTTATGGATAGGTTTAGTGTTAGTTGGAGGGTTAGGTCAAGTGTTCAGGTTAGGGTTAGTTTTAGGGTTAAGGTTAGGGTGAGGTTTAGGTGGAGGTTTAGATTTAGTGTTAGAGTTATGGTTAGGATTAGGGTTAGGGTGAGGGTGAGTGTGAGGGTTAGGGTTAGGCTTAGGCTTAGGATTAGGGTTAGGCTGAGAGTGAGGGTGCAGGTGAGGATTAGGGCTAGGTTGATGGTTAGGGTTAGGGTTAGGGTGAGGGTTAGGATGATGGTTAGGGTTAAGATTAGGGTTAGGGTGAGGGCTAGGATGAGGGTGTGGGTTAGGGTAAGTTTTAGGCATAGGCTTACGGTTAGGCTGAGCGTTTGGGTGAGGATAAGGGTTAGGATTAGGGTTAGGGTGAGGGTTAGTGTTAGGGGTAGTTTTAGAGTTAGGGTTAGGGTGTTGGTGAGGTTTAGGGTTAGAGTTAGGGTTAGGTTGAGTGTTAGGGTGGGCGTGACGGTAAGGTTAAAGTGAGGGTTAGGCTGAAGGTGAGGGTTATGGTAAGGTTTAGTGTTAGGGTTAGGGTGAGGGTTAGGGTTAGTGTTAGAGTGAGTGTGAGGGTTAGAGTGAGGATAAGTGTTAGGGTTAGTGTGAGGTTTAGGGTGAGAATGACGGTCAGGGTTAGGGTGAGGGCTAAGGTGAGGTTTAGGTTTAGGGTTAGTTTTAGGGTGAAGTTTAGGGTTACGGTTAGTGTTAGGGTTAGGGTGAGGGTGAGGTTTAGGGTTAGAGTTAGTGTTATGGTGAGGCTGAGGGTGAGGTTTAGGGTTAGTGTTAGTGTTAGGTTTAGGGTTAGGGTTAAGGTGAGGGTTAGGCTGAGGGTGAGGGTTAGGGTTAGGATTAGGATTAGGATTAGGGTTAGGGTTATGGTGAGTGTGAGGGTTAGGGTTAAGGTTAGGGTTAGGCTTAGGGTTAGGCTGAGGTTTAGGGTGAGAGTGAGGGTTAGGGTTCGTTGATGGTAAGTGTTAGGGTTATGCGGAGGGTTAGGATTTGTGTTAGGTTTAGGATTAGGTTTAGGGTGAGGGCTAGGGTGAGGGTCAGGTTTAGGGTTAGGGTTAGGGTGAGGTTTAGGGTTAGGGTTAGGTTTAGGGATAGGGTGAGGGTGCGGTTTAGGGTTAGAGTTAGGGTTAAGGTGAGGCTGATGGTGAGGGTTAGGGTTAAGGTTAGGATTAGGATTAGGGTAAGGTTTAGGGTGATTGTGAGTGTTAGAGTTAGGGTTCGGGTTTGGGTTAGGGTTACACTGAGGGTGAGGGTGAGGGTGAGGGTTAGGGTTAGGATTAGGTTTAGGGTGAGAGTGAGTGTGTGTGTTAGGGTTAGGTTTAGGGTTAAGATTAGGGTTAGGCTGATGTTGAGGTTGAGGTTGAGGGTTAGGGTTAGTCTGAGGTTTAGTTTAAGGGTTAGGGGCAGGGTTAGGATGAGGGTTAGGGTTAGGATTAGGGTTAGGGTGAGGGCTAGAGTGAGGGTGAGGTTTAGGGTTAGGGTTAGGGTGAGAGTTAGCGTTATGGTTAGGGGAGAGTAGGATTCGGGTTAAGTTTAGGGTTAGGGTGAGGGTTAGGGTAGGGTTACTGTGAGGTTGATGGTTAGGGTTAGGTTGAGGTTTAGGGTTAAAATTAGGGTTAGGGTGAGGTTGAGGTTTAGGGTTAGATTGAGGGTTACGGTTAGGATTTGTTTTAGGGTGAGGGCTAGGGTGAGGGTGAGGGTTAGGGTTAGGGTTTAGCTTAGGCTTAGGGTTAAGCTGAGCGTGATAGTGAGTGTGAGGTATAGGGTTAGGGTTAGTGTGAGGTTTAGTGTTAGGGTGAGGGTTAGAATTAGGGTTAGGTTGAGGGTGAGGTTTAGGAGTAGAGTTAATGTTAGGCTGAGTGTTAGGCTTAGGGTGAGGATTGGGGTGGGGGAGACACTAAGGGTATGGTGAGGTTTAGACTGAGGGTGAGGGTTACGTTAAGGGTTAGGGTTAGGGTTAGGTTGAGGGTTAGGGTTAGGGTTAGGGTTAGGGTTAGGTTGAGGGTGAGGTGTAGATTGAGGATTAGTGTTAGGGTTAGTGTGAGGTTTACCGTGAGGTTGAGTGTTAAGGTTAGGGTTAGGGCTAAGGTTAGGTTGAGGTTTAGGGTTAGTGTTAGGGTGAGGTATAGGGTTAGGGTGATTGTTAGGGTTAGTGTGAGGCTTAGTGTTTGGGTTACCGTTAGTGTTAAGGTGAGGTTAAGTTTTAGGGTGAGGGTTAGGTTTAGCCTGAGGGTAATGGTTAGGGAGAGGGTTAGGGTTAAGGTTAGGGGTTTTTTTAGGGTTAGTGTTAGGGTTACGGTTTCTTTGAGGGTGAAGCTTAGGTTTAGGGTTAGGATTAGGATTAGGGTTCGTCTTAAGGTGAGGGTAAGTGTTAGGGTGAGGGTTAGGGTTATGCTGAGGGTAATAGTTAGGGTGAGGGTCAGGGTTAGGGTTATGGTTACGTTGAGCGTGAGGTTAGGGTTAGGTTGAGCGTGAGGTTAGGGTTAGGTTGAGGGTTAGGGTTAGGGTTAGGTTTATGGTGAGTTTAGGGTTAGGGTAAGTGTGAGGGTTAGTTTTACGGTTGGGGTTAGTGATAGGGTGAGGGTTAGTTTTAGGGTTAGGGTTAGGGTTAGAATTAGTGTTAGGGTCAGGGTGAGCTTTAGGGTTAGAGTTAGGGTTAGTGTTAGGGTTAGGGTTAGGGTGAGGGTTAGGGTTAGGCTTAGGTTTAGGCTTAGGCCGAGCATGAGTGTGAGGGTTAGGGTTCGGCTTACGGTTATGGTTACTGTCAGGTTTAGGATGAGGTTTAGGGTTAGGGTTAAGGTTAGGGTAAGAGCTAGGTTGAGGGTTAGGGTATTGTTTAGGGTGAGGGATAGGGTTAGGTTTAGGATTAGGGTTAGGGTGAGTGTGAGTGTGAGGCTTAGGGTTAGGGTTAGGGTTAGGCTTAGAGTTAGGTTGAGGGTTAGGGTTACGGTTTGTATTAGGGTGCAGTTGAGGCTGATGTTTAGGGTTAGGTTTAGGGTTAGATTTAGGGTTAGGTTTAGGGTTACAGTTAGTGTGAGGGTTATGTTGAGGGTTAGGCTTAGGGTTAGGGTTAGGCTTAGTGTTAGGCTGAGGGTGACTGGGGGTGAGGATTAGAGTTAGGTTTAGGGTTAGGCTTAGGGTTAGGGTTATTGTTAGTGTTATGGTTAGGGTTTCGTTTGTGGTGAGGGTGAGGCTGAGGGTAAGTGTGAGGGTTAGGGTTAAGTTTAGTGTTATTGTTAGGGTTAGGGCTAGAGTTACCATAACTTTGAGGGTGAGGTTCAAGATTAGGGTTAGGGTGAGTTTTAGGGTTAGGGATAGGGTTAGGATGAGGGTGAGGTTTAGGGTTAGGGTTAGTGTAAGGGTTAGGGTTAGGGGGAGGTTTCGGGTTAGGGTTAGGGTTGGGGTAATGGTGAGGGTGAGCTTTAGGGTTAGAGTTAGGGTTACGGTGAGGCTGAGGGTGAGGTTTAGGGTTAGGGTTAGTGTTAGGTTTAGTGTTAGGGTGAGGGTGAGGGTTAGGGTTAGGGTGAGGGTTAAGGATAAGTTTAGAATTAGGGTTAGGGTTAGGGTTAGGGTTAGGGTTTGGCTGAGTGTGAGTGTGAGTGTTAGGGTTCGGGTTAGGGTGAGGGTTAGGGTTAGGGATATGGGGAGGTTTAGGATGAGGGTTAGGGTTAGGATTAGGTTTAGGGTGAGGGATAGTTTGAGGGTGAGGTTTAGGGTTAGGGTTAGATTTGGGGTTAGGGTGTGGGTGAGGTTTAGGGTTAGAGTTAGTGTTAGATTGAGGCTGAGGGTGAGGGTTAGGGTTAGGGTTAGTGTTAGGATTAGGGTTAGGGTTAGGGTGAGGTTTAGGGTGAGGTGAGGGTTCAGGTTAAGTTTAGGATTAGTGTTAGGGTTAGGGTTAGGGTGAGTGTGAGGTTTAGGGTTAGTGTTAGGATTAGGTTTAGGCTTAGGGTTAGGCTGAGTCTTAGGTTGAGTGTGAGTGTTAGGTTTAGGGTGAGGGTTAGGGTAAGGATTAGGGGGAGGGTTAGGATGAGGGTTAGGGTTGGGTTAGGGTTAGGGTGAGGTCTAGGATGAGGGTGAGGTTTAGGGTTAGGTTTAAGGTGATTGTTAGGGTTAGGATTATGTTGAGAATTCTGATTCGGTTTAAGTTTATGTTTAGGGTGATGGTTAAGGTAAGGGGTATGCTGAGGTTTAGGGTTAGGTTGAGAGTTAGGGTTATGATTAGTGTTAGGTTGAGGGTTAGGGTTAGTTTTAGGGTGAGGTTTAGTATGAGGGTTAGGGTTAGGGTTACGGTGAGGGCTAGGCTGAGGATGAGGTTTAGGTTTAGTGTTAGGGTGAGGTTTAGGGTTAGGGTTAGGATTAGGTTTAGGGTGAGTGTGAGATAAAGGGTTAGAGTTAGGGTAAGGGTGAGGCTGAGGTTGAGGGTTAGGGTTAGGGTTAGTTTTAGAATTAGGGTTAGAGTGAGGGTTAAGGTTGAGCGTGAGGGTTAGGCTTAGGGTTAGGATTAGGATTAGGGTAATGGTTAGGGTGAGTGTGAGGTTTAGGGTTAGGGTTAGGCTTAGGCTTATGTTTAGGGTAAGGGAGAGTGTGAAGGTGAGGGTTAGCTTTAGGTTGAGCGTTAGGGTTAGGGTTATCTTGAGTGTGAGGGTTCAGGTTAAGTTTAGGTTTAGGGTGAGGGTTAGGTTTAGGGTTATGGTGAGCATGTGGGTTAGGGTTAGGTTGAGGGTTAGGGTTAGAGTTAAGATGAGGGTTAGGATTACGGTTAGGGTGAGGGTTAGCATGAGGATTAGGGTTACAATTATGGTTAGGTTGATGGTTAGGTTGACGGTGAGGATTAGGGTTAGTGTTAGGGTGAGTGTAAGTGTTAGGATGAGGGTTAGGTTTGGGGTGATATTTAGGATCAGGGTTAGGGTTACGGTGAGGGTGAGGGTTAGGGTTAGGCTGAGGGTTAGGGTTAGGATTAGGGTTAGGGTGAGGGTGAGTGTTAGCATTAAGGTTAGGGTTAGGGTTAGGTTTAGGGTTTGGATTAGTGTTATTTTTAGGGTTAGGGTTAGAGTTATGGTGAGGGTGAGGGTGAGGGTTAGGTTTAGGGTTAGGGTGAGTTTTAGGTTTAGGGTTAGGATTAGAGTTAGGGTGAGGGTGAGGTTTAGGGTTAGGTTTAGGGCTAGTTGGAGGGTTAGGTTGAGGGTTCGGGTTAGGATAAGTTTTAGGGTTAAGGTTAGGGTGGGGGTTAGGTTGAGGTTTAGGGTTAATGTTAGAGTTAGGGTTAGGATTAAGGTTAGGGTGAGGGTGAGTGTGAGGGATAGGCTTAGGCTTAGGCTTAGTGTTAGGCTGAGGGTGAGGGCGGGGTTGATGGTTAGAGTTATGATAATGGTTAGGGTTAGGGTTAGGATGAGGGTTAGGATGAGGGTTAGGTTTAGGATTAGGGTAAGGTGAGGGCTAGGGTGAGGGTTTGGGTTAGGTAAGTGTTAGGCTTAGGCTTAGGGTTAGGGGGAGTGTTTGGTTGAGGATAAGGGTTAGGGATAGGTTTAGGGTGAGGTTTAGTGTTAGGGTTAGGGTTAGAGTTAGGGTTATGGTGAGGGTGAGGTTTAGGGGTAGAGTTAGGGTTAGGGTTAGGGTTAGGTTTAGGGTCAGGGTGGGGGTGACGGTAAGGGTAAAGTTGAGGTTTAGGCTTAGGGTGAGGTTTATGGTAAGGGTGAGGGTCAGGGTTAGCTTGAGGGTTAGGGTTAGGGTTACAGTGAGAGTGAGGTTTAGATTCAGGATAAGTGTTATGGTTAGTGTG
This sequence comes from Dipodomys merriami, assembly GCF_024711535.1. Classification (NCBI taxonomy): domain Eukaryota; kingdom Metazoa; phylum Chordata; class Mammalia; order Rodentia; family Heteromyidae; genus Dipodomys; species Dipodomys merriami. The sequence goes on from NW_027203137.1 coordinate 2,014,536, forward strand.
AGGTTTAGGGTGAGGATGAGGGTTAGGGTTAGGGTGAGGGCTAAGGTGAGGGTGAGGTTTAGGGTTAGTGTTAGGGTGAGGTTTAGTGTTAGGGTGATGGTTAGGGTTAGTGTGAGGGTTAGTGTTAGGTTTAGGCTTAGTATTAGGGTGAAGGTGTTACGGTGAGCTTAGGGTTATGGTGAGGGTTATGGTTAGGGTGAGGGTTAGGGTTAGGGTTAGGTTTATTGTTAGCGTTAGGTTTAGGGTTACTCTTACGGTGAGGTTGAGGGTGAGGGTTAGGGTTAGGGTTAGGATTAGGATAGGGTTAGTGTTAGGGTGAGTGTATGTGTTAGGATGAGGGTTAGGGTTAGGTTCAGGGTTTGGGTCAAGGTTAGGGTGAGGGTTAGGATTACGGTTAGGTTCAGGGTAAGGATGAGGTTTAGGGTTATGAGTAGGGTTAGGTTGAGGGCTAGGTTGAGGGTGAAGATTAGGGTTAGTGTTAGGGTAACGTTTAAGGTTAGGGTTAGGTTTAGGGTGAGGGTTACCGTGAAGGTGAGGGTTAGGGTTAGGTTGAGGGTTAGGATTAGGGTTAGGGTGAGGGGGAGTGTTAGCATTAGGGTTAGGGTTAGGGTTAGGTTTAGGGTTAGGATTAGTGTTATTGTTAGGGTTCGGGTCAGAGTTATGGTTAGGGTGAGGGTGAGGGTTAGGTTTAGGGTTAGGGTGAGGTTTAGTTTTTGGGTTAGGATTAGGGTTAGGGTGAGGGTGAGGTTTAGGGTTAGTTGGACGGTTAGATCGAGGGTTAGGTTTAGGGTCAGTTTTAGGGTTGAGGTTGGGGTGAGGGTTAGGTTGAGTTTTAGGGTTAGTGTTAGAGTTAGGGTTAGGATTAGGGTTAGGGTGAGGGTGAATGTGAGGTTTAGGGTTAGGCTTAGGCTTAGTTTAGGGTTAGGCTGAGGTTGAGAATGGGGGTGAGGATTAGAGTTACGGTGATGGTTAGTGTTAGGGTTAGTGTGAGTGTTAGGATGAGGGTTAGGGTTTGGATTAGGGTTAGGATAAGAGCCAGGGTGAGGGTGTGGTTTAGGGTAAGTGTTAGGCTTAGGCTTGGTTTAGGCTGAGCCTTTGGTTGAGGATAAGGGTTTAGGGTTAGGGTTAAGGTGAGGTTTAGTTTTAGGGTTAGGGTTAGAGTTAGGGTTAGGGTGAGGGTGAGGTTTAGGGGTAGAGTTAGGGTTAGGGTGAGGGTTAGGGTTAGGGTGAGTGTTAGGGTGGGGGTGACGGTAAGGGTAAAGTTGAGGGTTAGGCTGAGGGTGAGGGTTATGGTAAGGGTGAGGGTTAGGGTTAGGGTGAGGGTTAGGGTTAAGGTTAGGGAGATGGTTAGGGTTATGGTTAGGATGAGGGTTAGGGTTAGGTTTAGGTTTAGGGTGAGGGTTAGGGTGAAGGTGACAGTAAGGGTAAAGTTGAGGGTTAGGGTTAGGGTGAGGGTTAGTGTGAGGATTAGGGTTAGGGTTAGGGTGAGTGTGAGGTTTAGATTGAGGATTCATGTTAGGGTTAGTGTGAGGTTTAGGGTGAGGCTGAGTGTTAGGTTTAGGTTGAGGGCTAAGGTCAGGATGAGGTTTAGGTTTAGTGTTAGGGTGAGGTTTAGGATTAGGGTGATGTTGAGGCTTAGTGTGAGGCTTAGTGTTGGGGTTAGGCTTAGTGTTAGGGTGAGGGTGTTCCAGTGAGCTTAGGGTTATGGTGAGGGTTATGGTTAGGGTGAGGGTTAGGTTTGGGTTTAGGGTTATTGTTAGCGTTAGGGTTAGGGTTACAGTTACAGTGAGGTTCAGGGTGAGGGTTAGGGTTAGAGTTAGGATTAGGACTAGGGTTAGTGTTAGGGTGAGTGTAAGTGTTAATATGAGGATTAGGGTTAGCGTGAGGTTTATGGTTAGGGTTAGGGTTAGGTTGTGCGTGAGGTTTAGGTTTAGGTTGAGGGTTAGGGTTAGGGTTAGGGTTAGGGTGAGGTTAGGGTTAGGGTTAGTGTGAGGGTTAGGGTTGGGGTTAGGGTTAGTGTTAGGGTGAGGATAAGTGTTAGGTCAGGGTTTGGGTTAGGGTGAGGTTTATGGTTAGGTTGAGGGTTAAGATTAGGGTTAGGGTTATTGATAGTGTTAGGTTTAGGGTTAAGGTTATGGTGAGGGTGAGTGTGAGGGTTACGGTTAGGGTTAGCGTGAGGTTTAGGGTTTGCATTAGAGTTAAAGTTAGGTTTTGGGTGGTGGTGAGGTTTAGGGTTAGAGTTAGGGTTAGGGTGAGGGTTAGGTTGAGGGTTAGGGTTATGGTTTGTGTTAGGGTTAGGTTTAGGGTGAGAGTTAATGGGCGGGTTAGGGTTAGGGTTAGGGTTAGTATTAGGGTTAGGGTGAGGGTGAGTGTTAGCATTAGGTTTAGGGTTAGGGTTGGTTTTAGGGTTAGGATTAGTGTTATTGTTAGGGTTAGGGTTAAAGTTATGGTGAGGATGAGGGTGAGGGTGAGGGTTAGGTTTAGGGTTAGGGTGATGGTGAGGTTTAGGGTTAGGTTTAGGTTTAGTTGGAGGGTTAGGTCGAGGGTTTTAGTGTTAAGATTAGGGTGAGGGTTAGGTTGAGGTTTAGGGTTAGTGTTTAGTTAGGGTTAGGATTTGGGATAGGGTGAGGGTGAGTGTGAGGATTAGGGTTAGGCTTAGGCTTAGGCTTAGGGTTAGGCTGAGGGTGAGTGTGGGGGTGAGGATTAGAGTTAGGGTGATGGTTAGGGTTAGGGTTAGGGTGAAGGTTAGGATGAGGGTTAGTTTTAGTATTAGGGTTAGGGTGAGGGCTAGGGTGAGGGTGTGGTTTAGGGTAAGTGTTAGTCTTAGGCTTAGGGTTAGGCTGAGCGTTTGGTTGAGGATAAGGTTTAGGGTTAGGTTTAGGATGAGGTTTAGTGTTAGGGTTAGGTTTAGAGTTAGGTTTCGAGGGTGAGTTTTAAGGGTAGAGTTAGGTTTACGGTGAGGGTTAGGGTGGGGGTTACGCTAAGGGTAAAGTTGAAGGTTAGACTGAGGGTGAGGTTTATGGTAAGGGTGAGGGTTAGGGTTAGGGTGAGGGTTAGGGTTAGGTTTAGAGTGAGAGTGAGGGTTATATTGAGGATAAGTGTTAGGGTTAGTGTGAGGTTTAGAGTGAGGATGAGGGTTAGGGTTAGGGTGAGGGCTAAGGTGAGGGTGAGGTTTAGGGTTAGATTTAGGGTGAGGTTTAGTGTTAGGGTGATTGTTAGGGTTAGTGTGAGGGTTAGTGGTAGGGATAGGTTTAGTTTTAGGGTGAGGGTGTTAGGGTGTGCTTAGGGTAATGGTGAGGGTTATGGTTAGGGTGAAGGTTAGGGTTAGGCTTAGAGTTATTGTTAGCATTAATGTTAGGGTTATAGTTACGGTGAGCGTGAGGGTGAGGGTTAGGGTTAGGCATAGGATTAGGATTAGGGTTAGTGTTAGGGTGAGGGTAAGTGTTAGTATGAGGGTTAGGTTTAGGGTAAGGATTATGGTTAGGGTTAGGGTTAAGTTGAGCATGAGGATTAGGCTTAGGTTGAGGTTTCAGGTTAGGGTTGTGGTTAGGGTGAGTTAAGGTTAGGGTTTTTGTGAGGGTTAGTGTTCCGATTAGGGTTAGTGCTAGGGTGAGGGCAAGTTTTAGGGTGAGTTTTAGGGTTAGGGTGATGATTATGGTTAGGGTGAGGATTATGGTTAGGGTGAGGGTTATGGTTATTGTTAGGGTTATGGTAGGTTTAGATTTAGGGTTAGGGTGAGTTTGAGGGTGAGATTTATGGTTAGAGTTAGGGTTAGTGTTAGGGTTAGGGTTAGGGTAAGGGTTAGGGTTAGGCTTAGGCTGAGGTTAAGGCTTAGGCCGAGCATGAGGGTTCGGGTTAGGGTGAGGTTTAGGGTTATGATTACTGTCAGGTTTAGGATGAGGTTTTGGGTTAGGGTTAAGGTTAGGGTGAGTGTTAGGGTGAGTGCTAGGTTGAGGGTTAGGGTTAGGGATAGGGTTAGGTTCAGGATTAGGGTTAGGGTGAGGTTGAGTGTGAGGCTTAGAGTTAGGTTTAGGTTTAGCCTGAGAGTTAGGGTGAGGGTTAGGGTTAGGGTTTGGTTTAGGGTGCAGTTGAGGTTGAGGATTAGGGTTAGGTTAAGGGTTAAATTTAGCCTTAGGTTTAGGGATAGGGTTAGTGTTAAGGTTAGGGATAGGGAGATAGGTTAGGCTGAGGGTGACTGTGGGGGTGAGGATTAGAGTTAAGGTTAGGGTTAGGCTTAGGGTTAGGGTTAGTGTTAGTGTTATGGTTATGGTTAAGTTTGGGGTGAGGGTGAGGCTGAGGTTGAGGTTTAGGTTTAAGGTTAGGGTGAGATTGAGGCTTAGGTTTAGAGTTAGGGTTAGGGTTAGGATTATTGTGAGGGTTAGGGATTGATTTGCAGTGAGGTTGAGGGTGAGGTTCAAGGTTAGGGTTATGGTGAGTTTTAGGGTTATGTTTAGGGTTAGGGTAAGGGTGAGGTTTAGGGTTAGAGTTAGGGTTAGGGTGAGGAATCGGGTTAGTTTTAGGGTTGGGGTTATGGTGAGGTTGAGGTTTAGGGTTAGAGTTAGGCTTAAGATGAGGCTGAGGGTGAGGGTGAGAGTTAGGATTAGGATTAGGATTAGGGTAAGGGTTAAGGTGAGTGTGAGGGTTAGGGTTAGAGTTAGGATTAGGCTTAGGGTTACACTGAGGGCGAGGGTGAGTGTGAGAGTAAGGGTTAGGATTAGGATTATCGTGAGGGCTAGGGTTAGGTTGAGGTTTAATGTTAGGGTTAGGGTGAGAGTAAGGGTTAGGGTTAGGGTGACAGTAGCGTTCAGGTTAAGTTTAGGGTTAGGTTGAGGGTTAGGGTCATGGTTACAGTGAGGTTAAGGGTTAGGGTTAGGTTGAGGTTTAGTGTTAAGATTAGGGTTAGGGTGAGGGTCAGGGTTAGGGTTAGGGTAAGGGTTAGGGTGAGGGTGAGGTTTAGGGTTAGGTTGAGTGTTAGGGTAAGGATTTGTGTTAGGGTGAGGACTAGGGTGAGGGTGAGGGTTAGGGTAAGGTTTTGGCTTAGGCTTAGTGTTAAACTGAGCATGAGGGTGAGGGTTAGAATTAGGGTGAGATTTAGGGTTAGGTTTATGGGGAAGGTCAGGATGAGGGTTAGGGTTAGGATTAGGTTTAGGGTGAGGGCTAGGGTGAGGGTGATGTTTAGGGTGAGATTTAAGGTTAGGGTTAGGTTTAGGGTTCGGGTGAGGGTGAGGTTTATGGTTAGAGTTAGGGTTAAGTTGAGGCTGAGGGTGAGCGTTAGGGTTAGGGTTAGGATTAGGATTAGGGTAAGGGTTAGGGTGATTGTGAGGGTTAGGGTTTGGGTGTGTTTTTGGCTTATTGTTACACTGAGGGTGTGGGTGAGGGTGAGGGTTAGGGTTAGGATTAAGGTTAGAGTGAGGGTGAGTGTGTGTGTTAGGGTTAGGTTTAGGGTTAGGCTTAGGGTTAGGCTGATGGTCAGGTTTAGAGTGAGGTTTAGGGTTAGTGTGAGTGTTAGGTTAATGGTTAGGGTGATGGTTAGGATGAGGGTTAGGGTTAGGATTAGGATTAGGGTGAGGGCTAGGGTGAGGGCGAGTTTTAATGTTAGGGTTAAGGTCAGAGTTAGGGTTAGGGTTAGGGTGAGAGTAAGATTCTGGTTAAGTTTACGGTTAGGGTGAGGGTTAGGGTAAGGGTTACGGTGAGGTTGAGGGTTAGGATTAGGTTCAGGTTTAGGGTTAAGATTAGGGTTAGGGTGAGGGTGAGTGGTCTGGTTAGGGTAAGGTTTACGGTGAGGGTGAGGGTGAGGGTTAGGGTTAGGCTTAGTGTTAGGTTTAGTGTTAGGGTTAGGGTTAGAGTTAGGATTAGGGTGAGGGTGAGGTTTATGGGTAGAGTTAGTGTTAGGGTGAGGGTTAGGCTTAGGGTGAGGGTTAGGTTGGGGGTGACAGTAAGGGTAAGGTGAGGATTAGGCTGAAGGTGAGGGTTACGGTAAGGGTAAGGGTTAGGGTTAGGGCAAGGGTTAGGGTTAGGGTTAGGGTGAGGGTGAGGGTTAGATTGAGGATTAGTGTTCGGCTTAGTGTGAGGTTTACTGTGAGGATGAGTATTAGGGTTAGGGCTAGGGTTGGGTTGAGGTTTAGGATTAGTGTTAGGGTGAGGTATAGGGTTAGGGTGATAGTTAGGGTTAGTGTGAGGCTTAGTGTTCGGGTTACGGTTAGTGTTAATGTGAGGGTAATTGTTAGGTTGAGGGTTAGGGTTAGGGTGAGCATTATGGTTAGGGTGAGGTTTAGGGTTATTTTTAGGGTTAGGGTTAGGGTTAGTCTTAGGGTTAGGGTGAGGGTGAGGTTTAGGGTTATTTTTAGGGTTAGGGTTATGGTTAGTCTTAGGGTTAGGGTGAGGGTGAGATTTAGGTTTAGAGTTAGGTTTAGGGTTATGGTTAGGGTTAGCGAGGGTTAGGGTTAGGGTTAGGCTTACGCTTACGCTTAGGCTTAGGCGGAGCCTGAGGGTGAGGATTAGGTTTAGGGTTAGGCTTAGGGTTTGGGTTAGGATTAGGGTCAGGGTTAGGATGAGGTTTAGGGTTAGGATTAGGGTTAGGGTAATGGCTAGGGTGAGGGTTAGGGTGAGCGTTAGGGTTAGGGATAGGGTTAGGTTTAGGATTAGGGTTAGGGTGTGAGTGAGAGTGAGGATTAGGTTTAGGTTTAGGGTAAGACTGAGAGTTAGCGTGACTGTTAGCATTAGAGTTTGGGTTAGGGTGAGTGTGAGCCTGAGGATTAGGTTTGGGTTTAGGGTTACATTTAGGGCTAGGTTTAGGGTTAGGGTTTGTTTTACGGTTAGGGTTGGGGTTACGGTGAGGGTTAGGGTTAGGGTTAGGGTTAGGCTTAGGGTTAGACTGAGGGTGAGGGTGGGGGTTAGGTTTAGGGTTAGGGATAGGGTTAGGCTTAGGGTTAGTGTTATTGTTAGTGTTATGGTTATGGTTTAGTTTGCCGTGAGGGTGAGGCTGAGGGTGACGGTTAGGGCTAGTGTTATTTTTAGGGTTAGGGTTAGAGTTACGGTGAGGTTGAGGGTGAGGGTGAAGTTTATGGTTAGGTTGAGGTTTAGGGTTAGGGTTATTGTTAGGCAGAGGTTGAGGTTTAGTGTTAGGGTTAGGGTTGGGGGAGGTTTAGGGTGAGGTTTAGGGTTAAGCTTAGGTTTAGGCTGAGGGTGAGGGTGTGGGTGAGGATTAGGGTTAGGGTGATGGTTTGGGTTAGGGTTATAGTGAGGGTTACATTGAGCGTGAGTGTTAGGTTTAGGTTGAGGGTTAGGTTTAATGTTAGGCTGAGGTTATGGTTAGTGTTAGTATGAGGGTTAGTGTTAGGGTTAGGGTTAGTGGTAGCGTGAGGGTAAGTTTTAGGTTGAGGTTTAGGTTTAGGGTGAGGATTATGGTTAGGGTGAGGGTTAGGGTTATTGTTAGTGTTAGGGTTAGAGTTAGGGTTAGGTTGAGGGTGAGATTTAGGTTTAGGGATAGGGTTAGTGTTAGGGTTAGGATGAGGGTTAGGGTTAGGCTTAGGCTTTGGCTTAGGCTGAGCATGAGGGTGAGGGTTAGGGTTTGGGTTAAGATGAGGGTTACGGATATAGTTAGTGTCAGGTTTAGGATGAGGTTTAGGGTTAGGGTTAGGGTGAGGGCTAGGGTGAAGGATAGGGTGAATGTTAGGGTTAGGGATAGGGTTAGGTTTAGGATTAGGGTTAGGGTGAGGGTGAGTGTGAGGCTTAGGGTTAGGGTTAGGATTACGCTTAGAGTTAGGGTTAGGGTTAGGGTTAGAGTTTGGGTTAGGGTGCAGGTGAGGCTGAGGATTAGGGTTAGGTTTAGGGTTAGATTTAGGGTTAGGTTTAGGTTTAGGGTTAGTGTTAGGGTTAGGGTTAGGGTTAGGGTTAGGCTGAGGGTGACTGTGGGGGTGAGGATTAGAATTAGGTTTAGGGTTAGGCTTAGGATTAGGGTTATTGTTAGTGTTAGGGTAGGGATAACTGTGTTGGGAGGTTGAGGCTGAGGGTGAGGGTTAGGGTTAGGGTTAGGTTTAGGATTAGTATTATTGTTAGGTTTAGGGCTAGATTTACGGTGAGGTTGAGGGTGAGGGTGAAGGTTAGGTTTAGGGTGAGTTTTAGGGTTAGAGTTAGGGTTAGGGTGAGGGTGAGCATTAAGGTTAGAGTTAGGGTTAGGGTGAGGGTTAGTGTGAGGATTTGGGTTAGGGTTAGGGTGAGGGTGAGGCTTAGGTTGACTTTAAGAATAGTGTTAAGTTTAGGATTAGAGTTAGGGTGAGGGTGAGTGTGAGGGTTAGTGTGAGGGTTAGGCTTAGGCTTAGTGTTAGGCTGAGGTTGAGGGTTAGGGTGAGGGTGAGGGTTAGGGTGAGGGTTAGGGTTAGGGTGAGGTTTATGGTTAGGGTTAGGGTTAGGGTGAGTTAGTTTTAGGTTTAGGGTTATGATGAGGGTAAGGTTTAGAGTGAGGGTGAGGGCTAGGTTTTGGGTTAGGGTGAGGTGTAGGTTTAGTGTGAGGGTTATAGTTAGGGTTAGATTTAGGGTGAAGTTTAGGGTAATGTTTAGGGTGAGGGTTATGGTGAGAGTGAGGGTTAGTGTTAGGGGTTGGGTTAGGCTTACGGTTAGGGTGAGGCTGAGGGTTAGGTTTAGGGTTAGGGTGAGGGTGAGTGTGAGCGTTATTAGGGTTAGGATTAGGGTGAGGGGTAGGTTTAGGGTGAGGGTTAGGTGTAGGGTGAGGGTGAAGGTGTGGGTGAGGTTGAGGGTTAGGGTAAGTTACAGAGTTAGGGTTAGGGTTAGGCTGAAGGTGAGGGTGAGAGTGAGGGTGAGGGTTACGGTTAGGTTGAGGGTTAGGTTTAGTCTGAGGATTTGGTTGGGTGTGAAATTTAGGCTTACGGTTAGGATAAGATTGAGGGCTTGGGTGATGTGGAGGGTTAGGGTTAGCATTAGGTTTAGGGTGAGTGTTAGGGTTAGGGTTAGGGTGAGGGTTAGTGTGAGTAGTATCGCTAGGGTTAGGGCGAGAGCTAGGTTTAGTGTGAGGGTTAGGGTTAGGGTTAGAGTTAGGGTGAGGGTAATTGTTAGGGTGAGGTTTAGGGTGAGAGTGAGGGTTAGGGATATCGTGAGTGTTAAGGTGAGGGTGAGGGTAAGGGTGAGTTTGAGGGTGTGGTTAATGTGAGCGTGAGGGTTAGGGTTTGGGTTAGGGTTATAGTTAGGATGAGGGTGAGGGTGTGGTTTAGGGTTAGGATTAGGATTAGGGTTGGGGTTAGACAGGTTGAGCTTGAACCTGAGGGTTAGGGTTAGGGTGAGGGTTAGGGTTAGCGTTAGGGTTAGGGTGAGGATTAGGGTTAGAGTTAGGGTTAGCTTTAGTGTTAGGGGTAGGTTTAGGGTAAGGGTGAGGGTTAGGGTTAGTGTGCGGGTTAGCGTTAGGTTTAGGGTGAGGGTAAGGGTTAGGGTGAGGGTTTGCGTGAAGGTGAGGATTACGGGTAGGGGTAGGGTTAGGGTGAGGTTTAGGTTGAGGGTTATAATTTGGGTTAGGGTTACCGTGAGGGTTAGCGTGAGGGTTAGGGTTAGGTTTAGGTTTAGGATGAGGTTTAGGATAACGGTAAGGTTTAGGATGATGGTTAGGATGAGGGTGAGGGTCAGTGTTACAGTTAGTTTTAGGTTTAGGGTGAGGGACAGATTGAGAGTTAGGGTTGGGTTAAGTTGAGAGTTAAATTTAGGGTGAGAGTTAGGGTTAAGGTTTCAGGTAGGGTGAGGGTGAGGGTGAGGTTTAGGGTTAGGGTGAGGTTTAGGGTGAGGGTTAGAGTTAGTGTGAGGATTAGGTTGAAGGTGAGGGTTAGGGTGAGGGTGAGGATTAGTATGAGGGTTAAGATTAGGTGTAGGGTGAGGGTTAAGGTTAGGGTGAGGTTTAGGGTGAGGGTGAGGGTCGCGTGAGGGTTCGGGTGAGGGTTCGGGTGAGGGTTCGGGTTAAGTTGTGGGTGAGGATTAGGTTTAGGGTGAGGGTTGGGTGCCAGTGAGGATTAGTGTGAGGTTGAGGGTTAGGGTTTGGTTTAAGGTGAGGTTTAGGGTGAGGGTTAGGGTTATTGTGAGGGTTAGGGTTAGATTTAGGGTTAGGGTTAGTGTGAGGATAATGGTTAGGGTGAGTGTGACGGTTAAGGTTAGCATTAGATTTAGGGTGAGGTTACGGTTAGGGTGAGTGTGAGGGTTAGGATTAGGGATATGGTGAGGGTTAGGTTTAGGCTAAGGTTTAGAGTTTGGGTTACGGTTAAGGTGAGGGTGAGGCTGAGGGTTAGGATTTTGTTTACGCTTAGGGTGAGGGTGATGATGAGGCTTAGGTTTAGGATTAGAGTTAGGTTTAGGGTTATGATTAGGTTGAGTTTGAGTGTAAGGGTGAGTTTTAGAGTGAGGGTGAGGGTGAGGGTTAGGGTGAGGTTTAGTGTTAGTGTGAAGTTTAGGGTGAGGTTGAGGTTTAGGGTGAGGGTGAGGGTTCGCGTGAGGGTGAAGGTAAGGGTGTGTGTGAGGGTTAGGGTTAGGGTGATGGTTAGGGTGACGGTGAGGGTTAGTGTACGTGTTAGGTTTAGGGTTAGGTTTAGCGTTCCAGTGAGGGTTATGGTTAGGTTTATCATTAGGGTGAGGGTGAGGGTTAGGGTTAGGATGAGGGTTACGTTTAGGGTTAGGGTGAGTGTTAGAGTGAGGGTTAGGGGTAGAGTTATGGTGAGAGAAAGGATTAGGGTGAGAGTGAGGGTTAGGGTTAGCATTCGCCTGAGGGCTAGGGTTGGGTGAGGGTGAGGGTTAGGGTGAGGGTTAGGTTTAGGGTTAGGGTTAGGTTAAGTGTGAGGGTTAGGGTTAGGTTTAGCGTTAGATTTAGGGTGAGGGTAAGGGTTAGGGTGAGGTTTAGGTTGAGGGTCAGGTGTAGGGTTAGCGTTAGTGTTAAGGAGAGGGTTAAGATGAAGGTTAGGGTTTGGGTTAGGGTGAGGTTGACGGTGAGGGTTAGTGTTAGGGTTAGGGTGAGGTTTAGGGATAGGGTGAGGGTTAGGGTTAGGGTTATGGTGAGGTTTAGGTTTAGGATTAGTGTGAGGGTGAGGGTTAGGGTTAGGGTGAGGGTGAGGGTTAGGTTGAGGGTTAGGGTGAGGGTGAGTGTTAGGTTTAGCATAAGGTATATGGTGAGTGTGAGTGTAAGTGTTGAGGGTGAGGGTAAGAGTTAGCTTTAAGGTTATTCCGAGGGTGAGGGTGAGGCTGAGGATTAGAGTTAGGGTGAGGTTTAGTGTGAGGTGTATGTTGAAGGTCAGGGTGAGGGTTAGAGTTAGGTTGAGGTTGATGGTTAGGGTTAGTGTGAGCATAAGGATTAGTGTGAGGGTTAGGGTTCGGATTAGGTTTAGGGTGAGTTCTAGGGTGAGGGTTAGGGTTAGGTTTAGGGTTAGTGTGAGGGTTAGAGTGAGGGGTAGGTGTAGGATTAGGGTAAGTGTAAGGGTTAGGTTGTGGGTTAGGGTGAGCGTGAGGATTATGTTGAGTGTGAGTGTTGTGGTGAGTGTTAGTGTGAGGGTTAGGGTCAGGGTTAGGGTAATGTATAAGGTGAGGCTGACGGTTAGGTTTAGGGTTAGGGTAAGCGTTAGTGTGAGGGTGAGGGTTAGTGTTAGGATTAATGTTAGGGTTAGGGTAAGGCTGAGGGTGAGTGTTTGGGTGAGGGTGAGGGTTATGGGTAGGATTAGGGTTAGGGTGAGGGCTTGCGTGTGGGCGAGGGTTAGGGTGAGGGTGAGGGTGAGGGTTTCGGTAGGTAAGTGTTAGGGTTAGGGATAGGGTGAGGATTAGGGTCATGTTGAGGGTTAGGGTGAGGGTGAGGGTTAGGGTGAGGGTTAGGAATAGGGTTAGGGTGAGGGTTAAGTTTGGGGTGATGTTTAGGTTGAGGGTGAGGTTTGGGTGAGGGTGAGGGTGAAAGTTAGGTGGTGGGTGAGGGTTAGGTTTAGGGTGAGGGTTAGGGTGATAGTGAGTGTTAGGGCGAGGGTGGGGGTTAGGTTTAGGGTTAGGGTGAGGGTTAGTGTTAGGGTGAGTGTTAGGTTGAGCGGTTGGTTTAGGGTTATGGTGTGTGTTAGGGTTAGTGTGATGGTTAGGGTTAGAGTTAGGGTTAGGTTTAGTATGAGGATAAGGGTTAGGGTGATGGTTAGGGTGAGGGTGAGAGTTAGGGTTAGCGTTAGGTTTAGGGTGAGGGTGAGGGTTAGGGTTAGGGTTAGGGTTAGGGTGAACTTGAGTGTTACGATTAGGGTTAGGGTGAGGCTTAGGGTTAGGCTAAGGTTTAGGGTTAGGTTTAGGGTTTATGTGAGGATGAGGCTGAGTTTTAGGATTAGGGTTAGGGTTAGGGTGAGGGTGAATGGTGAGGCTTAGGTTTAGGATTAGGGTTATTTTTAGGGTTAGGCTTAGAGTGAGGGTGAGAGTAAGGGTAAGTTATAGGGTGAGGTTCAGGGCGAGGGTTAGGGTTAGGGTGAGGTTTAGGTTTAGTGTGAAGTTTAGGGTGCGTTTGAAGTTTAGGATGAGGGTTCAGGTTCGGGTGAAGGTGAAGGTGAGTGTGTGGGTGAGGGTTAGGGTTAGTGTGAGGGTAATGGTTAGGGTGAAGGTTAGGATGAGGGTGAGCGTTAGGGTTAGTGTTAGATTTAGGGTGAGGGTGAGGGTTAAGGTTAGGGTTAGGGTTAGGGTGAGTATGATGGTTAGGATTAGGGATAGGGTGAGGGTTAGGTTTAGGCTAAGGTTTAATGTTCGGGTTAGGGTTAAGGTGAGGGTGAGGCTGAGGGTTAAGATTAGGTTTAGGGTTAGGGTGAGGGTAATGGTGAGGCTTAGTTTTAGGATTAGGGTTAGGTTTAGGGTTAAGCTTGGGGTGAGTTTGAGGGTAAGGGTGAGTTTTAGGGTGAAGGTGAGGGTGAGGTTTAAGGTGAGGTTTAGTGTTAGTGTGAAGTTTAGGGTGAGGTTGAGGTTTAGGGTGTGGGTGAGGGTTCGGGTGAGGGTGAAGTTAAGGGTGTGTGTGAGGGTTAGGGTTAGGGTGACGGATAGGATGAGGTGGGGGTTAGTTTAAGTGTTAGGTTTAGGGTTAGGTTTAGCGTTCCAGTGAGGGTTAGGGTTAGGGTTAGCGCTAGGGTGAGGGTTAGGGTTAGGTTTAGGGTGAGGATTAGGTTGAGGGTTAGGGTGAGGGTGAGTGTTAGGTTTAGCATTAGGGATATAGTGAGTGTGAGTGTAAGAGGTGAGGGTGAGGGTAAGACAGCGTTAAGGTTAGTCTGAGGGTGAGGATGAGGCTGAGGTTTAGGGTTAGGGTGAGGGTTAGGGTGAGGGTTAGTGTGAGGTGTATGTTTAGGGTCACGGTGAGCACTAGGGTTAGGGTCAGGTTTAGGGTTAGGGTAAGGTTAGGGTGTGTGTTTGGTTTAGGGTTAGGGTTATGATGAGGGTGAGTGTTAGGGTTAGGTGAGGGTTAGGTTTAGTGTGAGGGTTATGGTTAGGGTTAGCTTTAGGGTGAGGGTGAGGGTAAGTTTTAGGGTGAGTGTTAGGGTGAGAGTGAGGGTTAGGGTTTGGGTTAGGGTTAGGCTTACCGTTAGGGTGAGGCTGAGGGTTAGGTTTAGGCTGAAGGATAGGGTGACAGTGAGTGTTAGCGTGAGGGTGGGGGTTAGGTTTAGGGTTAGTGTGAGAGTTAGGGTTAGGGTGAATGCTAGGGTGAGGGGAAGGGTTAGGGTTATTTTGAGGGTTAGGGTTAGTGTGAGGGTTAGGGTTAGAATTAGGCTTAGGTTGAGGTTAAGGTTAAGGGTCAGGTTAGGGTGAGGGTGAGGGTTAGGGTTAGGGTTAGGTTTAGAGTGAGGGGTGAGGGTGAGAATGAGGTTTACAGTTAGTATTACGGTTAGGAGGAGGGATTGTGTGAGGGCGAGGGTTAGGGTGTGGGTGAGGGTGAGGATGAGGTTTTAGGTAGGTAAGGGTTAGGTAGTTTGTTTAGGGTTAGGGATAGGGTGAGGATTAGGATGAAGGTGAGGGTTAGGGTGTGGGTGAGGGTTAGGGTGAGCGTTAGGATTAGGGTTAGTGTGAGGGTTAAGGTTATGGTGATGTTTAGGGTGAGGGTGAGGGTTGGGTGAGGGTGAAGGTGAGGGTGAGGGTATGGGTTAGGGTGTTGGTGAGGGTTAGGTTTAGGGTGAGGGTTAGGGTGACAGTGAGGATTAATGTGAGGTTGAGGGTTAGGGTTAGTGTTAGAGTGAGGGTTAGGGATAGGGTGAGGGTTAGGGTGAGGTGTAGGGTTAGGGTTATGGTGAGGGTTAGGGTTATTGTGAGGGTTAGTGTTAGAGTTAGGGTTAGGGTTAGTGTGAGAGTAATGGTTAGTGTGAGGGTTAGGATGAGGGTGATGGTTAGGGTTAGTGTTAGGTTTAGGGTGAGGGTGAGGGTTACATTTAGGTTTAGGGTTAGGGTGAGTGTGAGAGTTAGGATTAGGGTTAGGGTTAGTGTTAGGGTTAGGTTAAGGGTTAGGGTTAGGGTTAAGGTGAGGGTGAGCCTGAGGATTAGGATTAGGTTTAAGGTTAGGGTGAGGGTGATGGTGAGGCTTAGGTTTAGGATTAGGGTTAGGTTTAGGGTTAAGCTTAGGGTGAGGGTGAGGGTAAGGGTGAGTTTTAGGGTGAGGGTGAGTGTTAGGGTGAGGTTTAGTGTTAGTGTGAAGTTTAGGGTGTGGTTGAGGTTTAGGTTGAGGGTGAGTGTTCAGTTGAGTGTGAAGGTAAGGGTGTGTGTGAGGGTTAGAGTTTGGGGATGGTTAGGGTGACGGTGAAGGTTAGTGTAAGTGTTAGGTTTAGCATTACTTTTAGCATTCCCGTGAGGGTTAGGGTTAGGGTTAGCGTTAGGGTGAGGTTTAGGTTTAGGGTTAGGGTGAGGGTTACTTTTAGGGTTAGGGTGAGAATTAGAGAGAGGTTTAGGGTTAGGGTTAGGGTGAGAGTAAGGTTTAGGGTGAGGGTGAGGGTGAGATTGAGGGTGAGGCTTAGCGTTCGGGTGAGGGCTAGGGTTGGGTGAGGGTTAGGGTTAGGGTGAGGGTTAGGGTTAGGGTGAGGGTTAGGGTTAGTGTGAGGATTAGGTTGAAGGTGAGAGTTAGGGTGAGGGTTAAGGTTAGGATGAGGGTTAGGCTTAGTGTTAGGGTGAGGGTTAAGGTGAGGGTGATGTTTAGGGTGAGGGTTCGATTTCGTGAGGGTTCGGGTGAGGGTGAGGGTTCTAGTTAAGGTGTGGTTGAGGGTTAGGTTTAGGGTGAGGGTTGGGTGCCAGTGAGGATTAGTGTGAGGTTGAGGGTTAGGGTGAGGGTTAGGGTTAGGGTGAGGGGTAGGGTGAGGGGTAGGGTTAGGGCTATGGTGAGGGGTAGGGTTATTTTGAGGATTAGGGTTAGAGTTAGGGCTAGGGTTAGTGTCAGGATAATGGTTACGGTGAGGGTTAGGGTTAAGGTTAGCATTAGGTTTAGGGTGAGGGTAAGGGTTACAGTGAAGGTTAGGGTTAGTTGAGTGTGAGGGTTAGGATTAGGGATGGGATGAGAGTTAGGTTTAGGCTAAGGTTTAGAGTTTGGGTTAGGGTTAAGGTGATGGTTGTCTGATGGTTAGAATTAGGTTTAGGGTTAGAGTGAGGATGATGGGGAGGCTTAGGTTTAGGATTAGGGTTAGGTTTAGGGTTATGCTTAGGGTGAGTGTGAGGGTAAGGGTGAGTTTTAAGGTGAGGGTGAGGTTTAGTGTTAGTGTGAAGTTTAGGGTGAGGTTGAGGTTTAGGGTGAGGGTGAGGGTTCAGGTGAGAGTGAAGGTAAGTATGTGTGTGAGGGTTAGGGTTAGGGTGATGGTTAGGATGACGGTGAGGGTTAGTGTAAGTGTTAGGTTTAGGGTTAGGTTTAGCGTTCCAGTGAGGGTTAGGGTTAGGGTTAGCGCTAGTGTGAGGGTTAGGGTGAGGGTTAAGTTTAGGGTTAGGGTGAGAGTTAGAGTGAGGGTTAGGGTCAGGGTTAGGGTGAGAGTAAGGGTTAGGGTGAGGGTGAGGGTAAGATTGAGGGTGAGGGTTAGCGTTCGGGTGAGGGCTAGGGTTGGGTGAGGGTTAGGGTTAGGGTGAGGGTTAGGGTTAGGGTGAGGGTTAGGGTTAGTGTGAGGATTAGGTTGAAGGTGAGAGTTAGGGTGAGGGTTAGGGTTAGGATGAGGGTTAGGCTTAGTGTTAGGGTGAGGGTTAAGGTGAGGGTGATGTTTAGGGTGAGGGTTCGATTTCGTGAGGGTTCGGGTTCGGGTGAGGGTTCTAGTTAAGGTGTGGTTGAGGGTTAGGTTTAGGGTGTGGGTTGGGTGCCAGTGAGGATTAGTGTGAGTTTGAGGGTTAGGGTGAGGGTTAGGGTTAGGGTGAGGGGTAGGGTGAGGGTAGGGTTAGGGCTATGGTGAGGGGTAGGGTTATTTTGAGGATTAGGGTTAGAGTTAGGGCTAGGGTTAGTGTCAGGATAATGGTTACGGTGAAGGTTAGGGTTAAGGTTAGCATTAGGTTTAGGGTGAGGGTAAGGGTTACAGTGAAGGTTAGGGTTAGTTGAGTGTGAGGGTTAGGATTAGGGATGGGATGAGAGTTAGGTTTAGGCTAAGGTTTAGAGTTTGGGTTAGGGTTAAGGTGATGGTTGTCTGATGGTTAGAATTAGGTTTAGGGTTAGAGTGAGGATGATGGGGAGGCTTAGGTTTAGGATTAGGGTTAGGTTTAGGGTTATGCTTAGGGTGAGTGTGAAGGTAAGGGTGAGTTTTAAGGTGAGGGTGAGGTTTAGTGTTAGTGTGAAGTTTAGGGTGAGGTTGAGGTTTAGGGTTTAAGGGTGAGGGTTTAAGTTTAGGGTGAGGGTTCAGGTGAGAGTGAAGGTAAGTATGTGTGTGAGGGTTAGGGTTAGGGTGACGGTTAGGATGACGGTGAGGGTTAGTGTAAGTGTTAGTTTTAGGGTTAGGTTTAGCGTTCCAGTGAGGGTTAGGGTTAGGGTTAGCGCTAGTGTGAGGGTTGGGGTGAGGGTTAAGTTTAGGGTTAGGGTGAGAGTTAGAGTGAGGGTTAGGGTCAGGGTTAGGGTGAGAGTAAGGATTAGGGTGAGGGTGTGGGTGAGAGTGAGGGTTAGGGTTAGCTTTCGGGTGAGGGCTAGGGTTGGGTGAGGGTGAGGGTTAGGGTGAGGGTTAGGGTTAGGTTAGGGTTAGGGTAAGTGTGAGGATTAGGGTTAGGTTTAGCGTTAGATTTAGGGTGAGGGTAAGTGTTAGGGTGAGGTTTAGGTTGAGGGTGAGGTTTAGGGTTAGCGTTAGTGTTAGGGTGAGGGTTAAGGTGAAGGTTAGTGTTTGGGTTAGGGTGAGGTTGACGGTGAGGGTTAGTGTTAGGGTTAGGATGATTTTTAGGGATAGGGTGAGGGTTAGGGTTAGGGTTAGTTTGTGGGTTAGGTTTAGGGATAGCGTGAGGGTGAAGGTTAGGGTTAAGGTGAGGGTGAGGGTTAGGTTGAGGGTGAGTGTTCGGTTTAGCATTAGGGATATGGTGAGTGTGAATATAAGAGGTGAGGGTGAGGGTAAGAGTTAGCGTTAAGGTTAGTCTGAGGGTGAGGGTGAGGCTGTGGGTTAGGGTTAGGATGTGTGTTAGGTTTAGGTTTAGTGTTAGGATGAAGTTGAGGTTTAGGGTTAGGTGAGGGTTAGGTTTACTGTGAGGCTTATGTTTAGGGTTTGCTTTAGGGTGAGGGTGAGGGTAAGGTTTAGGGTGAGGTTTAGGGTGAGCATGAGGGTTAGGCTTAGGGTTAGGGTTAGGCTTACGGTTAGGGTGAGGCTGAGGGTTAGGTTTAGGGTGAAGGATAGGGTGACAGTGAGTGTTAGGTTGAGGGTGGGGGTTAGGTTTAGGATTAGGGTGAGAGGGTTAGGGTGAGTGTTAGGGAGAGGGGTAGGGTTAGGGTTATGTTGAGGGTTAGGGTTAGTGTGAGGGTTAGGGTTAGAATTAGGCTTAAGTTGAGGTTGAGGTTAAGGGTCAGGTTAGGGTGAGGGTGAAGGTTAGGGTTAGGTTTAGAGTGATGGGTGAGGGTGAGGGTGAGGATTATGGTTTGTATTACGGTTAGGAGGAGGGCTTGCGTGAGGGCGAGGGTTAGGGTGTGGGTGAGGGTGAGGGTGAGGGTTTATGTAGGTAAGGGTTAGGTAGTTTGTTTAGGGTTAGGGATAGAGTGAGGGTAAGGGTGAGGGTGTCGGTTTGGTAAGGGTTAGGGTTAGGATGAGGGTTAGAATTGGGGTGATGTTTAGGGTGAGGGTTAAGTTGTGGGTGAGAGTTAGGGTTAGGGAGACTGTTAGGGTGACAGTGAGGGTTACGCTGAGGGTGAGGGATACGGTTAGAGTTATGTTGAGGGTTAGGTTTAGGGTTAGGGTTAGGGTGAGGGTTAGAGTGAGAGGTAGGGTTAGGTTTAGTGTGAGGGTTAGGGTTTGGTTTACTGTGAGGGTTAGGGTCAGGGTTAGTGTTAGGGTTCGGGGTAAGTTTAAGGTTAGGGTTTGGGTTCGAGATAGGGTTAGTGTGAGAGTTAGGGTCAGGGTTAGGTGTAGGGTTAGGTTAAGGATAATAGTGTGAGGGTTATGGTGAGGGTGAGGGTTAGAGTTAGGGTGAGGGTAAGTGTTAGGATTAGGGGTTGGGTGAGGGCTAGCGTGAGGGTGAGGGTAAGCGTTAGCGTTAATGTTAGGGTTAGGGTGAGGCTTAGGGTCAGGGTTAGTGTTAGGGTTCGGTGTAAGTTTAAGGTTAGGGTTCGGGTTGGAGTTAGGGTTAGTGTGAGAATTAGGGTCAGGGTTAGGGGTAGGGTTAGGTTGAGGATAATAGTTAGTGTGAGGGTTATGGTGAGGGTGAGGGTTAGAGTTAGGGTGAGGGTAACTGTTAGGATTAGGGGTTGGGTGAGGGCTAGCGTGAGGGTGAGGGTAAGCGTTAGCGTTAATGTTAGGGTTAGGGTGAGGCTTAGGTTTGGGGTTAGGGTGAGGGATAGGTTTATTGTGAGGTTTATGGGTAGAGTTAGGGTTAGGGTTTGGGTGAGGGTAAGGGTTAGAGTGAGGGAGAGTGTTAGGATTAGGGGTAGTGTGAGGGCCAGTGTCAGGGTGAGGGTTAGGGTTAGGGTTAGGGTGAGGGGTAGGGTTAGGGTTAGGGTGAGGTTTAGGTTTAGGGTTAGGGTGAGGGTTAGGGTTAGGTTTAGGATGAGGGTTAAAATGAGGGGTAGGGATAGTGTTAGGGTGAGGATTAGGGTTAGTGTGAGGGTTAGGGTAAGATTTAGGGTTATGGTGATGATTAGGGTGAGTGTTAAGGTTAGGGTTACGGTTAGGGTGAGCATTAGGTTGAGGATTATGGTTAGGCTTAGGGTTTGGATGAGGGTTAGGGTGAGGCTAAGGCTTAGGGTAAGTGTTAGGGTGAGGCTAAGGGTTAGAGTGAGATTTATGGTGAGGGTATGTTTAGGGTGAGGGTGAGGGCTAGGTTTAGTGTGATGGTTAGGGTTAGGGTTAGTGTTAGTGTTATGGTGAGGGTAAGGGTTAGGGTGAGGGATAGGGTGAGAGTGAGGATTAGGGTTAGCCTTAGGGTGAGTGTGAGGATAAGGGTGAGTGTTAGGGTTAGGGTTAGTTTTAGGATGAGGGTGAGTGTTAGGTTGAGGGTTAGGGTTAGGGTTAGGGTGAGAGTGATTGTTAGCGTTATCGTGAGTGTTAGGGTGAGGGTTAGCATGAGGGTTAGTGTTAGGGTTAGTTTTCGGGTTATGTTTAGGGTGCAGGTAAGCTGGAGGGTAAGGGTTAGGGTGAGGTTTAGGGTTAGGATGAGGTTTAGGGTGAGGGTGAGGGTTAGGATTAGGGTTAGGGTGAGGGTTAGTGTTTGGGTAAGAGTTAGGGTTAGGGTGACGATGAGGGTGTGGTTGAGGGTTAGGGTTAGGATTAGGGTTAGGATTAAAGTTAGCTTGGGGGATAGTGTTAGGTTTAAGGTTAGGGTGAGTGTGAGGGTGAGGCTTAGGGTGAGCATGAGGCTGAGGGTAAGGTTTAAGTTTAGGGTTAGGGATAGGGTTAGGGTGAGATTGTGGTTTAGGTTTAGGGTGAGGTTTAGGGTTAGGGTGAGCAAGAATGTTAGGATTTGGGGTAGGGTGAGGGCTAGGTTTAGGGTTACTGTTAGGGTTAGGGTGAGGTTTAGGGTGAGGTGTAGGATTAGGGTTAAGGTGAGTGTTAGTTTTAGCATGATGGTTAGGGTTAGTGTTAGGGCTAGGTTGAGGGTAAGGTTTAGTGTGAGGTTTAGGCTCAGAGTGACGGATAGGTTTTGGGTTAGGTATAGGGTGAGGGTGAGGGATAGGGTTAGGGTGAGGGTGAGGGTGAGGGTGAGGTTTAGTGTTAGGTTTAGGTTGAGGGTTAGGGTGAGGGTGAGGGTTAGGATTAGGTTTAGGGTTAGGCTGAGGGTGAGTGTGAGGTTGAGGGTGAGGGTTATAGTGAGGGTAAGTGTTAAGGTGAGGGTTAGTTTAAGGGTTAGGGTTAGGCTGAGGGTGAGGGTGAGGGTTCGGATTAGTGTTATGGTTAGGGTTAGGCTGAGGATAAAGGTGAGGGTCACAGTTAGCATTAGGTTTAGGGTTAGGGTGCGGGTGAGGGTGAGGGTGAGGGTTAGGGTGAGCGTAAGGGTGAGGGTGAGGGTTTCAGTTAGGTAAGGTTAGGGTTAGGCTGAGGGTTAGGGTAAGGGTTAGGGTTAGGGTGATGAGGGCTAGGGTTAGTGTGAGGGTTAAGGTGTGGGTGAGAGTTACGGGTCGGGTGAGTGTTAGGGTAACGGTGAATGTTACGGTGAGGGTGAAGGTTAGGGTTAGGTTTAGGGAGAAGGTTAGGATTAGGGTTAGAGTTAGGGTGAGGGGTAGGGTTAGGGTTAGGTTTAGATTGAAGTTTAGGGCTAGGGTTACGGTGAGGGTAAGGATTAGTGTGAGGGTTAGGGTGAGGGTGAGTGTTATGATTAGTGTTAGGGTGAGGGTGAGGTTTACGGTTAGTGTTAGTGTTAGGGTTTTGGTTAGGCTGAGGGTGAAGGTGAGGGTGAGGATTAGCATTAGGGTGAGGGTTAGGGTTAGGGTTATGGTGAGGGTGAGGGTGAGGGTTATGGTTAGTGTTAGGATTAGGGTTAGGTTTAGGTTTAGGTTGAGGGTGATGGTGAGGGTGAGGGTTAGGGTTACGTTTAGGGTTAGGGTGAAGGTTAGGTTGAGGGTACGTTTGAGGGTGAAGTTTAGGGTGAGGGTGAGGGCTAGGGTTAGGGTTATTGTTAGCTTGAGGGTTAGCTTGAGGTTTAGGGTTAGGTTAAGGGTAAGGGTTATGGTGAGGGTTATTGTTAGGTTGAGGATTAGGGTATGGTTGTGGTTTAGGGTTAGGGTGAGGTTTAGGGTTAGGTTGAGGGTGAGTGTTAGGATTAGGGTTAGGGTGAAGACTAGGGTGATGTTTAGGGTTAGGGTTAGGGTAAGTGTGAGGGGTAGTTTTAGGGTTAGGTTGAGGGTTAGGTTTAGTGTGAGCGTTAGGGTTAGGGTTAGGGTGAGGGTGAGGGTTAGGGTTAGGGTTAGGGTTAGGTTTAGGATGAGGGTGAGGGTTAGTGTTAGGGTTAGGGTGAGGGTTAAGGTGAGGGTAAGGGTGAGGTTTAGGGTTAAGGTTAGGGTTACGGTGAGGGTTAGGGTAAGGCTAAAGTTTAGGGTGATGGTAAGGGTTATAATGAGGTTTAGGGTGAGAATGAGTTTTAGGATTATCATGAGTGTTAGTGTGAGGGTTACGTTGAGGGCTTGGGTTAGGGCTAGGGTGAGGTTGAGGTTAGGGTAGGGTGAGGGTGAGGGTGAGGTTGAGTGTGAGGGTTAGGGTTAGGGATAGCCTGAGGGTGAGGTTGAGGGTTAGGATTAGGGTTAGGTTGATATTTAGGGTGAGGGTGAGTGTTAGGTTGAATGTGAGTGTTAAGGTGACAGTGAGGGCTACGGTGTGGGTGAGCGTTAGGGTTAGGCTGAGGGTGATAGTTAGGGTTAGGGTTACGGTTTGGGTTAGGGTGAGGGTAGGGTTAGAATTAGGGTGAGGGTTAGGGTTTGTGTGAGGGTTAGCGGTAGGCATAATGATAGGGTGAGGCTTAAGTTGAGTGTTAGTTTTAGGGTGAGGGTTAGGGTTAGGGTTACTGTGAGGGTTAGGGTCAGCGTTAGTGTTAGTGTTAGGGGTAGGTTTAAGTTTACATTGAGGGTTCCGGTTAGCGTTAGGGGTAGTGTGAGAGTTACGGTCAGGGTTAGGGTTAGGGTTAGGGTGAGGATATGAGTTAGGGTGAGGGATAGGGTGAGGGTGAGTGTTAGGGTTAGGGTGAGGGTAAGTGTTAGGATTAGGGGTTGGGTGAGGGCTAACGTGAGGGTGAGGGTAAGGGTTAGGGTTAAGGTGAGGGTTAGGGTGAGGGGTAGGTTTAGGGTTATGGTGAGGGTTAGGTTTAGTGTGAGGTTTAGGGTAAGGGTTAGGGGTAGGGTTAGGGTGAGGGTAAGGGTAGAGTGAGGGTGAATGTTAGGATTAGGGGTAGTGTGAGGGCCAGGGTGAGGGTGAAAGTTAGGGTTAGGGTGAGGCATAGGGTTAGGTTTAGGGTGAGGGTTAGGGTTAGGGTTAGGGTGAGGGTTAGGGTTAGGTTTAGGATGAGGGTTAGAATGAGGTGTAGCGATAGGGTTAGGGTGAGGTTTAGGGTTAGTGTGAGTGTTAGGGTTAGATTTAGGGTTAGAGTGATGGTTAGTGTGAGGGTTAAAGTTAGGGTTACGGTTAGGGTGAGCATTAGGTTGAGGATTAGGTTTTGGTTTAGTGTTAGGATGAGGGCTAGGGTGTGAGTTAGGGTGAGGCTAAGGGTTAGGGTGAGGTTTACAGTGAGGGGAGGTTTAGCGTGAGGGTGAGGTTTAGGTTTAGTGTGATTGTTAGGGTTAGGGTTAATGTTAGTGTTATGGTGAGGGTGAGGGTTAGGGTGAGAGTGAGGATTAGGGTTAGCCTTAGGGTGAGTGTGAGGGTAAGGGTGAGTGTTAGGGTTAGGGTTAGGTTTAGGATTAGGATGAGTGTTAGGGTGAGGGTTAGGGTTAGGGTGAGGGTTAGGGTTAGGGTTAAGGTTAGGGTGAGTGTTAGGGTGAGAGTGAGTGTTCGTGTTATCGTGAGTGTTATGGTGAGGGTTAGCGTGAGGGTTAGGGTTAGGGTTAGGTTTTGGGTTAGTGTTAGGGTGAGGTTTAGGGTTAGGATGAGGTTTAGGGAGAGGCTTAGGGTTAGTGTTAGGGTGAGGATTAGGGTGAGGGGTAGGGTTAGGGTTAGGGTGAAGGTTAGGTATAGTGTGAGGGTTAGGGTTAGGGTTAGGGTGAGGGTAACGTTTAGGGTGAGGGTTAGGATGAGAGTGAGGGTTAGGGGCAGCCTCAGAGTTAGTGTGAGGGTTAGCATGAGGGTTAGGGTTACGGTTAAGGTTAGGTTTAGGATGAGGTTGAGGGTTAGGGTTAGGGTTAGGTTGAGGGTTAGGGTTAGGGTGAGGGTGAGGGTGAGGGTTAGGATTAGGTTTAGGGTTAGGGTGAGGGCTAGCGTGAGGGCAATTATTAGGGTCACGGTTAGGGTGAGGGTTAGGGTGAGGGTTAGGGTTAGGATTAGCGTTAGGGTGAGATTTAGGGTTAGGGTTAGGGTTAGGGTTAGAGTGAGGTTTAGGGTTACGATTACTTTAGGGTGAGGGCTAGGTTCAGGGTGAGGGTTAATGTTAGGGTTAGGGTGAGGTTTAGGGTTAGGGTGAGGGTGAGGGGTAGTGTTAGGTTTCGGGTTACGGTTAGGATGAGGGTTAGGGTTAGGGTGAGGGTTTGGGTTAGGTTTAGGGTGAGGGTGAGGTTTAGGATTAGGGTTAGGTATAGGGTAATTTTTAGGGTTAGAGTTATGGTTACGGTTACTGCTATGAAGATGGTGAGAGTGAGGGTGAGGTTTAGGGTTAGGGTTAGGGTGAGTTTTAGGGTTAGGGTTATTGTTAAGGTTAGGGTTAGGGTTAGGATTAGGAAGAGGGGTAGGGTGAGGGGTAGGGGTAGAGTTAGCGTGAGGTTTACGGTTAGTGTGAGGGTTAAGAGTAGGTTTAGATTTACGTTAGTATTAGTGTTAGGGTGAGGGTTAAGGTTAGGCATAGGGTTAGGTTGAGTGTGAGGGTGATGGTTAGCATTAGGATTAGGGTTAGGGTTAGGTGGAGGGTGAGGGAGAGTGTGAGGGTTAGATTTAGGGTGAGTGTGAGGTTTAGGGATAGGGTGAGTGTTAGGGTGTGGGTGAGGGTTTGGGTTAGGGATAGGGTTACGATGAGGGAGAGGGTTAGGGTTAGGGTTAGGGTTAGGGTTATTGTTAGGGTTATGGTTTTGGTTACGGTGAGGGTGAGGGTGAGGGTGATTGTTAGGCTAAGGCATAGGGAGAGGTTTAGGGTTAGGGTTAGGGTTAGGGTGAGGGTGAGGTTTAAGGTTAGAGATAGTGTTAGGGTGAGGGTTAGGGTTAGGGTTAGTGTTAGTGTTAGAGTTAGGGTGAGGGTTACGGTGAGGTATAGGGTTAGGGTAAAGTTTAAGGTTAGGATTAGGACTAGGGTGACAGTGAGTTTGAGGGTTAGGGTTAGGGTTAGGCTTAGTGTTAGGCTGAGGTTGAGGGTGAGTGTGAGGGTTAGGTTTAGGGTGAGGGTGAGGTTTAGGTTTAGGTTTACAGTGAGAGTGAGGGTTAGGGTTAGGGTTAGGGTTGCGGTGAGGGTGAGGGTTAGGGTTTGGGTTAGGTTTCGGGTTAGGGTTAGGGTTATTGTTAGTGTTAGGTTTAGAGTTACGGTTACGGGGAGGTTGAGAGTGAGGTTTAGGGTTAGGGTTAGGGTGAGATTTAGGGTTAGGGTTACGGTGAGATTTAGGGTTAGGGGTAGGGTGAGGATTAGGTTTAGGGTTACAGTGAGGGTGAGGTTTAGGTTTAGGGTTAGGGTGAGGTTTAGGGTTAAGTTTATGGTTAAGGTTAGGATGAGGCTTAGGGTGAGGGGTAGGGTTAGGGTTCTGTTGACGGTTAGGGTTATGGTTAGGGTTAGGGTTATAGTTAGTGTGAAGTTGAATGTTAGGATTAGGGTTAGGGTGAGGGCTAGGGTGAGGGTGAGGGTTAG
Organism: Dipodomys merriami; assembly: GCF_024711535.1. Taxonomy (NCBI): domain Eukaryota; kingdom Metazoa; phylum Chordata; class Mammalia; order Rodentia; family Heteromyidae; genus Dipodomys; species Dipodomys merriami. Next base: position 2,039,601 of record NW_027203137.1, read on the forward strand.
GGTTAGGATTAGGGTTAGGGTGAGTGGTATGGTGAGGGGTATTGTTAGGGTTAGGGTGAGGGTAAATTTTATTGTGAGGGTTAGGATTAGGTTGATTGTAAGGGTTAAGGTGTGGTTTAGGGTGACAGTGAGGGTGAGGCTTAGGTTTAGGGTTAGGTTTAGGGTTAGGGTGAGGATGAGGGTTAGGGTTATGATTAGGGTTAGGGTTAGGCTGAGGGTGAGGGTGAAGGTAAGAGTTAGGGTGAGGGTTAGTGTGAGGGTAAGGGTTAGGGTGAAGCTGAGGTTTAGCATTAGGTATAGGGTGAGGGTTAGGATTAGGGTTAGGGTGAGGGTGAGGGTGACGGTTAGGATTAAGGTTAGGGATACTGTTAGGCTGAGTGTGATTGTGAGGGTTATGGTTATGGTGAGGGTTAGGGTTAGGGTTAGCGTGAGGGTGAGGGCGAGGGTTAAGGTTAGGATTAGGGTTACGGTCAGTGTTTAGCTGAGGGTGAGGGTGAGGATGAGGGCTAGGGTTAGGGTGAGGATTAGGCTTAAGGTTACGGTGAGGGTTAGTGTTAGGGTGATGTTTATTGTGAGGGTGACGTTAGGGTGAGGATTAGGGTAAGCGTGAGGTTTAGGGTTAAGGTTAGGTTGAGGGTTAGGTTTAGGGTTAGGATGAGGGTTAGGAAGAGAGCTAGGTTTGGGGCTAGGGTGAGGGTTAGGCTTTGTGTGAGTGTTAGGGTTAGGTTTAGGGTTAGGGTGATGGTTAAGTGGATGGTTAAGGTGAGGGTTAGGGTGAGATTTAGCATGAGGGTTAGTGATAGGCTTAAGATTAGGTTGAGGGTGAGGGCAAGGCTAAGGCTTAGGGTGAGGGTTAGGGTAAGGCTAAGGGTTAGGGTGAGGGTTAGGCTGAGGGGTAGGGTTAGGGTTACGGTGAGGGTTAGGTTTAGTGTGACTGTTAGGGTTAGGGTTAAGGTGAGGGTTAGAAAAAGGGTGAGGGTTAAGGTGATAGTGAGGGTTAAGGTTAGCCTTAGTCTTAGTGTGAGGTTTATGGTGAGAGTTAGGGTTAGGGTTAGGGTTACGGTTAGGGTTAGGCTGAGGGTGAGGGTGAGGATGATGGTGAGTGTGAGGGTTAGGGTTTGGGTTAGGCTTAGGCTTAGGATTAGGCCTAGGGTGAGGGTGAGGGTGAGGCTGAGATTTAGGGTGAGTGTTAGGTTTAGGGTTAGGGTGATTGTTGGGGTAAGGGTTAGGGTTAGGATTAGGGTTAGGGTGAAGGCTAGGGTGAGGGTGAGTGTTAGGATTAGGGTTAGGGTGAGGGTTTGGGTTAGCGTTAGGATTACGGTTATTATTTTGGTTAGGGTTAGGGTTAGTGTTAGGGTTAGGGTTATGGTGAGGGTTATGGTGAGGGTTAGGGTTAGGATTAGTTTTAGGCTGAGGTTGAGGTTGAGGGTGAGGGTTAGGGTTAAGGTTAGGTTAAGGTTTAGGGTTAGGTTTCCAGTGATGGTGAGGGTTAGGGTTTGGGTTAGGGTTAGGGTGAGGGTGTGGGTTAGGATTAGGGTTATTGTTAGGGTTAGGGTTAGGGTTACCTTTACGGTGAGGGTGAGGCTCAGGGTGCGGTTTAGGGTTAGGGTTACAGTGAGGTTGAGTGTTAGAGTTAGGGTTAGTGTTTTGTTGCGAGTGAGGGTTAGGGTTTGTGTTAGAGTTAGGGTTAGAGTTAATGTTATTCTTAGGGTTAGGGTTAGAGTTAAGGTTACGGTTAGGTTGACGGTGAGGGTTAGGGTTAGGGTTAGGGTTAGGGTGAAGGCTAGGGTGAGGGTGAGGGTTAGGGTTAAGGTTAGTGTTAGGTTTAGGGTTATTGTTAGGGTTAGGGTTAAAGTTATGGTTACGGTGAAGGTGAGGGTGAGGGTTAGGGTTAGGTTTAGGGTGAGGTTTAGGGTTAGGGTTACAGTTAGGATTAGTTTTAGGGTGAGTGTGAGTGTGCGGGTTAGGGTTAGGGTTATGCTTAGGCATAGGGTTAGGCTGAGGGTTTGGTGAAGGTGAGGGTTAGGGTTAGGGTGAGGGTTAGGGTTACGATTAGGGTTAGGGTGAGGGCTAGGGTGAGGGTGAGGGTTAGGTTGAGGTTTAGGGTTAAGTATAGTGTTAAGGTTATGGTGAGGGTTACGGTTAGTATGAGTGTTAGGGTAAGAGTTAGAGTTAGGGTGAGGGTGAGGGTTAGGATTAGGTTAAGGGTTATGGTTATTGTTAGGGTTATTGATATGGTTACGGTCACGTTGACGTTGTGGATGAGTGTGAGGGTTAGTGTTAGCTTTAGGGTGAAGTTTAGGGTTAGGGTTATTGTTAGGGTTTTGGGTAGGGTTAGGATGAGGCTTAGGGTGAGGGGTAGGTTTAGGTTAGGGTGAGGTTTAGGGTTATTGTGAGGGTTAGGGTTACATTTAGGGTTAGGGTGAGGATTAGGTCCAGGGTTATGGTTAGGGTGAGGGTGAGGTATAAGGTGAGGTTTAGGGTTAGGGTTAGGGATAGGGTGATGTTTAGGGTGAGGTAAGAGTTAGGGCGAGGATTAGGGTTAGGATGAGTTTTAAAGTGAGGTTGAGGGTTAGGGTTAAGGTTAACATTAGGGTAAGGTTAAGCGTTAGGATGAGGGTGAGTGTGAGGGGTATTTTTAGGGTTAGGGTAAGTGTAAGTTTTATTGTGAGTCTTAGGGTTAGGGTTAGGTTGTGGGTAAGGGTTAAGGTGAGGTTTAGGGTGACAGTGAGGGTGAGGCTTAGGGTTAGGGTTAGGTTTAGTGTGAGGGTGAGGGTGAGGGTTAGGTTTAGGATTAGGTTTAGGGTTAAGCTGAGGGTGAGGGTGAGGTTTTGGGTGAGGGTAAGGGTTAGGGTGAGGAGTAGTGTGAGGGTGATGGTTAGGCTGAGGGTGAGGGGTGAGGGTGAGGGTTAGGATCAGGGTTAGGGTTAGTGTTAGGGTTAAACTGAGGGTGAGGATGAGGGTGAGTATGAGGTTTAGGGTTAGTGTTGGGGTTAGGGTTAAGGTTAGGATGAGGGTTAGGATGACAGATAGGGTTAGGGTTAGGGTGAGGGATAGGGTGAGGATAAGCATTAGGGTGAGGTTTAGGGTGAGAGTGAAGGTTAGGGTTATCATGAGCCTAAGGGTGAGTTTTAGAGTGAGGGTTAGGTTTTGGGTTAGGTTGATTGTGAGTGTTAGGGTGATTGTGAGTGTTAGGGTGAGGGTTAGGATGAGGGTGAGGGTGAGGGTGAGCGTGAGTGTGAGGGTGAGGCTTAGGTTTAGGGTTTGGTTTAGGGTGACGGTGTGGTTAAGGGTTAGGGTTAGGATTAGGGTTAGGGTTATGGTGAGGGTGAGGGTGAGGGTTAGGGTGAGGGTAAGGGTTAGGGTGAGGGTTAGTGTGAGTGTGAGTACTAGGCTGAGGGTGAGGTGTGAGGGTGATTGTGAGGGTTAGGATTAGGTTTAGGGATACTGTTAGACTGAATGTGAGGGTGAGAGTTAGGGTGATAGTGAGGGTTAGGTTTAGCCTTAATCTTAGTGTGAGGTATATCGGGAGAGTTAGGGTTAGGGTTAGGGTTACGATTAGGCTGAGGGTGAGGGTTAGGATTAGGTTTAGGGATACTCTTAGGCTGAAGGTGAGGGTGAGGGTTAGGGTTAGTGTGAGGGTTCGCGTTAGGGTTAGGGTGAGGGTGAGAACGAGGATTACGGTGAGGGTTAAGGTTAGGGTTAGTGTTAAGCTGAGGGTGAGTGTGAGGATGAGGGCTAGGGTTAGGTTTAGGGTTAGGCTTAAGGTGAGGATGAGGGTTAGTGTTAGGGTGATGTTTTGGGTGAGGGTAAGGGTTAGGGTAAGGGTTATTGTGCGGGTGAGGTTATTGTTTAGGGTTAGGGTTAGGTTGAGGGTTAGGTTTCGGCTTTGGGTGAGGGTTAGGATGAGGGCTAGGGTTAGGGTTAGGGTTAGGGTGAGGGTTAGGCTTAGTGTGAGGGTTAGGGTTAGGTTTATGGTTAGGATGATGGTTAGGGTGAGGGTGAGGGTTAGGGTGAGGGTTAGTGATAGTGTTAGATTTAGGGTGAGGGTGAGGGCAAGGCTAAGGCTTAGGGTGAGGGTTAGTGTGAGGCTAAGGGTTAGGGGGAGGGTTAGGGTGAGTGTTAGGGTTAGAGATAGGGTTATTGTTAGGGTTAGGGTTAGGGTTACAGTGAGGGTAAGGGTGAGGTTGAGTTTTAGGCTAAGAGTTAGGAAGAGGTTTAAGGTTAGTGTTAGGGTTAGGATGAGGGTGAAGTTTAGTTTTAGAGATAGGTTTAGGGTGAGGGTTAAGGTGAGGGTTACGGTTAAGGCTAGTGTTAGGGTTAGGGTTAAGGTGACGGTTAGGGTGATGGTTAGGGTGAGGGTTAGGGTTAGGGTTAGGGTTAGGATTAGGGCTAGCGTGAGGGTGAGTTTGAGGGTTAGGGTTAGGGTTAAGTTTAGGCTTAGTGGTAGGCTGAGGTTGATGTTGAAAGTGAGGGTTAAGGGTAGTGTGAGGGTGAGGTTTAGGCTTAGGGTTACAGTGACAGTGAGGGTTAGGTTTAGGGTGAGGGTGAGGGTTAGGATTAGGGTTATGTTTAAGGTTATTTTAGGGTTAGGGTTAGGGTTACCTTTAAGGTGAGGGCGAGGCTGAGGATGAGGTTGAGGGTTAGGGTGAGGGTTAGGGTTAAGGTTATGGTTAGGGTTAAGATGAGGTTTAGGTTTAGGGTTACAGTGAGGGTTTCTGTTAGGGTTAGGGATAGGGTTATTGTTAGGGTTAGGGTTAGATTTACGGTTACAGTGAGGTTGAAGTTGTGGATTAGGGTTAGGGATAGGGTGAGGTTTAGGTTTAGGGTTAGGGTTAGGGTGAGGTTTAGGGTTAGTGTTAGGGTTAGGGTGAGGTTTTGTGTTAGGGTTACAGTGAGGGTTAGGTTTAGGGTTAGGGTTATGGTTATTGTTAGGGGTAGGTTAAGAGTTACGGTAATGGTGAGGGTGAGGGTGAGGTTTAGGGTTAGGTTTAGGGTGAGGTTTAGGGTGAGGTAAGAGTTAGGGTGAGGGTTAGGGTTAGGGTGAGGTTTAGGGTGAGGTTGCGGGTTGTGGTTAGAGTTAACATAAAGGGTGAGGGTAAGTGTTGGGGTTGAGGGTTAAGGTAAGGGAGAGGTTTAAGTTTAGGGTTAGTGTTAGGGTGAGGGTTAGGTTTAGGGTTAGGTTGAGGATTGGGGGAAGGTTAGGGTTAAGTTTAGGGTTAGGGTTAGGGCTAGGGTTAGTGTTAAGGTTGGTGTGAGGGTGAGTGTTAGGATTAGGGTTAGGGTGAGGTGTAGGTTGAGCGTGAGGTTGAGAGTTAGGGTGAGTGTTAGGGTTATTGTTAGGATTAGTGTTAGAGTTAGAGTTACAGTGAGGTTGAGGGTGAGGGTTAGGGTTAGGGTTAGGTTTATGATTAGGTTGAGGGGTAGTGTTAGTGTTAGTGTGAGGGTAAGTTTTTGTGTGAGGGTTAGGGTTAGGGTTAGGGTTAAGTTGAGGGTAAGGATTAGGGTGAGGGTTCGGGTCAGAGTGAGGGTGAGGCTTAGGGTTAAGGTTAGGTTTAGGGTGAGGGTGAGGTTGAGGGTTAGGGTTAGGATTAGGGTTAGGGTTACACTGAGGGTGAGGGTGAGGGTTAGGGTGAGGGTAAGTGTTAAGGTGAGGTTAGGGTTAGGGTTCGGGTTAGGGTTATTGTTAGAGTTAGACTTAGAGTTACAGTTACAGTTACAGGGAGGTTGAGGGTGAGGTTTAGGGTTAGTTTAAGAGTGAGGTTTAGGGTTAGGGTTAGGGTTAGGGTGAGGTTTAGGATTAGGGTTACAGTGAGGGTTAGGATTAGGGTTATGGTTAGGCTGATGGTGAGGGTGAGGGTTAGGATTAGGGTTAGGTTTAGGGTTATTATTAGGGTTAGGATTAGGGTTACCTTTATGGTAACGGTGATGCTGAGGGTGAGGTTAGGATTAATGTTATGTTGAGGTTTAGTTTTTGGTTCAGGGCTAGGGTTAGAGTGAGGGTTTGGGTTAGGGTTAGGGTTAATGTGAGGCTGATGGTTAGCGTTAGGGTTAGGGTTATTTTTAAGGTTAGGGTTAGAGTTACGGTTACTGTGATGGTGAGGGTGAGGGTTAGGTTTAGGATTACGGTGAGGTTTAGAGTGAGGTAAGAGTTAGGGTGAGTGTTAGGCTTAAGGTGAGGTTTAGTTTGAGGTTGAGGTTTATGGTTAGGGTTAAAGTTAGGGTGAAGTTAAAGGTTAGGGTGAGGGTTAGGGTAAGGGTGAGGGTTAAGTTTAGGGTTAGTGTTAGGGTGAGGGTTTGGGTTAAGGTTAGTGTGAGGGTGAGTGTTAGGATTAGGGTTAGGCTGAGGGTGAGGGTGAGGTTGAGGTTTAGGGTAACGGTGAGGGTTAGGCTTAGGGTGATGTTTAGGGTGAGGGTGAGGGTTAAGGTAAGGTTTAGGGTTAGGGTTAGTGTTAGGGTGAGGTTTATGGTGAGGTAAGAGTTAGGGTGAGGGTTAGGTTTAAGGTTAGGATGAGGTTTAGGGTGAGGTTGAGGGTTAGGGTTAACGTTAGGGTGAGGTTAAGGGTTAGGGTGAGGGTTAGGGTGAGGGTGAGGGTTTAGATTACTGTTAAAGTTAGGGTAAGGGTTAGCGTTAGGGTTATGTTGAGGTTTAGGGGGAAGTTTAGATTTAGGTTTAGGGTTGGAGTTAGGGTTAAGATTAGTGTGAGGGTGAGTGTTAGGATTAGGGTTAGGGTGAGGGGTAGGTTGAGGGTGAGGGTTAGGTTTTGGGTTAGGGTTAGGGTGAGGGGTATGGTGAGGGGTAGGGTTAAGGTTTGGGTGAGAGTTAGGTTTAGAGTGAGGGTTAGGGTAAGGGTTAGGATGAGGGTTAGGTTTAGGGTGGAGGATAAGGATGTTGTGAGAGTAAGGGTTAGAGCCAGGGTTAGCTTGAGGTTGAGGGTTAGGGTTAAATTAGGGTTAGGTTTAGACTGAGGGCGATGGTGAGGATGAGGGTGTGGGTTCGGGTTCGGTTAAGGGTTTGGGTTAGGGTTAGGGGGAGGGGGAGGTTGAGGTTTAGGGTTAGGGTTACGGTGAGTGTGAGGTGAGGATGAGGGTTAGGGTTAGGTTGAGGTTTAGGGTTAGACTCAGGGTTAGGGTTAGTGTGTGGGTGATGGTTAGCGTTAGAGTTAAGGTTAGGTTGAGGGTTAGGGTTAGGGTTATGGTGAGGTTTAGGATGAGGGTTAAGGTTGGGATCAGAGATAGGGTGAGGGCTAGGTGAGGATGAGGGTTAGGGTTAGGTTTAGTGTGAGGTTTAGGATAGGCTTAGGGTTAGGTTGAGGGTGAGAGTTAGGTTTAGGGTGGATGTTAGCGTTGGGGAGAAGATAAGGGTTAAGGGCAGGTTTAGTATGAGGGTGAGCATGAGGGTTAGGGTTAAATTATGGTTAGGGTTAGGCTGAGGGTGAGGGTAAGGATGAGCGTGATTGTAGGGTAAGGTTGAGGGTTTGAGTGAGGTTGAGAGTGAGGGTTAGGTTTAGGGTGACGGTTAGGTTGAGGGTTAGGGTTTGCGTTAGGGTTAGTTTGAGGTTGAGGTTTAAGGTTAGGTTTAGGGTTAGGGTTAGGGTTAGGTTGAGAGTTAGGATGGAGGTTAGTTGTAGGGTGAGGGTGAGGGTTAGGGTTACGGTTAAGGTTAGGTTTAGGGTGAGGGTTTGGGTTAGGGTTAGGGTTAGGGTTACGGTAAGGAAGAGGGTTTGGTTTAGGGTTAAGGTTAGGGTTAGGGTTATTGTTAGGGTTAGAGTTAGGGTTACGGTGAGGGTGAGTGTGAGGGTGATTGTTAGGCTAAGTTTAGGGAGATGTTTAGGGTTAGGGTTAGAGTGAGGGTGAGGTTTAGGGTGAGATATAGGGTTAGGGTGAGGGTTAGGATGAGGGTTGGGGTTAGGGTTAGTGTTAGGATTATGGTTCGGGTGAGGATTAGGGTGAGGATTAGGGTTAGGATTAGGGTTAGGATTAGGGCTTGGTTGAGTGTGAGTTTGAGGGTTAGGGTTAGGCTTAGTATTAGGCTGAAGTTGAGGCTGAGGGTGAGGGTTATGGTTAGGATGAAGGTGAGGTTTAGGGTTAGGTTTACAGTGACGTTGAGGGTTAGGGTTAGGGTTAGGGTGAGGGTGAGGGTTAGGGTTTGGGTTACGGTTAGGGTGAGGGTGAGGGTTAAGGTGAGGTTTAGGGTTAGGGTGAGGGTTAGAGTTACGGTTACGGTGAGTTTGAGGGTGAGGTTTAGGGTTAGAGTTAGGGTGAAGTTTAGGGTTAGGGTTAGGGTTAGGGTGAGGTTTACGGTTAGGGTTACAGTGAGGGTTAGGGTTAGGGTTAGGGTTATGTTGAGGGTGAGCATGAGGGTTAGGATTAGGGTTAGCTTTAGGTTTATTGTTAGGGTTTGGGTTACCTTTACGGTGAGGGTGAGGCTGAAGGTGAGGTTAGGCTTAGGGTTTGGGTGAGCTTTAGGGTTATGGTTAGGGGTAGGGTTAGGTTGAGGGTTTGGGTTAGGGTTAATGTTACTGTGAGGGTGACAGTTAGGGTTAGTGTTAGTGTTAGGGTTAGGGTTAGGTTTATTGTTAAGGTTACGGTTAGACTTACGGTTACGGTGAGGGTGAGGGTTAGGTTTAGGGTTAGAGTGAGGTTTAGAGTGAGGTAAGAGTTAGGGTGAGGGTTAGGGTTAGGGTGAGGTTAAGAGTTAGGGTGAGGGTTAGCATGAGGGTGAGGGTTAAGGTTAGGGTTAGTGTTAGGGTGAGGGTTAGTGTAAGGGTTAGGTTGAGGTTTAGGGTTAGGATTAGGGTTAGGTTTATGCTGAGGGTGAGGATGAGTGTTAGGGTGAGGGTAAGGGTTAGGGTGAGGGTTAGTGTGAGGGTGAGGGTTAGGCTGAGGGTGAGGGTCAGGTTCAGAATTAGAGTTAGGGTTAGTGTGAGGGTTAGGGTTAAAATTAGGATGAGGGTCAGGGTTAGGGTGAAGCTTAGTGTGAGGGTGAGTTTTAAAATTAGTGTTAGGGTGAGGGTTAGGGTGAGGGTGAGGGTTAGGTTTAGGGTCATTTTTATTGTTAGGGTTAGGCTTACCTTTATGGTGAGGGTGAGGCTGATGGTGAGGTTAAGGGTTAGGTTTAGAGTGAGGGTTCGCGTTAGGGTTTGGGTTAGGGTTATGGTGAGGGTGAGAGTTAGGGTGAGGGTGAGAGTGAGGGTTAGGATTAGGTTTAGGTTTAGCGTTATTGTTACGGTTAGGGTTAGGGTTAACTTTACGGTGAGGGTGAGGCTGAGGGTGAGGTTAGGTTTAGGGTTTGGGTGAGGTTTAGGTTTAGGTTTAGGGTTAGTGTTAGGGTGAGGGTTTGGGTTAGGGTTAGGGTTACGGTCAGGGTGAGGGTTAGGGTTAAGGTTAGGATTAGGGTTAGGGTGAGTGTGAGTGTGAGGGTTAGGGTTAGGGTTATGGTTAGGCTTAGGATTAGGCTGAGGGTGAAGGTGAGTGTTAGCGTTAGGGTGAGGGTTAGGTTTAGGATGAGGGTTAGGCTTAGGGTTAGGATTAGTGTTAGGGTGAGGGCTAGGGTGAGGTTGAGGGTTAGTGGTAGCATTAGGGTTATGGTGAGGTTTAGGGTTAAGTTTAGGGTTAGGGTTAGGGTGAGGGTTAGGGTTGGGTAAGGTTTACGGTTATGGTGAGGGTTAGGGTTAGGGTTAGGATGAGGGTGAGGATAAGGATTAGGTTAAGGGTTATGGTTATTTTGAGTGTTAGGTTTAGGGTTACGGTTATAGTGAGGGTGCGGATGAGTGTGAGGGTTAGTGTTAGGGTTAGGGAAAAGTTTAGGGATATGGTTTAGGTTTAACTTTACGGTGAGGGTGAGGCTGAAGGTGAGGTTAGGCTTAGGGTTTGGGTGAGCTTTAGGGTTAGGTTTAGGTGAAGGGTTAGGTTGAGGGTTTGGGTTAGGGTTAATGTTACTGTGAGGGTGACAGTTAGGGTTAGGGTTAGTGTTAGTGTTAGGTTTAGGCTTATTGTTAATGTTAGGGTTAGACATACGGTTACGGTGAGGGTGAGGGTGAGGGTTAGGGTTAGAGTGAGGTTTAGAGTGAGGTAAGAGTTAGGGTGAGGGTTAGGGTTAGGGTGAAGTTTAGGGTGAGGTTGAGGGGTAGGGTTAGGTTCACATTAGAGTGATGTTAAGAGTTAGGGTGAGGGTTAGGTTGAGGGTGAGAGTTAAGGTTAGGGTTAGTGTTAGGGTCAGGGTTAGGGTTAGGTTTAGGTTGCGGGTTAGGGTTAGGATTAGGGTTAGTTTTATGCTGAGGGTGAGTGTGAGGGTTAGGTTGAGGGTAAGGTTTAGGGTGAGGGTTCGTGTAAGGGTGAGGGTTAGGCTGAGGGTGAGGGTTAGGATTTGGGTTAGGGTTAGGGTTAAGCTGATGGTGAGGGTGAGGGTGAGGGTCAGGTTTAGAATTAGAGTTAGGTTAGGTTGAGGGTTAGGATTAAAATTAGGATGAGGGTTAGGGTTAGGGTTAAGATTAGTGTGAGGGTGAGTTTTAGGATTAGTGTTAGGGTGAGGGCTAGGGTAAGGGTGAGGTTTAGGTTCATGGTTAGGGTTAGGGTGAGGGGTAGGATGAGGGGTAGGGTTAGGTGTTAGGGTGAGGGTAAGTTTTAGTGTGAGGGTTAAAGTTAGGGTTAGGTTAAGGGTAAGGGTTAGGGTGAGGGTTAGGGTGAGAGTGATGGTGAGGTTTAGGGTTAGGGTTAGGTTTAGTGTGAGGTTGAGAATGTGGGTTAGGTTTAGGATTAGGGTTAGGGTTATGCTGAGGGTGAGGGTGAGGGTTAGGGTGAGGGTAAGGGTTAGGTTAAGGGTTAGTGTGAGGGTGAGGTTTAGGCTGAGGGTGAGGGGTGAGGGTGAGTGTTAGGATTAGGGTTAGGGTTAGGGTTAAGCTGAGGGTGAGGGTGAGGGTGAGGTTTAGAGTTAGAATTAGGTTTAGGGTGATGGTTAGGTTTAAAATTAGGATGAGGGATAGGATGAGGGTTAGGGTTAAGTTTAAGGTGAGGGTTAGGGTGAGGATAAGCATTAGGTTGAAGTTTAGGGTGAGAGTGAGGTTTAGGGTTATCATGAGTGTTAGGGTGAGTTTTAGGGTGAGGGTTAGGGTTTTAAGGTTATTGTGAGTGTGAGTGTTAGGGTTAGGGTTAGGGTGAGGGTTAGGTTTAGGGATAGGGTTAGGCTGAGGGTTAGGGTGAGGGTAAAGGTGAGGGTGAGGGTTAGGTTTAGGGATAGGGTTAGGCTGAGGGTTAGAGTGAGGGTGAAGTAGAGGTTTAGGGTTAGGGTGAGGGTGAGGGTGAGGGTGAGGGTTAGCATTAGGGATAGGGTGAAGGTTAGGGTTAGGTTAGGGTGACGGTGAGTGTGAGGGTTAGGATTAGGGTTAGGAATATTGTTAGGCTGAGGGAGAAGGTGAAGATTATGGTTAGGGTGAGGGTTAGGGTGAGGGTTAGGTTTACTGTGAGGGTGAGGGTTAGGGTTATGATTAGGGTTAGGTTTAGTGCTACGCTGAGGGTGAGGGTGAGGATGAGGTCTAAGGTTAGTGTGACGTTTAGGTTTAGGGTGATGTTTAGGGTGAGGGTGAGGGTTAGGGTGAGGGTGAGGGTTAGTATTAGGGTTAGCGTGAGTGTTAGGGTTAGGGTTAGGGTGAGGTTTAATGTGAGGTTTAGGATTAGGGGTAGGGATACTCTTAGGCTGAGGGTGAGGATGAGGGTTAGGGTTAGGGTGAGGGTGAGGGTGAGGGTTACAGTTTAGAATAGGGTTAGGTTTAGTGTTAAGCTGAGGGTGAGGGTGAGGGTGAGGGCTAGGGTTAGGGTGAGGGTTAGGCTTAAGGTTAGCGTGAGGGTTAGGGTTAGGGTGATATTTAGGGTGAGGGTTAGGGTTAGGGTGAGGGATAGGATGCAGGTGAGGCTTAGGGTTCGGATTAGGATGAGGGTTAGGTTTAGGTTTAGGAAGACTGTTAGTATGAGGGCTAGGCTTAGGGTTAGGGTGAGGGTTAGGCTTAATGTGAGGGTTAGGGTTAGGTTTAGGATTAGGGTGATGGTTAGGGTGAGGGTTAGTGTGAGATTTAGGGTGAGGGTTAATGATAGTTTTAGGGTTAGGGTGAAGGTTGGAGCAAGGCTAAGGCTTAGGCTGAGGGTTAGGGTGAGGCTAAGGGTTAGGGTGAGGGTTAGGGTGAGGGGTAGTGTTAGGGATAGGGTTACTGTGAGGGGTAGGGTTAGCTTTAGGGTTAGGGTGAGGGTTAGGTTGAGGGTTATGTTTTGGGTTAGGGTTAGGTTGAGGGTGAGGGTTCAGGTGAGGTTTAGGTTTAGGGTTAGGGTTAGAGTTACGGTTACGTTGTGGTTGAGGGTGAGGGTAAGGATTACGATAAGGGTGAGGTTTTGGTTAGGGTTAGGGTTAGGATGAGGTTTAGGGTTAGGTTTAGGGTTAGGCTGAGGTTTAGGGTTAGGGTTACATTGAGGATTAGCGTTAAGGTTAGGGTTAGGTTTAGGTTTATGTTGAGGGTGAGCTTCAGGGTTAGGATTAGGGATAGCTTTAGGGTTATTTTTACGATTAGGGTTAGGGTTACCTTTACGGTGAGGGTGAGGCTGAAGGTGAGGTTAGGCTTAGGGTTTGGGTGAGGTTTAGGGTTAGGGTTAGGGGTAGGGTTAGGGTGAGAGTTTGGGTTAGGGTGAGGCCTAGGGTTAGAGTTAGGTTTAGGTTGAGGGTGAGGTTGAGGGCTAGGGTTAGGATTAGGGTTATGGTTAAGCTCAGGGTTCGGGTGAGGGTTACAGTGAGGTTAAGGGTTAGATTGAGGGTGAGTATGAGGGTGAGTGTTAGGCTGAGGATAAGGGATGAGTGTGAGGGTTAGAATTAGGGTTAAGGTTAAGGTTAGACTGAGGGATAGGGTAAGGGTGAGTGTGAGGATTAGGGTGAGGTTTGGGGTTAGGGTGAGGATGAGTGTTAGGGTGAGGGTGAGGGTGAGAGTTAGGGTTTTGGTGAGGGATAGTATTAGGGTTAGGGTGAGGGTGAGGATGAGAGTTAGGGTTAGGGTTAGGGTGAGGATTAGGTTAGGTTAGGGTGAGGGTGAGTGTGAGGGTTAGGATTAGGGTTACGGATACTGGTAAGCTGAGGGAGAAGTTGAGGTTTAGTGTTAAGGTGAGGGTTAGTGTTAGGGTTAGGGTGAGTCTGAGGGTTAGGATTTGGATTAGGGTTAGGGTTAAGGTTAGGTTGCGGTTGAGGGTGAGGGTGAGGGCTTGGGTTAGGATTAGGGTTAGGTTTAGGGTTAGGCTGAGGGTGAGGGTGAGGGTGAGAGTTAGGGTAAGGGTGAGGGTTAGGCTTAGGGTGATGTTTAGAGTGAGGGTGAGGGTTAGGGTGAGGGTATGGGTGAGGGTGAGACTGAGGTTTAGGGTGCGGGTGTGGGTAAGGTTTTAGGTGAGGGTTAGGGTAATGGTGAGCGTTAGGGTTAGGGTTAGGTTGAAGGTGAGCGTTATGGTTAGGGTTAGGGTGAGGGATAGGTTGAGAATGAGGGTTAGGTTTTTCGTGAGGGTTAGGGTGTGTGATAGGGTGAGGGTTAGGTTAAGGGTTATGCTTAGGGTGACGGTGAGGGTGAGGGTGAGGATGGGGGTTAGGTTTAGGATTAGGGTTACGGTTAGGTTTAGGCTGAGGGTGAGGTTTAGGGTTAGGGTTAGGATGATGTTAAGTTTTAGGGAGAGGGTTAGGGTGAGGGTGAAGTTTAGTTTTAGTGTTAGGGTGAGGGTTAGGGTTCGGGTGATGTTTAGGATGAGGGTGAGTGTTAGGGTGAGGGTTCGGTTCGGGTGAGGGTTAAGATGTGGGTGAGGGTTAGGCTTAGGGTGAGTGTTAGGGTGACGGTGAGGGTTAAGTTGAGGGTGAGGCTTAAGGTTAGGGCTAAGGTGAGGGTTAGGTTTAGGGTTAGGGTTAGGGTGAGTGTTAGGTTGAGGGGTAGGTTTATGGTTAGAATGAGGGTTAGGGTTATTGTGATTGTTAGGGTTAGGTTTAGGGTTAGCTTTAGGATTAGGATAAGGGTTAGGGTGAGGGTTAGGGTTAGGTTGCGGTTGAGGGTTAGGTTTAGGGTGAGGGTTAGGATTAGGGTTAGAGGTAGGGTTAGGGTGAGGGTGAGGGTTAGTGTTAGGGTTAGGGATAGGTTGAGGGTGAGGGTGATGATGAGGGTTAGGTTAAGGTTTAGGGGTAGGTTTAGGGTTAGGCTTAGGGTGAGTGTGAGGGTGATGGTGAGGTTTAGGGTGAGTGTTAGGGTTAGGGTTAGGGTGAAGGTTAGTGTTAGTTTGATGTTTAGGGTGAGGTGAGTGTTAGGCTGATGTTGAGGGTTAGGCTGAGGGTGAGGTTTAGGTTGAGGTTTAGCATTAGGGTGAGTGTTAGGGTTAGGGTTAGGCATAGGGTTATTGTGAGGATTAGGGTTAGGTTTAGGGTTAGGTTGAGGGTAAGCATTAGGGTGAGGTTTAGGGTGAGGGTGAGGGTTAGGTTTAGGGTGAGGGTCAGGGTTTGGGTTAGGGTTAGGGTGAGGGTTAGGGATAGGGTGAGGTTTAGCGATAGGTTTTGGGTTAGGGTGACAGGATTAGAGACAGGGTGAGGGTGAGGGTTAGGGTTAGGATTAGGGTTAGGGTAAGGGTTAGGTTGAGGGTGAGGGTTAGGGTGAGAGTGAGGTTTAGGTTAGCCTTAGAGTTTCTTTGAGGTTTAGCGTCAGGGTTAGGGTTAGGTTTAGGGTTAGAATTAGTGTGAGTGTGAGGGTTAGTTTCAGGGTTAGGGTGAGGGTGAGGGTTAGGGTGAGGTTTGGGGTTAGTGGGAGGTTTATTCTTAGGGCTAGGGTTATGGTTAGGGTGAGGGTAAATGTTAGGGTTAGGGTTAGTTTGAGGGTTAGAGTTACAGTTAGGGTTAGGGTTATTGTTAGCGTTAATTTGAGGGTGAGGGTAAGGGTTACGGGTAGAGTTAGGTTTTGAGTGACGGTGAGGGTGAGGGTGAGTGTTCGATTTAGGTTTAGGTTTTGGATGAGGGTGAGGTTGCGGTTTATGATTAGGGTTAGGGTGAGGGTTAGGGTGAGGGTGAGGGTTTGAGTGAGGGTGAGGCTTAGAGTTAGCATTAGGATTAGGCTTAGGCTTAGTGTGAGGGTTAGGGTTAAGGTGAGGATGAGGGTGAGCGTGAGGGGTAGGGTTAGGGTTAGGGTGAGAGTTAGGGTTAGTGTTAGTGTGAGGGTGAGAGTGAGAGTTATGGTTAGGTTGAGGGTAAGGGTGAGGGTTATGGTTAGGATTCGGGTTGGTTTGAGGGCTAGGTTGATGGTGAGGATTAGGTTTAGGGTGAGGTTTAGGTTTAGGCTTAGGGTTAGGGTGATGTTTAGGGTTAGGGTTAGGGTGAGGGTTAGGTTTAGTGTGAGTGTTAGGCTTAGGGTAAGGGTTAGGGTGAGGGTAAGTGTTAGGGAGAGGGTTAGGGTGAGAGTGAGTTTTAGGGTTAGCGTGAGTGTTAAGGTGAGGGTTAGGGTTAGGATTAGGGTTAGGGTTAGCCTGAGGGTGAGGTTGAGGGTGAGGGTGATGTTGAGGTGTAGGGTTTTGTTTGGGTTAGGGTTAGTGTGAGGGCTATGGTGAGGGTGAGGGTTAGGGTGAGTGTGAGGGTGAGCGTGAGGTTTAGGGTTGGGGTTAGTGGGATGGATAGGCTTAGGGTTAGTGTTATGGTTAGGGTGAGGGTAAAGGTTAGAGTGGGGGTTAAGGTGAATGTGAGGGTTATGATCATCATGTTAGGGTGAGGGTTACAGTTAGGGTTAGGGTTAGGGTTAGGTTGAGGTTTAGAGTTACAGTTAGGTTTAGGGTTATTGTTAGGGTTAATGTGAGGGTGAGGGTAAGGGTTACGGTTAGAGTTAGGTTTTGAGTGAGGGTGAGGGTGAGGGTGAGGGTTCGGTTTAGGTTTAAGTTTTGGGTTAGGGTGAGGTTGCGGGTTATGATTAGGGTTAGGGTGAGGGTTAGGGTGAGAGTGAGGGTTTGGGTGAGGGTGAGGCTTAGAGTTAGCATTAGGATTAGGCTTAGAGTTAGGGTGAGGGTTAGGGTTAAGTTTAGGGCTAAGGTGAGGATGAGGTTGAGGGTGAGGGTTAGGGTTAGGGTTAGGGTGAGCATTAGGGTTAGCTTGTGGGTTAGGGTTAGTGTTAGGGTGAGGGTGATAGTGAGATTTACGGTTAGGGTGAGGGTAAGGGTGAGGGTTAGGGTTAGGATTAGGGTTGGTTTGAGGGCTAGGGTGATGGTGATGATTAGGTTTAGGGTGAGGTTTAGGGTTAGGCTTAGGGTTTGGGTGATGGTTAGCGCTAGGCTTAGGGTAAGGGTTAGGGTGAGGGTAAGTGTTAGGGTGAGGTTTAGGGTGAGAGTGAGGGTTAGGGTTAGTGTGAGTGTTAGGGTTAGGGTTATGATTAATGTTAGGTTTAGGGATAGCCTGAGGGAGAGGGGGAGGGGGAGGGTGATGTTGATGTTTAGGGTTTGGGTTAGGGTTAGGGTTAGAGTGAGGGCTATGGTGAGGATGACGTTTATGGTGAGTGTGAGTGTGAGGGTTATGGTTAGGATTAGGTTAAGGGTTAGGTATAGTCTGAGTGTGAGGGTGAGGGTGAGGTTTAGGGTTAGTTTTAGGTTTAGGCTGAGGGCTAGTTTGAGGGTGAGGGTTAGGTTGAGTGGGAGGGTGACTGTGATGGTTAGGGTTAGGGTAAGGGCTAGGTTTAGGGTTATGGTTAGGGTGAGGTTGGGGTGAGGGTGAGGGTTAGGGGGAGAGTTAGGGTTAGGCTGAGGGTTAAGGTTAGGGTTAGGGTGAGGGTTAGTTTAAGATGATGTGGAGAGTGAGGGTGAGGTTTAGGGGTAGGATTAGGGTTAGGTGAGGCTGAGGGTTAGGTTGAGGGTGAGGGTTAAGGTTAGGGTGAGGTTTAGGTTTAGGGTTATGGTGAGGGTGAAGGTTAGGCTTAGGTGATGTTTAGGGTGAGGGTGAGGTTTAGGATGAGGGTGAGATTTCGGGTGAGACTGAAGATTACGGTTTGGGTGAGGATGAGAGTGAGGTTGAGGGTTAGGGTTAGGGTGAGTTTTAGGGTGAGGGTGAGGGTTTGGTTGAGTCTGAGGGTTAGGGTGTGGGTGAGGGTTAGGTGTAGGTTTAGGGTTAGACTGACGGTGAGGTTTAGGGTGCGGCTGAGGGTTAGGATTAGGTTTAGGGTTAGGATTAGGGTTAGAGTGAGGGTTAGGGTGAGGGTGAGGTTTAGGTTTAGGGTTAGGGTTCGGTTGAGGTTAGGCTGAGAGTGCGGGTGAGGGATAGGATTCGGTTTAGGGTTAGGCTGAGGGTGAGCGTGATGGTTAGAGTTAGGGTGAGGGTTCGGCTTAGGGTGAGGGTTATTGTGAGGGCGAGGGTTAGAGTGAGGGTTAGGGTTAGGGTTAGCGTGAGGGTTAGGGTGAGAATGAGGGTTAGGGTTAGCCTTAGAGTTAGTGTGAGGGTTAGGGTGACGGTTAGGGTTAATTTTAGGGTGAGGGTGAGTGTGAGGATGAGGGTAAGTGTTAGGGTTAGGGTGAGGGTTAGGTTTAGTGTGCGGGTTAGGGTTAGGGTTAGAGTTAGTGTTAGGGTAAGGTTTAGGGTGAGGGTTAGGGTGAAATTGAGGGTTAGGGTTACCGTGAGTGTTAGAGTCAGTGTTAGGGTGAGGGGTAGGGTTAGGGTTAGATTTAGGGTTAGGGTGAGGGTGAGGGTTTTGGTTAGGGTTTCGGGTGAGGTTTAAGGTTATGGTTTTGGTTAGGCTGAGTGTTAGAATTAGGGTTAGGGTTAGGTTTAGGGTTAGGATTAGGGTCATTGTTAAGGTTAGGGTGAGTTTGAGGGTGAGTTTAAGGATTAGGATTAGGGTTAGGTTTAGGTTTAGGGTTAGTGTTAGGGTTAGGGTTAGGGTTACGGTTATGGTGAGCGTGAGGTTGAGGGTGAGGGTGAGGGTTAGGGTTGGGGTGAGGTTTAGGGTTAGGGTTAAGATTAGGGTTAGGTTTAGGGTTAGGGTGGGGGGTAGGGTGAGGGGTAGGATTACGTTTATGGTGAGGGTTAGGGTTAGTGTGAGGGTTAGGGTTAGCGTTACTTTAGGGTTAGGGTGAGGGTTAAGTTTAGGGTGGAGGTTTGGGTTGGGGTGAGAGTAAGGGTTAGGGCTAGGGTTAGGTTGAGGGTGAAGTTTAGGGTTAAATTAGGGTTAGGGTTAGACTGAGGGTGATGGTGAGGATGAGGGTTAGGTTGAGGGTTCGGTTGAGGGTTTGGGTTTGGGTTAGGGTGAGGTTGAGGGTGAAGTTTAGGGTTAGGGTTTCGGTTAGGGTTGCGGTGAGGGTGAGGTAAGGGTGAGGGTTAGGGTTAGGGTGAGGGTGGGGTTTAGGGTTAGAGTTAGAGTTTGGGTGAGGGTTTTGGTGAGGGTTAGGTTTAGGGTTAGTGTTAGTGTTAGGGTTAGGGTGAAGGTTTGGATGAATGTTTGGGTTAGGGTTAGGAAGAGGTTCAGGTTTAGGGTTAGGGTGAGGGTGAGTGTAAGCATTAGGGTTAGGGTTAGTCTTAGCCTTAGGGTTAGGATGAGGTTGAGGGTGAGGGTGAGGGTTAGGATTACGATGAGGATGAGGTTTAGAGTTAGAGTTAGTGTTAGGGTGAGGTTTAGGCTGAGGGTTAGGGTTTGTGTTAGGGTTAGGATTAGGGTTAGGGTGAGGGTTAGGGTTAGGGTTAGGGTGAGGCTGAAGTTTAGGGTTAGGATTGGGGTTAGGTTTAAGGTTAGGTTGAGGTTGAGGTTGAGGGTGAGGGTTAGGGTTAGGATTACGGTTAGGATTAGGGTTAGGCTGAGGGTGATGGTGAGGGTGAGAGTTAGGGTAAGGGTGAGGGTTAGGCTTAGGCTGATGTTTAGGGTGAGGGTGAGGATTAGCGTGAGGGTATGGGATAGGGTGAGACTGAGGTTTAGGGTGTGGGTGTGGGTTAAGTTTTAAGTGAGGGTTAGGGTGATGGTGAGCGTTAGGGTTAGGTTTAGGGTGAAGGTGAGCGTTATGGTTAGGGTTAGGGTGAGGGTAAGGGTTAGGGTGAGGGTTAGGCTGAGAGTGAGGGTTAGGGTTTTCGTGATGGTTAGGGTGAGGGATAGGGTGAGAGTGAGGGTTAGGGTTTTCGTGAGGGTTAGGATGAGGGATAGGGTGAGGGTTAGCTTAAGGGTTACGGTTAGGGTGAAGGTGAGTGTGAGGGTTATGGTTAGGTTTAAGTTTAGGGTGAGGGTGAGGGTGAGGGTTAGGTTTAGGATTAGGGTTAGGGTTAGGTTTAGGCTGAGGGTGAGGTTGAGGGTGAGGGTTATTGTTACGGTGAGGGTGAGGTATAGGGTTAGATTTAGCCTTAGGGTGAATGTTACTGTGAGTGTTAGTGTTAGTGTTACAGTTAGGGTTTGGGTGAGGGTGAGTGTGAGGGTTAGCCTTAATCTTAGGCTTAGGCTTAGGCTTAGGCCAAGCGTGATGTTGAGGGTTAGGGTGAGGGTTACGGTTAGGGTTATGGTGAGGGTGAGGATGAAGTTTAGGGTTAGGATTAGGGTTAGGGTGAGCGCTAGGGTGAGGGTTAGTGTGAGGTTTAGAGTTATGGTGAGTTTTAGGGTTAGTGTGAGGGTTAGTGTTAGGGTTAGGGTTAGTGTAAGAGTGAGGGTAAGTTTTAGGGTGAGGGTTAGGGATAGGATTAGTGTTAGGGTGAGTGTTAAGGTTAGGGTTAGGGTGAGGGTTAGAGTGAGGGTTAGGTTTAGGACTAGGGTTAGGTTGAGGGCTTAGGTGAGGGTGAGGGTTAGGGTTAGGGTTATGGTGAGGTTCAGGGTTAGGGTCAGGGTGAGGGTTAGGGTTAGGTTTAGGTTTAGGGTTAGGGTTAGGGTGAGTGTGAGGTTTAGGTTTAGAGTTAGTGTTAGGGTGAGGGTTAGGTTTAGGGTTATTTTTAGTGTTATTGTTAGAGTTAGGGTGAGGGTTAGGGTGAGTGTTAGGGTTAGGGTTAGGGTTTGGATTAGGATTAGGGTATGGGTTAGGGTGATGGTGAGTGTGAGGGTTAGGGTTAGGCTTAGGCTTAGGCTTAGGGTTAGGCTGAGGGTGAGGTTTAGAGTGAGGTTTAGGGTTAGGGTCAGCATGAGGTTTAGGGTTAGAGTTAGCATTAGGGTGAGGTTTAGTGTAAGGGTTAGTGTTAGGGTGAGGATGAGGTTTGGTGTTAGAGTTAGGCTTAGGGTTAGGGTGAGGGTTAGCTTTAAGGTGAGGGTTAGGTTTAGCGTGGAGGTTGGGTTAGGGTGAGGGTTAGGGTTAGGGTTAGGGTTAGGATGAGGCTGAGGGTGAGGGTTATGGTTAGGATAAGTTTTAGGCTTAGGCTGAGGCTGAGGGTGAGGGTGAGGGTTAGGTTAGGGTGAGGGTTAGGTTTAGGATTAGGGTGAGAGTTTGGGTGAGGGTTAGGGTTAGGATTAGGGTTAGGGTGAGGGCTAGGGTGAGGGTGAGGATTAGGGTTATGTTTAGGGTGAGGGTTAGGTTCAGGTTGAGGGTTTGCGTTAAGGTGAGTGTTAGGCTTAGGGTGGAGTTTAGGGTTAGGATGAGGGTTAGGGTTAGGGGTAGGGTTAGGATGAGGGTGAGAGTGA
Source organism: Dipodomys merriami (assembly GCF_024711535.1). NCBI lineage: Eukaryota > Metazoa > Chordata > Mammalia > Rodentia > Heteromyidae > Dipodomys > Dipodomys merriami. Next base: position 2,060,198 of record NW_027203137.1, read on the forward strand.
GGGTTATGCTTAGGATTATGTTTATGTTTAGTTTGAGGGTGAATGTGAGTGTGAGGGTTAAGGTTAGTGTCAGGTTTAGGGTTAGGATTAGTGTGAGAGTTTGGGTGATTGTTTGGGTTAGTATTAGCGTTAGGGTGAGAGCTAGGGTGAGGGTGGTATTAGGGTTATGTTTAGGGTGAGGGTTAAGGTGAAAGTTAGGGATAGGATTAGTGTTAGGGATAGGGTTATTGTTAGGGTTAGGCTTCGGGTTAAGGTTATGGTGACATTGAGGCTGAGGTTGAGGTTTAGGGTTAGGGTTAGGGTGAGGGTGAGTTTTAGGGTTAGAGTTAGGGTTAGGGTGAGGGTTAGGGTGAGGGTTAGGGTTAGGGTTAGTGTTAGGGTTAGGGTTTGGGTGAGGGATAGGGTGAGAGTGAGGGTTAGGGTTAGTGTTAGACTTAGGCTTAGTTTTAGGGTGAGGTTGAGTGTAAGGTTTAGGGTTAGGGTTAGGGTTAGGGTTAGGCTTAGTGTTAGGCTGAGGGTGAGGGTGAGGGTGAGGGTTAGGATGAGGGTGAGGTTTAGGGTTAGAGTTAGCATTAGCGTGAGAGATAGTATGAGGGTTAGTGTTAGGGTTAGTGTTACAGTTAGGGTTAGGGTGAGGGTGAGTGTGAGGGTTAGGCTTAGGCTTAGGCTTAGGCTTAGTCCAAGCTTGGGGGTAAGGGTAAGGGTTAGAGTTAGGGTGAGGGTTATTTTAGGGTTAGGGTTACGGTTACAGTTACGGTGAGGGTGAGGCTGAGGGTTAGGATTAGGGTTAGGATGAGGTTTAGGTTTAGTGTTAGGGTTAGAGTTAGGGTTAGGGTGAGAGTGAGCTTTAGAGTTAGAGTTAGGGTTAGTGTTAGGGTTAGGTTTAAGCTTAGGCTTAGGCTTAGGCTTAGGCTTAGCGTGGGGTTTAGGGTTAGGGTTAGGTTTAGGGTGAGTGTTTGGGTTGGGTTAGGGTGAGGTTTATATGAGGTTTAGGGTTAGGATTAGGGTTAGGGTGAGGGCAAGGGTGAGGGTGAGGGTTAGGGTTAGGGTTAGGGTTAGGTTTAGTGTTATGGTGAGGGTTAGGGTTATGGTTCCAGTGAGGGTGTGGGTTAGGGTTAGGATTAGGGTGACTGTGAGGTTCAGTATTAGAGGTAGGTTTAGGCGTAGTGTGAGGGTGAGTGTTAGCCTGAGTTTGTGGGTTAGGGTTAGGGTGAGGGTTAGAGTTAGGAATAGGGTTAGGGTGATGGCAAGGTTGAGGGTGAGAGTTAGGGTTAGGTTTAGGGTGAGGTTTAGGGTGAGTGTGAGGATTAGGGTGCCGTTTAGGTTTAGTGTGAGGGTTAGGGTGAGGGTTAGTTTTAGGGTTAATGTTAGGGTGAGGGTTAGGTTTAGTGTCAGGGTACAGGTTGAGATTACGGTTAGGGTGAGGTTTAGGGTGAGGTTTAGGGTTAGGGTTAGGGTGAGAGTAAGGGTGAGGGTGACGGTGAGGGTTAGGGTTATGGTTAGGGTTAGGTTGAGGGTTAGACTGAGGGTTAGGCTGAGGGTAAGGGTGAGGGTGAGCGTTAGGGTTAGGTTTAGGTTTAGGGTGAAAGTTAGGCTGAGTGTTAGGTTTAGGGTGAGGATTAGGGTTAGGATTAGGATAATGGTTAGGGTTAGGGTGAGGATTAGGGTTTGGATTAGGGTTAAGGTTAGGGTTAGGCTGAGGTTGAGGGTGAAGGTGAGGGTTAGGTTTAGGGTTAGGTTTAGTTTAGGGTTACGATGAGGGTTAGGGTGAGGGGTAGGGTTATGGTTAGGGTGAGGGTCAGGGTTAGTTTGAGGGTAAGGCTTAGCATTAGCGTGAGGGTAAGGGTTAGTGTGACGGTTAGTTTGAGGTTGAGGGATAGGGTTAGGGTTAGGGTTAGGGTGAGGTTTAGAATTTGGGTTAGGGTGAGGGTGACTGTTAGCGTGAGGGTTAGGGTTAGGGTGAGGGTAAGGGTTAGGATGGTGGTTAGGGAGAGGGTGAGGGTCAGCGTTACAGTTAGTTTTATGGTTCGGGTGAGGTTTAGGGTGAGACTCAGTGATAGGTATAGGTTGAGGGTTAAGGTTACGTGAGGGTTAGGGTTAGGTTTGAGGTAGGGTGTGGGTGAGGATGAGGATTAGGATTAGAGTGAGGTTTAGGGTGAGGGTTAGGCTGAGGTTAATGGTTAGGGTGAAGGTAAGGATGAGGGCGAGGGTTAGGGTTAGGGTTAGGGTGAGGGTGAGGGGTAGCGTGAGTGTCAGGGTTAGGGTTGGGGTTAGGTTTCGGTTGAGGATTTCGTTTACGCCAACGTTTGTGTTAGGTTGAGGATTAGGGTGAGGGTGAGGCTGAGGGTGAGGGTGAGTGTTTGGGTGAGGGTGAGGGTTAGGGTGTGGCTGAGGATTAGGGTTAGGGTGAGGTTTAGGTGACAGTTAGCATTAGGGTGAGGGTGAGGTTAGGTTTAGGTTTAGGGTGACAGTGAGGGTTAGGGTAAGGGTGAGGGTTAGGGTGAGGGATAGGGTTTGGGTGAGTGTCAGGTTTAGTATGAGGGTTAGGGTGAGGGTGAGCATTAGGGTTAAGGTTAGGGTGAGGGTTAGGGTTAGGGTTAGGGTTAGGGTGAGGGTTAGGGTTAGGGATAGGGTTAGGTTTTGGATGAGGGTTAGGTTTATTGTGAGGGTTAGGTTTACGGTTAGGGTTAGAGTTAGGGTGAGGATAAGGGTTAGGGTGAGGTTTAGTTTGAGGCTTAGGTTCAGGGTTTGCGTTAAAGTTAGGGTGAGGGTTAGGGTTGGGTTCGGGTTAGGGTGAGGTTTAGGGTGAGGGTGAGGGTTAGGTTGAGGGTGAGGGTTTGGGTGAGTGTGAAGGTTAGGGTGTGGTTGCGGTTTTGGGTTAGGGTGACGGTTAGGGTTAGGGTGAGGGTGAGTGTTAGGGTTAGTGTTAGGGTGAGGTTGAGTGTTAGGGTTAGGGTTAGGGTATGTGTTAGGATGAGGGATAGCGTAAGGTTAGGTTGAGGCTTATGTTTAGTGTGAGTTTTAGGGTTACAGTTAGGGTTAAGATGAGGTTAAGGTTTAGGGTGAGGGTTAGTTGGAGAGTGAGGGTCAGAGTTAGCTTTAGGGTTAGGGTGAGGGTTAGGGTTAGGGTTAGGTTTAAGGTGAGGGTGAGAGTTAGGGTTAGTGTTATGGTGAGGGTTAGGGTGAGGGTTAGGGTTGGGGTTAGGGTTAGGTTGAGGGTGAGGGAAAGGGTTAGGTTTAAGACTAGGGGTAGGGTTAGGGTTTGGCTGAGGGTGAGGGATACGGTAAGGTTAGGGTGAGGGTTAGGTTTCGTGTATAGGTTAGGGTTAGGTTAAGGGTTAGGGTGAGGGGTAGGGTTAGGGTCATGTTTAGGGTGAGGGTGAGGGTTACGGTGATGTTGAGGGTGAGGGTGAGTGTGAGCGTTAGGTTGTGGGTGAGGGTTCGGCTTATGGTTAGCATTAGGGTGACAGTGAAGTTTAGCCATAGGGTTAGGGTTAGAGTTATGGTGAGGGTTAGGGTTAGGGTGATGTTTAGGGTGAGGGTGAGGGTTAGGATGAGCGTGAAGGTTTGGGTTATAGTGAGGGTTAGGGTGTGGGTGAGTGTTAGGTTTAGGGTTAGGGTGAGGTTGAGGGAAAGTGTTAGGTTTAGGACTAGGGTTAGGGTTAGGGTTTGGCTTAGGGTGAGGGAAGGAGTGAGGGTGAGGGTTAGAGTGAGGGTTAGGGTTAGGGTGATGGTTAGGTTTAGTGTGAAGGTTAGATTTAGGGTTAGGGTTAGATTTAGGGTGAGGATAAGGGTTAGGGTAAGGGTTAGTTTCAGAGTGAGTGTTAGTTTTAGGATTAGGGTGAGTGTGAGGGTTAATATTAGGGTTAGGATTAGGGTTAAGGTGCATGTGAGGGTTAGGGATAGGCTAAATGTAAGGGTTAGGGTGAAGGTGAGGGAGAGGTTTAGGTTTTGGATTAGTTTTAGGGTTAGGGTTAGGCTTAGGATGAGGGTGAGGGTGAGGTTGAGGGTTAGGTTGAGGGTTAGGTTTAGGGTTAATGTGAGGGTTAGTGTTAAGGTTATGTTTAGGGTGAGGATGAGGGTTAAGGGTTAAGTTTAGCATGAGGGTTCAGGTGAGGGTGAGGGTTAAGGTGTGGGTGAGCTTTAGGGTTTGGGTGAGGGTTAGGGTGACAGTGAGGAATATTGTTATGGTGAGGCTTCGGTTGAGGTTGAGTGTTATGGTGTGGGTGAGCGTTAGTGTTAGGGTGAGGGTTAGTGTTACGGTGAGGGTTAAGGTGAGGGCAAGGGTTAGGGTGAGGGTTAGGTTGAGGGTGAAGGCTAGGGTTAGCATTAAGGATAAGGTGAGGGTGAGGGTTATGGTTAGGTTTGAGGTGAGGACTTGGGTGGGGGTGAGTGTTAGGGTTAGGGTTAGGGATAGGGTGAGGATTAGATTTAGGGTAAAGGTTATGGTGAGCATTAGGCTGAGGGTAGGATTAGGGTTAGAGTGAAGGTTTGGTTTAGTGTGAGGGATAGGCTTAGGCTTGGGGTTAGTGTTAGGGTGACGGTAAGGGTTAGGGTGAGGTTTAGTGTGAGGGTGAGGGTTAGAGTTAGTACTAGGGTTAGGGTTGGGGTGAGGGTTAGGGTTAGGGTTAGGGTTAGGGTGAGGTTGAGGGTGAGAGTTAGGGTTAGGTTTGGGGTGAGGGTTAGGTTTATGGTTAGGCTGAGGGTGAGGGTGAGGGTTAGGGTTAGGGTTAGGGCTAGGAAGAGGGTGATGGTCCGGATTAGGGTTAGGATCATTGTTAGGGTTAGGCTGAGGTTGAGGCTGTGTGTGAGGGTTAGGTTTAGGTTTAGGGTTAGGTTAGGCTTAGGATGAGGGATAGGGTGAGGGGTAGGGTTAGGGATAGTGTGAGGGTTAGGGTTAGTGTGAGGGTTAGTGTTAGGGTTAGAGTTAGGGTTAGTGTGAGGGTGACGGTTAGGTTTAGGTTTAGGGTTAGGAAGAGGGGTACTGTGAGGGATAGGGTTAGGCTTAGGGTTAGAGTGAGGATCAGGGTTTGGTTTAGGGTTCGGGTGAGGGTAAGGCTTAGAGTGAGCTTTAGGGTTAGGGTGAGCGTTAGAGTGATGGTTATGCTTACTGTGAGGTTTTGGGTTAGGGTTAGGGTTATGGTGAGTGTGAGAGTGAGGGTTAGTGTTAGGATTATGGTTAGGGTTAGGGTGAGGGTTAGGGTTAGGGTGAGGGTTAGGGTGAGGATGAGGGTTAGGGTAGGTTGAGGGTTAAGGTTATGATTAGGGTTAAGGTAAGGGCTAGGTTGAGGGTGAGGGTTAGGGTTAGGTTTAGGATTAGGGTGAGGTTTAGGTTTAGGGTGAGGTGTAAGGTTAGGGTTAGGGTGTTAGCTTGAGGATTAAGATTAGGGTTAGGGTGAGGGTTAGGTTTACTGTGAGGGTTAGTGTTAGGGTTAGGTTTAGAATGAGGGTGAGGTTTAGGTTTAGGGTGAGGTGTAAGGTTAGGGTTAGGGTGAGTGTTAGCTTGAGGGTTAGGATTAGGGTTAGGATGAGGGTTAGGTTTAGTGTGAGGGATAGGGTTAGGGTTAGGTTTAGGATGAGAGTAAGCGTTAAGGTGAGGTTTAGGGTGAGAGTGAGGGTTAGGTTTAGCGTGACTGTTAGTGTGAGGGTTAGGGGAGGGTTAGTGTTAGGGTTAGGTTGAAGGTGAGGGTAAGGCTGAGGGTTAGGATTAGGGTTAGGGTTATGATGAGGGTTAGTGTGAGGGTTAGGGTTAGGGTGAAAGTGAGGGTGAGGGTTAGGGTTAGTTTGAGGGTTAGGGTTAGGATTGGGGTTATGGTGACGGCTAGGTTGAGGTTGAGTGTTAGGGTTAGGCTTAGGATTAGCGTGAGGGATAGGTTTAGTTTGAGGGTTAGGGTAGGGTTAGGGTTAGGGTGAGGGTGAGTGTTAGGGTTACGGTTAGTTTTAGGGGGACGTGTAGGGTGAGGGTTAGGGTTACGGTTAGGTTTAGAGTTCGATTGAGGTTTTCGGTTAGCTAAGGATTTGGGTTAGGGTGAGGATTAGGTTGATGGTGAAGGTTAGGGTTATGGTGAGTAGTAGGGTTGGGGTTAGGGTTAATTTGAGGGTGAGAGTTAGTTTTGGGTTTAGGGTTAGGGTTATTGTAGTGGTTAGGATTTGGGTTAGGGTGAGGGTTAGTGTGAGGTTTAGGGTTAGGTTTAGGGCTAGAGTTTGAGTGAGGTTGAGTATTAGTTTTAGGATTCGGGTTAGGGTTAGGTTTAGGCTGAGGGTGAGGGTGTGGGTGAGGGTTAGGTTTAGGTTTAGGGTTAGGTTAGTGTTAGGATGAGGGTTAGAGTGAGGGGTAGGGTTAGGGTTAGGTTGAGGGTTTTGGTTAGTATGAGGGTTAGGGTTAGGGTTAATGTAAGCCTGAGGGTGAGGGTAAGGGTTAGGTTTAGGTTTTAGTGTGAGAGTTAATGTGAGACTGCGGTTTAGCGTTTGTGTTAGGGTGAGGGTTAGGGTTAGGGTTAGGGTTAGGGTTAGGGTGAGGGGTAGGGTGATGGTTATTTTTAGGGTTCGGGTTAGGGTTCGGTTGAGGGTTTCAGTTAGATAAGTGTTAGTGTTAGGGAGAAGATTAGGGTGAGGGTGAGGGTTAGGGTGAGGGATAGGATTAGTGTGAGGGTTAGGCTTAGGATTATGGTGAGGGTTTGGATTAGGGTGAGGTTTAGGGTGAGGGTAAGTGTTAGGGTTAGGATGAGGGTTGTGGTTAGGTTTAGGGTGGGAGTTAGTGTGAGTGGCAGGGTTAGAGTTAGCGTGAGGGTTAGATTTAGTGTGAGAGTTAGGGTTACAGTGAGGATAAAGGTTAGGGTGAGGGTTAGGGTTACCTTTAGTGTGAGGGTAAGGGTTAGGGTGAGGGTGAGGGTTAGGGTGAGGAAGAGGGTTAGGGTTAGTGTGAGGGTTAGGGTTAGTGATAGGATTATGGTTAGGGTGAGGGTAAGTGTTAGGGTTAGAGTGAGGGTGAGGTTTAGGGTGAGGCTGAGGGTTAGGCATAGGGTTAGGGTTAGGGTGAGGGTTAGGGTTAGGGTTAGGGTTAGGTTGAGGGTTAAGGTGAGGGCTAGGGTTAGGGTTAGGGTGAGGGCTAGGTTTAGTGTGAAGGTTAGGGTTGGGGTTAGGTTGAGGCATAGGTTTAGGTTTAGGGTGAGGGTAAGCGTTAGTGTGAGGGAGAGGTTTAGGATGAGGGTGAGCTTTAGGGTTAGTGTGAGTGTTAGGTTCAGGGATAGTGTTTGGTTAGGTTGAGGGTAAGGTTTAGGGTTAGGGTGAGGGTGACATTTAGGGTTAGGTTAGATTTAGGCTGAGGGTGAGGGTGAGGGTGAGGGTGACATTTATGTTTAGGGTTAGGGTGAGGGGTAGGTTTAGTTTGAGGGTTAGGGTGAGGCTGAGTTTAAGGGTTAGGGTGAGCGTTAGGGTGAGGGTGAGGGTTATGTTTAGGATTAAGGTTAGGGTGAGGGTTAGGGTGAGGGTTAGGGTTATTGTTAGGGTGAGGGTTAGGGCGAAGTTTAGGGTGAGGGTGAGCGTTAGTGTTAGGATTAGGGTTAGTGTGAGGGCTAGGGTGAGGTTGAGGGATAGTCTTAGAATTAAGGTTAGTTTAGGGTGAGAGTAAGGGTTAGAGTTAGGGTGAGGGTTAGGGTAAGATTTAGGGTTAGGGTGATGGTTAGGGTGAGGGTTAGTTTTAGATTTAGGGTTAGCATGCGTGTTAGGGTGAGGGGTAGGGTTAGGGTTAGGGTGAGGGTGAGCTTTAGGGTAAGGGTGACGGTTAGGGATAGGGTTAGGTTTAGGTTGAGTGTTAGGGTTAGGGTTAGGGTGAGGGTTAGGGTGAGGGTTAGAGTTAGGGTGAGGGTGAAGTTTAGGGTTACTGTGAGTATTAGGGTGAGGGTTAGGGTGAGGGTTAATTTAGGGTTAGGGTGATGGTGAGGGTTAGGTTTAGGGTTAGTGTGAGGGTTAGGTTTGTGGTTAGGGTGAGGGTTAGAGTTAGGCTGAGGGTGAGGGTTAGGGTGAGGTTTACGTTCAGGGTTAGGGTTAGTGTGAGGTGTAGGGTGAGGGTTAGGGTTAGATTTAGGGTTAGCATGAGGGTTAGGGTGAGGGGTAGTGTTAGGATTAGGTTTAGGGTTAGGTTTAGGGTGAGAGTTAGGGTTAGGCTTAGGTTGAGGTTTAGGGTTAGGATGAGAGTTAGGTTAGGATTAGGGTTAGTGTCAGGGTGAGGGCGAGGCTGAGGGTTAGGGTGAGGATGAGGGTTAGGGTTACGGTTAGGTTGAGGCTGAGGGTGAGGGTTTGGATTAGCTTTTAGGTTCGAGTTAGTCTGAGGGTGAGCTTGAGGTTGAGGGTGACGTTTATGCTTTGGATTAGGGTGAGGGTTAGGGTTAGTGTGAGGGTTAGGGTAAGGCTGAGGTTAAGGGTAAGGGTGAGGACGAGGGTTAGGTTTAGGATTAGGGTTAGGGTGAGGGTTAGGTTGATGGTTAGTGTTAGGCTTAAAGTTAGGGTTAGGTTGAGTTTTAGGGTGAGGGAAAGGGTGATGGTGAGGTTTAGGGTTGGGGTGATGATTGGAGTTAGGTTTTGGGTTAGGGTTAGGGTGAGGGTTATTGTAAGGGTGAGGGTAACGGTTAGGGTGAGGGATATGGTTAGGGTGAGGGTTAGGGATAGGATTAGGGTTAGGGTGAGGGCTAGGTTGAGGGTGAGAGTTAGGTTTAGGGTTATGGTGAGGGTTATGGTTATGGTTAGGATGAGGGTAACGGTGAGGGTTAGAGTTAGGGTTAGGGTGAGTGTTAGGTTTAGTGTGAGGGTTATGGTTAGGGTGAGGGTTAGTGTGAGAATGAACGTTAGGGTTAACGTGAGTGTTAGGGGGAGTGTGAGGGTTAGGTTTCGGGTTAGTGTGAAGGTTAGGTTTAGGGTTAGGGTGAGGGTTAAAGTTAGGCTGAGAGTGAAGTTTAGGGTGAGGGTGACATTTAGGGTTATGGTTAGGGTGAGGGTTAGGGTTAGTATGAGGGTTAGGGTGAGGGTGAGGGTGAGGTTAAGGGTTAGGTTGAGGGTGAGGATTAGGGTTAGATTGTGGGTTAGGGTTAGGATTGAGCGTTAAATTGAGGGTTAGGTTGAGGGTGAGGATTAGGGTTAGATTGTGGGTTAGGGTTCGGATTGAGCGTTAAATTGAGGGTTAGGTTGAGGGTTAGGATTAGTGTCAGGGATAGGGATAGGGTGAGGGTTAGGGTGAGGGGTTGGGTTAGGGTTAGGGTGAGGTTTATGGTGAGGATGAGGGTTAGGGTTAGTGTGAGGGTTAGGGTGAGTGTGAGGGTGAGGGTTAGGTTTAGTGTGAGGGTTAGGGTTAGGGTTAGGATTAGGATGAGGGTGTGGGTTAGGTTGAGGGTTAGGGTGAGGGTGAGGGTTAGGTTTAGGATTAGGATGAGGGTGAGGGTTAGCCTGAGCTTGAGTGTGAGTGTTAGGGTGGGAGATAGGATTAGTGTTAGGGTTAAGTAGAGGGCTCTGTTGAGGGTGAGGGTTAGGGTGAGGGTGAGGGTTAGTATTAGGGTTAGGGTTAAGTTGAGGACTAAGGTTAGGGTGAGGCTTAGGGTGAGGGTGAAGGTGAGGGTGAGGGTTTCATCTAAGTAAGGGTTAGGGTTAGGGTGATGATTAGGTTGAGGTTGAGGGTTAGGGTGAGGGTTACGGTTAAGGTGAGGGTTAGAGTTAGGGTTAGGGTGAGGGGTAAGGTGACGGTGAGGGTGACAGTTAGGGTGAGGGTTACGGTTAAGGTGAAGTTTAGAGTTAGGGTTAGAGTGAGGGTTAGGTTTAGTTTTAGGGTTAGTGTTAGTGTTAGGCTTAGGGTGAGTATAAGGGTTAGGGTGAGTGTGAGGGTGAGGGTGAAGGTTAGGGTTAGGGTGAGGTTTAACTTTAGCGTGAGGGTTAGGTTTAGGGTTAGTGTGGGGGTTAGGTTGAGGGGTAGGCTTAGGGAAATGGTGAGGGTTAGGTTTAGTATGAGGGTTAGGGTTAGGGTTACGGTTAGGGTGAGGGTAAGGTTTAGGGTGAGGGTCAGGGTAACGTTGAGGTTTAGGTTTAGGATTAGGTTTAGGGTTAAAGTTAGGCTCAGGGTGAGGGTGAGGGTAAGGGTGAGGGTTAGGGTTAGGGTTAGTGTGAGGCTTAGGGTTAGGGCTTTATTTAGGGTGATGATGAGGGTTAGGGTGAGGTTGAGGTTTCAGATGAAGGTGAGCATTCAGGTGGGGTTGAGGGTTAGTGTTAGGGTGAGGGTTAGGTTTAGGGTTAGGGTAAGGGTTAGCTTGAGTGATAGGGTTAGGGTTAGGGTGAGAGTTAGGGTTAGGGTGATGTTTAGGGTTAGTGTGAGGGTTAGGGTGAGTGTGCGGGTTAGGGTTAGGGTGAGGGTTAGGTTTAGGATGAGGGTTAGTGTTAGGGTTAGTGTGAGTGTGAGGGAGAGTGTGAGGGTTAGGTTTAGGGTTTGGGTTAGAGTTAAGATGAGGGTGAGGGTTATTGTTAGGATTAGGGTTAGGTTTAGGCTGAGGGTGAGGGTGAGTGTGAGGGTTAGAGTGACGGTGAGGGTTAGGTTCAGGTTTAGGGTTACGTTTAGAGTGAGGGTTAGGGTTAGGCTTACAGTTAGGATGAGGGTTAGGGTGATGGATCGTGTTAATGTGAGGGTGAGGTTTAGTGTTCGTGTGAGGGTTAGGTTTAGGGATAGGGTTAGGGTTAGGGTGAGCGTACGGGTTCGGGTTCAGGTGAGGTTAAGTGTGAGGCTGAGGGTTAGAGTTAGTGTGAGGGTTATGTTTTGGGATAGGGTTAGGGTTATGGAGAAGGTAAGGGTTACAGTTAGGTTGAGGGTGAGATTCAGGATTAGGGTTTGGGTTAGGCATAGGGTTAGGGTAAGGTTGAGGGTTAGGTTGAGGGTTCGGGTTAAGGTTAGGGTTAGGTTTACTGTGAGGGTAAGGGTTAGGGTGAGGTTTAGGGTGAATGTGAGGATTAGGGCTAGCATTAGAGTTAGGGTGAGGGTTATGTTTAGGGGTTTAGGGTTAGGGTTAGAGTAAGGCTTAGGGTTAGGGTTAGGGTGAGGGTTAGGTTTAGAGTGAGGGTGAGGGTTAGGGTGAGTGTTAGAGTTAGGGTACTGGTTAGGGTTATTGTGAGGGTTATTGTGAGGCTGAGGGTTATGGTTAGGGTGAGGGTAAGGTTTTGAGTGAGGGTTACGGTGAGGATTAGGGTTAGGGTTAGGGTGAGGGTTATGGTTAGTGTGAGGGTAAGGGTTCAGTTGAGGGTGAGGGTTAGGATTAGGGTTAGGGTGAGGGCTAGATTGAGGATGAGGGTAAGGTTCAGGGTTAGGGTGAGGGATAGGGTTAGGGTTAAGGTTAGGGTTAGGGTGAGGGATAGGGTTCGGGTTAGGGTGAGGGTTAGAGTTAGGCTGAGGTTATGGGTTAGGGTGAGGGTGAGGGTTAGGTTTAGTATTAGGGTGCGGGTTTGGATTAGGTGACGGTTAGGGTGAGGGTGAGGTTAAGGGTTAGGTTGAGGGTTATGGTGAGGTTTAGTGTTAGGGTTGGGGTTAGGGTGAGGGTTAGGGTGAGGGTTAGGTTGAGGGTTTGGGTTAATGTGAGGGTGAGGGCAAAGTTGAAGGTTACGGTGAGGGTGAGGGTTAGGGTTAGGGTTAGGGTGAGGCTGACAGTGAGGCTTCGGATTAGCGTTAGGGTTAGAGTTAGTCTGAGGTTGAGGGTGAGTTTGAGGGTGATGTTTATGCTTAGGGTTAGGTTGAGGGTTAGGTAGGGTTAGTGTGAGGGTTTGGGTGATGCTGAGGTTAAGGGTTAGGGTGAGGGTGAGGGTTAGGTTTAGTATTAGGGTTAGGGTGAGGTTAGGGTTAGGCTTAAAGTTAGGGTTAGGTTGAGTTTTAGGGTGAGGGAAAGGGTGTTGGTGAGGTTTAGGGTTCAGGTGAGGATTAGAGTTAGGGTTAGGTTAGGGTCAGGGTTATATGAGTGTGAGGGTAACATTTAAGGTGAGGGTTAGTGTTAGGGTGAGGGTTAGGGAGAGAATTAGGGTTGGGGTGAGGGCTAGCTTGAGGGTGAGAGTTAGGTTTAGAGTTATGGTGAGTGTTAGGGTAAGGGTTAGGATGAGGGTAATGGTGAGGTGTAGGCTTAGGGTTAGGGTAAGGGTTAGGTTTAGTGTGAGGGTTAGGGTTAAGGTGAGGGTTAGTGTGAGAATGAGCCTTAGGGTTAACGTGAGTGTTAGGGTGAGGGTGAGGTTTAGGGTTAGGGTTAGTATGATGGTTAGGTTTAGGGTTAGTGTGAGGGTTAGGGTTAGGTATAGTGTTAGGGTTAGGGTGAGGGTAAGGGTTAGGTTTAGGGTGAGGGTGAGGTTTAGGGTGAAGGAGCAGGTTAGGGATAGTGTTAGGGTTAGGGTGAGGGTTAGGGTTAGGGTGAGGGTTAGGGTGAGGGTTAGCGTTAGGGTTAGGGTGACGGATAGGTTGAGTGTGAGGTTTAGGGTTGGGGTTAGGTTTACGGTGATGGTAAGGGTTAGGGTGAGGTTTAGGGTGAGTGTGAGGGTTAGGGTTAGCATTACGTTTAGGGTGAGGGTTCGTTTTAGGGTTAGCTTTAGGGTGAGTTTGAGGGTGAGGGTTACTGTTAGGGTTAGGGTTAGGGTGAGTGTGACATCGAGGCTGAGGGTTAGGGTGAGGGTGATGATGAGGGTTTAGGATTAGCGTTAGGCTTAGAGTTAGGCTGAGGGTGAGGGTGAGGGTGAGTTTGACGTTTATGTTTAGGTTTAGGTTGAGGGTTAGGGTGAGGGTGAGTGTTGTGTTTAGGATTAGGGTTAGGGTGAGGGTTAGGGATAGGCTTAGGGTTAGGTTTAGGGTTATCGTTAGGGTGAGGGTTAGGGTTATGGTGAGGGTGAGTGTTAGGGTGAGGATTAGAGTGAGGGTTATTGTGACGGTGAGGGTTATGGTTAGGGTGAGTGTTAGGGTGAAGGTGAGGTTTAGGGTTAGGGTGAGGGCTAGTTTGAGGGTGAGTGTTAGGTTTAGGGTTATGGTGAGGGTTAGGGTAAGGGTTAGGATGAGGGTAATGGTGATGGGTAGGGTTAAGGTTAGAGTAAGTGTTAGGTTTAGTGTGAGGGTTAGGGTTAAGTTGAGGGTTAGAGTGAGAATGAACGTTAGGGTTACCGTGAGTGTTAGGGTGAGGGTGAGGGTTAGGTTTAGGGTTAGTTTGATGGTTAGTTTTCGGGTTAGTGTGAGGGTTAGGGTTAGGGATAGTGTTAGCTTTAGGGTGAGGGTAAGGGTTAGGGTTAGGGTGAGGGTGAGGTTTAGGGTGAAGGAGAGGGTTAGGGATATTGTTAGGGTTAGATTGAAGGTAACGTTTAGTGTTAGGGTTAGGGTTAGGGTTAGGGTTAGGGTGAAAGTTAAGGTGAGGGTAGGGTTATGGTTAGGGTGAGGGCTAGGTTTAGTGTGAGGTTTAGGGCTAGGGTTAGGTTTAGGGACACGATTAGGGTTAGGGTTAGAGTAAGGGTTAGGGTGAGTGTGAGGGTTAGGGTGAGGGTGAGGGATAGGGTTAGTGTGAGGGTAAGGGTTAGGGATAGGGTTAGGGTTAAGGTTTTGGTAATGATTAGATTTAGGGTGAGGGTGAGGTTTAGGGTTAGGGTGAGGGTAAGGGATAGGGTTAGGGTTAGGTTGAGGGTTAGGTTGAGGGTTACTGTTAGGGTTAGGGTGAGGGTAAGGGATAGGGTTAGGGTTAGGTTGAGGGTTAGGTTGAGGGTTACGTTTAGGGTTATGGTGAGGGTTAGCGTTAGGGTTAGGGTGATGGATAGGATGAGGGTGAGGTTTAGGTTTGGGGTTAGGTTTATGGTGAGGGTAAGTGTTAGTGTGAGGTTTAGGGTGAGTGTGAGGGTTAGGTTTAGCATTACAGTTATTGTGAGGGTACGGTTTTGGGTTAGCTTTAGGGTGAGGTTGAGGGTGAGGGTTAGGGTTAGGGTTAGGGTTAGGGTGAGTGTGACTGCGAGGCTGAGGGTTAGGGTGAGGTTGAGGGTGAGGGTTCGGATTAGCGTTAAGCTTAGAGTTAGGCTAAGGGTGAGGGTGAGGGTGAGTGTGACGTTTATGTTTAGGTTTAGGGTGAGGGTTAGGGTGAGGGTGAGCATTGTGTTTAGTATTAGGGTTAGGGTGAGGGTTAGGGTTAGGCTTAGGATTAGGTTTAGGATTATGGTTAGGGTGAGGGTTAGGGTTATGTTGAGGGTGAGAGTTAGGTTGAGGGTGAGAGTTAGGTTTAGGATTATGATAAGGGTTAGAGTTACGGATAGGATGAGGGTAATGTTGAGGGGTAGGGTTAGGGTTAGATTGAGGGTTAGGTTTAGTGTGAGGGCTATGTTTAGGGTGAGGGTTAGGGTGAGAATGAGTGTTAGGGTTACCGTGAGTGTTAGGTTGAGGTTTAGGAAGTGGGTTAGGGTTAGGGTTAGGATAAGGGTGAGGTTTAGGGATAGGGTTAGTTTGAGGGTTAGGGTTAGGGATAGGGTGAGGGTTAGATTTAGGCTGAAGGTGAGGTTTAGGGTGAGGGAGACATTTAGTTTTAGGGTTAGGGTTAGGGTTCGGGTTAGTGTGAGGGTTAGGGTGAGGGTGAGGTTAAGGGTTAGGCTAAGGGTTAGGTTGAGGGTTAGTGTTAGGTTTAGGCTTAGGGTGAGGGTTAGGGTGAGGGTTAGGTTGAGGGTTAGGGTTAGGGATAGTGTTTCTGTGAGGGTTAGGGTGAGGTTCAGGGATATGGTTAGGGTGAGGTTTAGGGTGAGGGTGAGGGTTAGGGTGAGTGTTAGTGTTAGTGTTAGGTGAGGGTTAACGTTAGGATTAGGTTTAGGGTGAGGGCTCTGGTGAGGGTGAGGGATAGGATTAGGGTTAGGTTTAGATTTAGGGTTAAGGTGAGGGTTAGGGTTAGGGTTAGGGTGAGGGTTAGGGTTAGGGTTAGGGTTAGGGTGAGGGCTAGGTTGAGGGTGATGGTTAAGTTTAGGATTAGGTTGAGGGTTAGGATGAGTGTGAGGGTTAGGGTGAGGGTGAGTTTAAGGGTTAGGGTGAGGGTTAGGGTGAGGTTTAGTGTTAGGGTTAGGGTTAGGGTGAGCGTTAGGATGAGGGTTAGGTTGAGAGTTAGGGTTAGTGTCAGGGATAGGGATAGGGTGAATGTTAGGTTGAGGTTTAGGGTTAGAGTGAGGGTGAGCGTTAGGATGAGGGTTAGGATGAGAGCTAGGGTTAGTGTCAGGGATAGGGATAGGGTGAGTGTTAGGGTGAGGTTTAGGGTTAGAGTGAGGGTGAGGCTTAGGGTGAAGTTTAGATTTAGGGTTCGAGTTAGGGTTATTTTGAGGGTGATTGTGAGGTTTAGGGTGAGGGTTAGGGTTAGGGTTAGGTTGAGGATGAGAGTTAGGGTTAGGGTTATGGTGAGGGTTATGGATAGGGTTATGGTTAGGGTGAAGGTTAGAGTTAAGCCGAGGGTGTGGGTTAGGGTTAGGATGAAGTTTATATTTAGGGTTAAGGTGAGGGTTAGGATAAGTGTGAGGGTTAGGGTGAGGGTGAGGTTATGAGTTAGGGTGAGGGTTGGGGTGAGGTTTAGTGTTAGGGTTAGGGTGAGGGTTAGCGTGAGGGGTAGGTTGAGGGTTAGGGTTGGTGTCAGGGATAGGGATAGGGTGAGGGATAGAGATAGGGTTAGGGTGAGGTTTAGTTTGAGGGTGAGGGTTAGGGTTAGTGTGAGGGTTAGGGTTAGGGTGAGAGCTAGGGTGAGGATAAGGGTTAGGCTTAGGGTTAGGGTTAGGGTTAGTGTGAGGGTTAGGTTGAGGTTGAGGGTTAGGGTTAGAGTTAGGTTTACGGTGAGGGTAAGTGTTAGGGTGAGTTTTCGGGTGAATGTGAGGGTTAGGGCTAGCATTAGGGTTAAGCTGAGGGTTAAGTTTAGGGTTAGGTTTAGGGTGAGGTTGAGGGTGAGGGTTAGGGTTAGGGTTAGGGTGAGTTTTAGGGTTAGGGTGAGGGCTAGGGATAGGTTTAGGGTGAGGCTGAGGGCGAGGGTTGTGATTAGAGTTAGGTTTAGAGTTAGGATGAGGATGAGGTTTAGGGTGAGGGTTAGGGTTAGTGTAAGGGTTAGGTTGGGGCTGAGCTTAAGTTTTAGTGTGAGTGTTAGGGTGAGGTTGAGGGTTTGGTTTAGGATTAGGGTGAGCGTGAAGTTTAGGGTGAGGGTTAGAGTTAGGCTTAGGGTTAGGTTTAGGGAGAGGGTTAGGGTGAGGTTTACGGTTAGATTGAGTGTGAGGTTTAGGGTGAGGGTTAGAGTTAGGGTTTGGGTTAGGGTTATTGTGAGGTGAGGGTTATGGTTTGGGTGAGGGTAAGGGTTAGGGTGAGGGTTAGGGTTAGGATTAGGGTTAGCATGAGGGCTAGGTTGAGGTTGAGGGTTATGTTTAGGGTTAGGGTGAGGGTTAGGGTGAGGTTTAGTGTTAGGTTTAGCATTAGGGTGAGGGTTAGGGTGATGATTAGGTTGAGTGTTAGGGCTTGTGTCAGGGATAGGGATAGGGTGAGGTTTAGGGTGAGGATTAGGTTGAGGTTTAGGGTTAGGGTGAGGGTTAGGGTTAGGATTAGTGTTAGGGTGAGGTTTAGGGTGAAGGTCTGGGTTAGGTTTTTGGTTACAGTGAGCATTAGGGTTAGGGTTAGGGTGAGGGTTAAGTTGAGGGATAGGGTTAGGTTTAATGTGAGGGTTAGGATTACTGTGAGGTTTACGGTTAGGGTTAGTGTTAGGGTTAGAATGAGGGTAAGGGTTAGGGTGAGGGTGAGTGTTAGGGTGAGGATGAGGGTTAGGGTTAGTGTGAGTGTTAGGGTTAGGGATAGTGTTAGGGTTAGGGTGAGGGTAAGGGTTAGTGTTAGAGTGATGTTGAGGCTTAGGGTGAGGTAGAGGGTTAGGGATAGGGTTAGGGTTACGGTGAGGCTAAGGGTTAGGGTTAGGGTGAGGGTTAGGATTAAGGTGAGGGTTAAGGTGAGTGTAGGTTTATGGTTTGGGTGAGGGCTAGTTTTAGTGTGAGCTTTAGATTTAGAGTTAGGTCTAGGGATAGGATTAGGTTTAGGGTGATGATAAGGGTTAGGGTGAAGAAGAGGATTAGGGTGAGGGTGAGTGTTTGGGATAGTGTGAGTATTAGTGTTAGGGAAAGGGTTAGGGTTAGTGGGAGGGTAAGGATTAGGGTTAGGGTGAGGGTGAGGGTTTGGGTTAGTGTGAGCGTTAGGGTTAGGGACAGGTTTATGGTTAGGGTGGGTAAGATTTAGGGTCAGGGTGAGGGTGAGGTTTAGGGTGAGGTTGAGGGTTAGTGATAGGTTTAGGGTTAGGTTGAGAGATAGGTTGAGGGTTATGGTTAGTTTAGGGTGAGGGTTAGGGTGAGGGTTAGCGTTAGGTTTAGGGTGACCGATAGGGTTAGGGTGAGGGTTAGGGTTGGGGTTAGGTTTACGGTGAGGGTAAGGGTTAAGGTGAGGTTTAAGGTGAGTGTGAAGTTTAAGGTTAGTTTTACAGTTACGGTGAGGGTTAGGGTGAGGGTTAGGTTTAGGGTTACTTTTAGGGTGAGGGTGAGGTTTAGGGTTAGGGTTAGAGTTAGGGTTAGGGAGAGGGTGAGGATGAGGCTGAGGGTTAGGTTGAGGGTGAGGGTGAGGGTTCAGATTAGCTTAGGTTTAGAGTTAGGCTGAGGGTGAGGGTGAGGTTGAGGGTGACGATTATGTTTAGGTTTAGGGAGAGGGTTAGGGTGAGGCTGAGGTTAAGGGTTAGGATGAGGGTTAGGGTGAGGGTGAGGGTTGTGTTTAGGATTAGGGTTAGGCGGAGTTTTAGGGTTTGGCTTAGGGTTAGGTTTACGGTGAGAGTTAGGGTGAGGGTTAGGGTTATGGTGAGGGTGAGTGTTAGGGTGAGGATTAGAGTTAGGGTTAGGGTTAGTGTTAGGGTGAGCGTTATTGTGATGGTGAGGGTTATGTTTAGGGTGAGGGTTAGGGTGATGGTGAGGGTTAGGGTTAGGATTAGGGTTATAGTGAGGGCTAGGTTGAGGGTGAGAGTTAGGTTTAGGGTTATGGTGAGGGTTAGGGTTTCGGTTAGGATGAGGGTAATGGTGAGGTGTTAGGGTTAGCGTTAGATTGAGGGTTAGGTTTAGTGTGACAGTTAGGGTGAGAATGAGTTTTAGGTTTATCGTAAGTTTTAGGGTGAGGGTTAGGGTATGGGTTAGGGTTAGGTTTAGGGTAAGGGTGAGGGTTAGGGTTAGGGTTAGTGTGAGGATTAGGGTTAGAGATAGGGTGAGGGTTAGAGTTATGCTGAGGGTGCGGGTTAGGGTGAGGGTGACATTTAGGGTTAGGGTTAGTGTGAGGGTTAGGTTTAGTGTGAGGGTTAGGGTGAGGGTGAGGTTAAGGGTTAGGGTTAGGTTCAGTGTTAGTGCTAGGCTGAGTGTGAAGGTGAGGGTGAGGGTGAGGGTTAGTTTGAGGGTTAGGTTGACATCTAGGTTAATTTGGAGGGTTAGGGTGAGTGTGAGGGTGAGGTTGAGGGTTTCGGTTAGGTAAAGGTTAAGGATAGGGTGAGGATTAGTATGATCTTGAGGTTTAGGTTTAGGGTTAGTGTTAGGGTGAGGGATAGGGTTAGGTTTAGGGTGATTGTTAGGGTGAGAGTGCGGGTTAGGTTTAGGGTTAGGGTGAGGGCTAGGGTAAGGGTGAGGGTTAGGGTGAGGGTGAGGGTGAGGTTGTGGGTTTTAGTTATGTAAGAGTTAAGGTTAGGTTTAGGGTTATTGTGAGGGTTCGGGTTTGGGTGAGGGTGAGGTTTAGGGTTAGGATTAGGGTGAGGCTTAGGATGAATTTTAGGGTTAGGATGAGGGTTAAGTTGAGGGGTAGGGGTAAGGTTATGTTGAGGGTTAGGGTTAGTGTGAGGGTTAGTGTTATGGATAGGTTTAGGTTAGTGTGAGGGTAAGGATTAAGGTGAGGGTGAGGGTTACGGTAAGGGTGAGGGTTAGGGATAGGGTTAGGGTTAGGGTGAGGGATAGGTTGAGGTTTAGGGTTAGGGTTAGCATTAAGGTGAGGGTTAGGTTGAGGGTTAGGGTTAGGGTTATGGTTAGGGGTACGGTTACTTTTAGGGTGAGGGTGAGGGTTAGGATTAGGTTAACGGTGAGGTTAAGTGTTAGGGTGAGTTTTAGGGTGAGTGTGAGTGTTAGGGTTAGCATTAGGGTGAGGGTGAGGTTTAGGGTGAGGGTTAGGTTTAGGGTTAGTGTGAGGGTGAGGGTGAGAATTAGGGTTAGGTTTCGGGTGAGGTTTAGGTTCATGGTGAGGGTTAGGATTAGGGATAGGTTGAGGTTGAGGGCAAGCGTTAGGGTTAGGGTGAGGGTGAAGGTGAGGGTTAGGGTTAGGGTTAGGGTTAGGGTCAGGGTTAGGATTAACATTAGGTTTAGGGTTAGGCTGAGCGTGAGGCTGAGGGTGAGGGTGATGGTAATGCTTAGGGTTAGGGTGAGGGTTAGGGTTAGTGTCAGGGTTAGAGTGAGGCTCAGTTTAAGGGTTAGGGTGATGCTGAGGGTTTGGTTTATGATTAGGGTTAGGGTGAGGGTTAGGGTGAGGGTTAGGCTTAGGCTTAAAATTATGGTTAGGGTGAGGTTTAGGGTGAGTGTAATGGTGATGGTGAGGTTTAGGGTTGGGGTGAGGATTAGAGTTAGGGTTAGGGTTAGGGTTAGGGTGAGGGTTATTTTGAGGTTGAGGGTAACGTTTAGGGTTAAGGTAGAGTAATGATTATTGGTAGGGTGAGGGCTAGGTTGAGGGTGAGAGTTATTTTTAGTGTTTTGGTGAGGGTTAAGGTTAGGGTTAGGATGAGGTTTAGGTTTAGTGTGAGGGTTAGTGTTAAGGTGAGGGTTGGTGTGAGAATGAGCGTTAGGGTTACAATGAGTGTTAGGGAGAGGGTGAGGGTGAGGGTTAGGGTTAGTGTGAGGGTTAGGTTTAGGGTTAGGGTGAGGGTTAGGGTTAGGCTGAGGGTGAGGGTTAGGGTGAGGGTGACATTTAGGGTTAGGGTTAGGATGAGGGTGAGGTTAAGTGTTAAGGTGAGGTTGAGGGTTAGTGTTAGATTGAGGGTTAAGGTTAGTGTCAGGGTTAGGTATAGGGTTAGTTTTAGGGTAAGGGTAAGGGTTAGGGTTAGGGTGAGGGATAGGGTTAGGGTTAGGGTGAGGGTTAAGGTGAGGGTAGAGTTATAGTTCGGGTGAGGGCAAGGTTTAGTGTGAGGTTTAGGGCTAGGGATATGTTTAGGGATAGGATTAGGGTTAGGGAGAGGGTAAGGGTTAGGGTGAGGGTGAGGGTTAGGGTGAGGGTGAGGGTTAGGGTTAGTGTGAGGGTTTGGGTTAGGGATAGGGTTAAGGTGAGGTTAAGGATCAGGGTTAGGGTGAGGGTGAGGTTTAGGGTGAGGGTGAGGGTTAGGGATAAGGTTAGGGTTAGGTTGAGGGTTACCATTAGGGTTAGGGTGAGGGTTAGCTTTAGGGTTAGGCTGCTGGATAGGGTGAGTGTGAGGGTTAGGATTGGGGTTAGGTTTACGGTTAGCTTTAGGCTGAGGGAGAGGGTTAGGGTTAGATTTAGGGTTAGGGATAGGGTGAGGGTTAGAGTTAGGCTGAGGGTGAGGGTTAGGGTGAAGGTGACGTTTAGGGTTAGGGTGAGGGTGAGGGTTAGGTTTAGTGTGAGGGTTAAGGTGAGGGTTAGGTTGAGGGTTAGGGTTACGGATAGTGTTTGGGTGAGGGTTAGGGTGAGGGTTAGGGTTATGGTTAGGGTAAGGTTTAGGGTGAGAGTGAGGGTGAGGAATAGGGTGAGTTTTAATGTTAGGTTGAGGGTTCAAGTTAGGATTAGGGTTAGGGTGAGGGCTCTGGTGAGGGTGAGGGTTAGGCTTAGGATTAGGTTTAGATTTAGGGTGAAGGTGAGGGGTAGGGTTAGGGTTAGGGTCAGGGCTAGGTTTAGTGTGAGGGTTAGGGTTAGGTTTAGGGTGAGGGTTAGGGTTAGGGTTACAGTTAAGGTTAGGGTTAGGTTTAGAGTTAGGGTTAGGGTTAGGGTTAGGGTTATTGTTAGAGTTAGGGTGAGGGTGAGGGTGAGGGTGACGTTGAGGGTGAGGGAAAGGGTGAGGGCTAGGTTTAGGTTTAGGGTTAGAGTTAGGCTGAGGATGAGGTTGAGGGTGAGTTTGATGTTTAAGGTTAGGGTGAGGGCCAGGATTAGGGTTAGGTTTAGGTTTAGACTGTGGTTGAGGGTGAGGGTGACAGTGAGGTTTAGGTTTAGAATGAGGGTGAGGTTTAGGGTGAGGGGTAGGGTGACGGTGAGGGTGACGGTTAGGGTGAGGGTTAAGGTTAAGATGAGGGTAAGGGTTAGGGTTAGGGGGAGGGTTAGGGTTCGTGTGAGGGTTAGTGTTAGTTTTACTGTTAGGGTTAGGGTGAGAATAAGGGTTAGGGTGAGGGTTAGTGTGAGGGTGAGCGTTAGGGTTAGGGTGAGGGTTAGGTTTAGGATTAGTGTGGGGGTTAGGGTGAGGGTGAGGCTTAGGGTAATGGTGAGGGTTAGGTTTAGTGTGAGGGTTAGGGTTAGGGTTAGGGTTAGGTTGAGGGTAATGTTTAGGGTGACGGTCAGGTTGAGGTTGAGGTTTAGGGTTAGGATTAGGGTTAGAGTTAAGGTTAGGCTGAGGGTGAGGGTGAGGGTAAGGGTTAGGGTTAGGGTTAGGTTTAAGGTGAGGGTTAGTGTTAGGGTTTTATTTAGGGTGAGCATGAGGGTTAGGATGTGGTTGAGGTTTCAGGTGAGGGTGAGGGTTAGGGTGGGGGTGAGGGTTAGGGTTAGGGTGAGGGTTATGTTTAGGGTTAGGGTAAGGGTTAGCTTGAGGGGTAGGGATAGGGTTAGGGTGAGAGTTAGGATTAGGGTGAGGGTTAGGTATAGGGTGAGGGTGAGGGTTAGGGTTAGGGTAACTGTGAGGGTGAGGGAGAGTATGAGGGTTAGGATTAGGGTTATGGTTAGAGTTAGGATGAGGGTGAGGGTTAGGGTTAGGCTGAGGGTGAGGGTGAGTGTGAGGGTTAGGGTTAGGTTTAGGTTTAGGGTTATTGTTAGAGTGAGTGTTAGGGTTAGGCTTAAGGTTAGGATGAGGGTTAGGGTGAGTGGTCGGGTTAATGTGAGGGTGAGGTTAAGTGGTAGTGTGAGGGTTAGATTTAGGGATACGGTTAGGGTTAGTGTGAGGGTACGGGTTCGGGTTCTGGTCAGGGTTAGGCTGAGGGTTAGCGTTCTTGTAAGGGTTAGGGTTTGGGATAGGGTTAGGGTTTTAGAGAGGGTAACGGTTAGGGTTAGGGTGAATGTGAGGTTTAGGATGAGGGTGAGGGTTAGGCATAGTGTTAGGGTTAGGTTGAGGGTTAGGTTGAAGGTTAGGGTTAGGGTTAGGGTTAGGGTTAGGTTTACGGTGAGGGTAAGGGTTAGGGTGAGGTTTAGGGTGAGTATGAGGGTTAGGGCTAGCATTAGGGTTAGGGTGAGGGTTACGTTTAAGGTTAGGGTTAGGGTGAGTTTGAGGGTGAGGTTTAGGGTAAGGGTTAGGGTGAGGTTTAGGGTTATGGTTAGGGTTACGGTGAGGATGAGTGCGAGGGTGAAGATTAGGGTGAGGGTCAGTATGAGGGTGAGGTTTAGGGTTAGGGTTAGCGTGAGGCTGAAGGTGAGGGTTCGGATTAGAGTTAGAGTTAGGCTGAGGGTGAGGGTTAGGGTGAGGGTTAGGATTAGTGTAAGGGTTAGGTTGAGGCTGAGATTAAGTTTTAGGATGAGGGTGAGGGTTAGGGTGAGCGTGAGGATTAGGGTGAGGGTTAGAGTTAGGCTTAGGTTTAGGTTTAGGGTGAGGGTTAGTGTTAGAGTGAGGGTGAGGGTTAGTGTGAGCGTTAGGGTTAGGGTTCGGGTGAGGGTTATTGTGAGGGTTATTGTGAGGATGAGGGTTACGGTAAGGGTGAGGGTAAGGGTTAGTGTGAAGGTTAGAGTTAGGATTAGATTTAGGTTGAGGGCTAGGTTGATTGAGAGGGTTAGGTTTAGGGTTAGGGTTAGGGTTAGGGTGAGGGTTAAGTTGAGGTTTAGGGTTAGGTTTAGGGTGAGGGCTAGGATTACTCTGAGGATTAGAGTTAGGGTAAAGTTTAGGGTGAGGGTGAGGGTTAAGTTGAGGGAGAGGGTTAGGGATAGGTTTAGGGTTAGTGTGAGGGTAAGGGTTAGGGTTAAGATGCGGGATACTGTTAGGGTTAGGGTGAGGGTTAATTTGAGGGTAGGGTTATGGTTATGGTGAGGGCTATGTTTAGTGTGAAGTTTAGGGCTAGGGTTAGGTTTACGGAAAAGAATAGGGTTAGGGTGAGGGTAAAGGTTAGGGTGATGGTGAGGGTTAGAGTGAGGGTGAGGGTTAGGGTTAGTGTGAGGGTCAGGGTTAAGGATAGGATTAGGGTTAGGGTGAGGGTAAGGATTACGGTTAGGGTTAAGGTGAGGGTTATGGTGAGGATTAGCCTTAAGGTTAGGGTGACAGATAGGGTGAGGGTGAGGGTTAGGGTTGGGGTTAGGTTTACGGTGAGGGTAAGGGTTAGGGTGAGGTTTAGGCTGAGTGTGAGGGTTAGGGTTAGGGTTAGCATTACAGTTAGAGTGAGGGTTAAGGTGAGGGTTAGGTTTAGGGTTAGCTTAAGGGTGAGGGTGAGGGTGAAGGTTAGGGTCAAGATGAGGGCGAGGGTGAGGGTTAGGGTGAGAGTTACGGTTAGGGTTAGGGTGACAGATAGGGTGAGGGTGAGGGTGAGGGTTGGGTTAGGTTTACGGTGAGGGTAAGGGTTAGGGTGAGGTTTAGGGTGAGTGTGAGGGTTAGGGTTAGCATTACGGTTAGGGTAAGGGTTAGGTTTAGGGTTAGCTTTACGGTGAGGGTGAGAGTTAGGGTTAGTGTCAGGGTTAGGGTAAGGATGAGGGTTAGGGTTCAGGTTAGTGTGAGGATTAGTATTAGGGATAGGATGAAGGTTAGATTTAGGCTGAGGGTGAGTGTTTGGGGGAGGGTGAAGTTTAGTATTAGGGTTAGGGTGAGGATTATGTTTAGTGTGAGGATTATGTTTAGTCTTTGGGTTAGGCTGAGGGTGAAGGTGAGGGTGAGGTTAGGGTTAGGTGAGGGTTAAAGTGTGGGTTAGGTTTAAGGATAGGGTTAGGGTTAGGTTTAATGTGAGGTTGAGGCTGAGGATAAGGGTTAGGTTTAGGTTTAGGTTTAGGGTTTGTTTTAGGGTTAGTGTTAGTGTTAGTGTTAAGGTAAGGGTTAGGGCTAGGATTAAGATTAGTGTTAGGGTTAGGCTGAGGGTGCTTGTGGGGGTGAGGATTATGGTTAGGGTTAGGGTTAGGATTATTGTTACTGTTATGGTTAGTGTTAAGTTTGTGATGAGGGTGAGGCTGACAGAGGGTTTTGGTTATGGTTAGGGTTAAGATTATTCTTATTGTTAGGGTTAGGGTTACAGTTATGGTGAGGTTGAGGTTGAGGGTGAGGGTTAGGGTTAGGGAGAGGTTTAGGGTTAGGGTTAGGGTTAGGGTTAGGTTTAGGGTTAGGTGAGGGTGAGGTTTGGGTTTAGAGTTAGGGTTAAGGGGAGGGTTAGGGTGAGGTTTAGGGTTAGGGTTAGTGTTAGGGTTAGGGTTAGGGTGAGGGTGAGGGTTAGGCTGAGGGTTAGGATTAGGATTAGTGTAAGGGTTAGGTTGAGTGTGAGGGTTAGGGTTAGGGTTAGGCTTAGTCTTAGGGTTAGGCTGAGGGTAAATGTGAGGGTGATTTTAGGGTTAGGGTGAGTGGTAGGGTTAGGATTAGGGTTAGGGTGAGGGCTAGGGTGAGGGTGAAGGTTAGGTTTAGTGTTAAGGTAAGGTTTTGAATTAGGGTGAGGTTTAGGGTGAGGGTTAGGATGAGGGTTAGGGTTACAGTGACGTTGAGGGTTAGGGTTAGGTTGAGGTTTAGGGTTAGGATTAGGATTAGAATGAGGGTGAGTTATAGGATTAGGGTTAGGGTTAGGGTTACGTTTAGGTTTAGTATTAGTATTATGGTTAGGGTTAGGGTTAGAGTTATTGGGAGGGTGAGGGTGAGGGTGAGGGTGAGGGATACATTTAGGTTTAGGGTTATGGCTAGGATTAGGGTTAGGACGACGGTGAGGTTTAGGGTTAGATTTAGGGTTAGTTGGAGGTTTAATGTTACGGTTAGAGTTAGGTTTAAGGTTAAGATGAGTGTTAGGTTGAGGTTTAGTGTTAGGGTTAGTGTTAGGGTTAGGATTAGATTTAAGTTGAGGGTGAGTGTGAGGGTGAGGGTTAGGGTTAGGCTTAGGCTTAGAGTTAGGCTGAGGTTGAGGGTGGGTGTGATGATTAGGGTTAGGGTTATGGTTAGGGTTAGGGTTATGGTGAGAGTTAGGGTTATGATTATGGTTAGGGTGAGAGTGATGGTTAGGGTTAGTGTTAGGGTAAGGTTTAGAATTAGGGTTAGGGTTAGGGTGAGGGTCAGAATGATGGTTAGGGTTACAGTGAGGTTGAGGGTTAGGGTAAGTTTGAGGGTTACGTTTAGGATTAGGATTAGAATGACGGTGAGTGGTAGGATTAGGGTTAGTGTTAGGGTTAGGTTTAGGTTTAGAATTAGTATTGTGGTTAGGGTTAGGTTTAGAGATAGGCTGAGGGTGAGGGTGAGGGTTAGGGTTAGTGTTAGGGTGAGTGTTAGGATGATGGTTAGGGTTAGGATTAAGATTAGGGTGAGGGCCAGGGTGAGGGTGAGGTTTAGGGTTAGGGTTAGGGTGAGGTTTAGCGTTAGGGTTAGGGTTAGTGTTATGGTTCGGGATAAGTTAAGGTTTAGGGTGAGGGGAAGGATTAGCGTTACGGTCAGCCTGAGGGTTAAGGTTAGGGTTAGGGTGAGGGTTAGGATGAGGATTAGGGTTAGGATTAGGATTAGGGTGTGGGCTATGGTGAGGGTGAGAGTTAGGGTTAGTGTTTGGGTGAGGTTTAGGCTTAGGGTTAGGGTTAGTATTTGGGTTAAGTTGTGGGCTAGTTTTAGGGTTAGATTTAGGTTTAGGGGGAGGGTTAGGTTGAGGTTTAGGGTTAGGGTTAGTGTTAGGGTTAAGGTTAGGGTGAGGGTGAGTGTGAGGGTTAGGGTTAGGGTTAGGCTTAGGCTTAGGGTTAGACTGAGGGTGAGTGTAGGGCTGAGGATTAGGGTTAGGGCTATGGTTATGGTTAGGGTTAGGGTGAGGGTTACATTTCGGATTAGGGTTAGGGTGAGGGCTAGGGTGAGGGTGAGGATTAGGATAAGGTTTAAGCTTAAGCTTAGGGTTAGGTTGAGCATGAGGTTGAGGGTGAGTGTTAGGTTTAGGGTGATGGTTAGGTTTATTGTTAGGGTAAGTGTTAGGATGAGGTTTAGGTTTAGGGTGAGGGTTAGGATGAGGATGATGGTAAAGGTAAAGGTGAGGTTTAGGCTGAGGGTGAGGGTTAAGATAAGGGTGAGGGTTAGGATTAGGTTTAGGGTGAGTGCTAGGGTGAGGGTTAGGGTGAGGTTTAGGGTTAAGGATAGGGTAAGGTTTAGGATTTGGGTTAGGGTGAGTGAGAGTGAGTGTTAGGGTTAGGGTTAGGGTTAGTCTTAGGGTTAGGTGAGGGTTAGGGTTAGGGATTGGGTTAGAGTGAGTGTGAGGGTGAGGATTAGGGTTAGGTTTAGTGTTAGGTTTAGGGTTTGGTTTAGGGTTAGGGTTAGGGTTAGTTTTAGGGTTAGGGTTAAAGTGAGGGTAAGGGTTAGGTTTCGGGTTAGTGATAGGGTAAGGCTGAGGGTGATGGTAGGGGTGAGGATTAGGGTTAGGATTAGGGTTAGGGTTATTGTTAGTGTTATATTTAGTGTTAAGTTTGTGGTATGGGTGAGGCTAACGGTGAGGGTTATGGTTATGGTTATGATCATGGTAGAGTGTTAGTCTTATTGTTAGGGTTAGGGTTATAGTTACTGTGAGGTTGAGGATGAGCGTGAGGGTTAGGGTTAGTGTTAGGGTTAGATTTAGGGTGAGATTTAGGGATAGGCTTAGGTTTGGGATTAGGTTTAGGATTAGGGTGAGTGTGAAGGTTAGGGTGAGGGTTAGGCTTAGACTTAGGGTTAGGCTGAGGAGGAGGGTGGGGGTGAGGATTAGGGATAAGGTTAGTGTTATTGTTAATTTTAGGGTTAGAATTCCCTTGAGGTTGAGGGTGAGGGTTAGGGTTACGTTTAGGGTGGGGATTAGGGTTAGGGTTAGGGTAAGGGTGAGTGTGAGGGTGAGGTTTAGGGTTAGATATAGGTTTAAGGGGAGGGTTATTTTGAGGGTTATGGTTAGTGTTAGGATTAGGGTTAGGTTTAGGGTTAGCATTAGGGTTAAATTTAGAGTTATGGTGAGGGTGAATGTGCAGGTGAGTGTGAGGGTGAGGGTTAGGATTAGGATTAGGGTTGGGGTGAGGGCTAGGGTGAGGATGAGTGTTAGGGTTAGTGTTAGGGTTAGGTTTATAATTAGGGTTAGGGTTAGTGTGAGGGTTAGGATGAGGCTTAGGGATTCAGTGAATTCGAGGGTTAGGGTTAGGTTGAGGGTTAGGGTTAGGATTAGGAATAGAGTGAGGGTGAATTGTAGGATTAGGGTTAGGGTTACGTTTAAATTTAGGATTAGTATTATAGTTAGGGTTAGGATTAGAGTTATGGTGAAGGTGAGGGTGAGGGTGAGGGTAAGGGATACGGTTAGGTTTAGGGTGTGGTTTAAGGTTAGGGTAGGATTAGGTTTAGGATGACGGTGAGGTTTAGGGTTAGATTTAGGGTTACTTGCAGGGTTAATGTTAGGGTTGGTGTTAGGCTTAAGGTTAGGGTGAGGGTTAGGTTGAGGTTTAGGGTTAGGTTTAGGGTTAGGGTTATTATTAGTTTTAAGGTGAGGGTGAGTTTTAGGGTTAGGGTTAGGGTTAGGCTTAGGCTTAGGGTTAGGCTGAGGGTGAGGGTGTGGGTGAGGATTAGGGTTAGGGTTATGGTTAGGTTTAGGGTTAGAGTGAGAGTTAGGATGAGGGTTAGGGTTAGGATTAGGGTTAGGGTGAGGGCTAGGGTGAGGGTGGGGGTTAAGGTAAGGGTTAGGCTTAGGCTTAGGGTTAGGCTGAGCATGAGGTTGAGGCGGAGGTTTAGGGTTAGGGTTAGGGTGAGGTTTAGTTTTAGGGTTAGTGTTAGAGTTAGGGTTAGGTTGAGGGTGAAGTTTAGGGGTAGAGTTAGGGTTAGGGTCAGGGTTAGGGTTAGGGTGAGTGTTAGGGTGGGCATGATGGTAAGGGTAAAGGTGATGGTTAGGCTGAGGGTGAGGTTTACGGTAAGGGTGAGGGTTAGGGTTAGGGTGATTGATAGGGTTAGGGTTAGGGTGAGGGTGAGGGTTAGATTGAGGATTAGTGTTAGGGTTAGTGTGAGGTCTTGGGTAAGGTTGAGGGTTAGGGTTAGGGTGAGGGCTAGGGTGAGGTTGAGGTTTGGATTAGTATTAGGGTGAGGTTTAGGCTTAGGGGGATTGTTCATTTTAGTGTTATGGTGAGGTTTAGTGTTAGGGTTAGGGTTAGGATTAATTTTACGGTTAGGCTTACGGTGAGTGTTAGGGTGAGGTTGAGGGTTAGGGTTAGGGTTAGGATTAGGATTAGGGTTAGTGTTAGGGTGAGTGTGAGGGTTAGGGTTAGGGTTAGGCTTAGGGTTAGGGTGAGGGCTAAGGTGAGGGTGAGGGTTCGGGTTAGTGTTTGGGTGAGGTTTAGGGTTAGGGTTAGGGATTGGGTGAGGGTTTGGATTAGGCTTAGTGTTAGGGTGAGTGTGAGGGTTAGGGTTAGGCTTAGGCTTAGGGTTAGGCTGAGGGTGAGGATGAGGGCGAGGGTTAGGGTTAGGGTGAGGGTTAGGGTTAGGGTTAGGGTGAGAATTAGTTTTCGGTTTAAGTTTAGGGTTAGGGTGAGGTTTATGGTAAGGGGTACTGTGAGGGTGAGGGTTAGGGTTAGGTTGAGTGTTAGGGTTAGGTTTAGAGTTAGGGTGAGGGTGAGGGTTAGGGTTAGTGTTACGGTGAGGGTTAGGATGAGTGTTAGGGTTAGGATTAGGATTAGGGTGAGGGCTAGTGTGAGGGTGAGGGTTAGGGTTAGGGTTAGGGTGAGGTATAGGGTTAGTGTTAGGGTTAGTGTTACTGTTCGGTTTACGTTTCGGGTTAGGGTGAGGGTTAGGGTTAGTGTTACGGTCAGCCAGATGGTTAAGGTTAGGGTTAGGGTGAGGGTTAGGATGAGGATTAGGGTTAGGATTATGATTAGGGTGAGGGCGAGGGTGAGGGTGAGGGTTAGGGTTAGTATTTGGGTGAGGTTTAGGTTTAGGTTTAAGGTTTGAGTGAGGGTTAGGATGAGGGATAGAGTTACGGTGAGGGTGAGGCATAGGGTTAGGTTGAGGTTTAGGGTTAGTATTTGGGTTAGGGTGAGGGTAAGTTTTAGGGTTAGATTTAGGGTTAGGGGGAGGGTGAGGTTGAGGTTTAGGGTTAGGGTTAGGGTTAGTGTTAGGGTTAAGGTTATGGTGAGGGTGAGTGTGAGGGTTAGGTTTAGTGTTAGGCTTAGGCTTACGGTTAGGCTCAGGGTGACGGTGGGGGTGAGGATTAGGGTTAGGGTATGGTTAGGGTTAGGGTTAGGGTAAGGGTTAGGGTTAGGATTAGGGTTAGGGTGAGGGCTAGGGTGAGGGTGAGGGTTAGGATAAGGTTTAAGCTTAGGCTTAGGGTTAGGCTGAGCGTGAGGGTGAGGGTGAGTGTTAGGGTTAGGGTGATGGTTAAGTTTACGGTTAGGGTGAGTGTTAGGATGAGGTTTAGGTTTAGGGTGAGGGTTAGGGTGAGAATGATGGTAAGTGTAAAGGTGAGGTTTAGGCTGAGGTTGAGGGTTAAGATAAGGCTGAAGGTTAGGGTTAGGCTTAGGTTTAGGTGAGGGTTAGGTTTAGGGTTTGGGTTAGAGTGAGGGTGAGGGTGAGGATTAGTGTTACGTTTAGGGTTAGGTTTAGGGTTAGGGTTAGTGTTAGTGTTAGGGTTAGGGTTAGGTTTACAGTGAGGGTTAGGGTTAGGGTTAGGGTTAGTGTTAGGGTTAGGCTGAGGGTGATGGTGGGGTTGAAGATTAGCGTGAGTGTGAGTGTTAGCATTTGGGTTAGGGTTAGGGTTAGGGTGAAGGTGTGATTGAGGGTTAGGATTAGGATTACGGTTAGGGTTAGGTTAAGGCTGAAGTGGAAGGGGCGGTTGAGGGTGAGGTTTAGGGTTAGGGTTAGGATGAGGGTTACGGTTAGGTTTAGTGTTCGTATAAGGGTTAGCCTGAGGGTAAGAGTTAGGGTTAGTGTGAGTGTTAGGTTTAGGGTTAGGGTTTGGGTTAGGTTGAGAGTAAAGGTTAAGGTGAAGGTTAGGGAGAGGGTGAGGTTTATTGTTATGGTGAGCGTTCAGGTGAGGGTTAGGGTTAGGGTTATGGTTAGGTTTAGCGTGAGGGTTAGAGTGAAGGTTAGGTTTAGGTTTAGGGTAAGGGTGAGGTTTAGGGAGAGGGTGAGGTTTAGGTTGAGGGTGAGGCTTAGGTTTAGGATGAGGGTTAGGGTTAGGGTGAGGGTTCGGGTTAGGTTTAGGGTGAGGGTTAGGGTCAGGGTAATTGTTAGGGTGAGG
Source organism: Dipodomys merriami (assembly GCF_024711535.1). NCBI lineage: Eukaryota > Metazoa > Chordata > Mammalia > Rodentia > Heteromyidae > Dipodomys > Dipodomys merriami. The sequence goes on from NW_027203137.1 coordinate 2,090,786, forward strand.
GTTAGGGTTATGGTTAGGTTTAGTGTGAGGGTCAGGGTGAGGGTTAAAGGGAGGTTGAAGGTTAGTGTTAGCATTAGGTTTAGGATGAGTGTGAGGGTTAGGGTGAGGGCTAGGGTTAAGGTTAGGGATAGGGTGAGGATTAGGGTTAGGTATACAGAGAGGGTTAGGCTGAGGATTAGGGTTAGGTTTAGGGTGAGGGTTAGATTTAGTGTGAGGATTAGGGTTAGATTTAGGTGAGGGTAAGTGTTTGGGTGAGGGTTAGGGAGAGGGTTAGGGTGAGTTTTAGGGTTAGGGTTTGGGTTAGGTTAATTGTTAGGTTTAGGGTTAGGGTTAGGGTGAGGGTGGGATTGAAGGTTAGGGTTAGGATTAGGGTTAGGGTTAGCGTAATGCTGAGGGGAATGGGGAGGTTGAGGGTGAGGGTAAGGGTCTGGTTTAGGGTTAGGGTGAGAGCTAGGTTGAGGGTCAGGTTTAGGGTGAGGGTGAGGGTGAGGGTTTCGTTTACGTAAGTGTTAGGGTAGGGGTGAGGATTAGGGGGAGGTGAAGGTCAAGCTGAGGTTAGGTTTAGTGTGAGGGTTTGGGTTAGGGTTAGGGTGAGGGTTATGGTTAGGGTGATGCTTATGGTTAGGGTGATGGTTTGTGTCAGGGTGAAGTTTAGGGTACAGGTGAGAGCTAGGGAGAGGGTGAGGGTGAGGGTGAGCTTTAGGGTTAGTGTTAGGTTTAGGGTGAGTGTGAGGGTGAGAGTTCGGATTAGGAATAAGGTTAGATTTAGGGTTAGGCTGAGGGGGAGCGTCAGGGTGAGGGTGAAGGTTAAGTTTAGTGTTAGGGTTAGGGTTAGGGTGAGGGTAAGTTTTAGGGTGAGTTTAAGGGTGAGAGTTAGGGTTAGTGTCAGGGTTAGTGTGAGGGTTAGGGTTTGGGTGATGTTTAGGGTGACGGTGAGGTTTAGGGTGAGGATGAGGGTTCGGTTGAGAGTGAGGGTTCGCGTGAGGTGTCGGGTTAGGTTGTGGGTGAGGATTAGCGTTAGGCTGAAGGTTAGCATTAGGTTTAGGGTTAGTGTGACGGTGAGGGTGAGGGGTAGGGTAAGGGTTAGGTATAGGGTTAGGGTTAGGGTTAGGGTGATGGTTAGGAGGAGGGGTAATTTTAGGTTTAGGTTGAAGTTTAGGGTGAGTGTGAGGGTTAGTGTTAGGGGTAGGTTTAGGTTGAGGGTTAGGGTTAGGGTTAGCATTAGGGTGAAGTTGAGGGTTAGGGTGAGAGTTTTGGTTAGGGTGAGTTTGAGGGTGAGGGTTAGGTTTAGGATTAGGATTAAGGTTAGGGTTAGGGTGAGTGTTAGGTTGAGGGTGAGGGTTAGTGTGTGGGTGAGGGTTAGGTTTAGGGTGAGGATTAGCTTTAGGCTTAGGGTTAAGGTTATGGTGAGGGTAAGGGTTAGGGTGATGTTTAGTGTGAGGATGAGGGTTAGGGTTATTGTTAGGGTTAGGGTGAGGTTTAGGGATAGGGTTAGTGTTAGGGTAAGGGTGAGGTTTAGGGTCAGGTTTAGGGTTAGGGTGAGGGTTAGGGACAGTTTTAGGTTAGGGTGAGGCTGAGGCTGAGTGTTAGGTTTAGGTTTAGGTTTACAGTTAGTGTGAGGGTTAGTTTGAGGGTTAGGATTAGGGTTAGGGTTAGGGTTAGATTGAGGGTTAGGCTGAGGGTTAGGGTTAGGGTAAAAGTTAGGTTTAGGTTTAGGGTTAGGGTGAGGGTTAGGGTGTGGGTAAGTGTTAGAGTGAGGGTTAGGATGAGGGAGAGGAATAGGGAGAGGGGGACGGTTAGTGTTAGCATTAGGGATAGGGTGAGGGTAAGTGTTAGGGTCAATGATAGGGATAGAGTGAGGATTAGGGTTAGGGTTAGGGTGAGGTTTAGGTTTAGTGTGAGGGTTAGGGTTAGGGTTAGGGTGAGGGTAAGGGTTAGGGTGAGGTTTAGGGTGAGGGTGAGGTTTAGGGTTAGCATTAGTTTTAGATTTAAGGTTAGGATGAGGGTTACGGTTAGGGTGAGGGTGAGGCTTAGGTTTAGGGTCAGGTTTAGGGTTAGGGTGAGGGTTAGGGTCAGGTTAAGTGTTAGGGTGATGGTTAGGGTTATGGGAAGGTTTAGTGTGAGGGTCAGTGTGAGGGTAGCGTGAGGTTTAGGGTTAGGTTTAGGGTTAGGTTTACGGTGAGGGTGATGGTGAGGGTTAAGTTTAGGGTTAGGTTTAGGGTGAGGGTTAGGGTTAGTGTGAGTGTTAGTGTGATGGTGAGGGTCAGGGTGAAAGTGAGGGTTAGAATGAAGCTGAAGATGAGGGTGAATGTTATGGTTAGTATTAGGGTTAGGGTGAGTTTTAAGGTAAGGGTTAGGGTTAGGGTTATTGTTAGGTTCAGGGTTAGGGTTAGGGTGATAGTGAGGGTGAGGTTTTGCATTAGGATTAGGTTTAGGGTTAGAGTGAGCGTGGGGTTGAGGGTTAGGGTTAGGATTAGGGTTAGGGTTTGGGTAAGTCTGAGGGGGAAGATGAGGTTGAGGGTGAGGGTTAGGATTAGGTTTAGGGTTAGGGTAAGGTCTAGGGTCAGTGTGAGGGTTTGGGTGAGGGTAAGGATTTGGTTTAGGTTTAGGGTTAGGGTTAGGTTTAGGGTGAGGGTGATGGTGAGGGATAGGTTTAGGGTTAGGTTTAGGGTGAGGGTTAGGGTTCGTGTGAGGGTTAGTGTGATGGTGAGGGTGAGGGTGAGGGTGAGGATTTGAATGATGCCTAAGGTGAGGGTGAGGGTTAGGGTTAGGATTAGGGTTAGGGTGAGTTTTAGGTTTAGGATTAGGGTTAGGGTTATTGTTAGTGTTAGGGTTAAGGTTAGGGTGAGATTGAGGGTTAGGTTTAGCATTAGGGTTAGGTTTAGTGTTAGGGTGATGGTGAGGTTGAGGGTTAGGGTTAGGAATAGGGTTAGGATAAAGCTGAGGGGGAAGGGTAGCTTGAGGGTGAATGTTAGGGTTAGGGTGAGGACTAGGGTGAGTGTGAGGGTTTGGGTGAGAGTGAGGTTGAGGGTTTCGGTTATGTAAGTGTTAGGGTGAGGGTGACGATTAAGCTGAGGTTAGGTTTAGCATGATGGTTAGGGTTAGGGTGAGGGTGAGTGTTAGTTTTAGGGTGATGGTTAGGGTGAGGGTGAAGGTGAGACTTAGGATTAGGAATAGGGTTAGTGTTAGGGTTAGGCTGAGGTGAGGGTCAGGGTAAGGGTGAAGGATAGCGTTAGGATTATGGTTAGGGTGAGGGTTAAGGTTAGTGTGAGGATTATGGTTATGGTTATGGTTAGGGTTATGGTGAGGGTAAGGGTTATGGTGAGGGTGAGGGTTAGGGTGAAATTTAGGGTTAGGGTTAGGGTTAGGGGAGGGTTCGGGTTAGGGTGATGTTTAGGGTGAGGGTGAGGTTTAGTGTGAGGATGAGAATTTGGGTGTGGCTGTGGGTTCAGGTGAGGTTTCGGGTTAGGGTGTGGGTGAGGATTAGGGTTAGGGTGAGGGTTATCATTAGGTTTAGGCTTAGTGTGAGGGTGAGGGTGAGGGGTAGTTTTAGGGTTCAGTTGAGGGTTAATGTTAGGGTAACGGTTAGGGTGAGGGTCAGGGAGAGGGGTAGGTTTAGGGTTAGTGTGAGGTTTAGGGTGAGTGTGAGGGTTAGGGGTAGTGTTAAGATGAGGGTTAGGCTGCGGATTAGGGTTAGGGTTAGTGTGAGTGTTAGGTTTAGGTTGAGGTTTAGGGTTAGCATTAAGGTGAGGGTGAGGGTGAGGGTTAGGGTGACGGTTTGGGTTAAGTTTAAGGATAGGGTGAGGATTAGGTTTAGGGTCAGGTTTAGGGTGAGTGTTAGGCGGAAGGGTAGGCTTAGGTTTAGGGTGAGGGTTAGGTTTAGTGTGAGGGATAGGGTTGAGTTTAGGGTGATGGCAAGGGTTAGGGTGAGGGATAGGGTGAGGGTGAGTTTTAGGGTTAGCATTTGGTTTAGCTTTAGGGTTAGGATGAGAGTTAGGGTTAGGCTTAGTGTTAGGGTGAGGGTGAGGGTGAAGGTTAATGTTAGGATGAGGGTTATGGTTAGGGTTAGGGTGAGGGTGAGGGTGAGGTTTAGGGTTAGGGTTAGTGTGAGGGTGAGAATTAGGATTAGGAATAGTGTTAAGGTTTGGGTTAGGCTGAGGCTGAGGGTCAGGGTGAGGGAAAATAGGGTTAGGTGAGGGTGAGGGTAAGGGTGAGGGTTAGGGTTAGAGTCAGGTTTAAGGTGAGGGTTAGGGTTTAGGAGATGTTTAGGGTGAGGGTGAGGGTGAGGATGAGGTTTCGGGTGAGGGTTTGGGATCGGGTTCAGGTTTGGGTTAGGGTGTGGCTGAGGATTAGGGTTAGGGTGAGGGTTAGCATTAGGTTTAGGGTTAGTGTGACAGTGAGGGTGAGGGGTAGGGTTAGGGATTGGTTGAGGGTTAGGGTTAGGGTTAGGGTTTGGATAATTTTTAGGGAGAGGGATAATGTTAGGATTAGTGTGAGGTTTAGGGTGTGTGTGAGGGTTAGGGTTTGGTTGAGGGTTAGGGTCAGGGTGAGGGTGAGGGTTAGGGTTAGAGTTAGGTTTAGGGTGAGTTTGAGGGTGAGGGTTAGGTTTAGGATTAGGATTAGGGTTAGTTTCAGCGTGAGTTTTAGGGTGAGAGTGAGGTTTCGGTTGATACTGAGGGTTAGTGTATGGGTGATGGTTATGGTTAGGGTCAGGATTAGGTTTAGTCTTAGGATCAAGGTTATGGTGAGGCTAAGGGTTAGGGTGAGGTTTAGTGTGAGGATGAGGGTCAGGGTTAGTGTTAGGGTTACGGTGACGTTTAGGGTGAGGGTTATAGTTAGGGTTAGGGTGAGGGTGAGCGTGAGGGTGAGGTATAGGGTGAGGTTTAGGGTTAGGGTGAGGGTTAGGGAAAGTGTTAGTTTAGGGTGAGGGTGAGCGGGAGTGTTAGATTTAGGTTTATAGTTACGGTGATGGTGAGGTTGAGGGTTAGGCTTAGGGTTAGGCTGAGGGTTAGGCTGAGGGTTAGGTTTATGGTTAGGGTTAGGGTGAGGGTGAGGTGTGGGTAAGTGTTAGGGTGAGGGTTAGGGTGAGGGTTCGGGTGAGGGTGAGGGTTAGGGTTAGAGTGAGCGTTAGGGTGAATTTTAAGTTTAGGGTTAGGGTTAGGGTGAGTGTGAGGGTGTGGGTCAGTGTTAGGGTGAGAGTTAGGATGAGGGTGAGGTTTAGGTTGAGGGTGAGGGTTAGGGTTAGGGTGAGGGTGGGTGTTAGGTGGAGGATTAAGGTGAAGGTGAGGGTTAGAGTTAGCATTAGAGTTATGGTGAGGGTGAGGGTTAGGGTTCGGGTTCTGGTTAGGGTGAGGTTTAGGGTTAGGTTTAGGGTTAGTATAATGGTTAGGGTGCACGTTAGGGTTAGGGTTAGTGTGAGTGTTAGGTTTAGGGTTAGGGTTTGGGTTAGGTGGAGTGTAAAGGTTAGGGTGAGGGTTAGGGTGAGGGTGAGTGTTAGGGTTAGGGTGAGGGTGAGCGTGAGGGTTGGGGTTAGGGTTAGCCTGAGGGTGAGGGTAAGGTTTAGGTTTAAGTTTAGGTTTAGGGTTAAGGTGAGGGTTAGGGTGTGGGTAAGTGTTAGGGTGAGGGTTAGGGTGATGGTAAGGGTTAGGGTGAGTGTTAGGATGAGGGTGAGGGTTAGGGTGAGTGTGATGGTAAGGGTTAGGCTGAGTGTTAGGTTGAGGGTGAGGGTTAGGGTGAGGGTTAGGGTGAGTGTTAGGGTTAGGGTTAGGGTTAGGGTGTGGGTGAGGTATAGGGTGAGGGTTAGGTTTAGGGTGAGGGTTAGGGATAGGGTTAGGGTTAGGGTGAGGATGAGGGTGAGGGTTATTAGGGTTAGGATTAGGGTTAGGCTGAGGGTGATGGGGAAGGTGAGGGTTAGAGTTAGGTTTAGGGTTAGGATGAGGGTTAGGTTTAAGGTTAGGGTCAGCGTAAGAGTTAGGGTGAGGGTTAGTGTGAGGGAGAGGGTTAGGGTTAGGGTGACGGTAAGGGTTAAGGAGAGTGTTAGGGTGAGGGTGAGGGAGAATTTTAGTGTTAGGATTACGGTGAGGGTTAGGGTTAGGGCGAAGTTTAGGTTTAGGTTTAGGTTTAGGGTGATGTTTAGTTTCAGGGTGAGGGTTAGGATGAGGTTGAGTGTTCTGTTGAGAGTTAGGGTTAGGGTTAGGGTTAGGGATAGGTTTAGTGTGAGGCTAATGGTTAGGGTGAGTGAAAGGGTGAGGGTTAGGCTCAGAGTAAGGGTGAGCATTAAGGTTAGGGTTAGGTTTATGGTTAGGATGAGGGTTAGGGTGAGCGGTAGGTTTAGGGTTAGGGTTAGTTTGCAGGTTAGGGTGAGGTTAGGAGTTAGGGTGATGTTAGGGTGAAGGTGAGGGTTAGGGTTAGCATTAGCGTTAGGGTGAGGTTGAGGGTTAGGGTTAGGGTTAGGGATAGCGTAAGGATTAGCGTTATTGTGAGGGTTAGGTTTAGGGTTAGTTTAGGGTTAGTTGAGGATAAAGTAAGGGTGAGGGTTAGGGTGAGGGTGAGGTGTTACATTAGCATTAGGGATAGGTTTAGCTTTAGGGTGAGGGTTAGATTTAGGGTGAGGGTTAGGTTTAGGTTGAGGTTGAGGGTTAGGGTTGGGGTGATGTTTAGTGTGAGGGTGAGGGTTAGGGTGAGGTTGAGTGTTCAGGTGAGAGAGTTAGGTTTAGAGTTAGGGATAGGGTTAGGGTGAGGGTATTGGTTGGGGTGAGTGTTAGGGTAAGGGTGAGTGTTAGGCATAGGGTGAGGGTTAGGGTTAGGGTTAATTTTAGGGTTAGGTTGAGGGTGAGCGTTAGGATTAGGGTTAGGATGAGGGTGAGGCTCAGGGTTAGGGTTAGGGTTAGTGTGAGGGTTAGGGTTAGGATTAGGTTTAGGGTAAGTGTTAGGGTTATATTTATGTTTAGTATAAGGGTTAGGGTGAGGCTTAGACTTAGAGTTAGTGTGATTGTTAGGGTTAGGGTTAGAGTTTGGGTTAGGTTGAGTTTAAAGGTTAGGGTGAGGTTTAGGGTGAGGGTGAGGGTAAGGGTTAGGGTGAGGGTTAGCGTGAGGGATAGGGTTAGTTTATGGTTAGTGTTAGGGTGAGGGTTAGGGTGAGGTTTAGGTTTAGGTTTAGGTTTAGGGTGAGAGTTAGGGTGTGGATAATTGTTAGGGTGAGTGTTAGGGTGAGGTGAGCGTTAGGGTTAGGTTGACAGTAAGGGTTATGTTGAGGGTTATGGTGAGGGTGAGGGTTAGGGTTAGCCTTAGGGTTAGGGTGAGGGTGAGGGTTAGGGTGAGTGTGAGGGTTAGTTTTAGGGTCAGGGTTAGGGTTAGGATGAGGGTTAGGGTTAGGGTGAGGTTGAGGGTTAGGGTTAGGTTGATGATTAGGTTTAGGGTGAGGTTTAGGGTTAGGGTTAGGGTGAGAGTTAGGGTTAGGGTGATGTTTATTGTGAAGGTGAGGGTTAGGGTGAGGGTGAGTGTTAGTGTGAGGATGAGGGTTCGTGTAAGGCTGAGGCTTAGGGTGTGGTTGAGGTTTAGGGTTACAGTGAGAGTCAGAGTGAGGTGTCGGGATAGGGTTAGGGGTAGGGTTTGTGTGAGGGTAAGGGTTAGGGTGAGGGTTAGGGTGAGGCTGAGGTTTAGTGTTAGCCTTAGGGTTAGGGTGAGTGTTAGGGTTAGGGTGATGTTTAGGGTGAGGTTGAGGGTTAGTGTGAGGGTGAGGGTGAGGCTTAGGGTTAGTGTTAGGATTAGGGTTAGGGTTAGGGTTAGGCTGAGGATGAGGGTGAAATTGAGGGTGACGGTTAGGTTTAGGATTAGGATGAGGCTTCTGGTTAGTGTGAGGGTTAGTGTGATGCTGAGGGTCAGGGTGAGGGTGAGTGTTAGAATGAGGGTGATGGTGAGGGTTAGGCTTGGGATTTGGGTTAGGGTGAATTTTAGGGTTAGGATTATGTTAGGGTTAGGGTTATTGCTAGGGTTAGGGTGAGGGTGAGGGTTAGGGTGAGGGTTAGCGTTAGGGTTAGGGTTAAGGTGAGGGTGGGGTTGAGGGTTAGGGTTAGGATTAGGGTGAGGGTTAGGGTAAGGCTGAGGAGGAAGGGGAGATTGAGGATGAGGGTTAGGTTTAGGGTTAGGGTTAGTGTGAGTGTTAGGTTTAGGGTTAGGGTTTGGGTTAGGTTGAGGGTAAAGTTTAGGGTGAGGTTTAGGCTTAGGGTGAAGTTTAGGATTAGGGTGAGGGTTAGGGTGAAGTTTATGTTTAGTTTTAGGGTTAGGGTGAGGGTTAGGTTTATTGTGAGGTTTAGGCTTAAGGTTAGGGTGACGGTAAGGGTTAAGTTGAGGGTTAGGGTGAGGGTGAGTTTTAGTGTTAGCATTAGGTTTAGCTTTAGGGTTAGCTTGAGAGTTAGGGTTAGAGTTAGGGTTAGGGTGAGTTTGAGGGTGATGGTTAGGTTTAGGATTAGGATTAGGTTTAGGGTCAGGGTGAGTGTTAGGGTGAGAGTGAGGGTTTGGGTGAGAGTGAGGGTTAGTGTGTGGGTTAAGGTTAGGGTTAGGGTCAGGATTAAGTTTAGGCTTAGGGTCAAGGTTATGGTGAGGGTCAGGTTTAGGGTGAGGTTTAGTTTGAGGATGAGGGTTAGGGTTAGTGTTAGGGTTAGGGTGACGTTTGGGGTAAGGGTTATCGTTAGGGTTAGGGTGAGGGTGAGGGTGAGGTATAGGGTGAGGTTTAGGGTTAGGGTGAGGGTTAGGGATAGTGTTCGGTTTGGATGAGGGTGGGGGTGATTGTTAGGTTTAGGTTTCGAGTTAAGGTGAGGGTGAGGGTGAGGGTTAGGATTAGGGTTAGGATGAGGGTTAGGCTGAGGGTTAGGTTTAGAGTTGGTGTGAGGGTTAGGGTTAGGTTTAGAGTTAGGATGAGGGTTAAGTTTAGATTTAGGGTTAGCATAAGGTTTAGGCTGAGGGTTAGGGTTAGGGTTAGAGTGAGGGTTAGGGTTAGGGTTAGGGTAAGGTTTAGGGTGAGGGTAATGGTGAGGGTGAGGGTTAGGCTGAGGGTGAGGGTTAGGGTTAGAGTGAGTGTTAGGGTGAAGGTTAGGTTTAGGGTTAGGGTTAGGGTGAGGGTGAGGGTGTGGGTAAGTGTTAGGGTGAGGGTTAGGGTGAGGGTGAGGTTTAGGTTTAGGGTGAGGATTAGTGTTAGGGTGAGTGTTAGGGTGAGGGTGAGGGTTACGGTTAGCATTAGGGTTAGGGTTAGGGTGAGGGTTAGAGTGAGGTTTTGCGTTAAGGTTAAGGATAGTGTGAGTATTGGAGTTAGGTTTACTGTGTGGGTTAGGCTGAGGGGAAGGGTTAGGGTTAGGGTGAGGGTTGGGTTTAGTGTGAGGGTTAGGGTTAGGGTTAGGGTAAGGTAAGGGTGAGGGTGAAGTTTAGGGTGTGTGTGAGGTTTAGGGTTAGCATTAGGTTTAGAGTTAGGGTGAGGATGAGTGTTAGGGTTTGGTTTAGGGTGTGGGTTAGGATGAGGGTGAATGTTAAGTTTATGCTTAGGGTGAGGGTTAGTTTTAGGGTGAGGGCTAGGGTGAGGGTGAGGATTAGTTTGAGGGTGAGAGTGAGGGTGAGGTTTTCATTTAGGTAAGGGTTATGGTTATGGTTAGGGTGAAGTTTAGTAATGAGGGTGTGTGTTGGGGTAAAGTTTAGGATTAGGGTGAGGGTGAGGGTGAAGTTTAGTGTTAGGATGAGGGTTAGGGTTAGGGTTAGGGTGAGAGTGAGGGTGAAGGTGAGGGTTCGGGATAGGGTTAGGGTGTGGTTTACGTTTACGGGGAGGGTTAGAGTTAGGGTGAGGTTTAGGGTTAGGCTTACAGTGAGGGTTAGGGTTAGGCTGATGTTTAGTGTGAGGGTGAGGGTTAGGGTGAGGGTGAGTGTTCTGTTGAGAATTAGGGTTAGGGAATGGGTTATTGTGAGGGAAAGGGTTAGGGTGAGGGTTTGGGTGAGGGTGAGGTTTAGGGTGAGGTTGAGGGTTAGGTTTAGGGTTAGGGTTATGATGAGGGTGAGGGTTAGGGTGAGCTCTAGTTATAGGGTTAGGTTTAGATTGCGGGTAAGGGTGAGGGTAAGGGTTAGGGTGAGGTTTAGGGTGAGGGTGAGTTTTAGGTTTAGGGTGAGGATAAGGGTTAGGTTGAGGGTTAGGGATCGGCTGAGGATTAGTGTTAGGGTGAGGGTTAGGGTGAGGGTTAAGATTAGGGTTAGTGTGAGGATAAGGGTTAGGGTGAGGGTTAGGGTGAGGGTGAGGTTTAGGGTTAGGGTTAGGGTGAAGGTTAGGGTTTGGGTAAGTGTTAGGGTTAGGGTTAGGGTGACGGTAGAGGTTAAGTTTAAGTATAGGGTGAGGATTAGTTTAGGGTTAGGTTTAGGGTGAGTGTTAGGCGGAAGGGTAGGCTTAGGGTAAGGGTGAGTGTTAGGTTTATTGTGAGGGTTAGGGTTAAGGTTAGGGTGATGGTAAGGGTTAGGGTGAGGGATAGGGTGAGGGTGAGTTTTAAGGTTAGCATTAGGTTTAGCTTTAGGGTTAGGATGAGAGTTAGGGTTAGGCTTAGGGTTAGGGTGAGGGTGAGGGTGAAGTTTAGTGTTAGGATGAGTGTTAGGGTGAGGGTGAGGGTGAGGTTTAGGGTTAGGGTTAGTGTGAGGTTGAGAGTTAGGATTAGGAATAATGTTAGGGTTAGGGTTAGGCTGAGGGTGAGTGTCAGGGTGAGGGAAAAGGTTAGGGTTAGTGTTAGGGTGAGGGTAAGTGTTGGGGTGAGGGTAAGGGTGAGGGTTAGGGTTAGAGTCAGGGTTAAGGTGAGGGTTAAGGTTTGGGTGATGTTTAGGGTGAGGGTGAGGGTTAGGTTTTGGATTAGGGTTAGAGTTTGGGTTAGGTTGAGGGTTAGGGATAGGGTTAGGATTAGGGTGAGGGTTTTGTTAGGGTTAGGTTTTGACTTAGGGTGAGTTTTGGGGTTCGTGTTTGGATTAGGGTTAGGGTTAGGGTTAGGCTGAGGATGAGGTTGAGGGTGAGGGTGAGGGTTAGGGTTAATATGAGTGTTAGGGTTAGCGTTAGTGTTAAGATGAGGGTTAGGCTGAGGGTTAGGGTTAGGGTTCGGGTAAGAGTAAGGGTTAGGCAGAAATGAACCTACAGACCTATAGCCATCTAATCTTCGATAAGGAAGCTAAAACAATAGAATGGACGAAAGACAGCCTCTTCAGTAAATGGTGCTGGCAAAATTGGTTAACTACCTGTAGAAAACTAAAGCTAGATCCTTATATATCACCCTGCACCAGAATCAACTCCAAATGGATCAAAGACCTTGAACTCAAAGCAGACACTCTGAATATATTACAGGATGGAATAGGAGAAACCCTAGGTCTCCTTGGCTCAGGCCGAAATTTTCTGAATAGAGACCCGGATGCACAACAAATCAAAGAAAGGTTGGACAAATGGGATTGCATAAGGTTGCAGAGCTTCTGCAGGGCAAATGACATAGCTAGCAAGATCAATAGAAAGCCCACCGATTGGGAGAAGATCTTTACTAGCCATACAACGGACAAGGGTCTCATATCTAAAATATACTTGGAACTCAAAAAATTAAACCACGCAACAACAAATCCTCAAAGAAACAACTGCCCAATAAATAAGGGGGTGAAAGACTTAAAGAGAAGCTTCTCTGAAGAAGAAAGAAGGATGGCCAATAGACACATGAAGAAATGTTCAACATCCCTAGACATAAAAGAAATGCAAATCAAAACAACATTGAGATATCACCTCACTCCAGTTAGAACAGCAAAAATCAAGAACTCTAACAACAACAGATGCTGGAGGGGATGTGGACAGAAAGGAACCTTACTTCATTGTTGGTGGGAATGTAAACTTGTTCAACCACTTTGGAAAGCAGTATGGAGGTTCCTCAAAAGACTTCACATAGATCTCCCCTATGATCCAGCAATCCCACTTTTGGGCATTTACCCAAATGTTTACAAACAAGACCACACTAAAGCTACCGGCACAACTATGTTTATTGCAGCATTATTTAACATAGCTAAGATATGGAACCAACCCAGATGCCCCTCAGTAGATGAATGGATCAAGAAAATGTGGTATATATACACAATGGAATTCTATGCCTCCATCAGAAAGAATGACATTTCCCCATTTGTTAGGAAATGGAAAGGTTTGGAAAAAATTATATTAAGTGAAGTAAGCCAGGCTCAAAGAAGCATAGGTCCCATGGTTTCCCTTATTTGCAATATCTAGTATAGGTATGAGTCAAGCGGAAAAGGTCAGATAATGTGATGTTAGGAAAATGAACCCATAAATATGTATTTTAATGTTTTCGTTTCTTTCATGCATGTGTTTCTAACGCATTTATAAGATTATTTCTTTGTTGCTTTGTATGTCCCTCCCCCACAGTGTAAACCCCGCTTTCACTATATTTGATGTCAGTATAACATGTGGAGGAGATGGGGACAAACAAGTCGTTTAAGGATTCAGGTGGACCTGTTGCAACAATGAGAAGTACAAAATGTCATGTCAAAACCAACTTTACAATGTCGGTGTGGGGGGGGAGGGGGGGTATAATTGGGTGGGGGGAGGGGGGAGGATGGGAAGGGAGGTGAAAGGTAAACAAAGGAGGAGGCTGCAATGCTTGGTAAGAAATGTATGCATTATCCTGCCCATGTAATTGTAGCCCCTCTGTACAGTATGTTCTCAAATAAAATAAAATAAAAAAAGAAAACAAAAAAAAAGAGTATGGGTTAGGGTGAGGTTTAGGGTGAGGGTGAGGGTTAAGTTTATGCTTAGGGTTAGGGTGAGGTTTATGGTTAGGGTGAGAGTGAGGGTTAGGGTTAGGGTTTGGGTGAGGGTTAGGTTTAGGTGAGGTTAGGGATAGGGTTGGGGTTAGGGTGAGTGTGTGGGTTAGGGTTAGGTTTAGGTTTAGGGTTAGGCTGAGGGTGAGGGTTAGGTTTAGGTTTAGGGTTAGGGTTAGGGTTGAAGTTTTCTTTTAGGGTTAGGAAGAGGTTTTGGCTGAGGATTAGGGTTGTGGTTAGGGTGAGGTTTAGGGTTAGTGTGAGTGTTGGGATGAAGGTTAGTTTGAGGGTTAGGTTTAGGGTTAGGTTGAGGGTAAAGGTTAGGGTGAGGGTGAGGGTTAGGTTTAGGATTAGGGTTAGGGTTTGGGTTAGGATCAAGGATAGGGTTAGGGTTAGGGTGAGGGTTAGGGTGAGTGTTAGGGTTAGGTTTAGGGTGAAGAATAGGGTGAGAGTGATGTTTAAGGTGAGGGTTAGGTTTAGGGTGAGGATTAGGGTTAGGGTTAGGGTGAGGTTTAGGATTAGGATGATGTTTAGGGTGAGCGTGATGTTTTGGGTTAGGATGAAGGTGAGGGTGAGGGTGTAGGTGAGGGTTAGGTTTAGGGTGAGTGTTAGGGTGATGGTGATGGTGATTTTTAGGGTGAAGTTGAGGGTTAGGGATAGGGTTAGGGTGAGGGTTAGGGTTAGGTTTAGGGTGAGGGGTAGGGTGAGGGTAGGGTTAGGGTTAGGGTGAGGGTTAGGGTTAATGTGAAGATTAGGGTTAGGTTTAGGGTTAGTGTGAGGATAAGGGTAAGGGTGAGGGTTAGGGTGAGAGTGAGGGTTAGGGTTAGCGTTAGGGTTAGGGTGAGGTTTAGGGCGAAGGTTAAGTTGAGGGTTAGGGTTATTATGAGGGTGAGGGTTATAGTTAGGTTTAGGGTGAGGGTTTGGGTTAGTGTGAGGTTTAGGGTAAGGTTAGGGTGTGGGTGAGGGTTCGGGTGAGGGTGACATTTAGGGTGTGGGTGACAGTTAGGTTTAGGGTTAGGTTTAGGGTAAGGGTCATATTTAGGGTGAGGGTTAGGGTGAGGGTGAGGGTTAGGTTGAGGTTCAGGGTTAGGCTGAGCGTTAGGGTGAGGGTTAGGTTTAGGTTTTGGTTTGGGTGAGGGTTAAAGTGAGGTTTAGTGTTAGTGTTAGGGTTAGAGTTAAGGTGAGAGTTAGGGTAAGGGTTAGGGTTAGAGTGAGGTTTAGGGTGAGGGTGAGGGTTAGGGATAGCATTAGGTTTAAAGATAGGTTTAGGGTGAATGTAAGGGTTAGGATGAGGGTGAGGGTTAGGTTTAGGATTAGGGTTAGTGTTAGGGTGAGGGTTAGTTATAGGGTTAGGATTAGGGTGAGGGTTTTGGTTAGAGTTAGGTTTAGATTTAGAGTGAGGGTTAGGGTTAGTGTTGGATTAGTGTTAGGGTTAGGGTTAAGGTGAGGGTTAGGTTTAGGTGAGGGTTAGGGATAGAATTGGGGTTAGGGTGAAGATTAGGGTTAGGTTTAGTGTTAGAGTTAGACCGAGGGTGAGTGTGAGGTTTAGGGTTAGGTTTAGGGTTAGGGATAGGTTTAGGCTGAGGGTGAGGGTGAGGGTGAGGGTGAGGGTTAGGGTTACGGTGAGGGTTAGGGTTAGGGTTAGGGTTAGGGTTGGGTTGAGTGTTAGGGTTAGGATTAGGAAGAGGGTTTGGCTGAGGGTTAGGGTTATGGTTAGGGTAAGGTTTAAGGTTAGTGTGAGGGTTAGGATGAGGTTTAAGCTGAGGGTTAGGGTTAGGGTTAGGGTGAGGGTAAGGGTGAGCGTTAGGGTGAAGGTTAGGTTTAGGTTTAGGGTTAGGTGAGGGTTAGAATGAGGTTTAGTTTTAGTGTAAGGGATAGGGTTAGCGTGAGGGTTATGGTGAGGGTAAGGGTTAGAGTGAGGTTCAGGGAGAGGGTGAGTGTTAGGGATAGCATTAGGTTTAATTTTAGGTTTAGGGTGAGGCTTAAGGTTAAGGTTACCATGAGCGTGAGGGTTAGGTTTAGCATTAGGGTTAGGGTTAGGGTTAGGGTGAGAGTTAGGGTTAGGGTTTGGGTGAGGTTGAGGGTTAGGGTTAGGGTTAGGGTGAGGGTATGGGATAGGGTGAGGGTGAGGGTTAGGGTGACGGTGAGGGTAAGGGTTAGGGTGAGGGCTAGGGTTACGGTTAGGGTTAGGGTAAGGTTTAGGTTTAGGGTGAGGGTGAGGGTGAGGGTTAGGTTTAGGATTAGGCTTAGGTGTAGGGTTAGGTTTAGGGTGAGTGTGAGGCTGAGTGTCAGAGTTAGTTTTAGGGTGAGGTTTAGGGTAATGGTTAGGGTTAGGATGAGGGTGAGGGTGAGGTTTTGGGTGAGGGTGAGTGTTAGGGTTTTGGTTAGGTTTAGGTTTAAGGTTAGGGTGAGAGTTATTTTTAAGGTTAGTGTTAGGATGAGGGTTAGGCTGAGGGTTAGGGTTAGGGTTAGTATGAGGGTGAGAGTTAGGATTAGGAATAGTGTTAGGGTTAGGGTTAGGCTGAGGGTGAGGGTCAGAGTGAGGGTAAAGTTTAGGATTAGGGTTAGGGTGAGGGTAGGTCTTAGGGTGAGGGTAAGGGTTAGGGTGAGGATGAGGTTTCGGGTGAGGGTTAGGGTTAGTGTTTGGATTAGGGTTAGGGTTAGGGTTAAGGTGAGGGTTAGGGTTAGCTGAGGGTTAGCGATAGAATTGGGGTTAGGGTGAAGGTCAGGGTTAGGTTTAGTGTTAGAGTTAGAGCGAGGGTTAGTGTGAGGTTTAGGGTTAGCGTTAGGGTTAGGGTGAGGGTTAGGGTTATTATGAGGGTGAAGGTTAGAGTTAGTTTTAGGGTGAGGGTTGGGGTTAGGGTGAGGTTTAGGTTAGAGTTAGGTTTAGGGTGAGGTTGAGCGTTAGGGTGAGGTTTAGGGTTAGGGGTATTGTTAGGGTTAGTGTGAGGGTTAGTGTTAGGGTGACTGTTACTGTTAGGGTGAGTGTAAGTGTTAGGGTTCGGGTTAGGGTTCGGGTTATTGTTAGGGTTAGGGTTAGGGTTACGGTTATGGTGAGGGTGAGAGTGAGGATTATGGTTAGGTTTAGGATGAGGTTTAGGTTAAAGGTTAGGGTTAGAGTTAGGGAAGGGGTGAGAGTGAGGTTTAGGGTTAGATTTAGGGTAAGTGTTAGGGTTAGGTTTAGGGTGAGGGTTAGGATTAGTGTTAGGCTTAGGATTAGGCTTAGGCTGTGCATGAGGTTGTGGGTTAGGGTTAGGGTTAGGGTGAGGGTTATGGTTTGGTTTATGGTGAGGTTTAGGATGGGGTTTAGGGTTAGCATTAGGGTTAGGGTTAGGGTTAGGTTGAGGGTTAGAGTGAGGGTTAGGGTTAGGGATAGGATTAGTGTTAGCATTATGGTTAGGGAGAGGGTGAGTGTGAGGGTTAGTGTTAGGGTTAGTATTAGCCTTAGGATTAGGGTGAGGGTTACGTTTACGGTTTGGGTTAAGGTGAGGGTGAGAATGAAGGTTAGGGTTAGGTTTAGGGTTAGGGTTAGGGTTAGGTTTAGGTTTAAGGTTAGGATTAAGGTTAGGTTCAGGTTTTCGGTGAGAGTTAGGGTTAGGGTTAGGGTTAGGCTTAGGCTTAGACTGAGGGTGAGGGTGGGGGTGAGGATTAGGGTTAGGGTTAGTGTTAGGGTTAGGTTAAGGTTTATTTTTAGTGTTATGGTTAGAGTTATGGTGAGGGTGAGGGTGCGGTTGAGGGTTTGGATTAGGGTTAGGGTGAGGTTTAGGGTTAGGGTTAGGGTGAGGGTGAGGTTTAGGGTTAGATATAGCGTTAGGGAGAGCGTTAGGGTGAGGGTTAGGGTGAGGTTTAGGGATAGGTTTAGGATGAGGGTAAGGTTTAGGGTTAGAGTTAGGGTGAGGGTGAGGCTGAGTTTGAGGGTGATTGTGAGTGTTAAGATTACAGTGAGTTTTAGGTTTAGTGTTAGAGTGAGAGTTAGGGTTTGGTTTAAGTTTAGGGTTAGGGTGAGTGTTAGGGTTAGGTTGAGGTTTAGGGTTAGGGTTAGAGTTACATTGAGTGTGAACATGAGGGTTAGGGTTAGAGTTAGGGTTAGGTTGAGGGTGAGGTTTACGGTTAGATTTAGGGTTAGGGGGACGGTTAGGTCGAGGGTTAGGTTTAGGGTTAGTGTTAGGGTTAAGGTTAGGGTGAGGGTTAGGTTGAGGTTTAGGGTTAGGATTAGGGTTAGGGTGAGGGTGAGTTTGAGGGTTAGAGTTAGGCTTAGGCTTAGGCTTAGATTTAGGCTGAGGGTGATGGTGGGCGTCAAGATTAGGGTTAGGGTGATGGTTAGTATTAGGGTTAGATTGAGGGCTAGAATGAGGGTGAGGTTTAGGGTAAGGCTTAGGCTTAGGCTTAGGGTTATACTGAGATTGAGGTTGAGGGTGAGGGTTAGGGTTATGGTCATGGTTAGGTTTACGGTTAGGGTGAGGGTTAGCATGAGGTTTAGGGTTAGGTTGAGGGTTAGGGTGTGGATGATGGTAAGGGTAAAGGTGAGGTTTACGCTGAGGGTGAGGGTTAAGATAAGGCTGAGGGTTAGGGTTAGGTTTAGGGTTAGGGTAAGGGTTAGGGTTAGGGTTAGGTGTGGGTTAGATTGAGGATTAGTGTCAGGGTTAGTGTGAGTTTTAGGGTGAGGATGAAGGTCAGGGTTGGGGTGAGGGTGAGGGTTAGGGTTACGTTTAGGGTTTGGGTGAGGTTTAGGATTAGGGTGAGGGTTAGGGTTAGTGTGAGTGTTAGTGTTAGGTTTAGGGTTAGTGTTAGGGTGAGTGTAAGTGGTAGGGTGAGGTTTAGGTTTAGGTTTAGGGTTAGGGTTAGGGTTAGGTTTAGGTTATTGTTAGGGTTAAGGTTAGCGTTACAGTCACGGTGAGTTTGAGGGTGAGGGTTAGGTTTAGGGTTAGGGTGAGGTTTAGTGTTAGGGTTAGGGTTAGCATTAGGGTTAGGTGAGGGTTACATTTACGGGTACAGTTAGGGTTAGGCTGAGGGTTAGGGTTAGGGTTAGGCGTAGTGTTAGGTTGATGGTAAGTGTTAGTGTGAGGGTTTGGGTGAGGGATAGGGTTAGGGTTAGGGTTAGTTTTAGGATTAGTATTAGGGTGAGGGTGAGTGTGAGGGTTAGGGTTAGGGTTAGGCTGAGGTTTAGGGTGAGGGTTAGGGTTAGGGTTTGGGTTAGGGTTAGGGTTTGGGTTAGGGTGAGGGTGAGGCTGAGGATTAGTGTTAGGTTTAGGATTAGGTTTAAGGTTAAAGTTAGGTTTAGGTTTAGGTTTAAGGTTAGGATTACAGTGAGGGTTAGGGTTAGGCTTAGGCTTAGGCTTAGATTTAGGCTGAGGGTGAGGGTAAGGGTGGGGGTGCAGATTAGGTTTAGGGTTAGGGTTAGGGTTACGTTTATTGTTAGTGTTATGGTTAGGGTTAAGTTTGCGGTGAGGGTTAGGCTGAGGTTGAGGGTTATGTTTAAGGTTAGGGTCAGGGTTAGGGTAAGGGTTATAGTTATTGTTAGGGTTAGGGTTAGAGTTACTGTGAGGTTGAGGGTGAGGGTGTGGGTCTTGGTTAGGGTGAGGTTTAGGGTGAGGTTTAGGGATATGGGGAGGGTTAGGATGAGGGTTAGGGTTAGGGTGAGGTTTAGGGTGAGGGTGAGTGTGTGTGTTATGGTTAGTTTTATGCTTAGGCTTAGGGTTAGGCTGAGGGTGAGGTTGAGGGTGAGGGTTAGTGTTAGGGTGAGGGTTAGGGTAAGGGTTAGGGGGAGAGTTAGGAAGATTGTAAGGATTAGGGTTAGGGTTGGGTATGCTAGGGTGAGGATGAGGTTTAGTGTTAGGGTTAGGTTGAGGATAACGTTTAGGGAAAGTGTAAGAGTTAGGGTTCTGGTTTTGTTTAGGGGTAAGTTGTGGATTAGTGTAAGGGTTAGTGTGAGGGTGAGGGTTATGGTTAGGTTGAGTGTGAGGGTTCAGATTAGGGTTAGGGTGAGGTTGTGGGTTATGGTTAGTGTTAGTGTGAGGTTTAGGGTTAGAGTTAGGGTTAGGGTTAAGATTAGGTTTAGGGTAAGGGTTATGGTGAGTGTGAGAGTTAGGGTTAGGATTAGGGTTAGGCTTAGGGTTAGGCTGAGGGTGAGGGTGATGGTTAGGGTTAGGGTTAGGGTGAGGGTTAGCGTTAGGGTTAGGGTGACAGATAGGGTTCGGTTATGTTTAGGGTTAGGGTGAGGGTTAGTGTTAGGGTTATGGTGAGCGTGAGGTTTAGGGTTAGGGTGAGGGTTAGGGTTAGGTTTAGGGTTAGGGTGAGGGTTATGTTTAGGGTTAGGGTGAGGGTAAGAATGAGGATTAGGGTTAGGGTTAGGGTTAGGGTGAGGGTTAGTGTGAGGGTGAGGGTTAGTGTTAGTGTCAGATTAAGGTTTAGCGTTAGGGTTAGGGTTAGGGTGAGGGTAAGGTTGCGGGTTAGGGTTACAGTGAGGGTGAGGATTAGGGTTAGGGCTAAGGATAGACTTAGGATTAGGGTAAGCTTGAGGGTGAGTGTCAGGATTAGGGTTAGTGTTCAGGTTAGGTTTATTGTTAGAATTAATGTTATTGTTAGGGTTAGGGTTAGAGTTATGGTAAGGGTGATGGTGAGGGTTAGTGTTAGGGTTAGTGTGAGGTTTTGGGTTAGGATTAGGATTAGGGTTAGTGTGAGGGTGAAGATTAGGGTAACATTTATGGTTTGTTGGAGGGTTAGGTCGAGAATTAGGTTTAGGGTAAGTTTTAAGGTTAAGGTTATGGTGAGGTTTAGGTTGAGTTTTAGGGTTAGGGTTAGGGTTAGGGTTAGGATTATGGTGAGGGTTAGGGTTAGTGGTGGGGTGAGGGTTATGATGAGAGTTAGGTTTATGGTTGTGGTGAGGGTTAGGGTTAGGGTGAGGGTTAGGGATAGTGTTAGATTAAGATTTAGGTTTAGGGTTAGGTTTGGGTGAGGGTAAGGTTGAGGGTTAGGGTTACAGTGAGGGTGAGGATTAGGGTTAGGGTGAAGTTTAGGGTTAGGATTAGGGTTAGCTTGTGGGTGAATGTTAGGATTAGGGTTAGGGTTAGGGTTAGGTTTATTGTTAGAATTAATTTTATTGTTAGAGTTAGGGTTAGAGTTATGGTGAGGGTGAGGGTGAGGGTGAGGGTTAGGGTTAGGGTTAGGGTGAGGTTTAGGGTTAGGGTTAGGATTACGGTTAGTGTGAGGGTGAGGATTAGGGTAAGATTTAGGGTTATTTGGAGGGTTAGGTCGAGAGTTAGGGTTAGGGTAAGTTTTAGGGTTAAGGTTAGGGTGAGGGTTAGGTTGTGGTTTAGGGTTATGGTTAGGGTTAGGGTTAGGATTATGGTGAGGGTGAGGGTTAGGGTGAGGGTTAGGATGAGGGTTAGGGTTAGGATTAGGGTTAGGGTGAGGTTTAGAGTTAGCAGTAGGGTTAGGGTTTGGGTTAGGTTTAGGTTTAGGGTTTGGATTACTGTTATTGTTAGGGTGAGGGTTAGATTTATGGTGAGGGTGAGGGTGAGTGTTAGGGTTAGGGTGAGGTTTAGGGTTAGATTTAGGTTTGGTTGGAGGATTAGGTCGAGGGTTAGGGTTAGGGTAAGTGTTAGGGTTAAGGTTCTGTTGAGGGTTAGGTTGAGGTTTAGGGTTATGTTTATGGTTAGGATTTGGGTTAAGTTGAGGGTGAGTGTGAGCATTAGGTTTAGGGTTAGGCTTAGGCTTAGGGTTCAGCTGAGGGTGAGGCTGGGGGTGAGGATTAGGGTTAAGGTGATGGTTAGTGTTAGGGTTAGTGTGAGGGTTAGTGTTAGGGTTAGGGTTAGAATTAGGGTTAGGGTTAGAATTAGGGTTAGGGTGAGGGTTAGGGTGGGGGTGACGGTAATGGTAAAGGTGAGAGTTAGGCTGAGGGTGAGGGTTACGTTAAGCGTGAGGGTTAGGGTTAGGGTTAGGAGTAGGATTAGGGTTTTTGTTAGGGTGAGTGTGAGAGTTAGGGTTAGGGTTAGGTATAGGCTTAGTGTTAGGCTGAGGTTGAGAGTGAGGGTTAAGGTTAGGGTGAGGTTTAGGTTTCGGGTTAGGGTTAGTGTTAGGCTTACGATTAGGCTGATGGTGAAGGTTGTGGGTTATGGTTAGTGTGAGGGTTAGGGTTATGGAGAGGGTTAGGATGAGGGCTAGGGTTAGGATTAGGGTTAGGTTGAGGGTGAGTGTATGTGTTAGGTTTAGGTTTAGGGTTAGGCTTAGGGTTAGGCTGAGAGTGAGGTTGAGGGTGAGGGCTAGGGTGAGGGTGAGGTTTATTATTAGGGTTAGGGTGAGGTTTATCGTTAGAGTAAGGGTGAGAGTTAGGGTTCGGTTTAAGTTTAGGGTTAGGTTGAGTGTTAGTGTAAGGGTATGGTGAGGGTGAGGGTTAGGTTTAGGTTGAGGGTTAGGGTTCATATTAGGGTTAGGGTGAGGGTGAGGGTGAAGTTTAGGTTTAGTGTTAGGGTGAGGGTTAGGTGGAGGGTTAGGGTTAGGGTTAGGGTTAGTGTGAGGTTTAGGGTTAGGATTAGGGTTATGATGAGGGTGAGGGTGAAGTTTAGGGTTAGAGTTAGGGTTAGGGTGAGGCTGAGGTTGTTGGTTAGGGTTAGGGTTAGTGTTAGATTTAGGGTTAGGTTGAGGGTGAGGTGTAAGCTTAGGGTTAGGATTAGTTTTAGGGTAAGGTTTAGGGTGATTGTGAGCATTAGGGTTAGTGTTAGGCTTAGGGTTAGGCTGAGAATGAGGGTGAGGGTGAAGGTTAGGGTTAGGGTGAGGGCTAGGGTTAGGTTTAGGTTGAGAGTTAGTGTTAGGGTTTGGGTGAGTGTTAAGGTTAGGTTTAGGGTGAGAGTAACGATGTGGATTAGGGTTATGATTAGGGTTAGGGTGAGGTCTAGGGTGAGGGTGAGGGTTAGGGTTAGTGTTACATTAAGGTTTAAGTTTTGGGTTAGGGTTTGGGTGAGGGCTAGGTTGAGGCTTAGGGTTACAGTGAGGGTGAGGATTAGGTTTAGGGTGAGGGTTAGTGTTAGGATTAGGGTTAGCATGAGGGTGAGTGTTAGGATTAAGGTTAGGGTTAGGGTTATGGTTAGGTTTAGGGTTAGGATTAATGTTATTGTTAGGGTTGGGGTTAGAGTTATGATGAGGGTGAGGGTGAGGTGAGGGTTCGGGTTAGAGTTAGAGTTAGGGTGAGGTTTAGGGTTAGGGTTAGGGTGAGGGTGAGGTTTAGGGTTATATTTAGGGTTAGTTGGAGGGTTAGGTCGAGGGTTAGGGTTCGGGTTACTTTTAGAGTTAAGGATATGGTGAGGTTTAGGTTGAGGTTTAGGGTTACGGTTATGGTTAGGTTTAGGATTAGAGTGAGGGTGAGTGTGAGCGTTAGGGTTAGGCTTAGTCAGGCTTAGGGTTAGGCTGAGGCTGGGGGTGGGGGTGAGGATTAGGTTTAGGGTGATGGTTAAGGATTGGGTTAGGGTGAGGGTTAGGATGAGGGTTAGGATTAGGATTAGTTTTAGGGTGAGGGTTAGGGTGAGGTTGAGTGTTAGGGTTAGGGTGATGGTTAGTTTTACGGATAGGGTGAGGGTTAGGATGAGGTTTAGGGTTACGGAGAGGGTTAGGGTGGGGATTGTGGTAAGGGTAAAGTTGAGGTTTAGGCTGAGGGTGAGGGTTAAGATAAGGGTGAGTGTTAGGGTTAGGTTTAGGTTTAGGGTAAGGGTTAGGGTTTGGTTTAGAATGAGGGTTAGTTTGAGCATTAGTGTTAGGGTTAGTGTGAGGATTAGGGTGAGGATGAGGGTTAGGGTTAGTGTTAGGTTGAGAGTAAGTGTAAGGGTGAGGGAAAGGGTTCGAGTGAGGTTTTTGGTTAAGGTGAGGCTGAGGGTTAATGTTAGGGTTATTGTTAGGGTTAAGGTTAGGTTTACCGTTACGGGGAGTGTTAGGGTTGGGGTTAGGGTGAGGTTTAGGCTTAGAGTTAGGGTGAGGGTTAGGATGAGGATTAGGGTTAGGGTTAGGGTGAGGTTTAGGGTTAGGGTTAGGATTAGGGTTAAGGTGAGTTTGAGGTTTATGGTTAGATTTAGGTTTAGTTGGAGGGTTAGGTTGAGGTTTAGGGTTAGTTTTAGTGTTAGGGTGAGTTTTATGTTTTGGGTTAGGGTTAGAGTTAGGGTTAGGGTGAGGGTGAGGTTTAGGGTTAGAGTTAGTGTTAGGGTGAGGTTTAGGTTGAGGTTTATGGTAAGGGTTAGGTTTAGGGTTATGATTAGGGTGAAAGTTAGGGGGAGGGTTAGGGTTAGGGTTAGGGATAGCATTAAGGTGAGAGTGAGGGTGAGTGTGTGTGTTAGGTTTATTTTTCAGGTTAGGCTTAGGGTTATGCTGAGGGTGAGGTTGAGGGTGAGAGTTAGGTTTAGGGGGAGGGTTAGGATGAGGGTTAGGGTTAGGATTAGGGTTAGGGTAAGGGCTAGGGTGAGTGTGAGGGTGAGGTTTAAGGTTATGGTTATTGTTAGGGTTAGGGAGAGGTTGAGGTTTAGGGTTCGATTTAGGGTTAGGGTGAGGCTGAAGGTGAGGGTTAGGGTTAGAGTTAGGATTAGGATTAGGGTAAGGGTTATGGTGAGTGTGAGGGTTATTGTTAGGCTTAGGTTAGGCTGAGGCTGAGGGTGAGGGTGAGGGTTAGGGTTAGGTGGAGGGTTAGGGATAGGGTTAGGGTGAGAGTTAATGTTCGGTTATGTTTAGGGTTAGGGGGAGGTTTAGGGTTATGGCGAGCGTGAGGTTTAGGGTTAGGTTGAGATTTAGGGTTAGCGTTAGCTTTAGGGTGAGGGTTAAGGTTAGGGTTACGGTGAGGGATAGGTTGAGGGTGATTGTTAGGGTTAGTGTTAGATTAAGGTTTAGGGTTAGGGTTAGGGTTAAGGTGAAGGTTAGGTTGAAGGTTAGGGTTACAGTGAGGGTGAGGATTAGGGTTAGGATGAGGGTTAGGATTGGGATTAGGGTTAGGGTGAGGGTGAGTGTTAGGATTATGGTTAGGGTTAAGGTTAGGTTTAGAGTTAGGATTAGTGTTATTGTTAGGGTTAGGGTTAGAGTTATGGTGAGGGTGAGGTTGAGGGTGAGGGTTAGGGTTTGGGTTAGGGTGAGGTTGAGGGTTAGGGTTAGGAATAGGGTTAGGGTGAGGTTGAGGTTGAGGATTAGGGTTAGATTTAGGGTTAGTTGGAGGATTAGTTCGAGGGTTAGAGTTAGGGTTATTTTTAGGGTTAAGGTTAGGGTGAGGGTTATGTTGAGGTTTAGGGTTATGGTTAGGGTTAGGGTTAGGATTAGGGTGAAGTTGAGGGTGAGTGTGAGGGTTCAGCTTAGGCTTAGGCTTAGGGTTAGGCTGAGGGCGAGAGTGGGGGTGAAGATAAGGTTTAGGGTGATGGTTAGGGATAGGGATAGGGTGAGTGTTAGGATGAGGGTTAGCTTTAGGATTAGGGTTAGGGTGAGGGCTAGGGTGAGGATGAGGTTTAGGGTTAGGGTTAGGGTATGGTTTAGAGTTAGGTTTTGGGTTAGGGTAAGGTTTAGGGTGAGGGTTAGATTGATGATTAGGTTTAGGGTTAGGGTATGTGTGAGGTATAGGGTGAGGATGAGGGTTAGGGTTAGGGTGAGACTGAGGGTTAGAATTAGGTTTAGGGTGAAGGCTAGGGTCAGGGTGAGGGTTAGAGTTAGGTTTAGCATTAGGGTGAGGTTTAGGATTAGGGTGAGGGTTAGGGTTAGTGGGAGATTTAGTGTTAGGGTTCGGGTTAGTGTTAGGTTGAGGGTAAGTGTTAGGGTGAGGGTTAATGTTAGGGTGAGGGCTATGGTTAGGGTGAGGGTTAGTATTAGGTTAGGGTTACTGTCATGGTTAGGGTTATGGTTACCGTTACTGTGAGGGTGAGGGTTAGGGTTAGGGTTAGGGTGAGGTTTAGTGTTAGGGTTAGGGTTAGAGTTAGGGTTAGGGTGAGGGTGAGGTTTAGGGTTAGAGTTAGGCTAAGGGTGAGGCTGAGGTTGAGGGTTAAGTTTAGGGTTAGTGTTAGATTTAGGGTTTGGGTGAGGGTTGGAGTGAGGGTGAGAGTGAGGGTGAGGTTTAGGCTTAGGGTTAGGATTAGGATTAGTGTAATGTTTCGGGTGAGTGTGAGGGTTAGGGTTAGGGTTACCCTTAGGCTTAGGGTTAGTCTGAGAGTGAGGGTGAGTGTGAAGGTTAGGGTTAAGGTGAGGGTTAGGTTTAGGGTTAGGTTGAGATTTAGGGTTCGGCTAGGTTTATGGTTAGGGTGAGGTTTAGGGTTAGGATTAGGGTTAGGGTGAGGGCTAGGGTGATGGTGAGGATTAGAGTTAGTGTTAGGGTAAGGTTTAGGGTTAGGGTTAGGGTTTCGGTTAGGGTTAGGTTGCCGGTTAGTGTAAGAGTGAGGCTGAGGGTTAGGGTTAGGTTTAGGATTTGGGTTAGGGTGAGGGTGAGTTTTAGGTTTAGGTTTAGGGTTAGGTTGAGGGTTAGTGTTAGGTTCAGTGTTAGGTTTAAGGTTAGGGTGAGGTTTAGGTTGAGGTTTAGAGTTAGGCTTAGGCTTAGGGTTAGGCTGAGGGTGAGGTTGGGGGTGAGGATTAGGGTTAGGGTTAGGGTTAGGGTAAGGGTTAGGATGAGGAAAAGGTTTAGGATTAGGTTTACTGTGAGGGCTATGGTGAGGGTGAGGGTTAGAGTAAGGGTTAGGCTTAGGCTTAGGTTTAGGTTGAGCCTGAGTTTGAGGGTTCGGTTTAGGATTAGGGTGAGGTTTAGTGTTAGGGACACGGTTAGAGTTAGGGATAGGGTGAAAGTGAGGTTTAGGGTTAGAGTTAGGGTAAGGTTGAGGCTGAGGTTGAGGGTTAGGTTTAGGGTTAGTCTTAGAGTTAGGGTTAGGGTGAGTGTTAGAGTGAGGGTGAGGGTGTGGGTGAGGTTTAGGCTTAGGTTTGGGATTAGGATTAGTGTAAGGGTTTGGGTGAGTGTGAGGGTTGCGTTAGGGTTAGGCATAGGCTTAGGGTTAGGCTGAGAGTGAGGGTGAGGGTGAGGGTTAGTGTTAGGGTGAGGGTTAGGGTTAGGGTTAGGGTGAGAGTTAGGGTTCGGGTTAAGTTTAGGGTTACTGTGAGGGTTAGGGTAACGGTTACAGTGAGGGTGAGGGTTAGGGTTAGGTGGAGTGTTAGGGTTAGGTTTAGGGTTAGGTTGAAGGTGAGGATGAGTGTTATGGTTAGTGTTAGGGTGAGGGTTAGGATGAGGGTTAGGTTTAGCATTAGGTTTAGGGTGAGGGCTAGGTTGAGGGTGAGGTTTAGGGTTTGGGTTAGGCTGAGGTTTAGGGTTAGGTTTAGGGTTGGGGTTAGGATGAGGGTGAGGTTTAGGGTTAGAGTTAGGGTTAGGTTGAGGCTGAGGTTGAGGGTTAGGGTTAGGGTTAGTGTTAGAGTTAGGGTTACGGTGAGGGTTAGTGTGAGGGTGAGGGTTACGCTTAGTGTTAGGATTAGGATTCGAGTAAGGGTTAGGGTGAGTGTGAGGGTTAGGGTTAGGGCCAGGCTTAGGCTTAGGTTTAGGCTGAGCAAGAGGTTGAGGGTGAGTTTTAGGGTTAGGGTGATGGTTAAGATTACGTGTAGGGTGAGGGTTAGGATGAGGTTTAGGGTTAGGGTGACGGTTAGGGGGAGGATGTTGGTAAGGGTAAAGTTGAGGTTTAGGCTGAGGGTGAGGGTTAAGATAAGGGTGAGTGTGAGGGTTAGGTTTAGGGTTAGGTTTAGGGTTAGGCTGAGGGTTAGATTGAGGATTAGGGTTAGGGTTAGGGTTAGTGTGAGGTTTAGGGTGAGGATGAGGGTTAGGGTTAGGGTGAGGGTGAGAGTTAGTGTTAGGTCAGTGTTACCGTAAGGTTTAAGGTGTGGGTAAGGGTTAGCCTTAGTGTTAGGATTAGGTTTAGGGTAAGGGTTAGGGTGAGTGTGAGGTTAGGTTTAGGTTTAGGCTTAGGATTAAGGATAGGCTGAGGCTGAGGGTGAGTGTGAGTGTTAGTGTTAGGGTAAGAGTTTGGGGTAGGGTTAGGGTGAGAGTTAGGGTTCAGGTTATGTTTAAGGTTATGATGAGGGTTAGGGTTAGGGTTATGGTGAGCGTGAGGTTAGGGTTAGGTTGAGGGTTAGGGTTAGGCTTAAGATTAGGGTGAAGGTTAGGGTTAGGGTTAGGGTGAGGTTTAGGATGAGGATTAGGGTCAGAATTAGGGTTAGGGTGAGGGCTAGGGTGAGGGTGAGGGTTAGGGTTAGTGTTTGGGTGAGATTTAGGTTTAGGGTTAGGGTTACGGTGAGGGTTAGGATAAGGGTTAGGTTTAGAGTGAGGGTGAGGTTTAGGGTGAGCGTTAGGGTTAGGATTAGTGTTAAGGTGATGGTGAGTTTAGGATTAGATTTAGGGTTGGGGGAGGGTTAGGTCGAGGGTTAGGGTTAGGATTAGTGTTAGTGTTAAGGTTAGGGTGAGGGTTAGGTTGATGTTTAGCGTTAGGGTTTAGGTTAGGATTAGGATTAGGGTTATGGTGATGGTATGTGAGAATTAGGGTTTCGGGTTAGGCTTAGGGTTAGGGTTATGCTGAGGGTGAGGTTGGGGGTGAGGATTAGGGTTAGGTGATTGTTAGGGTTAGGGTTAGGGGAGGGTTAGTATGAGGGATCGGGTTAGGATTAGGGTTAGGTTGAGGGCTAGGGTGAGGATGAGGGTTAGAATGAGCGTTAGGCTTAGGCTTAGGGTTAGGCTGAGCATGAGGTTGACGGTGAGGGTTAGGGTTAGGGTGATGGTTAGGTTTAAGTTTAAGTTGAGGTTTAGGATGAGGTTTAGGGTTAGGGTGACGGTTAGGGTGAGGATGATGGTACGGGTAAAGGTGAGTTTTAGGCTGAGGTTGAGGGTTAAGATAAGGGTGAGAGTGAGGGTTAGAATTAGGGTTAGGGTGAGGGCTATGGTGAGGGTGAGGGTTAGAGTTAAGGTTAGGGTTATTGTTAGGGTTAGGTTATGGTTACTGTGATGGTGAGGGATAGGGTTAGGGTTAGGGTGAGTTTTAGTGTTAGGGTTAGTGTTAGAGTTAGGGTAAGGTTGAGGGTTACATTTAGGGTTAGTGCTAGAGTTAGGGTTACGGTGAGGGTTAGGGTGAGGGTGAGGTTTAGAATAAGGGTTAGGATTAGGATTAGTGTAAGGGTTCGGATGAGTGTGAAGGTTAGGTTTAGGGTTAGGCTTAGGCTTAGGGTTAGGCTGAGGGTGAGGATGAGGGTGAGGGTTAGGGTTAGGGTAACGGTTAGGGTTAGGGTTAGGGTGAGATTTAAGGTTCGGTTAAGTATGGTGTTAGGGTGAGGGTGAGGGTTAGGATTAGGGTGAGGGTGAGGGCTAGGGTGAGTGTGAGGTTTAGTGTTAGGGTGAGGGTGAGGTTTAGGGTTAGGGATAGGGTTAGGTTTAGGATGAGGCTGAGGTTTAGTGTTAGAGTTAGGGTTAGGGTGAGGCTGAGGATGAGGGTTAGGGTTAGGGATAATCTTAGAGTTAGGGTTATGGTGAGGGTTAGGGTGAGGGTGAGGGTAAGGCTTAGTGTTAGGATTAGATATAGGGAACGGGTTAAGGTGAGTGTGAGGGTTACTTTAGGGTTAGGCTTAGGTTTAGGCTTACTGTGAGGGTGAGGGTGATCGTTAGGGTTAGGGTGAGAGTTAGGGGTAGGGTTGGGGTGAGATTTAGGGTTCGGGTAAGTTTAGGGTTAGGATGAGGGTTAGGGTTAGGGTTACAGTGTGGGTTAGGGTTATGGTTAGGGTGAGGTTTAGGATGAGGATTAGGGTTAGTATTAGGGTTACGGTGAGAGCTAGGGTGAGGGTGAGAGTTAGGGTTAGGGTTAGGGTGAGTTTTAGGGTTAGGGTTAGGGTGAGGTTTAGGATGAGGGTTAGGGTTACGGTGAGGGTGAGAATTAGGGTTAGGTTGAGGGTTAGGTTTAGGTTTAGGGTTAAAGTGAGGGTGAGGGTTATTGTTAGCGTTAGGGGTAGGGTTATGGTTATGGTGAAGGTGAGGTTTAGGGTTAGGTTTAGGGTGAGGTTTAGTGTTAGGGTTGGGGTTAGAGTTAGGATTAGGTTGAGGGTGAGGTTTAGGTTTAGAGTTAGGGTAAGGGTGAGGCTGAGGTTGGGGGTTGGGTTTAGGTTTAGTGTTAGAATTAGGGTTAGGGTGAGGATTAGGGTGAGGGTGAGGGTGAGGGTGAGGTTTAGGCTTAGGGTTAGGATTAGGATTAGGGTAAGGGTTAGGGTGAGTCTTAGGGTTAGGGTTAGGCTTAGGCTTAGGGTTAGGCTGAGAATGAGGGTGAGTTTGAGGTTAAGGGTTAAGTTGAGGGTTATGGTTAGGGTTAGGATGAGAATTAGGGTTCGGTTAAGTTTTGGGTTACGGTGAAGGTTTGTGTTAGAATTAGAGTTAGGGTGAGGGCTATGGTGAGGGTGAGGGTTAGGGTTAGTTTTACGTAAGGTTTAGGGTTAGGGTTAGGGCTTGGGTTATGGTTAGGATGAGGGTTATGTTTAAGATTATGGTTAGGGTGAGTGTGAGTGTTAGAATTAGGGTTAGGGTTAGGGTTTTGTTTAGGGTTAGGATTAGTGTTATTACGGTTAGGGTTAGAGTTATCGTGAGGGTGAGGGTGAGTGTGAGGGTGTGGGTTAAGGTTAGGGTCAGGATTAGGTTTAGGGTTAGGATTAGAGTTAGGGTGAGCATGAGGTTTAGGGTTAGATTTAGGGTTAGTTGGAGGGTTAGGTCGAGCGTTAATGTTAGGTTTAGTGTTAGGTTTAAGGTTAAGGTGAGGTTTAGGTTGATGTTCAGGATTAGGGTTAGGATTAGGGTTAGGATTAGGGTGAGGGTGAGGGTGAGTGTGAGGGTTAGGTTTAGGGTTAGGCTTAGGCTTAGGGTTAGGCTGAGGGTGAGGGTGGAGGTGAGGATTAGGGTTAGGTTGATGGTTAGGGTTAGGGTTAAGGTGAGGTTTAGGATGGGGGTTAGGGTTAGGATTAGGGTTAGGGTGAGGGCTAGGGTGAGTGTGAGGGTTAGAGTAAGGGTTAGGCTAGGCTTAGGGTTAGGCTGAGCATGAGGTTGAGGGTGAGGCTTAGGGTTAGGGATAGGGTGAGTTTTAGTGTTAGGGTTATGGTTAGGGTTAGGATTAGGGTGAGGGTGAGGTTTAGGAGTAGGTTTAGGGTCAGGGTGAGGGGTAGGGTTAGGGTGAGTGTTAGGGTAGTGTTGAGTGTAAGGGTAAAGGTGAGGGTTAGGCTGAGGATGAGGGTTATGGTAAGGGTGAGAGTTAGGTTTAGGGTGAGGGTTAGGGTTAGGGTTAGGGTGAGAGTGAGGGTTAGATTGAGGATTAGTGTTAGGGTTAGTGTGAGGTTTAGGGTGAGGATGAGGGTTAGGGTTAGGGTGATTGCTAGGGTGAGGGTGAGGTTGAGGGTTAGATTGAGGATTTGTGTTAGGGTTAGTGTGAGTTTTAGGGTGAGATGAGGTTTATTTTTAGGGTTTGGGTTAGGTTTAGGGTTAGGGTTAGGTTTAGGGTTAGGGTTACGGTGAGGGTTAGGGTTACTGTTAGGTTTAGGGTTTGGCTTTGGTTTAGGCTGAGGGTGAGGGTGGGGGTGAGGATTAGGGTTAGTGTTAGGGTTAGGGTTATTGTTAGTGTTATGGATAGGGTTAAGTTTGCGGTGTGCGTGAGGCTGAGAGTGAGGTTTATGGTTAGGGTTAGGGTTAGAGTTAGTGTTATTGTTAGGTTTAGCGTTAGAGTTACTTTGAGGTTTTGGGTGAGGGTGAGGGTTAGGATTAGGGTGAGGTTTAGGGTTAGGGATAGGATTAGGATGAGGGTGAGGTTTAGGGTTAGAGTTAGGGTTAGGGGGACAGTTAGGATGAGGTTCAGGGTTACGGTTAGGGTTAGGTTTAGGGTGAGCGGGAGGTTTAGGTTGAGGTTTAGGGATAGGGCTAGCTTTAGGATTAGGATTAGAGCGATGTTGAGTGTGAGAGTTATGATGAGGGTTAGGTTTAGCCTTAGGGTTAGGCTGAGGGTGAGGGAGATTTTGAGGGTTAGGGTTAGGGCTAGGGTTAGGGTTATGGGGAGGGTTTGGATGAGTGTTAGGGTTAGGATTAGGGTTAGGGTGAGGGCTAGGGTGAGGGTGAGTTTTAAGGTTAGGGTTAGGGTGATGTTTAGCCTTAGGTTTAGGGTTAGGGTTAGGGTGAGGTTGAGGTTTAGGTTTAGAGTTAGGGTTAGGGTGAAGCTGAGGGTGAGGGTTAGGGTTAGGGTTAGTGTTAGAGTTAGGGTTAGTGTGAGGGTTAGGGTGTGGGTGAGGGTTAGGCTTAGTGAAAGTATTAGGATTAGGGTAAGGGTTAGGGTGTGTGTGAGGGTTAGGTTTAGGATGAGGTTTAGGTTCAGGGTTAGGGTTAGAGTTAGGTTTAGGGTGAGGGTGAGGTTAAGGGTTAGAGTTAGGTTTAGGGTTAGGGTTAGGGTGAAGGTGAGGGTTAGGGTTAGGGTTAGGCTTAGCTTTAGGCTTAGGAGTAGGCTTTGGCTGAGCATGAGGGTGAGGGTTATGGTTAGGGTTAGGGTGAGGGTTAGGGTTAGGGTTATTGTGAAGGTTATGATGAGGTTTAGGGTTAGGATTAGGGTTAGGGTGAGGGGTAGGTTGAGGCTGAATGTGAGTGTTGGGGTTAGGGATAGGTTTAGGTTTATGATTAGGGTTAGGGTGAGGGTGAGTGTGAGGTTTAGGGTTAGGGTTAGGGTTTGGCTTAGGGTTAGGGTGAGGGTTAGGGTTAGGGTATGGGTTAGGGTGAGGGTGAGGCTGAGTGTTAGGGTTAGGTTTAGGGTTAGGGTTAGGGTTAGGGTTAGAGTTACAGTGAGGGCTATTGTTAGGGTTAGGGTTAGGGTTAGGGTTAGAGTTAAAATGAGGGTTATGATTATGGTTATGGTTAGGTTTAGGTTTAGGGTTAGGGTGGGGTTTAGGGTTAGGGTTTGGTTTAAGTTGAGGCTGAGGCTGAGGATTAGGGTTAGGTTTAGGGTTAGGGTTTGGGTAAGGTTTAGGGTTAGGGTTAGGTTTAGGGTTAGGGTTAGAGGGTTAGGTTTAGGTTTAGGGGTAGGTAGAGGGTGAGTGTGAGGGTTAGGTTTAGGGTTAGGTTTAGGATTAGGTTTAGGGTGAGGGTTAGGGTTAGGTTTTGGGGTAGGGTGAGGGTGAGGCTGAGGATTAGGGTTAGGTTTAGTGTTAGTGTTAGGGTTAGGGTTAGAGTTACAGTGAGGGTTATGGTTAGGTTTAGGGTTAGGTTTAGGGTTAGGCTGAGGGTGAGTTTGGGAGTGTGTATTAGGGTTAGGGTTATTGTTTGTGGTATGGTGAGCGTTAAGTTAGTGGTGAGGGTGAGGCTGAGGGTGAGGGTTATGGTTAGGGTTAGGGTTAGGACTAGTGTTATTGTTAGGGTTAGGGTTAGAGTTACGGTGAGGTTGAGGATGGGGGTGAGGGTTACGGTTAGGGTGAGGTTTAGGGAGAGGTTTAGCGTTAGGGTTAGGGTTAGGATGAGGGTCAGTGTGACGTTTATGGTTAGAGTTAGCGTTAAGGGGAGAGTTAGGGTGAGGTTTAGGGTTAGGGTTAGTGTTAGGGTAGGGTGAGAGTGAAGTTTAGTTTGAGGTTTCTGGATAGGGCTAGGTTTAGGATTAGGGTTAGGGTGAGGGTGAATGTGGGGCTGAGCATTAGGGTTGGGGTTAGGGTTAGTGTTATTGTTAGGGTTAGGGTTAGAGTTACGGTGAGGGTGAGGGTGCGGGTGAGGTTTAAATTTAGGGTTAGGATGGGGTTTAGTGTTAGGGTTAGGGTTAGGATGAGGGTGAGGTTTAGGGTTAGATATATGGTTAGGGGAGGGTAGGGGGAGGGTGAATGTGAGGGTTAGGGTTAGGGTTACGTTTAGGCTTAGGGTTAGGCTGAGGGTTAGGGTAAGTGTGAGCATTAGGGTGAGAGTTAGGATTCGGGTTAAATTTATGGTTAGGGTGAGGGATAGGGTTAGGTTTAGGGGGAGGGTGAGAGTTAGGCTTAGGGTTAGGGTTAGGGTTAGGGTTAGGGTTATTGTTAGTGTTATGGTTATGGTTAAGTTTGTGGTGAGGGTGAGGATGATGGTGAGGTTTATGGTCTTAGAGTTAGAGTTACTTTGAGTTTGAGGGTGAGGGTGAGTTTTAGGGTTAGAGTTAGGTTTAGGGGGACTGTTAGGGTGAGGTTAAGGGTTAGGGTTAGTGTTAGGTTTAGGGTGAGGGTGTGGTTTAGGTTGAGATTTAGGGATAGGGTTAGGTTTAGGATTAGGTTTACTGTTAGGGTGAATGTGAGGGTTAGGACGAAGGTTAGTGTTAGGTTGAGGGTGAGATTGATGGTGAGGGTTAGGTTTAGGGTGAGGGCTAGGGTTAGGGTTATGGGGAGGGTTTGCATGAGCTTTAAGGTTAGGATTAGGGTTAGGGTGAGTGCTAGGGTGAGGGTAAGTTTTAGGGTGAGGGTTAGGATGAGGGTTAGGGTTAGAATTAGGGTTAGGATTAGGGCTAGTGTGAGGGTTAGGTTGAGGGTTAGAGTTAGGGTTAGGGTGAGGGTGAGTGTGAGGCTTAGGGTGAGGATTAGGCTTAGGGTTAGGGTGAGGGATAAGTTATGGGATTGGGCTAGGGTGAGTGTGAGGATGAGGATTAGGGTTAGGTTTAGTGTTAGGGTTATGTTTAGGTTTAAGTTTAGGTTTAGGGTTAGAGTTAGGGTGAGAGTGAGTGTAAGCGTTAGGTTGAGGGTTAAGCTTAGGCTTATAGTTAGGCTGAGGGTGAGGGTGGGGGTGAAGACTAGGGGTCGGGTGATTGTTCTGGTTAGGGTTAGTGTTATTGTTATGGTTATGTTTAGAATTACAGTGAGGGTGCAGGTGCGGGTGAGGGTTAGTGTTAGGGTGAGGTTTAGGTTTGGGTTATGGTTAGAGTTAGGTTTAGGGTGAGGGTGAGGTTTAGGGTTAGAATTACGGTTCGGGTGATGGTTAGGTTGAGGTTTAGGGTTAGTGTTAGTGTTAAGGTTAGGTTTACGGTGAGAGTTAGGGTTAGGATTAGAGTTAGGGTGAGGGTGAGTGTGTGTGTTAGGGTTAGGTTTAGGGTTAGGCTTAGGGTTAGGCTGAGGGTGAGGTTGAGGTGAGGGTTAGGATTAGGTTGAGGGTTAGGTTTAGGTTTAGGGTGAGGGTGAGGATGAGTGTTAGGCTTATGGTGAGGGTTAGGATGAGTGTTAGTTTTAGGATTAGGGTTAGGGTGAGGGCTATAGTGAGGGTGAGGTTTAGGGTTAGGGTTAGGATGAGTGTGAGGTTTAGGGTTAGATTTAGGGTTAGGGTGAGGCTGAGGATGAGGGTTAGGTTTAGTGTTAGTGTTAGATTAAGTGTTAGGGTGAGGGTGAGGGTTAGGCTAAGGGTTAGGGTAAGTGTTAGGGTGAGTCTGAGGGTTAGGGTTAGGCTTAGGTTTAGCCTTAGGTTTAGGCCGAGGGTGAGGATGAGGGTGAAGGTTAGCGTTAGGTTGAGGTTTAGGGTTAGGGTTAGGGTGAGATTTAGGGTTCAGCCTAAGTTTAGGGTTAGGGTGAGGGTTACGGTTAGTCTTACAGTGAGCATGAGAGTTAGGGTAAGTTTGAGGGTTAGGATTAGGGTTAGGTTTATTGTGACGGTTAGGGTTAGAGTTAGGGTGAGGGTTAGGATGAGGATTAGGGTTAGGATTAGGGTTAGGGTGCGGGATAGTGTGAGGTTGAGGGTTAGGATTAGTGTTAGGGTGAGGATTAGGTTTAGGGTTAGGGTTAGGGTGAGGGTTAGGATGAGGGTTAGGGTTATGGTGACATGAGGGTTAGGGTTAGGGTTTAGGTTAGGGTTAGAATTAGTGTTAGGGTGAGGGTGAGTGTTAGGATTAAGGTTAGGGTTAGGGTTAGGTTTAGGTTTAGGGTTAGGATTAGTGTTAATTTTAGTGTTAGAGTTACAGTTAGGGTAAGGCTGAGGGTGAGGTTGAGGGTTAGGTTTGGGGTGACGTTTATGTTTATGGTTAGGATTATGGTTATGTTGAGGGTGAGGTTTAGGTTAGATTTAGGGTAAGGGTGCGGGTTATGTGGAGGGTTAGGATTAGGGATAGTGTGAGGGTTAAGGTTAGGGTGAGGGTTAGGTTGAGTTTTAGGGTTAGGGTTAGGTTTAGGGTTTGGATTTGGGTTAGGCTGAGGGTGAGTGTGAGGGTTACGGTTAGGTTTCGGCTTAGGCTGAGGGTTAGGGTGGGGTGAAGGATTAGGTTTAGGGTGATGGTTAGGATTAGGGTTAGTGTTGGATAGGGTGAGGGTGAGGATTAGGGTAAGGCTTAGGATTAGGCTTAGGGTTAGACTGAGTGTGAGGTTGAGTGTGAGGGTTAGGGTTAGGGTGATGTTTAGGTTTACGGTTAGGGTGAGGATTAGGATGAGTTTTAGGGTTACAGTAAGGGTTAGGGTGAGGATGACAGTAAGGGTTAAGGTGAGGTTGAGACTGAGTGTGAGGGTTAAGATAAAGGTGAGGGTTAGTGTTAGGATTAGGGTGGGGTTTAGGGTTAGTGTTAAGGATATGGTTAGGTGGAGGGGGAAGTTTAGGGCTAGATACAGGGTTAGGGGGAGGGTTAGGGGGAGGGTTAGGGTTAGGGTTTGTGTTAGGGTTAGGGTGAGGGTGAGAGTTAGTGTTAGGGTTAGGGTTAGGGTGAGGTTTAGTGTTAGGGTTAGGGTTTGGTTTAGAGTTATGGTGAGGGTGAGGTTGCGGGTGAGTGTGTGGGTTAAGGTTAGGTTTCAGGTAAGGCTTGTGGTTAGGCTTAGGGTTAGGCTGAGTGTGAGGGTGGGTTTGAGGGTTAGGGTTAGGTTGAGGTTTTCGGATAGGGTTATAGGGAGGGTTAGGATGAGGGTTAAGGTTAGGATTAGGGTTAGGGTGAGGGCTAGGGTGAAGGTGAGGTTTAGGGTTATTGTTAGGTTGAGGTTTAGGTTTAGGGTTAGGGTTAGGGTTAGGGTGACCATGGGGTTTAGGGTTAGAGTTAGGGTTAAGGCGAGGCGGAGGTTGAGGGTTAGGGTAAGTGTTAGGATTAGGATTAGGGTAAGGGTAGGGTGAGTGTGAGGGTTAGGTTTAGGGTGAGGGTTAGGGTTAGGGTTAAGTTGAAAGTTAGGGTTCAGGTAAAGTTTAGGGTTAGGGTGAGGGTTAGGGTAAGCTTTAAGTTGAGCGTGAGGATTAGGGTTAGGTTGAGGGTTAGGTTTAGGGTTAGGGTTAGGGTGAGGTTTAGGGTTAGGGTTAGGTTTAGGGTTAGGGTTAGGTTTAGGATGAGGGTGAGGGTGGGGTTGAGGATTAGGCTTAGGTTTTCGGTTAAAATTAGGGTTATTGTTAGTGTTATGGTTTGGGTTTAGTTTGTGGTGAGGGCGAGCCTGAGGTTGAGGGTTATGGTTATGGTTAGGCTTAGTCTTAGGGTTAGGCTGAGGGTGAGTATGGGGGTGAGGAATAGGTTTTGGGTGATGGTTAGGGTTAGGGTTAGGTTGAGGGTGAGGATGAGGCTTTGCGTTAGGATTAGGTTTAGGTTGAGGGCTAGGGTGAGGGTGAGGGTTAGGGTTAGGCTTAGGCTTAGGCTTAGGCTTAGGGTTAGACTTAGGGTGAGGGTGAGTTTGAGGGTTTGGTTTAGGGTGATGGATAGGGTTAGGGTTAGGTTGAGTGTTAGCATGAGGGTTAGGGTTAGGGTGAGGGTTAGCCTGAATGTGACGGTAAGAATAAAGGTGAGGGTTAGGCTGAGGGTGAGTGTTCCCCTAAGGGTGAGGGTTAGGATTAGGTTGAGGTTTAGGGTAAGGATTAGGATGAGGGTTAGGGTGAGGCTGAGGGTTAATGTTAGGGTTTAGGTGAGGTTTAGGGTTTGGGTGAGAGTTAGGGTTACTGTGAGTGTTAGTGTTAGAGTTAGGGTTAGTGTTAGGGTGAGGGTAAGTGTTAGGGTGAGGGTTAGTGTTAGGGTGAGGGTTATATTTAGGGTGAGGGTTAGGGTTAGGTTTAGGGTGATTGTTAAGTTTAGAGTTAGGGTTACGTTGAGGGTGAGGGGTGAGAGTTAGGTTTAGGGTGAGGTTTAGGTTTAGGGTTAGGGTTAAAGTTACGGTGAGGGTGAGGGTGAGGTTTAGGGTTACAGTTAGGGTTCAAGTGAGGGTTAGGATGAGGGTTAGGGTTAGGGTTAGTTTTAGGTTTAGGGTTAGGGTGAGGTTTAGGGTTAGGGTTATGGTTAGGATTAGGGTTACGGTGAGGGTTAGGGTTATGGTTAGGATGAGGTTTAAGATGAGGGTTAGTTTTAGGATTATGGTTATGGTGAGGGCTAGGGTGAGGGTGAGGTTTAGGGTTAGGTTTAGGGTGAGGTTTAGGGTTAGGGTTAAATTTAGGGTCAGTATGAGTTTGAGGTTTAGTGTTAGAGATAGGGTTAGGGTGAGGGTTAGGGTGAGGGTTAGGGTTAGGGATAGTGTTACGGGTAGGTTGAGGGTTAGGGTGAGGTTGTGTGTTAGGGTTAGGGTTAGGATTCAGATTAGGGTTAGGGAGAGGGTGAGTGTGAGGGTTAGAGTTAGGGTTAGGGTTAGGCTTAGGGTTAGGCTGAGGGTGAGGGTGAGGGTGAGTGTTAGGTTTAGGGTGAGTGTTAGGGTTAGGGTTAGGCTTAGGGTTAGGGTTAGGGTGAGAATTAAGGTTCGGCTTTAGGGTTAGGGTGAGGGTTAGGTTGAGGCTGTATGTAAGGTTAAAGTTGAGGGTTACGCTGAGGGTGAGGTTTTCGGTAAGGGATAGGGTTAGGGTTAGGGTGAGGGATAGGGTACGGGTAAGGGTTAGAGTTAGGGTGAGGGTGAGGGTTAGATTGAGGATTAGGGTTAGGTTTAGTGTGAGGTTTAGGGTTTCGGTGAGGGGTAGGCTTAGTGTGACGGTCAGTGTTAGGGTGAGGGTAAGTGTTAGGTTGAGGTTGAGGGTTAGGGTGAGGGTTAGGATGAGAGTTCGGGTTAGGATGAGCGTGATGGTAAGAGTAAAGTTGAGGGTAAGGCTAAGGGTGAGAGTTACGGTAAGGGTGAGGGTTAGGGTTAGGGTGAGTGTTAGGGTAAGGGTTAGGGTTAGGGTTAGATTGGGGATTAGGGTTAGGGTTAGTGTGAGGTTTAGGGTGAGGATGAGGGTTAGGGTGAGGGTTAGGGTTAGAATTAGGATTAGGTTGAGGGCTAGGGTGAGGGTGAGGGTTAGGGTTAGGGTTAAGTTTATGGTGAGGTTTAGGGTGAGGGATAGGTTTAGGTTTAGGGTGAGGGTTAGGATTAGTGTGAGGGTTACGGTTAGGGTGAGAGTGAGGGTGAGGCTAAGTAACGGTTATGGTGAGGATTAGGGTGAGGGTTAGGGTTAGGGTTAGGATTAGGGATAGGGTTAGGGATCGGCTGAGGTAGAGGGTGAGGGTGAGGGTGAGGTTTAGGGTTAGGGATATGTTTAGGGTGAGGGTGAAGGTTAGGGTGAAGGTGAGGGTGAGGATGAGGTTCTTGGTTAGGTAATGGTTAGGGATAGGGTGAGGATTAGTTGAGGGTTAGGGTAAGGGTGAGCTTGAGGTTTAGGGTGTGGGTGAGCATTAGGGTTAGGGTGAGGGTTCGGGTGAGGTAGAAGGTTAGGGTTAGGGTTAGGTGAGTGTTAGTTTTAGTGTTAGGGTTAGGGAGAGGGTTAGGGTTAGGCTTAGCGTGAGGGTGACGGTGAGCGTGACGGTTAGGGTTAGAGTTATGGTGAGGATTCGGTTAAGTGTGAGGTTTAGGGTGAGGATGAGGGTAAGTGTTAGGATAAGGGTTAGGGTGAGGGTTAGGGTGAGGGTTAGGGTTAGGGTTATGCTTAGGTTTAGGGTTAGGGTGAGGCTGAGGGTTAGGGTTATGATTAGGGTGAGGGTTAGGGTGAGGGTTAGGGTGAGGGTTAAGGTGAGGGTGAGGGTGAGGGTTAGGGTTGTTAAAAAGGTTAAGGTCAGATTTAGGGTGACAGTGAGGTTTTGGGTGAGGGTTAGGTTGAGGGTTAGAGTTAGCGTTAAGGTGAGGGTTAGGGTAAGGGGTAGGGTTACGGTAGGGTGAGGGTTAGGTTTATTGTGAGAGTTAGGTTTAGGGTTAGGGTTAGGATTAGTGTGAGGGTAAGAATTAGCTGACTGTTAGGGTGAGGGTGAGGTTTAGGGTTAGGAATAGTGACAGGATTAGTGTAAAGCTGAGGGTGATGGTGAGGTTTAGGGTTAGTGTTAGGGTGAGGGCTTGGGTGAGCGTTAGGTTAAGGTTGAGGGTTAGGGTGAGAGTGATGGTAAGGGTAAAGGTGAGGGTTAGGCTCAGGGTGAGGGTTAAGATAAGGGTGAGGGTTAAGGTTAAGGTGAGCGTTAGGTTAAGGGTTAGGGTTACGGTTAGGGTGAGGGTTAGATTGAGGATTAGGATTAGGGTTAGTGTGAGGTTTAGGGTGAGGTTGAGGGTTAGGTTTAGGTTGAGGTTTAGGGTTAAAATTAGGGTTAGGGTGAGGGCTAGGGTGAGGGTGAGGTTTAGGTAAGGGATAGGGTTAAGTTTAGGGTGAGGTTTAGGTTTACTGTGAGAGTTGGGGTTAGTGTGAGGGTTAGTGTTAGGGTGAGGGGAAGTGTTAGGGTGGGGATTTGGGTTAGGGTGAGGTTTATGTTTAGTTTGAAGGTTAGGTTTAGGGTTTGGGTGAGGGCTAGGGTGAAGGTGAGTTTTAGGGTTATGTTTAGGGTGAGGTATAGGGTTAGGGTTAAGTTTAGGGTTAGGGTTAAGGTGAGGGTGAGGTTTAGGTTTAGAGTTAGGTTTAGGGTGAGGATTAGGGTTAGGGTTAGTGTTAGGTTTAGGGTTAGGGTGAGGGTTAGGGTTAGGGTGAGGGTTAGGGTTAGGGCTGAGATTAGGATAAGTGTTTTTGTGAGGGTGAGTGTGAGTTTGAGTGTTAGGGTTAGTGTTAGGCTTAGGTTTACGCTGAGGTTGAGGGTGAGGGTTAAGGTGAGGGTGACGGTGAGGTTGAGGGTTAGAGTTAGGGTTAGTGTGAGGGTTAGCGTTAGGGTTGGTGTTAGGGTTAGTGTTAGGGTGAGGGTTAGGTTTAGGGTTAGTGTTAGTTTTAGGGTTAGGGTGAGCGTTAGGGTGAGGGTTAGGTTTAGGGAGAGTGTTAGGTTTAGGATTAGGGTTAGGGTGAGTGTGAGTGTGAGGGTTAGGGTTAGGGTTAGGTTTAGGCTTAGGGTTAGGCTGAGGTAGAGTGTAAGTGTGAGAGTTAGGTTGAGGGTTAGGGTTAGGGTTAGGTTTAGAGTTAGCCTTAAGGTGAGGTTTAGTGTTAGGGTTAGGGTTAGGGTCCGGGTTAGGGTTAGGCTTAGCGTGAGGTTTACGGTGAGGGTGACGGTTAGGTTTAGAGTTATAGTGAGGATTCGGTTAAGTGTGAGGTTTAGGGTGAGGATGAGGTTAAGTGTTAGGATGAGGGTTAGGGTGAGGGTGAGGGTTAGGGTTAAAGTTTTGGTTAGGATGAGGGTTAGGGTTAGGGTTATGCTTAGGGTTAGGATGAGGGTTAGGCTGAGGGTTAGGGTTATGATTAGGGTGAGGGTTAGGGTGAGGGTGAGGGTTAGGGTTGTTATAAGGGTTAAGGTCAGAATTAGGGTGACGGTGAGATTTTGGGTGAGGGTTAGGTGGAGGGTTAGAGTTCGGGGTAAGGTGAGGGTTAGGGTAAGGAATAGGGTTACGGTTAGGGTGACGGTTAGGTTTAGTGTGAGAGTTAGGTTTAGGGTTAGGGTTAGGATTAGTTTGAGAGTAAGAATTAGCTGACTGTTCGGGTGAGGGTGAGGTTTAGGCTTAGGAATAGTGACAGGATTAGTGTAAATCTGAGGGTGAGGGTGAGGTTTAGGGTTAGGGTTAGGGTGAGGGCTTGGGTGAGGGTTAGGGTAAGGTTGCAGGTTAGGGTGAGAGTGATGGTTAGGGTAAAGTTGAGGGTTAGGCTGAGGGTGAGTGTTAAGATAAAGGTGAGGGTTAGGGTTAGGGTGAGGGTTAGGTTAAGGGTTCGGGTTACGGTTAGGGTGAGTGTTAGTTTGAGGATTAGGGTTAGGGTTAGTGTGAGGTTTAGGGTGAGGTTGAGAGTTAGGTTTAGGGTTAGGGTTAAGGTTAGAATTAGGGTTAGGGTGAGGAGTAGGATGAGGGTGAGGTTTAGGTTAGGGTTAGGGTTAAGGTTAGGGTGAAGTTTATGGTTACTGTGAGGGTTAGGGTTAGTGTTTGGGTTAGGGTTAGAGTTAAGGTTAGTGTTAGGGTGAGGGTAAGTGTTAAGGTGAGGGTTTGGGTTAGGGTGAGGGTTATGTTTCCATTGAAAGTTAGGTTTAGGGTTAGGGTTATTGTTAGGGCTAGGATTAGGATTAGGTTTAGTGTGAGGGTGAGTGTGTGGGTTAGGGTTAGGTTTAGGTTTAGGCTTAAGTTTAGGCTGAGGGTGAGGTTGAGGCTGAGGATTAGGGTTAGGTTGATGGTTAGGGTTTGGTTTAGGGTGAGCGTTAGGATGAGAGTTAGAGTTAGGATTAGGGTTTGGGTGAGGGCTAGGGTGAAGGTGAGGTTTAGTGTTATGTTTAGCTTGAGGGTTAGGGTTAGGGTTAAGGTTAGGGTTAAGGTGAGGCTGAGGTTTAGGTTTAGAGTTAGGGTTAGGGTGAGGGTTAGGTTTAGGGTTAATGTTCGGTTTAGGTTTAGGGTGAGGGTTAGGGTTAGGTTGAGGGTTAGGGCTAGGGTTATTTTCAGGGTTAGTGTTAAGGTGATGGTTAGGGTGAGGGTTAGGGTTAGGATTAGGATTATGCTTAGGGTTAGGTTGAGTGTGAGGTTTAGTGTTAGGGTTAGATTTAGGCATAGGGTTAGGCTGAGGGTGAACGCCTCACGCTCAGTTAGGTTTAGGGTGAGGTTTAGTATTAGGATTAGGGTGAGAGTTAGAGTACCGGTTAAGTTTAGGGTTAGGGTGAGGGTTAGGGTTCGGCTTAAGGTGAGGTTGAGGGTTAGGGATAGGTTGAGCATTAGGGTTAGGTTAGGGTTAGGGTAAGGGTGAGGGTGAGGGTTAGTGTTAGTGTTAGGGTGAGATTGAGGGTGAGGGTTAGGGTTATTGTTAGGGTTAGGTTTAGGATGAGTGTTAAGGTTAGGACTAGGGTTAGGGTGATGGCTAGCATGAGGGTGAGGTTTAGGGTTAAGGTTATGGTGAGGTTTAGGGTTAGGGTTAGGGTTAGGGTTAGGGTGAGGGTGAGCTTTAGGGTTAGAGTTAGGGTTAGGGTGAGGCTGAGGGTGAGGGTTGGGTTAGGGTTAGGGTTAGGTGGAGGGTGAGTGTTAGGATTAGGGTTAATTTTAGTGTTAGGTTTAGGGTTAGGGTTAGGTTTAGTCTTAGGATTAGGCTTAGGCAGAGCATGAGGGGGAGGGTTAGTATTAGGGTAATAGTGAGGGTTAGGATGAGGTTTAGTGTTAGGATTAGGTTTAGGGTGAGGGCTAGTGTGAGGGTTAGGGTGAGGGTTAGGGTTAGGGATAGGATTAGGTTTAGGATTTGGGGTAGGGTGAGCGTGAGTGTGAGGGTTAGGCTAAGGGTTAGGGTTAGGCTTAGGGTTAGGGTGAGGGTTAGGGTTAAAATTTGTGTTAGGGTGAGTGTGAGGCTGAGAAATAGGGTTAGGGTTAGGGTTAGGTTTAAGGTTTGTTTTAGGGTTAGTGTTAGGGTTAGGTTTAGGGTTACGGTTAGGGTTACAGGGAGGGTTAGGGTTAGGGTTAGGCTGAGGGTGAGGTTGGGGGTGAGGATTAGGGTTAGGGTTAAGTTTAGGGTTAGTCTTATTGTTAGTGTTATGGTTAGGGTTAAGTTTTCAGTGAAGGTGAGGCTGAGGGTGAGGGTTATGTTTAGGTTTTGGGTTAGGGTTAGTGTTATTGTTATGGACAGGGTTAGAGTTAGGGTGAGTTAGAGGGTGAGGGTGAGGGTTAGGGTTAGGGTGAGTTTTAGGGTTAGGGTGAGGGTGAGGTTTAGTGTTAGAGTTAGAGTTTGGGGGTGGGTTTGGGGGAGGTTTAGGGTTAGGGTTAGTGTTAGGGTTAGGGTGAGTGTGAGGTTCAGGTTGAGGTTTAGGGATAGGTTTAGGTTTAAGCTTAGGGTTAGGGTTAGCATGAGTGTGAGGGTTAGGGTGAGGGTTAGGCTTAGGCTTAGGGTTAGGCTGATGGTGAAGGTGGGGGTGAGGATTAGGGTTAGGGTGATGGTTAGTGTTAGTCTTAGTGTTATTTTTAGAGTTAGCGTTAGAGTTATGGTGAGGGTGTGGGTGCGGGTGAGGGTTAATGTTAGGATTAGGGTGGGGTTTAGGGTTAGGGTTAGGGTTAGGGTTAGGTGGAGGGGGAAGCTTAAGGTTAGATACAGGATTAGGGGGAGGGTTAGGGGGAGGTTTAGGGTTAGGATTTGTGTTAGGGTTAGGGTGAGGGTGAGGGTTAGGGTTAGGGTTAGGGTTAGGGTGAGGTTTAGGGTTAGGGTTAGGGTTTGGTTTAGAGTTATGGTGAGGGTGTGGATGCGAGTGAGTGTGAGGGTTAAGGTTAGGTTTCAGGTAAGTCTTGTGGTTAGGCTTAGGGTTAGGCTGAGTGTGAGGGTGGGTTTGAGTGTTAGGGTTAGGGTGAGGGTTTCAGATAGGGTTATAGGGAGGGTTAGGATGAGGGTTAGTGTTAGGATTAGGGTTAGGGTGAGGGCTAATGTGAAGGTGAGGTTTAAGGTTATGGTTAGGGTGAGGTTTAGGTTTAGGGTTAGGGTTAGGGTTAGGGTGAGAGTGGAGTTTAGGGTTAGAGTTAGGGTTAAGGTGAGGCTGAGGTTGAGGGTTAGGGTAAGGGTTAGGATTAGGATTAGGGTAAGGGTAGGGCGAGTGTGAGGGTTAGGGTTAGGGTGAGGGTTAGGTTTAGAGTTAAGTTGAAAGTTATGTTTCAGGTAAAGTTTAGGGTTAGGGTGAGGGTTAAGGTTAGCTTTAAGTTGAGCGTGAGGATTAGGGTTAGTTTGAGGGTTAGGTTTAAGGATAGGGTTAGGGTGAGGTTTAGGGTTAGGGTTAGGGTGAGTGTTAGGATGAGAAGTAGGGTTAGGATTAGGGTTAGGATGAGGGCTAGGTTGAGGGTGACGGTTAGGTTTAGTGTTAGGGTGACTTTTAGTGTTAGGGTTAGGGTTAGGGTGAGGGTTAGGATGAGGGTTAGGGTTAGAGTAAGTGTGAGGGTTAGGGTTAGGTTGAGGGTTAGGTTTGGGATTAGGGTTAGTGTGAGGTTGAATATTAGAATTAGGGTTAGGGTTAGGGTTATTGTTAGGGATAGGGTTAGTGTTACGATTATGTTGAGGTTGAGGTTTAGATTTAGGGTTAGGGTGAGGTTTTTAGTGTTACGGTTAGGGTTAGAGTTAGGGTTAGCGTGAGATTCGGGTTACTGTGAGGGTTAGTGTTAGGGTTAAGTTTTGGGTTGCGGTGAGGGTTATGGTTAGGGTTAGGTTTAGGATTAGGGTTAGGGTTATTGTTATGGTTGGGTTTAGGGTTACTGTTAGGGTGAGGGTAAATGTGAGGTTTAGGCTTAGTGTTAGGTTTAGGCCTAGTGTTAGGGTTAGGGTTAGGATTACGGTTGAGGTTAGGGTGAGGTTTAGGTTTTGGTTTACTTTATAGTTAGGTTTAGGGTGAGGGTGGGATTTAGGGTTAGAGTTAGGGTTAGGGTGAGGGTTAGAGTCGGGGTTAGGGTTAGGGTTCGGATTAGG
Organism: Dipodomys merriami; assembly: GCF_024711535.1. NCBI lineage: Eukaryota > Metazoa > Chordata > Mammalia > Rodentia > Heteromyidae > Dipodomys > Dipodomys merriami. The sequence goes on from NW_027203137.1 coordinate 2,135,250, forward strand.
CTGAGGGTTAAGTTGGGGGTCACGGTAAGGTTAAAGGTGAGGGTTAGGCCTAGGGTGAGGGTTATGGTAAGGGTCAGGTTTAGGGTTAGGGTGAGGGTTAGGCTGAGGGTTAGGCTGAGGCTGAGGGTTAGACTGAGGATTAGTGTTAGGGTTAGTGTGAGATTTATGGTGAGGGTGAGTGTTAGGGTTATGGTGTGGGCTAGGGTGAGGGTGAGGATTAGGGTTAGTTTTAGGATTAGGCTGAGGGTGAGGTTGAGGGTAAGGTTTAGGGATAGGGTTAGTGTTAGGATTAGGGTTAGGGGGAGGGTTAGGATGAGGATTAGGGTTAGGATTAGGGTTAGGGTAAGGGCTAGGGTAAGGGTAGGTTTAGAGTTACGTTTAGGGTCAGGTTTAGGGTTAGGGTTAGGCTAAGGGTTATGGTTAGGGTGAGGTTTAGGGTTTGAGTTAGGGTTAGGGTGAGGTTGAGGGTGAGGGTTAGGGTTAGGCTTAGTGTTAGGGTTAGGGTTAGGGTTAGGGTGAGGGTTAAGGTGAGATTGAGGGTTAAGGTTAGTGTTAGGGTTAGGCTTAGGATTAGGCTGAGTGTGAGGTTGAAGCTGAGTGTTAGGGTTAGGGTGAGGGTTAGGCTTAGGGTTATGGGGAGGGTTAGGATCAGGGTTAGGGTTAGGATTAGGGCTAGGGTGAGGGCTAGGGTGAAGGTGAGGTTTAGGGTTAGGTTTAGGTTGAGGTTTAGTGTTAGGGATAGAGGGAGGATTAGGATGAGGGTTAGATTTAGGATTAGGGTTTGCCTGAGGGCTAGGTTGAGGTTGATGGTTAGGGTAAGTGTTAGGCTTAGGCTTAGTTTTAGGCTGAGCATGTGGTTGAGGGTGAGGATTAGATTTAGGTTTGGGTTGAGGTTTAGTGTTAGGGTTAAGGATAGAGTTCATTTTAGGGTGAGGGTGAGGTTTAGGGGTAGAGTTAGGGTTAGGATGTGGGTTATTTTTAGGGTGAGGGTTAGTGTGGGGGTCACGGTAAGGGTAAATGTGAAGTTTAGTCTGAGGGTGAGGGTTACGGTAAGGGTGAGGGTTAGGTTTAGGGTGAGGGTTAGGGTTAGGGTTAGGATGAGGCTGAGGCTTATATTGAGGATTATTTTTAGGGTTAGTGTGGGGTTTAGGGTGAGGGTGAGGGTTAGGGTTAGGGTGAGGGTAGGGTTAGGTTTAGGGTGAGGTTTAGGGTTAAGGTGATGGTTAGTGTTAGTGTTAGTGTGAGGTTTAGGGTTAGGGTTAGGGTTAGGATTAATATTAGGGTTAGGCTTAAGGTGAGGCTTAGGGTGATGGTGAGAGTCAGGGTTAGGGTTTGATTGGGATTTGCGTTAGGATGAGAGAGGATTAGGGTTAGGATAGGCTTAGGTTTAGGCTGAGGGTGAGGGTGAGTGTGAGGGTTAGAGTTAGGGTGAGGGATAGGGTTAGGATGAGCGTTAGGGTTTGGGTTAAGTTTAGGGTTAGGGTAAGTGTTAGGGTAGGGGTTACAGTGAGGGTGAGGGCTAGGTTTAGGTTGAGCGTTAGGGTTAGGGTTAGGGTTAGGGTTAGGGTGAGGGTGAGTGTTAGGGTTATTTTTAGGATGAGGTTTAGGATGAGTGTTAGGGTTAAGATTAGGGTTAGGGTGAGGGCTTGCGTGAGGGTGAGTTTTAGGGTTAAGGTTAGGGTGAGGTTTAGGGTTAGGGTTAGGGTGAGGGTGAGGTTTAGGGTTAGAGGTAGGGTTAGGTTGAGGCTGAGAGTGAGTGTTAGGATTAGGGTTAGGTTTAGGGTTAGGTTTAGGGTTAGGATTACTTTTATTGTTAGGGTTAGGGTTAGAGTTAAGGTGAGGTTGAGGGTGAGGGTGAGGGGTTGGTTTATTTTTAGGGTGAGTTTGAGGGTTAGGGTTAGTGTTAGGGTGAGGGTTAGGATGAGGGTTAGGGTTACGATAAGTGTGAGGGTTAGGGTAAGGTTTAGAGTAAGGATTAGGGTTAATGTGAGTTTGAGGGTTAGGATTAAGTTTAGGGTTAGGGTTATTGTTAGGGTTAATGTTACGGTTACAATGAAGTTGAGGGTTAGAGTTAGAGTTAGGGTGAGGTTTTTAGTGTTAGTGTTAGGGTTAGAGACAGGGTTAGGGTGAGTGTGAAGTTTAGGGGTAGAGTTAGTGTTAGAGTAATGGTTAGGGTGAAGGTTAGGGTTAGGGTGAGGGTTAAGGTGGCGGTGACGGTAAAGGTAAAGTTGAGGGTTAGGCCTAGGGTGAGGGTTACAGTAGGGTGAGGGTTAGGTTTACGGTGAGTGTTACGGTTAGGGTAAGGGTGAGGGTGACGGTTAGATTGAGGATTAGTGTTAGGGTTTGTGTGAGTTTGAGAGTGAGGATGAGGGTTAGGCTTAGGGTGAGGGCTAGGGTGAGGGTGAGGATTAGGTTTAGTGTTAGGGTGAGTTTAGGGTTAGGGTGAGGGTTATGGTTAGCGTTAGGGCTAGGTTTAGGTGTAGGTTTAGTGTTAGTGTTAGGGTTTGAGTTAGGGTTAGGGTAAGGGTTTTTGTTAGGGTTATTATTAGGGTTAGGGTTAGGATGAGGTTTAAGTTTAGGTTTCGGTTTAGAGTTAGGGTTAGTGTGAGGGTGAGGTTTAGGGTTAGAGTTAGGGTGAGTGTTAGGGCTATAGTTACTGTGAGCGTTAGGGTTAGGGATAGGCTTAGGCTTTGGCTTAGACTTAGGCCCAGCATGTGGGTGAGTGTTAGTGTTAGGGTTAGGGTGAGGGTTAAGGTTAGGGTTAGGGTGAGGATTAGGATGAGGTTTAGGGTTAGGATAAGGGTTAGGCTGAGGGCTAGGGTGAGGGTTAGGATGAGGGTTAGGCTTAGGGATAGGGTTAGGTTTAGGAATAGGTTTAGGGTGAGGGTGAACGTGAGGGTTAGAATTAGGGTTAGGTTTAGGCTTAGGGTTAGGGTGAAGGTTAGGTTTAGGGTTTGGTTAGGGTGAGAGTGAGGCTGAGGATTAGGGTTAGGTTTAGGGTTAGGTTTAGATTTAGTTTTAATGTTAGTGTTAGGGATAGGGTTACAGTAAGGGTTAGGGTTAGGGTTAGGTTTATTGTTAAGGTTAGGGTTAGGGTTACAGTTACAATGAGGGTGAGGGTGAGGATTAGTGTTAGCATTATGGTTAGATTTAGTGTTAGGGTTAGGGTTAGAGTTAGGCTTAGGCTGAGGGTGAGGTTTAGGGGTAGATTCAGGGTTAGGGTGAGTGTTAGGCTGAGGGTTAGCGTTAGGGTGAGGGTTAGGGTGGGGGTGACGGTACGGGTAAACGTGAGGGTTAGGCTGAGGGTGTGGGTTATTGTAAGAGTGAGGGTTAGTTTTAGCGTGAGTGTTAGGGTTAGGGGTAGTGTGAGGGTGAGGGTTAGATTGAGGATTATTGTTAGGGTTAGTGTGAGGTTTAGGGTGAGGATGCGTGTTAGGGTTAGGGTGAGGGCTAGGGTGAGGGTGAGGGCTAGGGTTAGGTTTTGGGTGAGGTTTAGAGTTAGGGTGATGGTTAGATTTAGTGTGAGGGTTAGTGTTAGGGTTAGGGTGAGTGTTCGGGTGAGGGTAAATGTTAGGGTGAGGCTTAAGGTAAGGGTGAGGGTTAGGGTTAGGGTTAATGTTAGGGTTAGTTTTAGGGTTATGGTTAAGTTGAGGGTGAGGGTGAGGTTTAGGTTTAGGGTTGAGGATGAGTTTTAGGTTTAGGGTTAGGTTTAGAGTTAGGGTAAGGGTGAGAGTGAGGTTTAGTGTTAGAATTAGTGTTAGTGTTAGGGTTAGGGTTAGGTTGAGGGTTAGTTTTAGGGCTAGGCTTAGGCTTAGGCTTAGGCTTAGGCCGAGCATGAGGGTGAGGTTTAGGGTTAGGGTTAGGGTTAGGGTGAAGGTTAGGATGAGTTTTATGGTTGGGATTAGGGTTAGGGTGAGGGCTATGATGAGTGTTAGAGTGAGGGTTAGAGTTAGGGCTAAGGTTAGGTTTAGGATTAGGGTAAGGGTGAGCGTGAGTGTGAGGGTTAGGTTAGGGTCAGGGTTAGGCTTAGATTTAGGGTGATGGTTAGGGCTAGGGTTAGGGTTAGGGTGAGGGTTAGGATGAGGTTTAGGGTTAGGATTAGGTTTAGGGTGAAGGCTAGGGTTAGGGTTAGGGTAAGGTATAGGGTTACATTTAGGATTAGGGTTAGGTTTAGCGTGAGGGTGAGTGTGAGGGTTAGGGTTAGGGTTAGTTTTATTGTTAGGGTTAGGGTTAGCGCTACGGAGTGGGTGAGGGTGCGGGTGAGGGTTAGGTTTAGGTTTAGGGTGGTGTTTAGGGTTAGGGTTAGGGTTAGGTTTAGTGTGAGGGTGAGGTTTAGGGTTAGATATAGGGTTAGGGGGAGGGTTTGGGTGAGGGTTAGGGTGAGGCTTAGTGTTAGGGTTAGGGTGAGGGTGAGGGTTAGGTTAAGGTTTAGGGTTAGGGTTAGGGTTAGGGTTAGTGTGAGGGTTAGTGTTAAGGTTATGATTAGTGTTTGGGTGAGGTTAAATGTTAGGGTGAGCATTTGGGTTAGGTGAGCGTTATGCTTTTGGTGAGGTTTAGTGTTAGTTTTAGGGTTAGGGTTAGGGTGAGGCTGAGGCTTAGGGTTAAAGTTTGGATTAGAGTGAGGCTGAGGGTGAGGGTGAGGGTTAGGGTTAGGGTTATTGTTAGGGTTAAGGTTAATGTGATGGTTAGGTTTACGGTTAGGTTTAGCGTTAGGGTTAGGATTAGGATTAGGCTTAGGGTTAGAATGAGTGTGAGGTTTAGGGTTAGGGTTAGAGTTAGGCTTAGGGTTAGGCTGAGGGTGAGGGTGAGGGTTAGGTTTAGGGTGAGGTTTAGGGTTAGGGTTATGGTGAGAGTTAGGGTTCGGGTTAAGTTTAGGTTTAGGGTGAGGGTTAGGGTATGGGTTAAGGTGAGGGTGAGCGTTAGGTTTAGGTTGAGCTTTAGGTTTAGGTTAGGATTAGGGTGAGGGTGAAGGTGAGGGTTAGAGTTAGTGATAGGGTGAGGGTTAGGATGAGGGTTAGGGTTAGGATTAGGGTTAGGGTGACGGCTAGGGTGAAGTTTAGGGTAAGGTATAGGGTTACATTTAGGATTAGGGTTAGGTTGATGGTGAGGGTGAGTGTGAGGGTTAGGGTTAGGATTAGTGTTATTGTTAGGGTTAGGGTTAGCGCTACAGAGAGGGTGAGGGTGCGGGTGAGGGTTAGGTTTAGGGTTAGGGTGGGGTTTAGGGTTAGGGTTAGGGTTAGGGTTAGTGTGAGGGTGAGGTTTACGGTTAGATATAGGGTTAGAGTGAGGCTTAGGGTAAGGGTTAGGGTGAGGCTTAGTGTTAGGGTTAGGGTGAGGGTGAGGGTTAGGTTAAGGTTTGGGGTTAGGGTTAGGGTTAGGATTAGTGTGAGCAATAGTGTTAATGTTAGGGATAGTGTTTGGGTGAGGTTAAATATTAGGGTGAGGGTTTGGGTTAGGGTGAGGGTTATGCTTTTGGTGAGGTTTAGTGTTAGTTTTAGGGTTAGGGTTAGGGTGAGGCTGAGGGTGAGGGTGAGGGTTAGGGTTAGGGTTATTGTTAGGGTTAAGGTTAATGTGATGGTTAGGTTTACTGTGAGAGTTGGGGTTAGTGTGAGGGTTAGTGTTAGGGTGAGGGGAAGTGTTAGGGTGGGGGTTTGGGTTAGGGTGAGGGTTATGTTTAGTTTGAAGGTTAGGTTTAGGGTTTGGGTGAGGGATAGGGGGAAGGTGAGGTTTAGGGTTATGTTTAGGGTGAGGTATAGTGTTAGGGTTAAGTTTAGGGTTAGGGTTAACGTTAGGGTGAGGGTTAGGGTTAGGGACAGTGTTAGGTTTAGGATTATGGTTAGGTTGAGGGTGAGTGTGAGGGTTAGAATTAGGGTTTGGTTTAGGCTTAGGGTTAGGCTGAGGTAGAGTGTAAGTGTGAGAGTTAGGGTGTGGTTTAGGGTTAGGGTTAGGTTTAGAGTTAGCCTTAAGGTGAGGTTTAGTGTTAGGGTTAGGGTTAGGGTGAGGGTTAGGTTTAGGTTTATGGTGAGGATTAGGGTTAGGTTTAGGATTAGGCTTATGGTTAGGCTGAGGGTGGGGGTGGAGGTGAGGATTAGGGTTAAGGTTAGGGTTAGGGTTAGGGTTATTGGTATTTTTATGGTTAGGGTAAAGTTTGCAGTGAGGTTGAGGTTGAGGGTGAGTGTTAGGTTTAGGGTGAGGTTTAGTGTTAGGTTTAAGCTTAGGTTGAGGTTGAGCTTGAGAGTAAGGGTTAGGCTTAGGGTCAGGGTGATGATTAATGTTAGTGTTTGGGTTAGGGTGAGGCTGAGGATTAGGGTGAGGTTTAGGGTTAGGTTTAGGTTTAGGGTTAGGGTTAGGGTTAGGCTGAGGGTGAGGTGGGGGTGAGCATTAAGGTTAGGGTTTCGGTTAAAATTAGGGTTATTGTTAGTGTTATGGTTTGGGTTTAGTTTGCGGTGAGGGTGAACCTGAGGTTGAGGGTTATGGTTAGGGTTAGGCTTAGTCTTAGGGTTAGGCTGAGGGTGAGTATGGGGGTGAGGAATAGGTTTAGGGTGATGGTTAGGGTTAGGGTTAGGTTGAGGGTGAGGATGAGGCTTAGCATTAGGATTAGGTTTAGGGTGAGGGCTAGGGTGAGGGTGAGGGTTAGGGTTACGGATAGGCTTAGGCTTAGGCTTAAGGTTAGGCTTAGGGTGAGGGTGAGTTTGAGGGGTGGGTTAGGATGATGGATAGGGTTAGGGTTAGGTTGAGTGTTAGGATGAGTGTTAGGGTTAGGGTGAGGGTTAGCCTGAATGTGACGGTAAGAATAAAGGTGAGGGTTAGGCTGAGGGTGAGTGTTCCCCTAAGGGTGAGGGTTAGGATTAGTTTGAGGTTTAGGGTAAGGATTAGGATGAGGGGTAGGGTGAGGGTGAGGGTTAGATTGAGGATTAGGATTGGGGTTTGTGTGAGGTTTAGGTTGAGGATGAGGTTTAGGGTTTGGGTGAGGGTTAGGGTTAGAATTAGAGTTAGGGTGAGGGCTAGGGTGAGGCTGAGGGTTAGTGTTAGGGTTTAGGTGAGGTTTAGGGTTCGGGTGAGAGTTAGGGTTACTGTGAGGGTTAGTGTTAGAGTTAGGGTTAGTGTTAGGGTGAGGGTACGTGTTAGGGTGAGGGTTAGGGTTAGGGTTAGGGTGAGGATTATGGTTAGGGTGAGGGTTAGTGTTATGTTTAGGGTGATTTTTAAGTTTAGAGTTAGGGTTATGTTGAGGGTGAGGGTGAGTTTTAGGGTTAGGGTGAGGTTTAGGATTAAGTTTAGGGTTAGAGTTACGGTGAGGGTGAGGGTGAGGTTTAGGGTTACAGTTAGGCTTCAAGTGAGGGTTAGGATGAAGGTTAGGGTTAGGGTTGGTTTTAGGTTTAGGGTTAGGGTGAGGTTTAGGGTTAGGGTTATGGTTAGGATTAGGGTTAGGGTGATTGTTAGGGTTAGGGTTAGGTTTAGGATGAGGGTTAAGATGAGGGTTAGTTTTAGGATTATGATTATGGTGAGGGCTATGGTGAGGGTGAGGTTTAGGGTTAGGTTTAGGGTTAGGTTTCGGGTTAGTGTTAAATTTAGGGTCAGTGTGAGTTTGACGTTTAGTGTTAGAGATAGAGTTAGGGTGACGGTTAGGGTGAGGGTTACGGTTAGGGTTATTGTTACGGGTAGGGTGAGGGTTAGGGTGAGGGGTAGGGTGATGGTGTGTGTTAGGGTTAGGGTTAGGATTCAGATTAGGTTTAGGGAGAGGGTGAGTGTGAGGGTTAGAGTTAGGGTTAGGGTTAGGCTTAGGGTTAGGCTGAGGGTGAGGGTGAGGGTGAGTGTTAGGGTTAGGGTGAGGCTTAGGGTTAGGGTGAGGCTTAGGGTTAGAGGTAGGGTGAGAATTAAGGTTCGGCTTTAGGGTTATGGTGAAGGTTAGGTTGAGGGTGTCTGTAAGGATAAAGGTGAGGGTTAGGCTGAGGGTGAGGTTTTCGTTAAGGGGGAGGGTTAGGTTTAGGGTGAGGTATAGAGTAAGGGTCAGGGTTAGGGTTATGGTGAGGGTGAGGGTAAAGGTAAGGGTTAGGGTTAGGGTGAGGGTGAGGATTAGATTGAGGATTAGGGTTAGGGTTAGTGTGAGGTTTAGGGTTTCGGTGAGGGGTAGGCTTAGTGTGAGGGTTAGTGTTAGGGTGAGTGTAAGTGTTAGGTTGAGGTTGAGGGTTAGGGTGAGGGTTATGTTTATGGTGAGGCTTAGGATTAAGGTTAGTGTTATTGTTAGGGTTAGGGTTATGGTTACGGTGAGGGTGAGTGTTAGGGTGAGGTTTAATGCTAAGGTTAGGGTGACATTTAGGGTTAGGGTTAGGGTTAGAGTTATGGTTAGGGTGAAGGTCAGTTTTAGGGTTAGTGTTAGGGTTAGGGTGAGGTTTAGGTTGAGGGTTAGGATTAGGGTTAGTGTTAGGGTTAAGGTTAGGGTGAGGGTTAGGTTGAAGGTAAGTGTTAGGGCTTGGGTTAGGTTTAGGTTTATGGTTAGGGTGAAGGTGAGTGTGAGGGTTAGGCTTACTGTTAGGCTTAGGATTAGGCTGAGGGTGAGGGTTTAGGTGAGGATTAGGGTTAGGGTGCCGGTTAGGGTTAGGGTTAGGGTTAGAATTAGCCTTAAGGTGAGGTTTAGGGTTAGGGTTAGGTTTAGGGTTAGGTTGAGTTTTAGGTTGAGGATTAGGGTTTTTGTTAGGGTTAGGGGGAGGGGGAGGTTTAGGGGGAGGTTTAGGACAGGCTTAGTGTTAGGTTTAGGGTGAGGTAAAGGGTTAGGGTGAGTGTTAAGGTTAGGTTAGGTTGAGGGTTAAGATGAGGGTTAGGGTTTCAGTGAGAGTGTGGGTTAAGGTTAGGGTGAGGGTTAGGGTTAGGATGATGGTTATGGTGAGTGTGATGGTTAGGATTAGGGTTAGGGTTATTGTAAATGTTATGGTTAGGGTTACATTTCCCGTGAGGGTGAGGCTGAGAGTGAAGCTTTGGGTTAGGGTAAGGGTTAGTTTTAGGGTTAGGATTAGGGATAGGGTGGGTGAGGTTTAGGGTTAGACTTAGGTTGAGGGGGAGGTTTATGGTGAGGGTTAGGGTTAGGGTTAGTGTTAGGGTTAGCTTTAGGTTTAGAGTGAGGGTAAGGTTGAGGTTTAGGGTTTGGGCTAGGTTTAGGGTTAGGATTAGGGTTAGTGTGAGGCAGAGTGTGAGGGTTAGGGTTAGGATTAGGCTTAGGCTTAGGGTTTGGCTGAGGGTGAGGATGGGTGTGAGGATTAGGCTTAGGGTGATGGATAACCTTGGGGTTAGGTGAGGGTTAGGATGAGGGTTAGGGTTAGGATTAGGGTTAGGGTGAGGGCTATGGTGAGGGGAAGGTTAAGGTTAGGGTTAGGCTAAGGCATAGGTTTAAGCTGAGGGTGATGGTGAGGGTGAGGGTTAGGGTTATAGTGATGGATAGGGTTAGGGTTAGGGTGAGAGTTAGGATGAGGGTTCGGGTTAGGGTGAGGTTTACGATGAGCGTGATGGTAAGAGTAAAGTTGAGGGTAAGGCTAAGGGTGAGAGTTACGGTAAGGGTGAGGGTTAGCGTTAGGGTGAGGGTTAGGGTTAGGATTAGGGTTAGGGTTAGATTGGGGATTAGGGTTAGAGTTAGTGTGAGGTTTAGGGTGAGGATGAGGGTTAGGGTGAGGGTTAGGGTTAGAATTAGGGTTAGGGTGAGGGCTAGCGTGAGGGTGAGGGTTAGGGTTAGCGTGAAGTTTATGGTGAGGTTTAGGTTGAGGTGTAGGTTTAGGTTTAGGGTGAGGGTTAGGATTAGTGGTAGGGTTACGGTTAGGGTGAGAGTGAGGGTGAGGGTAAGGGTTATGGTGAGGGTTCGGATGAGGGTGAGGGTTAGGGTTAGGATTAGGGATATGATTAGGGATAGGCTAAGGTTGAGGGTGAGGGTGAGGGTGAGGTTTATGTTTATGTTTATGGTTAGGGTGAGGTCTAGGTTGAGGGTGAGGGTTAGGGTGAAGGTGAGGGTTAGGGTGAGAATCTTGGTTAGGTAATGGTTAGGGTTAGGGTGAGGATTAGTTGAGGGTTAGGGTAAGGGTGAGCTTGAGGTTTAGGGTGTGGGTGAGCGTTAGGATTAGGGTGAGGGTGACGGTGATGGTGAGGGTTAGGGTGAGGTAGAGAGTTAGGATTAGGGTTAGGTGAGGGTTAGTGTTAGGGTTTGGATTAGGGTGAGGGTTAGGATTAGGTTTAGGTTTTGGGTGAAGTTTAGGGTGAGGGTGAGGGTTAAGGTTAGGGTTAGGTTTGTGGTGTGGATAAGTGATAGCATGAGGGTTAGGGTGAGTGTTAGACTTAGCATTAGGGTTAGGGTGAGGGTTAGGGTGAGGATTAGGGTGAGTTTTAGGGTTAGGGTGAGGGTTAGGGTTAGGCTTAGCGTGAGGGTGACGGTGAGGTTGTCGGTGAGGATTCAGTTAAGTGTGAGGTTTAGTGTGAGGATGAGGTTAAGTGTTAGGATGAGGGTTAGGGTGAGGGTGAGGGTTAGGGTTAAGTTTCAGGTTAGGGTGAGGTTTAGGGTGAGGGTTAGGGTTATGATTATGGTGAGGGTTAGGGTGAGGGTGAGGCTTAGGGTTGTTATAAGGGTTAGGGTCAGAATTAGCGTGACGGTGAGGTTTTGGGTCAGGGTTAGGTTGAGGGTTAGAGTTAGGGTTAAGGTGAGGGTTAGGGTAAGGGGTAGGGTTACGGTTAGGGTGAGGGTTAGGTTTATTGTGAGAGTTAGGGTTAGGGTTAGGGTTAGGATTAGTTTGAGAGTAAGAATTAGCTGACTGTTAGGGTGAGGGTGAGGTTTAGGGTTAGGATTAGTGATAGAATTAGTGTAAATCTGAGGGTGAGGGTGAGGTTTAGGGTTACAGTTAGGGTGAGGGCTTTGGTGAGGGTTAGGGCAATGTTGAGGGTTAGGGTGAGAGTGATGGTAAGGGTAAAGGTGAGGGTTAGGCTGAGGGTGAGGGTTAAGATAAGGGTGAGGGTTAGCGTTCGGGTGAGGGTTAGGTTAAGGGTTTGGGTTACGGTTAGGGTGAGTGTTAGATTGAGGATTAGGGTTAGGGTTAGTGTGAGGTTTAGGGTGAGGTTGAGGGTTAGGGTTAGGGTTAGGGTTAGGGATAGAATTAGGGTTAGGGTGAGGACTAGGATGAGGGTGAGGTTTAGGTTAGGGTTAGGGTTAAGGTTAAGGTGAAGTTTATGGTAACTGTGAGGGTTAGGATTAGTGTGAGGGTTAGGGTTAGAGTTAAGGTTAGTGTTAGGGTGAGGGTAAGTGTTAGGGTGAGGGTTTGGGTTAGGGTGAGGGTTATGTTTCGGTTGAGGGTTAGGTTTAGGGTTAGGGTTATTGTTAGGGCTAGGATTAGGATTAGGGTTAGGGTGAGGGTGAGTGTGTGGGTTAGGGTTAGGATTAGGATTAGGCTTAAAGTTAGGCTGAGGGTGAGGTTGAGGCTGAGGATTAGGGTTAGGTTGATGGTTAGGGTTTGGGTTAGGGTGAGGGTTAGGATGAGGGTTAGAGTTAGGATTAGGGTTTGGGTGAGGGCTAGGGTGAAGGTGAGGTTTAGGGTTATATTTTCCGTGAGGTTTAGGGTTAGGGTTAGTGTTAAGGTTAAAGTGAGGCTGAGGTTTAGGTTTAGAATTAGGATTAGGTTGAGGGTTAGGTTTAGGGTTAATGTTCGGTTTAGGTTTAGGGTGAGGGTTAGGGTTAGGGTGAGGGATAGGGTTAGGGCTGGGAGTAGGATTAGTTTTAGGGTGAGGGTGAGGGTGAGTGTACAGGTTAGGTTTAGGTTTAGGGTGAGCCTTAGGTTTAGGCTGAGGTTGAGGGTGAGGCTTAAGTGAGGGTGAGTGTGAGGTTTAGGGTTAGAGTTAGGGTTAGTGTGAGGTTTAGTGTAAGGATTGCTGTTAGGATTAGGGTTAGGATGAGGTTTAGGGTGAGGGTTATGTTTTAGGATCGGGTTAGATTTAGGATTAGGTTTAGCGTGAGTGTGAGTGTGAGGATTAGGGTTAGGGTTGGGCTGAGGTTGAGGGTGAGGTTTAGGGTTAGGGTGAGGGTTAGGGTTAGGTTTAGGGTGAGGGTTAGGATGAGGTTTAGGGTTAGGATTATGGTTACGGTGAGGGCTATGGTGAGGGTTAAGGTTAGGTTTAGGTTTAGGTTTAGGATTAGGGTTCGGGTTAGGTTAGGGTTAGGGTTAGGGTGCGGGCTAGGGTGAGGGTGAGTGTTAGGGTTAGGGTTACTCTTAGACTTAGGGTTAGGCTGAGGGTGGGATGAGGAATAGGGTTTGGGTGATGGTTAGGGTTAGGGTTATGGTGAGGTTTAGGATGAAGGTTCGGGTTAGGATTAGGTTTAGGGTGAGGGGTAGGGTGAATGTGAGGGTTATGGTTAGGCTTAGGCTTAGGGTTAGGCTGAGGATAAGGGTGGGGGTGAGGAATAGGTTTTGGGTGATGGTTAAGGTTAGGGTGAGGGTGAGGGTTAGGATGAGGGTTGGGGTTAGGATAAGTTTTAGGGTGAGGGCTTGGGTGAGGGTGAGGTTTAGGGTTAGGGTTCGGCTTAGGCATAAGTTTAGGCTGAGGGTGAGGGTGAGTGTGATTGATAGGGTTAGGGTGATGGATAGGGTTAGGGTTAGGGTGAGTGTTAGGATGAGTGTAAGTTTTAGGGTGAGGGTTACGGTTGTAGCGACCGTCTACTCCACCAGCGAGAAAAAACGACCACCACACCAGGAGTCTTCTCAGATCACGCATTATTAGAGAGCCTTTTAGTTGTAGGAGAGCTTGGGCGCGAGAGAGCGTGCACCCGAAACATGGCCACTTATATAGGGAATAGGAACACGGGTCTTTCTATTGTTGGTCGCCTGCCTTTCACCGTCACCAGGTGTCATGGGATTGGCTGGGGACTCTACCTGGCTCGCGCACGTGCAAAGCTCAGGCATCCTGCCAAGCACCGTCTAATATGGGGTGGTTACCTCAAAGCTGCAAGGGAGTGGGCGGAGTCTCGCCCCGGCTCCCTACAGTTCCCCCTTCTTTGTTTTTTGGCAACAGGTAAGAGTAGAGGTTGGGCCTCTGTCTAAGACATTAATGAGAGGACCTTGCACTGGCCTTCTTCTGAGGGGCGCCTTCCCCAGTGATGACCAGGCCCGTCCGATGCCTTTTTTGCAGAGGTGGGATCTTGGGCATCAACCCACTTGCAACCCAGCATGCTCTTCTTAAGGAGATGAGAACCATCTCCTCAAGTGCAGTTCACTTGCCTTGCACCCTGTCCCAAATTGCAAATTGCATACCTGTCCCGGTGCAATGGGATCCCCTGATCCCTTGGGGTGCTAAGGCTATGCAGAATGGTAAGGCTTAACTGCCTCTCAGGGCCGACAGCTCGATCTGGGGTGAGGATCCACTCTCCAAAGCGGCTAATGCTTGCAAGATAACAACCTTGTCCCTTCTGGTTTGGGCTCGAAGGCGACCGACCAACCATAGGCAGACCACGCATCCTCCCAAGCAGCAGGCTAAAAACATTCCAACTCCCACCTGCTCTTTGGAAAAGGACACCGCAGAGGTAAACCAGTCAGTAAATTGTAACAGCCCACAGCATCATCAGTTTAGCTATCATAGGGATTGCTATTAGCACTGTTGCTAACAGCAGGAAGATCAGCTGTATCAGGAGACGAGTGGATGGCATCTTCAAGATGGGGTTCTGCTGCAGTCTCCACCGGCCTGGTCAGTCTCATTGGCACCCAGTGAGGTACTTCTTGACTCTGTGGAAAAACACAAACAGCTCCCCTGGATCTCGTTATTAACGGATCCGGTCCATACCATTTATTATTAATAACATCCTTCCACATAACCATGTCTTTAGTATCCATGGAGTCTCTTGTCATATGCCGATCTGCGGCAAACTGATCGTTGTCATTTAGAATTAAAAAATTACACTTTAGAATTTAGAATTAAAAAATTTAGAATTAAAAAATTAAGGGTAAAGAGCGCAAGAGAAAGTCTTTCCCTGGGGGATGCGGACTCAGCAACTCCCCCTTTTTGTTTTTGAAGCATTTCTTTTATGCTTCTATTAGCTCTTTCCACTATACCTTGTCCTTGAGGATTGTAGGGCAATCCGGTGGTTTGGGCAACCTGCATTTGTGCGCAAAAGGCGCGAAAACCATGGGAAGTATAAGCAGGGCCATTATCAGTCTTGAGTCTAAGGGGCTTTCCCCAAGCTGCCCAAGCTTCTAAGCAGTGTATTCTGACGTGAGACACCTTTTCTCCTGCCAGAGGTGTGGCATGAATAACACCAGAAAAGGTGTCCACAGACACATGTAAATATTTCAAGTTACCAAATTCCGTCAGATGAGTAACATCCATTTGCCATAGGGCGTTTGGTCTCAACCCCCTGGGGTTTACCCCCACATGGGGAGGATGAAGAAAGGTAACACAAGATTTACAGGCTTTAACAATATCTCTTGCCACATGCCTGGACAAATTATTTCTTTTCCTAAGGGTATTAGCAGGTATATGATACAATCTATGAAAGTCTTTTGCCAATTCTACAGGATCAGCAGCAACCAGAGCCACAGCCCGAGTTGCCTGGTCCACCAAATCATTACACTTTGCCATCGGGCCCGGCAACATAGAGTGGGCACGAATATGTCCAATATAAAAAGAGTGTTTTCTGTTTAAGATAAGGGATTGAATCTGTAACAAAACATTAGAAATTGTACTGGCCTGCTAAACTGAAGCAGCAACTTCAAGAGAAGCAACGGCATTTACAACATATAATGAATCAGAAAATAAGTTAAAAGGTTGATCAAATCTTTTAAAAACTTCAAGCACAATTAAACATTCAACAGCCTGTGGGGCATTCGGCCGAAAATTAAAGACTACCGGCTGTTTGTTTCCTTGAACAAAAAAGGCACCTTGTCCAGATTTTGATCCATCCGTAAAGATGGTCAGAGCATCAAACAAAGGCTCCTTTGAAGTGACTAAATTTTTGTTAACTATGGCAAGCAGAGGATGCTTAGGATAATGATTATCAATTACATTTGGAAATGAGCAAACAAGAATTGCCCACATATCCATTGTGGCTGCTAAAATTTCAACTTGCTCACGGGTGTATGGAATAATTAATTTATCTGGAATTTTTGCAAAGTGCATCAAACAATACTTTATACTCAAAATTGCCTGCTTTATTTTTATTTATTTTTATTTTTTTATTTTTTTATTTTTATTTTTATTTTTTTATTTTATGGTTAGGGTTAAGATTGCGGTTAGGGGCCTGGGAAGGTGGCTCAGTGGTAGAGCGCTTGCCTTGCATGCTCAAGTCCCTGGGTTCGATTCCTCAGCCCCACATAAGCAAAAAGAAAAGAGCCGGAAGTGGCACTGTGGCTCAAGTGGTAGAGTGCTAGCCTTGAGCTGAAGAGCTGAAGGACAGCGCCCAGGCCCAAAGTTCAGGCCCCACGACCGGAACCAAAAAAAAAAAAAAAAAAAAAAAGATTGCGGTTAGGTTGAGGCTGAAGATGAGGGTTATGGTTAGGGTTAGGGTTAGTGTTAGGGTTATGGTTAGTGTTAGGGTTAGTTTTATTGTTAGGGTTAGAGTTACGGTGAGGAGGAGGGTGAGGGTGAGGGTGAGGTTTAGGTTGAGGTTTAGGGTTAGGGTTAGGTTTAGGGTGAGGGTGAGGTTTAGGGTTAGAGTTATGGTTAGGGGGAGAGTTAGGGTAAGGTTTAGGGTTAGGGTTAGTTTTCGGGTTAGGGTGAGGGTGAGGGTTAGGTTGAGGTTTAGGGATAGGGTTAGGGTTAGGTTCATGCTTAGGGTGAGGTTGAGTGTGAGGCTTAGTGTGAGGGTTAGGCTTAGGCTTAGGGTTAGGCTGAGTGTGAGGGTGGAGGTGAGGATTAGGTTTAGGGTGATGGTTAGGGTTAGGGTTAGGGTTATTGTTAGGGTTAGGGTAATATTTATGGTGAAGTTGAGGGTGCGGGTGAGGATTAGGGTTAGGGTTACGCTGGTGTTTAGGGTTAAGGTTAGGGTTAGTGTGAGGGTGAAGTTTACGTTTAGATATAGGGTTACGGGAAGAGGGATGGTGAGGTTTAGGGTTACGGTTAGTTATAGGGTTAGGGTGATGGTGATGGTTAGGTTGAGGTTTAGGGTTAGGGTTAGGGTTAGGGTTAGTGTTAGGTTGAGGGTAAGATTTAGGGTGAGGGTTTGGGATAGGGTGAGGTTGATGGTTAGGTTGAGGGTTAGGATTAGGGTTAGGGTTATTGTTAGGGTTAGGTTTAGGGTTACAGTTTTGGTGAGGGTGAGGGTGAGTGTTAGAGTTAGGGTGAGGGTGAGGTTGAGGGTTAGGGTTTGGGTTAGGGTTAGATTTAGGTTTAGGGTGAGGGTGAGGTTTAGGGTTAGATTTAAGGTTAGTGTGAGGGTTGGGGTGAGGGTTAGGGTTAGGGTTAGTGTTAGGCTTAGGGTGAGGGCTAGGGTGAGGGTTAGGGTTAGGGTGAGGGTTACGGTTATGGTTAGGGTGAGAGTTAGTGTTCAGGTTAAGTTTAGGGTTAGGTTGAGGATTAGGGTAAGGATCATGGTGAGTGTGAAGGTTAGGGCTAGGTTGAGGGATAGGGGTTAGCTTTAGGGTTAGGGTGAGTGTGAGTGTGAGGGTTAGGCTTAGTGTTAGGGTGAGGGTTAGTGTGAGGGTTAGGGTTAGTGTTAGGGTTATTGTTAGGTTTAGGGTTAGGGTGAGTGTGAGGTTAATGTTAGAGTTAGGGTTAGGGTGGGGCTGAGGTGAGGGTTAGGTTTAGGGTTAGTGTTGGAGTTAGGGTTAGGGTGAGTGTTAGGGTGAGGGTGAGGGTTAGGTTTAGGGTTAGGATTAGGATTAGGGTAAAGGTTAGGGTGAGTGTGAGGGTTAGGGTTAGGGTTGGGGTGAGGGTAAGTGTTAGGGTGAGGGTTAGGATTAGGGTGAAGGATATGGTTAGGATGAGGGTTAGGGTTAGGTTTTGGTTTATTGTTAGGGTTAGGGTTAGGGTTATTGTTAGGGTAAGGTTTACATTTATGGTTACTGTGAGGGTGAGGGTTAGGGGTAGTGTTAGGCTGAGGTTTAGGGTTTGGATTAGGGTTAGAGTTAGGGTTAGGGTGATTGTAAGGTTTAGGCTTAGAGTCAGTGTTAGAGTGAGGGTTAGGTTGAGGGTTAGGGTTAGGGTTAGTGTTAGGGTTAGGGTTATGGTGAGTGTTAGGTGGAGGGAGAGGGTTAGGGTTAGGTTTAGGATTAGGGTTAGGGTGAGGGTGAGTGTGTGGGTTAGGGTTAGGTTGAGGGTTAGAATTAGGGTTAGGCTTAGGGTGAGTTTGTGTGTTAACATTAGGTTTAGGTTTAGGCTTCGGGTTAGGCTGAGGGTGAAGTTGAGGGTGAGAACGTTAGGGTTAAGGTGAGGGTTATGCTTAGGTTTATGGGGAGGGTTAGGATGAGGATTAGGGTTAGGATTAGGGTTAGGGTGAGGGCTAGGGTGGGGGTGAGGTTTAGGTTTAGGGTTAGGGTGAGGTTTATTATTAGGTTTAGGGTTAGGGTCAGGGTGACGTTTAGGGTTAGAGTAAGGGTTAGGGTGAGGCTGTGGGTGTGGGTTAGGTTTAGGGTTAATATTAGGGTTAGGGTTATGGTGAGGGTTAGGGTGAGGGTGAGGGTTAGGGTTAGTGTCAGCATTAGGATTAGTTTTAAGGTTAGTGTGAGTGTGAGGGTTAGGGTTAAGGTTAGGCTAGGCTTAGGCTGAGGGTGAGGGTGAGGGTGAGGGTTAGGGTTAGGGTGAGGGTTAAGATTAGGGTTAGGGGGAGTGTTAGGATGAGGGTTACGCTTAGTATTAGGGTTAGGGGGAGGGCTAGGCTGAGGGTGAGGTTTATGTTTAGGGTTAGGGTGAGGTATAGGGTTAGGTTTAGGTTGAGGGTGAGATTATGGTTAGTGTTAGGGTTAGGTTGAGGCTGAGGGTGAGGTTTAGGGTTAGGGTTAGTGTTAGGGTTAGGGTTAAGGTGAGGGATAGGGTAAGGGTGAGGGTTAGGGTTATGGTTAGGATTAGGATTAGGGTAAGGGTTAGGGTGAGTGTGAGGGTTATTGTTACGGTTAGGCTTAGGCTTAGGCTGAGGCTGAGGGTGAGGGTGAGGTTTAGGCATAGGGTGAGGGTTAGGGTTAGGTTTAGGGTGAGTGTTAGGATGAGGGTTAGGCTTAGGATTAGGGTGAGGGTGAGGGCTAGGGTGAGGATGAGGTTTAGGGTTAAGTTTAGGGTTAGGGTGAGTTTTAGGTTTAGAGGTAGTGTGAGAAGGAGGTTTAGGTTTAGAGTTAGAGTTAGGGTGATGCTGAGGGTTTGGGTTAGGGTGAGTGTGAGAATTAGGATTAGGTTTAGGGTTAGGCTGAGGATGATGGTGAGGGTGAGGGTTAGGGTTATGCTGAGGGTTAGGTTTAGGGCTAGGGTGAGAGTTAGGGTTCCAGTTAAGTTTAGGGTTAAGGTGAGGGTTAGGGTTAGGTTTACGGTGAGAGTGAGGGTTAGGATTAGGTGTAGGGTTAGGGTTAGGGCTAGGGTTAGGGTGAGGGTTAGGGTTAGGGTTAGGGTGAGGGTTAGGATGAGATTTAATGTTAAGTTTAGGGTTAGGGTGAGGACTAGGGTGAGGGTGAGGGTTAGGGTTAGGATGAGGTTTAAAGTTAGGCTTAGGGTTAGGGTTAGGTTGAGGGTGAGTTTTATGGTTAGAGTTAGGGTTAGTGTTCGGGTTAGGGTTAGGTGAGGGTTCGGGTTAGGCTTAGGCTTAGGCTTAGGCTTAGGCAGAGCATGAGGTTGAGGCTTAGAGTTAGGGTCAGGGTGAGGGTTAGGGTTAGGGTGAGTTTGTGTGTGACGGTGAGGGTTAGTGTTAGGCTTAGTGTGAGTGTTAGGGTTAGGATGAGGGTTATGGTTAGGGTGAGGGTTAGTGTTAGGGTTGGGCTTAAGCTTAGTCTTAGTGTAAGGCTGAGTGTAAGGGTGAGGGTGAGTTTGAGGGTTAGGGTTAGTGTTAGGGTTAGGCTTAATGGTAGTCTGAGGGAGAGGGTGAGGGTGAGGTTTAGGGTTAGGGTGAGGGTGAGGTTTAGGGTTAGAGTTTGTGTTAAGGTGAGGGTTAGTGTGAGGGTTAGTGTTAAGGTTAGTTTTTGGGTTAGGTTTTAGCCTGAGTTTTAGGGTGAGGTTTAGGGTTAGGGATAGGGTTAGTTGTAGGATTAGGGTTTGGGTGAGGGTGAGTGTGAGGGCCAGGGTTCGGTTAATGTTAGGGTTAGGCTTAGGTTTAGGCTGAGGGTGAGGGTGAGTGTTAGGGTTAGGGTTAGGGTGAGGGTTAGGATGAGGGTTAGGTTTAGGATTAGGGTTAATGTGAGGGCTATTGTGAGG
This sequence comes from Dipodomys merriami, assembly GCF_024711535.1. Taxonomy (NCBI): domain Eukaryota; kingdom Metazoa; phylum Chordata; class Mammalia; order Rodentia; family Heteromyidae; genus Dipodomys; species Dipodomys merriami. The sequence continues at coordinate 2,154,588 of NW_027203137.1, forward strand.
GTGAGGATTAGGGTTAGGGTTAAGTTTAGGGATAGGGTGAGGGATAGGATTAGGGCTTGGTTTAAGGTGAGGGTTCGGGTTAGGGTTAGGGTGAGGGTTATCATGAGGGTTCCGGTTAGGATTAGGTTTAGGATGAGGGCTAGGGTGAGCGTGAGGATTAGGGTTAGGGTTATGGTGAGGTTCAGGGTTAGGTCTAGTTTGAGGGTTAGAATAAGGTTTATGGTTAGGGTGAGGGTTAGGCTTAGGGTTAGGGTGAGGGTTAGGATGAGGTTTGGGGTTACAATTAGAGTTAGGGTGAGGTCTAGGGAGATTGTGAGTGTTAGTCTTAGGGTTAGGGTGAGGTTTAGGGTTAATATTAAGGGTAGGGTTAGGGTGAGGGTTAAGGTTCAGGTTTGGGTGAGGGTGAGGCTTAGGTTTGGTGTGAGGGTTAGGGTGAGGACTAAGGTAAGGGTGAGGTTTAGGGTTAGGGTAAGTTTTGGGTGAGGGTTAGGTTGAGGTTTAGGTTTAGGTTTAGGGTTAGGGTTAGGATTAGGGTTAGGGTGAGGGTGAGTGTGAGGGTTAGGGTTAGGCTTAGGCTTAGGTTTAGGCTTAGTGTTAGGCTGAGGTTGAGGGTGGGGATGAGGATTAGGTTTAGAGTGCTGGTTTAGTTTATGTTTAGATTTAGTGTTAGGATGAGGAATAGGGTTAGGATTAGAGTTAGGGTGAGGGCTAGGGTGAGTGTGAGGTTTAGGGATAAGTTTAGGCTTAGGCTTAGGGTTAGGCTGAGGTTGCAGGTTAGGGTGAGGGTTAGGGTTACGGTTAGGGTGAGGGTTAGGATGAGGGTTAGGGTTAGGGTGAGGGTTAGGATGAGGGTGACAATTAGAATATCGGTGAGGGTTAGGCTGAGGGTGAAGTTTAAGGTAAGGGTGAGGTTTCGGGTTATGGTTAATGTGAGGGACAGGGTTAGATTGAGGATTAGTGTTAGGGTTAGTGTGAGGTTTAGTGTGAGGATGAGGGTTAGTGTTAGGGTGAGGGCTAAGTTGAAGTTGAGGGTTAGAGTTAGGGTTAGGTTGAGGTTTAGGTTTAGGTTGATGGTTAGCATTAGTGTGAGGGTTAGTGTTAGGTTTAGTGTTAGTGTTAGGGTGAGGGTAAGTGTTAGGTTAAGGTTTAGGTTTAGGGTGAGGTTTAGGATTATGGTTAGGGTTAGGGTTAGGGTGAGGGTGAGGTTAAAGGTTAGAGATAGGGTTAGGGTGACGGTTAGGATTAGGGTTAGGGTTAGTGTTAGGGTAAGTGTTAGGGTGAGGTTTAGTGTGGGGGTGAGGGTTAGTGATAGGGTTAGGATTAGGATTAGGGTTAAAGTGAGGGTGCGTGTGAAGGTAAGGGTTAGGGTTAGGGATAGGATTAGAGTTAGGGTGAGGGTGAGGATGAGGGTTAGTGTTAGGGTGAGGGTTAGGGTTAGAGTTAGGGTTAGGTTGAGGGTGAGGTTGAGGGTGAGGGTTAGGATTAGGGTTAGGCTTAGGGTTAGGCTGAGGGTGAGGTTGAGGGTGAGAAAGTTAGGGTTAGGGTGAGGGTTAGGCTTAGGATTATGGGGAGGTTTAGGATGAGGTTTAGGGTTAGGATTAGGGTTAAGGTGAGGGCTATGCTCAGGGTGAGTTTGAGTTTTAGGGTTAGGGTGAGGATTAGGTTTAGGGTTAGGGTTAGGGTGAGGGTCATGGTGACGTTTATTGTTAGAGTTAGGATTAGGGTGAATCTGAGGGTGTGGGTTAGGTTTAGGGTTAATGTTAGTTTTAGGGTTAAGGTGAGGGTTCGGGTTAGGGTTAGGATTAGGGTTAGGGTTAGGGTGAGTGTGAGGTTTAGGGTTAGGATTAGGCTTAGGCTTAGGCTGAGGGTAAGGGTGAGGGTGAGGGTTAGGGTTAGGTTGAAGGTTAGAGCAATGTTTAGGGTGAGTGTTAGTGTTAGTGAGAGTTAGTGTTCGGGTTAAGTTTAGGATTATGGTGTAAGTTAGGGTAAGGGCTACGGTGAGGGTGAGGGTTGGGGTTATGTTGAGGGTTAGGGTTAGGGTTGGGGTTAGGGTGAGGGTGAGGGTTAGGGTGAGGGTGAGTTTTTGGATTAGGGTTAGGTATAAGGTTAGGGTTAGGTTTAGGGTTAGGATTAGTGTTATGTTTAGGGTTAGGGTTAGAGTTACCGTGAGGGTGAGGGTGAGGGTGAGGGTTAGGGTTAGGGTTAGGGTGAGGTTTAGGGTAAGGGTGAGGGTGAGGTTTATAGTTAGATTTAGGGTTAGGGGGAGGGTTAGGTTGAAGGTTAGGGTTAGGGTTAGTGTTAGGGTTAAGGTTAGGGTGAGGGTCATGTAGAGGTTTAGGGTTAGGCTTTGGGTTAGGTTTAGGATTAGTGTTAGGTTTAGAATTACGCTGAGGTTGAAGTTGAGGGTGAGTGTGAAGGTTCGGGTGAGGTTTAGGGTTAGGGTTAGGATTAGGGTTAGGGTGAGGGTGAGGTTGATGTTTAGGGTTAGGGTTAGGGTTAGGATTAGGGTTAAGGTGAGGGTGAGTGTGAGGGTTAGTGATAGGTTAGGCTTAGGCTTAGGGTTAGGCTGAGGGTGAGGTTGGGGGTGAGGATTAGGGCTAGGGTGATGGTTACGGTTAGTGTTAAGGTGAGGGTTAGTTTGTGGGTTAGGGTTAGGGTTAGGGTTACGGTGAGGGCTAGGGTGAGGATTAGGGGAAGTCTTAGGATTTGGCTTAGGCTTATTCTGAGTGTGTATTTGAGGTTGAGGGTTAGGTTTAGGGTGATGCTTAGGTTGACGGTTAGAATGAGGTTTAGGTTTAGGGTGAGGGTTAGGGTGAGGTTTATGTTAAGGGTAATGGTTAGGTTAAGGCTTAGGGTGAGGGTTAAGATAAAGGTGAGGGTTAGGGTAGGGTGAGGGTCTGGGTTAGAATTAGGGTGAGGTCTAGGGTGAGGGTGAGGGTTAGGGTTAGGGTTAGGGTGAGGTTTAGGGTTAGGGTGAGGCTTATGGTTAGTGTGAGGGTTAGGGTTTGTGTTAGGTTTATTGTTAGGGTTAGGGTTACGGTTACGGTTACAGTGACGGTGAGGGTGAGGTTTAGGTTTAGGGTTAGAGTTAGGGCTAGGGTGAGGGTTAGGTTGAGGGTTAGGGTTAGGGTTAGTGTTAGGGTTAGGATTAGTGTGAGAGTTACGGGGACGTTCAGGGTTATAGGGTTAGGGTTTGGATTAGAGTTAGGGTGAGGGTGAGTGTGTGTGTTAGGGTTTGGTTTTGGGTTAGGGTTAGGGTGAGTGTGAGTGTTAGGATTAGGGTTAAGGTTAGGTTTAGGGTTAGGATTAGTGTTATTGTTAGGGTTAGGGTTAGAGTTACGGAGAGCATGAGGATGAGGGTTACGTTTAGGGTTAGGGTGAGGTTTAGGGTTGGGGTTATGGTGAACGTGAGGTTTAGGCTAAGATTGAGGGCTATTGTTAAGGTTAGGGTGAGGGTTAGGGTTAGGTTTAAGGTGATGGTTAGGATGAGGATTAGGGTTAGGATTAAGATTAGGGTGAAGGCTTCGGTGAGGGTGAGGGTTAGAGTTAGTGTTAGGGTGAGGTTTAGGGTTAGGGTTATGGTTAGGGTGAGGTTTAGGATGAGGTTTAGGGTTACGGTAAGGGTGAGGGTTAGGGTTAGGGTAGGTTTGGGGTTAGGGTTAGGTTTAGGTTTAGGATTAGTGTTATTGTTAGGCTTAGGGTTAGATTTAAGGTGAGGGTGACGATGAGGTTCAGGCTTAGGCTTAAGCTTAGAGATAGGCTGAGTGTGAGGTTGAGGGTGAGGGTTAGGGTTAGGGTGATGGTTAGGTTTACGTTTAGGGTTAGCATTAGGATGAGGTTTATGGTAAGGGTAAATGTGAGGTTTAGGCTGTGGGTGAGGATTAAGATTAGGATGAGGGTAAGGGTTAGGTTTAGGTTTAGGGTAAGGATGAGTGTTAGGGTTAGGGTGAGTGTTAGATTGAGGATTAGGCTTAGGGTTAGTGTGAGGTTTAGGGTGAGTATGAGGGTTAGGGTTAGAGTGAGGGTGAGGGTTAGATTTAGTGTTAGGGTGAGGGCTAGGGTAAGGGTGAGGGTTAGGGTTAGTGTTAGGGTGAGGTTTAGGATTAGGGTGAGGGTTAGGGTTAGTGTGAGTGTTAGAGTTAGGTTTAGGGTTAGTGTTAGGGTGAGGGTAATTGTTAGGGTGAGGGTAATTGTTGTGGTGAAGGTGAGGGTTTGTGTTAGGGTTATTGTTAGGGTTAGGGTTAGGGTTATGGTTACAGTGAAGGTGAGGGTGAGGGTTAGGGTTAGGGTGAGAGTTAGGGTTAGGGTGAAGATTAGGTTGAGGTTAAGGGTTAGGATTATTGTTAGGGTTAGTGTTAGTGTGAGAGTTAGGGGGACGTTCAGGGGTAGGGTTAGGGTCAGGATTAGAGTTAGGGTGAGGGTGAGTGTGTGTGTTAGGGTTCCGTTTTGGGTTAGGGTTAGGTTTAGGATTAGGGTTACGATTAGGGTTATGGTGAGGGTGAGGTTCATGGTTAGACTTAGGGTTAGGGGGAGGGTTAGGTCGAGGGTTAGGGTTAGGGTTATTGTTCGGGTTATGGTTAGTTTGAGGGTTAGGTTGAGGTTTAACGTTAGGGTTAGGGTTAGGGTGAGGTTGGGTTTTAGTGTTAGAGTTAGGGTTAGGGTGAGGCTGAGGGTGAGGGTTAGGGTTAGGGTTAGTGTTAGAGTTAGGGATAGGGTGAGGGTTAGGGTGAGGGTGATGGTTAAACTTAGGGTTAGGATTAGGATTAGGGTAAGGGTGAGTGTGAGGGTTAGGTTTAGGGATAGGGTTAGGCTTAGGGTTTTGCTGAGGGCGAGGGTGAGGGTGAGGATTTGGTTTAAGTTGAGTGATAGGATTAGGGATAGTGTGAGAGTTAGGGTTCGGGTTAAGTTTAGGGTTAGGCTGAGGGTTAGGGTTGGGGTTATGGTGAACGTATTGGTTACGGTAAGGTTGAGGGCTATTGTTAAGGTTAGGGTGAGGGTTAGGGTTAGGTTTAGGTTGATGGTTAGGATGAGGATTAGGGTTAGGATTAAGATTAGGGTGAAGGCTACGGTGAGGGTGAGGGTTAGGGTTAGTGTTAGGGTGAGGTTTAGGGTTAGGGTTAGGGTTAGGGTGAGGGTTAGGATGAGGGTTAGGGTTACGGTAAGGGTGAGGGTTAGGGTTAGGGTGAGGGTTAGGGTTAGGGTTAGGATTAGGTTTAGGGTGAGGTTGAGGTTTAGGATTAAGGCAGGTTTGGGGTTAGGGTTAGGTTTAGGTTTAGGATTAGTGTTATTGTTAGGGTTAGGGTTAGATTTAAGGTGAGGGTGACGATGAGGTTCAGGCTTAGGCTTACGCTTAGGGATAGGCTGAGTGTGAGGTTTAGTGTGAGGGTTAGGGTTAGGGCGATGGTTAGGTTTATGTTTAGGGTTAGCATTAGGATGAGGTTTATGGTAAGGGTAAATGTGAGGTTTAGGCTGTGGGTGAGGATTACGATTAGGATGAGGGTAAGGGTTAGGTTTAGGTTTAGGGTAAGGATGAGAGTTGGGGTTAGGGTGAGGGTTAGATTGAGGATTAGGGTTAGGGTTAGTGTGAGGTTTAGGGTGAGTATGAGGGTTAGGGTTAGGGTGAGGGTGAGGGTTAGAATTAGTGTTAGGGTGAGGGCTAGGGTCAGGGTGAGGGTTAGGGTTAGGGTAAGGTTTAGGATTAGGGTGAGGGTTAGGGTTAGTGTGAGGGTTAAAGATAGGGTTGGGGTTAGTGTTAGCGTGAGGGTAATTGTTAGGGTGAGGGTTAGGGTTAGGGTGGAGGTGACAGTTAGGGTAAACGTGAGGGTTAGACTGAGGGTGAGGGTTACGGTTAGGGTGAGGGTTAAGTTTAGGATGAGGGTTAGGGTTAGTGGTGGGGTGAGGGTGAGGTTTAGATTGAGGATTTGTGTTAGGGTTAGTGTGAGGTTTAGGGTGAGGATGAGGGTAAGGTTTAGGGTGAGGGCTAGGGTGAGGGTGAGGGTTAGGGTTAGGGTTAGGATGAGGTTTAGGTTTAGGTTTAGGGTTAGAGTTAGGGTTAGGATTAGAGTGAGGTTTAGGTTTAGTGTTAGAGTTAGTGTTAGGGTTAGTTTTAGGGTGAGGGATAGGTTTAGCCTTAGGCTTAGGCTGAGCATGAGAGTGAGGGTTAGGGTTAGGATTAGGGTGAGGGTTAGGTTTAGAATTAGGGTGAGGTTTAGGATGAGGTTTCAGGTCAGGTTTAGGGTTAAGTTGACGGCTAGGGTGAGGGTTAAGGTAAGGGTTAGGGTTAGTGATAGGGTTAGGTTTAGGATTAGGTTTAGGGTGAGGGTGAGTGTGAGGGTTAGGGTTAGTGTGAGGCCTAGGCTTAGGGTTAGGGTGAGGTTTAAGTTTAGGGTTTGGGTTAGGGTGAATGTGAGGCTGAGGATTAGCGTTAGGTTTAGGGTTAGTGTTAGGTTTAGGGTTAGGGTTAGGCTTAGGGTTAGTCTGAGGGTGACAGGGGTTGAGGATTAGGGTTAGGGTTAGGGTTCGGGATTGGGTTATTGTTACTGTTATGGTTAGGGTTCAGTTTGCGGTGAGGGTGAGGCTAAGGGTGAGGTTTATGTTTAGGGTTAGGGTTAGGCTTAGGCTTGGGGTTAGGCTAAGGGTGACAGTCAGGGTGAGGATTTGGTTTAGAGTTAGGGTTAGGTTTATTGTTAGTGTTATGGTTAGGGTTATGTTTGTGGTGAGGGTTATGGTTAGGGTTAGTGTTAGGGTTAGGTTTAGGGTTATTGTTAGTGTTAGGGTTAGAGTTACGATGAGGTTGAGGGTGAGGGTGAGGGTAAGTGTTAGGGTGAGGTTTAGGGTGAGGTTTAGGGATAGGGTTAGTTTTAGGTTGAGCGGAGGTTTAGGGTTAGACTTAGGGTTAGGGTGAGGTTTAGCGTGAGGGTTAGGGTTAGGGTTATGGTGAGGGTTAGGTTGAGGGTTAGGGTAAGGCTTAGGCTTAGGCTTAGGCTTAGGCTGAGAGTGAGGTTGAGGGTGAGGGTTAGGTTTAGGGTGATGTTTAGGTTTACAGTTAGGGTGAGGTTTAGGATGAGGTTTAGGGTTAGGGTGATGGTTAGGGTGTGGATATTGTTAAGGGTAAAGGTGAGGTTTAGGCTGAGGATGAGGGTGAAGATAAGGGTGAGTGTTAGGGTTAGGTTTAGGGGTAGTGTAAGGGTTAGGGTTAGGTTAGGGTTAGGGTTAATGTTTAGTGAGGGTTAGATTGAGGATTAGGTTTAGGCTTAATGTGATGCTTAGGGTAAGGATGAAGGTTAGGTTTAGGGTGAGGGTGAGGGTTAGAATTAGGGTTAGGGTGAGGGCTAGAGTGAGTGTGAGAGTTAGGGTTAGTGTTAGGGTTTAGGTGAGGTTTAGGATTAGGGTGAGGGTTAGGGTTAGTGTGAGGGTGAGTGTTAGGTTTAGGGTTAGTGTTAGGGTGAGTGTGTTATGGTGAGGGTTAGGGTTAGGGTGAGGATTATGGTTAGTGTGAGGGTTAGGGTTAGTGTGAGTGTGAGGGTGAGGTTTATGGTTAGATATAGGGTTAGGAGGAGGGTTAGGGTGAGGGTTAGGTTTATGGTCAATGTTATGTTTAGGGAGAGGGTGAGGTTTAGGTTTAGGTTTAGTGTTAGGATTAGGGTTAGCGTTAGTGTGAGGGTTAGTGTTAGGTTTAGGTTTAGTGTTTGAGTGAGGGTAAGTGTGAGAGTGAGGGTTAGGGTTAGGGTGAGGGTTATGTTTAGGATGAGGGTTGGGATTAGGTTTAAGTATATTGTTAGGGTGAGGTTTAGGTTTACGGTGAGGGTGAGGTTGAGGGTGAGGTTTATGGATAGGGTGAGGTTTAGGGTTTGGGTTAGGGTTAGAGTTAGGTTTAGGATGAGGGTGAACTTTAGGGTTAGATTTAGTGTTAGGGTGAGGGTGAGGTTGAGGTTTAGGGTTAGGGTTAGTGTTAGGGTTAGTGTTAGGGTGAGAGTTAGGAGGAGTGTTAGGGTTGGGGATAGGGTTAGGATTAGGGTTAGGGTGAGGGTGAGTGTGTGTGTTAGTGTTAACTTTAGGAATAGGCTTAGGGTTAGGCTGCGGGTGAGGTTGAGGGTGAGGCTCAGGATTAGGGTGAGGGTTAAAGTTATGGTTAGGGGAGGGTTAGTGTGAGGGTTAGGGTTAGGATTAAGGTTAGGGGGAGTGGCTAGGGTGATGGTTAGGTTTAGGGTTAGGGTTAGGGTTAGGTTTCGGTTTAGGGTTAGGGTTAGAGTAAAGGTGAGGGTGAGATTTAGGGTTAGAGTTCGGCTTAGGGTTAGGCTGAGGGTGTGTGTTAGGGTTAGGGTTAGTGATGGTGTTAGGGTGAAGGTGAGGGTTAGGGTGAGGGTGAATATTAGGGTTAGGTTTAGGATTAGGATTAGGGTTAGTGTTAGGGTGAGTGTGAGGGTTAGGATTAGGGTTAGGCTTGGGCTTAGGCTGAGGCTGAGGGTGAGGGTGGAGGTGAGGGTTAGGGTGAGGGTTAGGTTTAGTGTTAGGGTGAGAGTTGGGGTTCAGGTTAAGATTAGGTTTAGGGTGAGTATTAGGGTAAGGGGTAGAGTGAGGATGAGGTTTAGGTTTAGGGTTAGATTTAGGGTTAGGGGAGGGTTAGTTCGTGAGTTAATGTTAGGGTTAGGGTTAGGGTTAAGGTTAGGTTGAGGGTTAGGTTGAGGTTAAGGGTTAGGGTCAGGGTTAGGGTTAAGATTAGGCTTAGGGTGAGGGTGATTGTGAGGGTAAGGGTTAGGGTTACGCTTAGGCTTAGGGTTAGGCTGAGTGTGAGGGTGGGTGTAAGGATTAGGGTTAGGGTTATGGTTAGGGTTTGGTTTAGGGTTTGGGTTAGGGTTAGAGTTAGGTTTATGGTTAGGGTGAGGTTTAGGGTTAGAGTTAGGGTTAGGGTGAGGGTTAGGTTGAGGGTTAGGGTTAGGGTTAGGGTGCGACATTGGGGGAGGTTTAGGGTTAGGGATAGGTTTAGGTTTCAGGTTAGGGTGAGTGTGAGTGTGTGGGTTTGGGTTAGGTTTAGGGTTAGGCTTAGGGTTAGGCTGAGTGTGAGTGTTAGGGTTAGGGTTAGGGTGAGGTTTAGGGTTAAGGTTAGGGTTAGGGTGAGGGTTAGGGTGCGGATGAGGGTTAGGGTTAGCATGAGTGTTAGGGTTAGAATTAAGGTTAGGGTGGGTTCTGTTAAGTTTAGGGTTAGGGTGAAGTTTAGGGTTATGGTGAGGTTTGGGTTTAGTGTGAGGTTTAGTGTTAAGGTGAGGGTAATTGTTAGGGTTATGTTTAGGGTTAGGGTGAGGGTTATCATTAGGGTGAGGTTTAGGGTTAGGGTTAGGTTTATTGTTAGGGTTAGGGTTAGGGTTACGGTTACGGTGAGGGTTAGGGTGATGATAAGGTTTAGGGTTAGGGTTAGTGTGAGATTTAAGGTTACCGTTAGGGTTAGATTTAGGGTTAGGTTGAAGTTGAGGTTCAGGGTTACTGTTAGGGTTAGGATGAGGGTTATGGTGAGGGTTAGGGTTAGTGTTAGGGTTAGGGTTAGGGTGAGGGTTAGGGTGAGGGTTAGGGTTAGTGATAGGGTTAGGATTAGGTTTAGGGTTTAGATGAGGGTGAGTGTGAGGGCTAGGTTTAGTGGTAGGTTTAGGCTTAGATTTAGGCTGAGGTGAGCCTGAAGGTGAGGGATAGGTTTAGGGTGCGGGTTACGATTAGGGTTAGGGTTAGAGTTAGGCTTAAGGTGAGGTTTAGGGTTAGAGTTAGGGTTAAGTTTCTGGTAAATGTGAGGGTTAGAGTTAGCATTAGGGTAAGGGTGAGGGGTAGGGTTAGGTTTAGGGTGAGTGTTAGCGTTAATGTGAGGTTTAGGGTTAGGTTTAGGGTTAGTTTGAGGGTTAGGTTGAGGGTTAGGGTTTGGGTTAGGGTTAGGGTGAGTATGAAGTTTAGGGTGAAGTTTACGTTAGGCTTAGTGTTAAGATTAGGGTGAGGTTAAGGGTTAGGGTGAGGGTTAGTCTTAGGGTTAGGGTGAGGGTTAAGATTAGCTTTAGGGTTTCAGTGAGGGTGAGGGTTAATGTTAGGGTGAGGGTTAGGTTTAGGATTATGGTTAGGGTGATGGTGATGTTTAAGATTAGGGTTAGGGTTATTGTAAGTGTTATTTTTAGGGTTACATTTGCAGTGAGGGTGAAGTTTAGGGTTAGGTTTAGGGCTAGGTTTAGGGTTAGGTTTAGTGTTAATGTTAGGGTTAGGTTTAGACTTATTGTTTGGGTGAGGGTGGGGGTGAGGATGAGGGTTAGCGTTAGGGATAGGTGAGGTTTAGGGTTAGGGTTAGGATTAGGGATAGGGTCAGGGTGAAGTTTAGGGTTAGTCTTAGGTTGAGGGGGAGGTTTAGAGTGAGGGTTAGGGTTAGGGTTAGGGATAGGATTAGGTTTAGGGTGAGGGTGAGTGTGAGGGTTAGGTTTAGGATTAGGCTTAGGCTTAGGGTTAGGCTGAGGGTGAGGGTGGGTTTGAGTATTAGGCTTAGGGTGATGGTGAGCCTTAGGGTTAGGGTGAGGGTTAGGATGAGGTTTATGGTTAGGATTAGTGTTAGGGTAAGGGCTAGTGTGAGGGTGAGGTTTAGGGTTACGGTTAGGTTTAGGCTGAGGGTGATGGTGAGGGTGAACTTTAGGGTTATGGTGATGGATAGGGTTAGTGTAAGGGTGAGGGTTAGGATGTGGGTTGGGTTAGGGTGAGGGTTACTAGGAGTGTGACTGTAAGAGTAAAAGTGAGGGTTACAGTAAGGGTGAGGGTTAGGGTAAGGGTTAGGGTTAGGGTTAGATTGAGAATTAGGGTTAGGGGTAATGTGAGGTTTTGGGTGAGGATGAGGGTTGGGGTGTGGTTTAGGGTTAGAATTAGGGTTAGGGTGAGTTCTAGCATTAGGGTGAGGGTTAGGGTTAAGGTTAAGTTTAGGGTGAGGTTTAGGGTGAGGTGTAGGGTTAGGTTTAGGGTGAGGGTTAGGTTTAGTTTGAGGGTTATGGTTCGGGTGAGTGTGAGGGTGAGGTTAAGGTTTATGGAGAGGGTTAGGGTGAGGTGAGGGTTAGGGTTAGTGTTAGGGTGAGGGTGAGGGTTAGGATTAGGTTTAGGTTTAGGGTGAGGTTTAGGGTGAGGGTGAGGGTTAAAGTTAGGGTTAGGTTTGTGGTGTGGGTAAGTGATAGCATTAGGGTTAGGGTTAGTGTTAGAGTTAGCATTAGGTTTAGGGTGAGGGTTAGGTTTAGGGTTAGGGTGAGGGTGCGGGTGAGAGTGAGGGTTAAGGTGAGGATTAGGATGAGTTTTAGGGTTAGGGTGAGAGTTAAGGTTACGTTAGCTTGAGCGTGAGGGTGAGGGTTAGGTTTAGGGTGAGGGTTAGGTTTACGATCAGAATTAGTTTTATGGTTAGGGTGAAGGTTAGGGTTAGGGTGAGGGGTAGGGTTAGGGGTGGGATTAGGATTAGGGTTAGGTTGAGGGTGAGTGTGAGGGTTAGTTTTAGGGTTAGGGTTTGGCTTAGGTTTAGGCTTAGGGTGAGGTTGAGGTTTAGGGTTAGGGTGAGGTTAAGGTTTATGGTTTGGATTAGGGTTAGGGTGCAGGCTAGGGTGAGGGTGAGAGTTAGGGTTAGGGTTAGGCTTAGGCTTAGGGTTAGGCTGAGGGTGAGGGTGGGTGTGAGAAATAGGTTTTGGTTATTAGCGTTATGGTTTGGGTGAAGGTTAGGATGAGGGTTAGGGTTAGGATTTAGTTTAGGTTTAGGGCTAGGGTGAGGGTGAGGGTTAGGGTTAAAGATAGGGTTAGATTTAGGATTAAGGGTAGGATGAGGGTGAGTGTGAGGGTTAGGGTTAGATTTAGGCCTTGGCTTAGCTTTAGGCTGAGGGTGAGTTTGAGGGTTAGGGTTAAGGTGAGGGTTAGTGTTAGGGTTAGGGTGAGGGTTAGGATGTGGTATAGGGTTAGGATTCGGGTTAGGGTGAGGTCTAGGGTGAGGGTTATATTTAGGGTTAGGTTTAGGGTGAGGTTTAGGGTTCGGGTTAGGTTTTGGTTTAGGGTGAGTGTTAGGGTTAGGGTTATGGTGAGGGTGAGGGTTAGGGTTAGGTTGAGGGTTAGGGTTAGCGTTAGGTTGAGGTTTAGGGTTAGGTTTAGGATGAGGGTTAGGATGAGGCTTATGGTTTGGATTAGGGTTAGGGTGCGGGCTAGGGTGAGTATGAGGGTTAGGGTTAGGGTTAGGCTTAGGTTTAGGCTGAGGGTGAGGGTGAGGGTGGAGGTGAGAAATAGGTTTTGGGTGGTGGTTAGGGTTAGGGTTAGGGTGAGGGTTAAGATGAGGGTTAGAGTTAGGATTAGTTTTAGGGTTAGTTCTAGGGTGAGGGTGAGGGTTACGGTTAGGCTTAGGCTTAGGCTTAGGGTTAGGCTGATGGTTAGGCTAAGGGTGAGGGTTAATGTTTGGGTGATGGATAGGGTTAGGGTTAGGGTGAGTGTTAGGATGAGGGTTAGGGTAAGGGTGAGTGTTAGGATGAGCGTGATGGTAAGAGTAAATGTGAGGGTTAGGCTGAGGGTGAGTGTTCCCCTAAGGGTGATGGTTAGGATTAGGGTGAAGGTTAGGATAAGGGTTAGGTTGAGGGGTAGGGTGAGGGTGAGGTTTAGGATGAGGTTTAGGATTAGGATTAGGGTGAATTTTAGGGTTATGGTGAGGGTTAGTGTTAGGGTGAGTGTTAGGGTGAGGGTTAGCGTTAGGGTTATCCTTAGGGTTAGGGTGAGGGTTAAGATGAGGGTTATTCTTAGGATTAGGGTGAGGGTTAGGGTGAGGGTTAGGGTGAGGGTGAAGGTTAGGGTTCTGGTGAGGGTTGGTGTTATTATTAGGGTTAGGGTCAGGTTTAGGGTGACGGTGATGTTTAGGGTGAGGGTTGGGGTGAGGGTTAGGGTTCGGGTTAAGGTGAGGGTTAGGATAAGGGGTAGGGTTAGGGTTAGGGTGAGGGTTAGATTGAGGATTAGGTTTAGGGTTACTATGAGGTTTAGGGTGAGGATGAGGTTTAGGGTTAGGTTGAGGATTAGGGTTAGAATTAGGGTTAGGGTGAGGGCTAGGTTGAGGTTTAGAGTTAGGGTTAGGGTTAGGGTAGGGTTTAAGTTTAGGGTGAGGGTGAGGTTAAGGTTTAGGGTGAGGTTTAGTGTGGGGGTGAGGGTTAGGGTTAGGGTTGCGGTTAGGGTTAGAGTGAAGGTTAGGTTGAGGGGTAGTGTTAGGTTTAGGGTGAGGATTAGGGATAGTGTGAGGGTTAGGGTTTGAGTGAGGGTAAGGGTCAGGTGAGGTTTAGGGTTAGGGTGAGGGTTAGCATTAGGGTTAGGGTCAGGTTTAATGTTAGGTTGGAAGTCAGGGTTAGAGTGAGTGTTAGGGTGAGTGTTAGGGTTAAGGTAAGTGATTGGGTTTGGGTTAGGGTGAGGAGTATGTTTAGGGTGATGTGTAGAATGAGGTTGAGGGTTAGGGTGAGGGTGACAATGAAGGTTAAGGTATGGATGCGGGTTAGTGTTAGGGTAAGTGTTAATATTATGGTGAGGGTTAGGGTGACGGTGAGGGTAAGGGTTAGGTTTATGGTGAGGGTTAGGGTTAGAGTTAGAGTGAGGGGTAGGGTGAGGGGTAGGGTTAGAGTTAAGGTTACGGTTAGTGTGAGGGTTAGGGTTAGGGTGAGGATAAGGTAGGCGTGAGGGTTGGAGTGAGGGTGAGGTTTACGGTTACTGTTAGGGTGAAGGTTAGGCTTAGGGTTATGTTTATTTTGAGGGTGAGTGTTTGAGTTAGGATGAGTGTTCTTGAGAGTGTGAGAGTTAGGGTTTGGGTGAGGGTTAGGGTTAGGTTGAGTGTTAGGGTGATGGTGAGGGTGAGGGTTAGGGTTGGGGTTAGGGTTAGAGTGAGAAGTAGGGTGAGGTGTAGGGTTAGGGTTAGGGTGAGAGTTAGGTTTACTGTGAGGGTTAGGGTTAGGGTGAGGTTTAGGGTTACTGTGAGTGTTCAAGTTAAGATTAGGCTTAGTGTTAGGGTGAGGGTAAGGGTTAGGTTGAGGGTTAGGGTTAGAGTGAGGGTTAGGGTTAATGTGAGGGTTAGGGTTAGGGTTAAGGTTAGGCTTAGGCATAGGTTTAGGCTGAGGGTGATGGTGAGGGTGAGGGTTAGTGTTATGGTGATAGATATGGTTAGGTTTAGGGTGAGGGTTAGGATGAGTGTTAGTGTTAGGGTGAGGGTTAGTATGAGCCTGAGGGTTACAGTAAGGGTGAGGGTTAGGTTTAGGTTGAGGGTTAGTGTAAGGGTTAGGGTTAGGGTTAGATTGAGGATTAGGTTTAGGGGTAGTGTGAGGTTTAGGGTGACGATGAGGGTTAGGGTGAGGTTTAGGGTTAGAATTAGGGTTAGGGCTAGCATGAGGCTGAGGGTTAGGGTTAGGGTTAAGTTTAGTTTGAGGGTTAGGGTGAGGGGTAGGGTTAGGTTTAGGGTGAGGGTTAGGTTTAGGGTGAGGGTTACGGTTAGGGTGAGGGTGAGGGTGAGGGTAAGGGTTATTGTGAGGGTTAGGGTGAGGGTGAGGTTTAGGGTGAGGTTGAGCGTTAGGATTAGGTTTAGGGTTAGGGTGAAGTTTAGGGTGAGGTTTAGGGTTAAGGTTAGGGTTAGGTTTATGGTGTCGTTAAGTGATAGCCTGAGGGTTAGTGTGAGTGTTTCATTTAGCATTAGGGTTAGGTTGAGGGTTAGGTTTAGGTTTAGGGTGAGGTTGCAGGTGAGAGTGAGGTTTAAGGTCAGGATTAGGGTGTGGTTTAGGGTTAGGGTTAGGGTTAGTGTGAGGTGGCGGTGAGGGTGACGATTAGGGTTAGAGTTATGGTGAGGGTTCGGTTAAGTTTGAGGTTTAGGGTGAGGATGAGGTTAAGGGTTAGGGTGAGGGGTTATTGTTAGGGTTAGGGTTAGGGTTACGGTTACTGTGAGGGTGAGTGTGGGGGTTAGGGCTAGGGTGACGTTTAGTGTTAGGGTTATGGTTAGAGTTAGGGTTAGTGTGAGGATGAGGTTTAGGGGTAGAGTTATGTTTAGGGTGGGGGTTAGTGTGAGGGTTAGGTTTAGAGTAAGGTTTATGGTGGAGGTTACGGTAAGGATAAAGGTGAGAGTTAGGCCGGAGGTGAGGGTTACGGTAAGGGTGAGGGTTAGGGTTATGGTGAGGGTTAGGGAAAATGTTATGGTGAGGGTGAGGGTTAGATTGAGTATTAGTGTTAGGGTTAGTGTGAGGTTTAGGGTGAGGATGAGGGTTAGGGTTAGGGTGAGGGCGAGGTTGAGGGTGAGGGTTAGGGTTAGTGTTATGGTGTGGTTTAGGGTTAGGGTGATGGTTAGGGTTAGTGTGAGGTTTAGTGTTAGGGTTAGGGTTAGTGTTAGGTTGGAAGTTAGGGTTAGGGTGAGGGTTAGGGTGAGTGTTAGGGTTAAGGTAAGTGATAGGTTTAGGGTTAGGGTGAGGGTTATGTTTAGGGTCATGTGTAGAATGAGGGTGAGGCTTAGGGTGAGGGTGACAGTGAAGGTTAAGGTATTGATGAGGGTTAGTGTTAGGGTGAGGGTTAATGCTACGGTGAGTGTTAGGGTGAGGGTGAGGGTAAGGGTTAGGTTTATGGTGAGGGTGAGGTTTAGAGGGATGGTGGGGGGTAGGGAAAGAGTTAAGGTTAGGGTTAGTGTGAGGGTTAGGGTTAGGGTGAGGAGAAGGTAAGCGTGAGGGTTGGAGTGAGGGTGAGGTTTAGGGTTACTGTTAGTGTGAGGGTTAGGGATACGGTTAGGGTGAGGGTTAGGCTTAGGGTTATGTTTATTTTGAGGGTGAGTGTTTGAGTTAGGATGAGTGTTCTTGAGAGTGTGAGAGTTAGGGTTTGGGTGAGGGTTAGGGTTAGGGTGGGTGTTAGGGTGACGGTGAGGGTGAGGGTTAGGGTTGGGGTTAGGGTCAGAGTGAGGGGTAGGGTGAGATGTAGGGTTAGGTTTTGGGTGAGTGTTACGTTTAGGGTGAGGGTTAGGGTTAGGGTGAGGTTTAGGGTTACTGTGAGGGTAAGGGTTAGGTTGAGGGTTAGGGTTAGAGTGAGGGTTAGGGTTAATGTGAGGGTTAGGGTTAGGGTAAGGGTTAGGGTTAGGGTGATGTTTAGGGTGAGGTTGAGGGTTAGTGTGAGTGTGAGTGTGAAGGTTTGGATGAGTGTTTGGGTTAGGTTTAGGTTGAGGTTGAGGGTGAGGGTGAGGCTTAGGGTTAGTTTTAGGGTAAGGCTGAGTGTGAGGGTTAGGGATAGGCTTAGGCTTAGGCTGAGGGTGAGGGTGAGGGTGAGGGTTAGGGTTAGTGTTAGGTTTAGGGTTAGTGTTAGGGTTATGTTGAGGCTTAGGGTTAGGTTAGAGGTTACGGTTAGGGTGAGGGTTAGGGTTAGGGATAGGTTTAGGTTGAGGATGAGGGTGAGGGTTAGGGTTAGGATTAGGGTTAGGGTGAGCCTGAGGGTGAGGGTGAGAGTGAGGTTTAGGGTTAGGGTGAGGGTTAGGCAAAGGGTTAAGGTGAGCGTTAGGTTTAGGGTGATGTTTAGTTTGAGGGTGAGGGTTAGGGTGAGATTGAGGGTGAGGTTTCGGTTGAGGGTTTGGGTTAGGGTTAAGGTGAGGGTGAAGGTGAGGGTGAGGGTTAGGTTTAGGGTTAGGGTTAGGCTTAGGGTGAGGGTGATTTTGAGGTTTATGGTTAGGGTTATTGTTAGGCTTAGGTTTAAGCTGAGGTTGAGGTGAGTTTGAGGGTTAGGGTTAGGGTGACTGTGAGCATTAGGGTTAAGGTTAGGGATAGGATGAGGGTTAGATGAGGGTGAGGGTTAGGGTTAGGGTGAGTGTTATGCTTAGGGTTAGGGTGAGGGTAAGGGTGGGGGAGAGTATAGGGCTTAGGGTGATGGTTAGCATTAGGGTTAGGGGGAGGGTTAGATTGAGGTTTAGCAGTAGGATTAGGGTTTGGGTGAGGGCTAGGGTGACAGTGAGTGTTAGGGTTAGGGTTAGGCTTAGGCATAGGTTTAGGCTGAGGGTGATGGTGAGGGTGAGGGTTAGTGTTATGGTGATGGATATGGTTAGGTTTAGGGTGAGGGTTAAGATGAGGGTTCGTGTTAGGGTGAGGGTTAGTATGAGCCTGAGGGTTACAGTAAGGGTGAGGGTTAGGTTTAGGTTGAGGGTTAGTGTAAGGGTTAGGGTTAGGGTTAGATTGAGGATTAGGGTTAGGGTTAGGCTAAGGGTTTGTGTTAGAATTAGGGTTAGGGTGAGGGTTAGGGTTAGGGTTAGGGTTAGGGTGATGTTTATGTTTATGGTGAGGGTTAGGTTTAGTGTGAGGGTTAGTGTTAGGGTGAGGGTAAATGTTAGGGTGAGGTTTAGCGTTAGGGTGAGGGTTATGGTTAGGGTGAGGTTTAGGGTTAGGGTTAGGGTTATTGTTAGGGTTAGGGTTAGGTTTATATTTATAGTGAGGTTGAGGGTGAGGGTGAGGTTTAGGGTTAGGGTTAGGGTGAGATTTAGGGTTAGGGTTAGGGTTAGATTTAGGGTTAGGGTGAAGTTGAGGTTTAGGGTTAGAGTTAGGGTTAGGGTGAGGGTTAGGGTGAGTGTTAGGGTTAGGGTTAGTGTTAGGGTTAGGCTTAGGGTGAGGGTTAGGGTGAGGGTTAGGTGTACGGATAGGCTAAGTTTATGATTAGGGTTAAGGTGAGGGTGAGTGTGAGGGTTAGGGTTAGTGTTAAGTTTAGGCTTAGAGTTAAGCTGAGGGTGAGGGTGAAGGTGAGGGTTAGGGTTAGGGTGAGGGTTAGGGTTAGGTTTAGGGTTAGAGTTAGCCTTAAGGTGAGGTTTATGGTTAGGTTTAGGGTTCTGGTAATGGTGAGGGTTAGAGTTAGCATCAGGGTTAGGGTGAGGGTTTGGGTTATGGTTAGGGTGAGTGTTAGGGTTAATGTGAGGTTTAGGGTTAGGGTTAGGGTTAGGGTGAGGGTGAGGGTTAGGTTGAGGGTTGGGGTTTGGGTTAGGATTAGGCTGAGGGTGAGGATTAGGGTGAGATTTAGGTTAGGCTTAGTGTTAGGATTAAGGTGAGGTTAAGGGTTAGGGTGAGGGTTAGGCTTAGGGTTAGGGTGAGAGTTAAGATGACGGTTAGGGTTTCAGTGAGGGTTAATGTTAGCGTGATGGTTAGGGTTAGGATTAGGGTTAGGGAGTGGGTGATGGTTAGGATTACGGTTAGGGTTGTTGTAAGTGTTATGGTTATTGTTACATTTCCAGTGAGGGTGAGGCTGAGGGTGAAGGTTAGGGTTAGGGTTAGAGTTAGTTTTAGGGTAAGGATTAGTGTTAATGTTAGGGTTAGGGTTTGACTTTCGGTTTGGGTGAGGGAGAAGGTGAGGGTGAGGGTTAATTTTAGGGTTTGGGTGAGGTTGAGGCTTAGGATTAGGATTAGGGATAGGGTCAGGGTGAGGTTTAGGGTTAGAGTTAGGTTGAGGGGGAGGGTTAGGGTGAGGGTCAGGGTTAGTGTTAGTGTTAGGGTTAGCATTAGGTATAGGGTGAGGGTTAGGTTGAGGTTTAGGGTTAGGTTTGGGATTAGGTTAGGGTGAGGGTGAGTGTGAGGTTTAGGGTTAGGATTAGGCTTAGGCTTAGGGTTAGGCTGAGGGTTAGTGTGGATATGAGTATTAGGCTTTTTGTGATGTTTATCCTTAGGGTTAGTGTGAGGGTTAGCATGAGGGTAAGGGATAGGATTAGGGTTAGGGTGAGGGCTGGGGTGAGGGTGAGGGTTAGGGTTAGGTTTAGGTTTAGGCATAGGTGTAGTCTGAGGGTGATGGTGAGGTTGAGGGTTAGGGTTATGGTGATGGATATTGTTATTGTTAGGGGGAGGTTTAGGATGAGGGTTTGGGTTAGGGTGAGGGTTAGTATGAGCGTGATGATAAGAGTAAAGTTGAGGGTTAGTCTGAACGTGAGGGTTACAGTAAGGGTGAGGGTTAGGGTTAGGGTGAGGGTTAGGGTAAGTGTTAAGGTTAGGGTTAGATTGAGGATTAGGGTTAGGGTTAGTGTGAGGTTTAGGGTGAGGATGAGGGTTAGGGTTAGAATTAGGGTTAGGGTGAGGGCTAGCATGAGGGTGAGGGTTAGGGTTAGGGCTAAGTTTAGGGTGAGGGTTAGGGTGAGGTGTAGGGTTAGGTTTAGGGTGAGGGTTAGGTTTAGTGTGAGGGTTATGGTTAGGGTGAGGGTGAGGGTAAGGGTTATGGTGAGGGTTAGGTTGAGGGTGGGGGTTAGGGTTATGATTAGGTTTAGGGTTAGGGTGAGGTTTAGGGTGAGGGTGAGGTTTCAGGTTAGGGTTAGGTTTGTGGTGTGGGTGATAGCATGAGGGTTAGGGTGAGTGTTAGAGTTAACATTAGGGTTAGGTGAGGGTTAAGTTTAGGGTTTGGGTGAGGGTGAGGGTGAGAGTTTGGTTTAAGTTGAGGATTAGGGTGAGTTTTAGGGTTAGGGTGAGGGTTAGGGTTAGGGTTAGCGTGAGGGTGACGGTGAGGGTGACGGTTAGGGTTAGAGTTATGGTGAGGGTTCGATTAAGTGTGAGGTTTAGGGTGAGGATGAGGTTAAGGGTTAGTGTGAGGGTTAGGCTGCGTGTGAGGGTTAGGGTTAGGGTTTGGTTTAGGGTGAGGGTTATTGTGAGTGTTAGGGTTAGGGTTATGCTTAGGGTTAGTTTGAGGGTTATGCTGAGGGTTAGGATTAGGATTAGGGTGAGGGTTAGGTTGAGGGTTAGGGTGAGGTTGAGGGTTAGTATTAGGGTGAGGGTTACGGTTATTATTAGGGTTAGGGTTAGGTTTAGGGTGACAGTGAGGTTTAGGGTGAGGGTTAGAGTTTTGGTTAATGTGAGGGTTAGGATAAGGGGTAGGGTTATGGATAGGTTTAGGGTTAGGATTAATGTGAGGTTAAGAATTAGGGTGAGGGTGAGATTTAGGGTTAGGAATAGTGATAGGGTTAATGTTACGCTGAGGGTGAGGGTGAGGGTGAGAGTTGGGTTTAGGGTTGGGTGAGGGCTATGGTGAGGGTTAGGGTATGGGTGAGGTTTAGTGTGAGGGTGATTGTAAGGATAAAATTGATGGTTAGGCTGAGGGTGAGAGTTAAGATAAGGGTGAGGGACAGGGTTAAGGGTGAGGGTTAAGTTAAGGGTTAGGGATAGGGTGAGGGTTAGATTGAGGATTAGGTTAGGGTTAGTGTGAGGTTTGGGGTGAGGATGAGGGTTATGATTAGGTTGAGGGTTAGGTTTAGAATTAAGGTTACAGTGAGGGCTAGGGTGAGGGTGAAGTTTAGCTTTAGGTTTAGGGTAAAGTTTAGGGTTAAGGTGAGAGTTAGTGTTAGTGTGAGTGTTAGTGTTAGAGTTAGGGTTAGTGTCAGGGTGAGGGAAAGTGTTAGGGTGAGGGTTAGTGTTAGGGATAGGTTATGCTTAGGGTTAAGGTTAGGGTGAGGGTGATTGTGTGGGGTAGGGTTAGGTTTAGGTTTAGGGTTAGGGTTATGCTGAGGGTGAGGTTGAGCTTGAGGATTAGGGTTAGGGTGATGGTTAGGATTAGGGTTAGGGTGAGGGTTAGGATGAGGGTTAGGATGAATGTGAGGTTTAGGTTTAGGTTTAGGGTGAGATTTATGGTTAGGGTTAGGGTTAGGTTGAGGTTGAGGTTTAGGTTTAGAGTTAGGTTTAGGGTGATGGTTAGTGTTAGGGTTAGTGTTAGGTTTAGGGTTAGGGTGAGTGTTAGGGTTAGGGTTAGGGTTAGGGTTATGGTGAGGGTGAGGTTTAGGGTTATGGCGAGGCTTAGGGTTAGTATGAGGGTTAGTGTTAGGGTGAGGGTAAGTGTTAGGGTGAGGGTTAGGATTAGGTTTAGGGTTAGGGTGAAGTTTAGGGTGAGGGTGAGTTTTAAAGTTAGGGATAGGTTTGTGGTGTGGGTAAGTGATAGCATGAGGTTTAGGGTGAGGGTTAGAGTTAGCATTAGGGCTAGGGTGAGGGTGAGGGTGAGGATGCAGGTGAGAGTGAGGGTTAGGGTGAGGATTAGGGTGAGGTTTAGGGTTAGGGTTCGGGTTCGGGTTAGGGTGTGTGTTAGGATTAGGGTTATCCTTAGGGTTAGGGTGAGGGTTAGGCTGAGGTTTAGGCTGAGGTTTAGGCTTAGGATTAGGGTGAGGGTTAGGGTGAGGGTGAAGGTTAGAGTTCTGGTGAGGTTTAGGATTATTATTAGGGTTAGAGTCAGCTTTAGCGTGACGGGGAGGTTTAGGCTGAGGGTAGGGGTGAGGTTTAGGGTTAGGGTTAAGGTGAGTGTTAGGATAAGTCGTAGGGTTAAGGTTATGGTGAGGGTTAGGTTTAGTGTGAGAGTTAGATTTAGGGTTAGGGTTAGGATTAGTGTGAGGGTAAGAATTAGGGTGATGGTTAGGGTGACGGTGAGGTTTAGGGTTAGGAATAGTGATAGGGTTAGTGTTAGGCTGAGGGTGAGGGTGAAGGTGAGGGTGAGGGTTAGGGTTAGGTTTAGGGTGAGGGCTGGGGTGAGGGTTAGGGATAGGGTGAGTGTTAGGGTGAGGGTGATGGTAAGGGTAAAGGTGAGGGTTAGGCTGAGGGTGAGGTTTAATATAAGCGTGAGTTTTAGTGTTAGGGTGAGGGTTAGGGTAAGGGTTCGGGTTAGGGTTAGGGTGAGGGTTAGACTGATTATTAGGGTTAGGGTTAATGTGAGGATGAGGGTTAGGGTTAGGGTGAGGGTGAGGTTTACTATAAGGGTTAGGGTGACGGCTAGGGTGAGGGTGAGGTTTAGAGATAGGGTAAGGGTTAGGGCTAGGTTTAGGATTAGGGTGAGGGTTAGGGTTAGAATTAGAGTTAGGGTGAGGGCTAGGCTGAGGTTTAGGGTTAGGTTTAGGGTTAGGGTGAGGTTTAGGTTTAGGGTGAGGGTGAGGTTAAGGTTTAGGGTGAGGGTTAGGGTGAGGGTTAGGCTTAGGGTTAGGGTTAGGGTGAGGATAAGGTTGAGGATTAGGCTGAGTGTTAGGGTGACGGTGAGGGTGAGGGTGAGGGTTGGGGTTAGGGTTAGATTGAGTGTTAGGGTGAGGGGTAGAGTTAGGGTTAGGGTATGGATTAGGGTTACTGTGAGGGATAGGTTTAGAGTGAGGATAAAGGTTAGGGTGAGGGTTAGGGTTAGGGTGAGGGTTAGCGTGAGGGTTAATGTTAGGTTGGAGTTTAGGGTTAGGTTGAGGGTTAGGGTGAGTGTCAGGTTTCGTGTGAGTGATAGGGTTAGGGTTAGAGTGAGGGTTATGTTTAGGGTGATGTGTAGAATGAGGGTTAGGGTTAGGGTTAGATTTAATGTAAGGGTAAGGTTTAGGGTGAGGGTGAGGGTAAGGGTTAGGTTCAGGGTGAGGGTTAGTGTTAGGGTTACGGTTAGAGTTAGGGAGAGGGGTAGGGTGAGGAGTAGGGTTAAAGTTAAGTTTAGGGTTAGTGTGAGGGTTAGGGTTAGGGTGAGGATTATGTAAGGGTGAGGGTTGGGGTGAGGGTGACTGTTAGAGTGAGGATGAGGGTTCTGGAGAGTGTGAGGGTTAGGGTTTGGGTGATGGTTAGGGTTAGTGTGAGTGTTAGGGTGACGATGAGCGTGAGTGTTAGGGTTGGGATTAGAGTTACAATGAGGGGTAGGGTGAGGGGTAGGGTTAGGTTTAGGGTGAGGGTTAAGGTTACTGTGAGGGTTAGCGTTAAGGTGAGGTTTAGGGTTACTGTGAGGGTTCAAGTTAGGGTTAGGCTTAGTGTTAGGGTGAGGGTAAGGGTTAGGTTGAGGGTTAGGGTTAGGGTAAAAGTTAGGGTTAATGTGAGGGTTAGGTTTAGGGTGAGGGTTAGGGTGAGGGTTAGAGTTAGGGTGAGGTTTAGGTTGAGGGTGAGGGTTAGGGTGAGGGTGAAGGTGAAGGTTGGGTTGAGTGTTTGGGTTAGGGTTAGGATGGGGTTGAGGGTGAGGGTGAGGCTTAGGGTTAGTTTTAGGGTAAGGTCGAGTGTGAGGGTTAGGGATAAGGTTAGTCTTAGGCTGAGGGTGAGGGTGAGGCTGAGGTTTAGGGTTAGGGTTAGGGTTAGCGTTAGGGTTATGGTGAAGGTTAGGGTTAGGTTGGAGGTTATGGTTAGGGTGAGGGTTAGGGTTAGGGATAGGTTTAGTTTGAGGGTGAGGATGAGGGTTAGGGTTAGGATTAGGGTTAAGGTGAGCCTGAGGTTGAGGGTTAAGTTGAGGGTTAGTGTTACGGTAGGGTGAGGCTAAGGGTTAGAGTGAGGTTTAGGTTTAGGGTGATGTTTAGGTGGAGGGTGAGGGTTAGGGTGAGGTTGAGGGTGAGGTTTCGGTTGAGGGTTTGGGTTAGGGTGGTGAGGGTGAAGGTGAGCGTGAGGGTTAGGTTTAGAGTTAGGGTTAGGCTTAGGGTGAGGGTGATTGTGAGGGTTAGTGTTAGGGTTATTTTTAGGCTTAGGTTAAAGCTGAGGGTGAGTGTGAGGGTTAGGGTTAGGGTGAGTGTGAGCGTTAGGGTTAGGGTTAGGGATAGGCTGAGGGTTAGATGAGGGTGAGGCTTAGGGTTAGGGCGAGTGTTAGGCTTAGGGTTAGTGTGAGGGTTAGGGATAGTTTGATGGTTAGGGTGAGGTTTAGAGTAAGGGTGAGGGTGAGGGTGAGCGTGACTGTTAGGGTGCAGGTGAGGTTTAGGTTTAGGTTTAGGGTTAGGGTGAGGGTTTAGTGTTAGGGTTAGGATGATGGTTAGGATGAGGGGTAGGGTTAGGGTTAGGGTGAGGTTCAGGGTTAGATTAAGGGTTACCGTTAGGGTTAGGGTTAGGGGGAAGTTTAAGGTGAGGGTTAGGGTTAGGTTTAGGGTTAAGGTGAGGGTTAGGGTGAGGGTAAGTTTTAGGGTGAGGGTTAGGGTGAGTGTGAGTTTAGGGTTAGGTTATGGAGTGGTTTAGGGTTAGATTTAGGATGAAGTTGAGGGTGAGAGTGTGGGTTAGGGATTAGTTTTAAGGTTAGGGTTAGTGTTATTGTTAGGGTTAGGGTTACGATTAGAGTGAGGTTGCTGGTTAGGTGAGTTTTAGCGTTAGGGTTAGCGTTAGGCTGAGGGTTAGGTTGAGGGTAAGTGTTGGGGTGTGAGTTAGGGTTAGGGTGAGGTTAAGGGTTAGGTTTAGGGTTAGGTTGAGGGTTAGGGTTAGCATTAGGGTTACCTTGAGGACTAGGGTGAGGGGTAGGGTTAGGTTAGGGTGAGGGTTAGGGTTAGGATGAGCATTAGGGTGAGGGTAAGAATAAGGGTAAGGGTGAGGGTTAGGGTGAGTTTGAGGGTTACGGTAAGAGTGAAGGTTATGATGAGGGTGAGGTTTAGGGTGAGGTTTAGGATTAGGGTGAGGGTGAGATTGAGGGTTAGGGTGAGGGTAAGGGTTAGGGTTAGGGTGAGGGTAAGATAAGGTTGAGGGTTAGGGTTAGGTTTAGGGTGAGGGTTAGAGTGAGTGTGAGGTTTAGGGTTAGGGATAGTGTTAGGGTGAGGGTAAGTGTTAGGGTTTTGTATAGGTTTACGGTGAGGGTGAAGGATAGGTTTAGGGTGAGGGTTAGGGTTAGGGTTAGGGTGAGGGTGAGGGTTAGTATAAAGTTTAGGGTTATGGTTGTTTTTAGGTTTATGTTTAGGTTTATGATTACGTTGACGGTGAGGGTAATGGTTAGGGTGAGGTTTAGGATTAGGGCTAGTTTTAGGGTTAGGGTTAGCATGAGGTTTAGGGTAAGTGGTAGGGTTAAGGTTAGGGTGAGGGTTAGGGTTAGTTTGAGGGTTACGGTTAGAGATAGGGTGAGGGTTAGGATGAGGGTTAGGGTGAGGGTAAGGTTTAGGGTGAGGGTTAGAGTTAGTGTGAGGTTTCGGGTTAGGGTTAGTGTTAGGGTGAGGGTAAGTGTTAGGGTTAGGTTTAGGTTTACGGTGAGGGTGAGGGTTAAATTTAGAGTGAGGGTTAGGGTTAGGTTAGGGTTAAGGTAAGGGTGAGGGTTAGGATAAAGTTTAGGGTTAGGCTTATTTTTAGAGTTATGTTTATGTTTATGGTTATGTTGAGGGTGAGGGTTAAGGTTATGGTGAGGTTTAGGATTAGGGTTAGGTTTAGGGTTAGGGTTAGGATGAGGATTAGGATGAGTGGTAGGGTTAAGGTTAGGGGGAGGGTTAGGGTTAGGGTTAGGGTTAGGGTGAGGGTTAGGATTAGTGTTAGAGTTAGGGTTAGGGTAAGGATGAGAGTTTCGGGTTAGGGTTAGGGTTAGTGTTAGTTTGAGGATTTCGGTGAGCGTTATGGTTAGGGTTAGGGTAAGGGTTAGCGTTAGGGTGAGGGTTATGGTTAGGATTAGTGTTAGAGTTAGTGTTAAGGTTAGGGTGAGGGTTATGGTGAGGGTGAGGTTTAGGGTTAGGTTTAGGTTTATCATGTGGGTGAGTGACAGTGTGAAGGTTAGGGTGAGTGTTAGAGTTAGCATTAGGTTTAGGGTGAAGGTTATGGTGAGGGTTAGGTTTAGTGTGAGTGTTAGGTTTAGGGTTAGGTTTAGGATCAGTTTGAAGGTAAGAATTAGGGTGATGGTTAGAGTGAGGGTGAGGTTTAGTGTTAGGATTTGGGTTATCATTAGTGTTACGCTGAGGATGATGGTGAGGGTGAGGGTGAGGGTGAGTTTCAGGGTTAGGGTTAGGGTGAGGGCTAAGATGAGGGTTAGGGTTAGGGTGAGGTATAGGGTTAGGGTGAGGGTTAGGGTTAGAGTTAGGGTTAGGGTTAGGGTTAGTTTGAGGGTGGTATGAGGGTGAGGTTTAGGGTGAGGGTTAGGGTTAGGGTTAAAATTAGGGTGAGGTTTAGGGTTACTGGTAGTGTTAGGGTTATGGTTAGTATTAGGGTTAATGTGTGGGTTAGGGTTAGGGTGAGGATAAAGTAAGGATTAGGGTTAGGGTGAGGGTGAGGTTTATGGTTACTGTTTGAGTGAGGGTTAGGGTTTGGTTTAGTGTTAAGGTAAGGTTGAGGGTGAGGGTTAGGGTTAGGCTTATGGTTAAGGAGAGGGTGAGGGTGAGTGTGAGGTTTAAGGTTAGGTTTAGGGCTAGGGTGAATGTTATGGTTAGAGTGGAGGTTAGGATTAGGGTTAGGGTGAGGGTTAGGTTTTGGTTTAGGCTGAGGGTTAAGGTTAAGATTAGGGTGAGGTTTAGGTTGAGGGTTAGGGGGAGGGGGAGGGTTAGGTTTAGAGTGAGACTTAGGGTTAGGATTAGGGTTAGGGTCAGGGTTAGGGTGACTGTGAGGTTTAGGGTGAAGTTTAGAGTGAGGGTTATGTTTAGGGTTAAGGTGAGGGTTAGGGTAAGGGGTAGGGTTACGGTTAGGGTGAGGTTTAGGTTTAGTGTGAGAGTAAAGGTTAGTGTTAGGGTTAGGATTAGTGTGAGGGAAAGATTTAGGGTGATGGTTAGGGTGAGGGTGAGGTTTAGGTTTAGGAATAGGGATAGGGTTAGTGTTACACTGAGGGTGAGGAAGAGGGTGAGGGTGAGCGTTAGGTTTAGGGTTAGGGTGAGGGCTAGGGTGAGGGTTATTAACGGTTAGGGTGAGGGCTAGGGTTAGGGTGAGGGTAAGGGTTAGGTTTAGTTTGAGGGTGGTGTGAGGGTGAGGTTTAGGGTGAGGCTTTGGGTTAGGGTGAGGGCTAGGTTGAGGGTGAACTTTAGGGTTATGATGAGGGTTAGCATTAGGTTTAGAGTGAGGGTTAGGTTTAGTGTGAGGTTTACGGTTAAGGTTAGGTTGAGGTTGCGGGTAAGGGTTATGGTGAGGGTTCGGGTGAGGGTGAAGGTTAGGGTTATGATGAGAGATAGGGTTAGGTTTAGGCTGAGGGTGAGAGTGAGGGTGCGGGTGAGGTTTGGGTTAGGGTTAGGGTTAGGGTGAGGGTGAGGGTGAGGGCTAGGGTGAGGGTCAGGGTTAGGGTGAAGGTGAGGTTGAGGGTGAGGCTGAGCGTTAGGGTGAGGGTGAGGGTTTGGTTTAGGGTTAGGGTTAGGGTGAGGTTGAGGTTTAAGATTAGGTTTAGGGTTATTGTTAGGGTTAGAGTGAGGGTTACAGTTCAGTATAGGGTGAGGGTGAAAGTTAGGATTATGGTTAGGGTTAGGGTGAGGTTTAGGGTTAGGGTTAGGGTTAGTGTTAAGATGAAGTTTATGGTGAGTGGTAGGGTTAGGGTTAAGGTGAGGGTTAGGGTTAGTGTGACGGTTAGAATGAGGGTTAGGGTTAAGGTGAGAGTGAGGGTTAGGATGAGGTTTAGGGTAAGGGTGAGGGTTAGGTTTAGGGTGGAGTTTAGGATTAAGGTTAGGGTTATGGTTAGGTTGAGAGTTAGGTTTAGGGTTAGGGTTAGGTTTACGCTGAGGGTGAGGGTTACGGTTATGGTGAGGGTTTGGTTTAGGGTAAGGGTTAAGGTGAGGGTGAGTTTTAGGATTAGGATTAGGGTTAGGGTTAGGGTGAGGGTGAGGGTTACGGTTAGGGTTAGGGTTACAGTGAGGGTGAGGGTTAGGTTTAGGGTGAGGTTTAGGGTTAGGGTTAGGGTTAAGGTGTGGGTTTGTGTTAGGATTAGAGTTAGGGTCAGGGTTATTGTTAGGGTTAGGGTTAGTGTTAGGGTTAGGTTTAGGGTGAGCGTGAGGGTTACCGTTAGGTTTAGGTATAGTGTTAGGGTTAGGATTAGCGTGAGGGTGAGGGTGTCGGTTAGGGTTAGGGTTAATGTGAGGATGAGTGTTAGTGTGAGGGTTAGGGTTAGGGTGAGGGTGAGGGTGAGGTTGAGGGTGAGTGTTAGGCTTAGTATGAGGTTTAGGGTTAGGGTTAAGGTTAGGCTTAGGTTGAGGGTTTGGCTTAGGTTTAGGGTTAGGATGAGGGTTAGGCTGAGGGGTATGGTTACGTTTAGGGTGAGGATTAGGTTTAGTGTGAAGGTTAGGCTTAGGGTTAGGGTGAGGTTAAGGATTAGGGTGAGTGTTAGGGTTAGGGTTAAAGTTAGGTTTAGGTTTAGTGTGAGGCTTAGGGTTAGGGTTAGGGTTACTGTGATGGTGAGGGTTAGGTTTAGGGTGAGGGTTAGGGTTAGGTTTAGGCTTAGGCATATGGTTAGGATTAGGGTGATGCTGAGGGTGGGGCTTAAGGTTATGGTGATGGATAGGGTTAGGGATAGGGTGAGGGTTAGGATGAGGGTTCGGTTTAGGGTGAGGGTTAGGATGAGTGTGACGGTAAGAGCAAAGGTGAGGGTGAGACTGAGGGTGAGGGTTATGGTAAGGGTTAGGCTTAGGGCTAGGGTGAGTGTTAGGGTAAGGGTTAGGGTTAGGGTTAGATTGAGGATTAGGTTTAGGGATAGTGTGAGGTTTAGATTGAGAATGAGGATTAGGGTTAGAATTAGGGTTTGGGTGAGGGCTAGCGTGAGGGTGAGGCTTAGGGTTAGGGTTAACTTTAAGATGAGTGTTAGGGTGAAGAGTAGGGTTAGGATTAGGGTTAGGGTTAGTGTTATTGTTTGAGTTAGGGTTACGGTTACGGTGAGGGTGAGGGTTAGGGTTAATGTTATTGTTAAGGTTAGGGTTACGGTTACGGTGAGGGTGAGGATGAGGGTTAGGGTTAGGGTTAGGGTGAGGTTTTTAATGTTAGGGTTAGGGTTAGAATTAGGGTTAGGGTGATGGTTAGGGTTAGGGTCAGGGGGAGGGATAGGATGAGGATTAGGAATAGGGTTAGGGTAAGGGCTAGGGTGAGGGTGAGGTTTAGGGTTAGGGTTAGGGTGAGGTTTAGGGTTACGTTTAGGGTTTGGGTTAGGGTGAGGGTAAGGTTTAGTGTTAGAGTTAGTTTTAGCCTGGGGCTGAGGGTGAGGTTTAGGGTTAAGGTTAGTGTTAGGGTTAGGGTGAGGGTGAGGTTTAGGGTGAGGTTGAATTTTAGGCTTAGGGTTAGGATTAGGATTACGGTAAAGGTTAGGGTGAGTGTGAGGGTTAGGGTTAGGGTTAGGCTTAGGCTTAGGATTAGACTGAGGGTGAAGGTGAGGTTGTAGTTTGGGGTTAGGGTGAGTGTTAGGGTTAGGCTTAGGGTTAGTATTAGGATTAGGGTAAGGGTTATGGTGAGCGTGAGGTTTACTTTTAGAATTAATTTAAGGGGGAGGCTGAGGTTGAAGGTGAGGGTTAGGGTTAGTGTTAGGGTAAGGTTTAGGGTTAGGGTTAGGGTGAGGGTTAAGATGAGGTTTAGGATTACGGTCAGGGTGAGGGTTAGGGGTAGAGTGAAGGATAGGGTTAGGATTAGGGTTAGGGTGAGGGTTAGGGTCAGTGTTAGGGTGAGGTTTAGGATGAGGGTTAGGATTAGGGTTAGGGTGAGGCCTAGGGTGAGGGTGAGGTTTAGGGTTAGGGTTATTGTCAGGTTTAGGGTTAGGGTTAGGGTTAGGGTGAATGTTAAGTTTAGGCTTAAGGTTAGGATTAGGATTAGGGTAAGGCTTATGGTGAGCATGAGGTTTAGTTTTAGAGTTAGGGTAAGGGTGAGGCTGAGGTTTCAGGTGAGGGTTAGGGTTAGTGTTAGGGTAAGGTTTAGGGTGAGGGTTAGGGTTATGGTTAGGGTTAGGCTTAGGGTGATTGTGAGGGTTAGGGTTTGAGTAAGGATTAGGCTTAGAGTTCGGCTGAGGGTGAGGGTGAGTGTGAGGTTTAGGGTTAGAATGACGTTTAGGTTTAGGGTTAGTGTGAGTGTTAGGGTTAGGGATAGGATTAGAGTTAGTCTGAGGGTAATGGTGTGGGTGAGGATTAGGTTTAGGGTGAGGGTTAGGGTTAGGGTTATGGGGAGGGTTAAGATGAGGGTTAGTGTTAGGATTAGGGTTAGGGTGAGGGCTAGGGTGAGAGTGAGGTTTAGGCTTAGGGTTAGGGTGAGGTTTAGGGTTAGGGTTAGGGTGAGGTTGAGGTATAGGTTTAGGGTTAGGGTTAAGGTGAGTCTGAGGGTGAGGGTTAGAGTTAGGGTTAGGATTAGGATTAGGGTAAGGGTTAGGTTGTGTGTGAGGGTTAGGGTTAAGATTAGGGCTTGGCTTAGGGCTACACTGAAGGTGAGGGTGATGGTGTGAGTTAGGGTTTGGGTGAGGGTTAGGGTTAGTTTTAGGGTGAGAGTTAGGGTTCAGTTTAAGTTTAGTGTTAGGGTGAGGTATAGGGTTAGGTTTAGGGTGAGGTTTAGGGTTAGGGTTAGGTTGAGGGTTAGGGTTAGGTTTAGGGTTAGGGTGAGGTTTAGGATTAGGGTTAGGGTGAGGGTGAGGGTTAGGGTGAGGGTTAGGATTGGAGTTACCCTGAGGGCTAGGGTGAGTGTAAGGGTTAGGGTTAGTGATAGGGTGAGGTTTCAGGTTAGGGTTAGGTTTAGCATGAGGGTTCGGATGAGGGTTAGGTTTACGGTAAGGGTTATGGTTAGGGTTAATTTGAGGGTTAGGGTTAGGATTAGGTTTAGGGTGAGAGTGAGGTTTAGGATTAGGATTAGGGTTAATGTTATTGTTAGGGTTAGGGTTATGGTTACGGTGAGGGTGAAGGAGAGGGATAGGATTAGGGTTAGTGTTAATGTTATTGTTAGGGTTAGGGTTAGGGTTACAGTGAGGGTGAGGATGATGGTTAGGGTGAGGTTTTTAGTGTTATGGTTAGGGTTAGAATTAGGGTTAGGGTGAGTGTTAGGGTTAGGGTTAGGGGGAGGGTTAGGATGAGTATTAGGAATAGGATTAGGGTTAGGGTAAGGGCTAGGGTGAGGGTGAGGTTTAGCGTTAGTGTTAGGGTGAGGTTTAGGTTTATGTTTAAGGTTTGGGTTAGGGTGAGGTTAACGTTTAGTGTTAGAGTTAGTTTTAGTGTGAGGATGAGGGTGAGGATGAGGGTGAGTGTTAGGGTTAGGTTTAGTGTTAGGGTGAGGGTGAGGGTGAGGGTTAGGGTGTATGTGAGGGTTAGGCTTAGGGTTAGGATTAGGATTACTGTAAAGGTTAGGGTGAGTGTGAGGGTTAGTGTTAGGGTTAGGTTTAGAATTAGGATTACACTGAGCATGAAGGTGAGGGTGAAGTTTAGGGTTAGGGTGAATGTTAGGGTTAGGCTTAGGGTTAGGATTAGGATTAGGGTAAGGTTTAGGGTGAGGGTGAGGTTTAGTTTTAGAGTTAGGGTAAGGGTGAGGCTGAGGTTGAAGTTGAGGGTTAGGGTTAGTGTTAGGGTAAGGTTTAGGGTTAGGGTTAGGGTGAGGGTTAGGATGAGGGTTAGGGTAATGATCACGGTGAGGGCTAGTGGTAGAGTGAGGGTGAGGGTTAGGATTAGTGTTAGGGTGAGGGTGAGTGCTAGCATTAGTTTTAGGGTTAGGGTTTGGGTTAAGTTTAGGGTTAGGATTAGCGTTATTTTTAGGTTTAGGGTTAGAGTTATGGTGAGGGTGAGTATGAGGGTTAGGATTAGGGTTATGGTGAAATTTAGGGTTCAGGTTAGGATTAGGGTTAGGGTGAGGGTGAGGTTTAGGGTTCGATTTAGGGTTATTTGGAGGGTTAGGTAGAGGGTTAGGTTTAGAGTTAGTGTTAGGGTTAAGGTTAGGATGAGGTTTAGGTTGAGGTTTAAGGTTAGGGTTAGGCTTAAGATTAGGATTAGGGTTAGGGGAGGGTGAGTGTGAGGGTTAGGGTTAGGGTGATGGTTAGGATTAGGGTTACAGAGAAGTTTAGGATGAGGGTTAGGGTTAGGATTAGAGTTAGGGTGAGGGCTAGGGTGAGGTGAGGGGTGGGGTAAGTGTTAGGGTTAGGCTTAGGCTTAGGCTGAGCATGAGGTTCAGGGTTAGGATTAGGGTTAAGTTTAGGGTGAGGTTCAGTGTTAGGGTTAGGGTTAGAGTTAGGGGTAGAGTGAGAGTGAGGTTTAGGAGTAGAGTTAAGGTTAGGGTGAGGGTTAGGGTTAGGGTGAGGCTTATGGTTAGTGTTAGTGTTAGGTTGAGAGTGAGGTTAAGTTGAGGTTTAGGGTTAGGGTTAGGGTTAGTGTGAGGGTTAGGGTTAGGGTTAGTGTTAGTGTGAGGGTAAGTGTTAGGGTGAGGGAATGGTTTAAGTTGAGGGTTATGGTTAGGGTGAGGTTTTGGATTAGGGTTAGGCTTATTTTTACGGTTAGGTTCAGGGTTAAGGTTACTGTGAGTGTGAGGGTGAGGGTTAGGGTTAGGGTTAGGGTGAGGTTTAGGGATTGTGTTAGGGTTAGAGTTAGGGTTAAGGTGAGGGTGAGTGTGAGGGTTAGGGTTAGGGTTAGGCTTAGGCTTAGGGTAAGGCTGAGGGTGAGGGTGGGGTGAGGATTACGTTTAGGGTGATGGTTAGGGTTAGGGTTAGGGTTAGGGTTAGGGTGGGGTTTAGGGTTACGGTTAGGGTTTGGTTTAGGGTGAGGGTGAGGTTTAGGGTTAGATATAGGGTTAGGGGGAGCTATAGGGTGAGGGTTAGGGTTAGGGTTAAGTTTAGATTTAGGGTGAGTGTGCGGGTGAGTGTGAGGGTTAGGTTTAGGTTTAGGGTTAGGCTTAGGGTTAGGCTGAGGGTGAGGTTAGGGTGAGAGTTAGTGTTAGGTTTATGGTGAGGGTTAGATTGAGTTTAGGGTTAGGATTAGGGTTAGGGTGAGGGCTAGGTTGAGGGTTATGTTTCGGGTGAGGTTTAGGGTGTGGTTTATGGTTAGGGTTAGGTTTAGTGTTAGGGTGTGAGTGAGGTTTAGGGTAAGAGTTAGGGGTAATTTGAGGCTGAGGGTGAGGGTTAGGGTTAGCTTTAGGAATAGTATTAGTGTAAGGTTTAGGGTGAGTGTGATGGTTAGTGTAAGGTTTAGGGTTAGGCTTAGTGTTACACTGAGGGTGAGTTTTAGGGTTTGGGTGAGGGTTAGGGTTAGGATTAGGGTGAGAGTTAGTGTTCAGGTTAAATTTAGGGTTAGGTTGAGGGTTAGGGTTAGGCTTAGGATTAGGGTGAGTTTTAGGGTTAGGGTTAGGGTGAGGTTTAGGATGAGGATTAGGGTTAGGATTAGGGTTAGGGTGAGGGCTAGGGTTAGGTTGAGGGTCAAGGTTAGTGTTAGGGTGAGGTTTAGGTTTAGGGTGAGGGTTAGGATAAGGGTTAGTGTTATGGTAAGGTGAGGATTAGGGTTAGGGTGAGGGTTATTGTTATGATTAGGTTTAGGTTGAGGGTGAGGGTTAGGAATAGGGTTAGGGTTACGGTTATTGTTAGGGTTAGGGTTAGGGTTACGGTTACTGAGAGGGTGAGGGTGAGGGTTAGTGTTAGATTTAGGGTGAGGTTTTTAGTGTTAGGGTTATGGTGAGACTTAGGGTTAGGGTTAGTGTAATAGTTAGTGTTAGGGTTAGTTTTAGGGTGAGGCTGAGGATGAGGGTTAAGGTTAGGGTTAGTGTTAGAGTTAGGGTTAGGGTTAGGATTAGGGTTAGGTTTAGGGTTAGGGTTAGGGTTAGGGTTAGGGTCTGGGTGAGAATTAGGGTTCGGGTTAGGTTTAGGGTTAAGGTGAGTTTTAGGGTTAGGGTTATGGTGAGTATGAGTGTTAGGTTTTGGTTGAGGGTTAGGGTTAGGCTTAGGAATAGGGTGAGGGTTAGGTTTAGGATTAGGGTCAGGTTTAGGATGAGGATTAGGGTTATTATTAGTGTTATTGTGAGAGCTAGGGTGAGGATGAGGGTTATTGTTAGTGTTTAGGTGAGGTTTAGGGTGAGGGTTAGAGTTTGGGTGAGGGTTAGAATGAGTGTTATATTTACAGTGAGGGTGAGGGTTAGGATTAGGTTGAGAGTTAGGGTTAGGAATTGGGTTAGGGTGACGGTTAGTTTTAGCGTTAGATTTAGGGTTTGGGGGAGATTTATGTCCAGGTTTAGGGTTAGGGTTAGGGTTAGTGTTTGGGTTAAGATTAGGGTGAAGGTTAGTTTGAGGTTTATGATTAGGGTTAGGGTAAGAGTTAGGATTAGGTTTAGGGTGAGGGTGAGTGTGAGGGTTAGGGTTAGGGTTAAGCTTAGGCTTAGGTTTAGGTTGAGCGTGAGGGTGGGGGTGAGGATTAGGTTTAGGGTTATGGTTAGGGTTAGGGTTAGGGTGAGGGCTAGGGTGAGGGTGAGATTTAGGGTGAGGTTTCAGCTTAGGCTTAGGGTTTTGGCTGACTGTGAGGTTGAGGGTGAGGGTTAGGGTTAGTGTGATCGTTAGGTTTTCGGTTAGGGTGAGTGTTAGGATGAAGTTTATGTTTAGGGTGAGGGTTTGGGTGAGGATGATGGTAAGTGTAAAGGTGAGGTTTAGGCTGAGGGTGAGGGTTAAGATAAGGGTGAGGTTTATGTTTAGGGTTAGGGTTAGGGTAAGTGTTAGCGTTAGATTTAGGTTTAGGGTTAGATTGAGGATTAGGGTTAGGGTTAGGGTTAGTGTCAGGTTTATGGTGAGGATGAGGTTTATGGTTATGGTGAGGGTGAGGGTTAGGGTGAGGGCTAGTGTGAGGTTGAGGGTTAGAGTTAGGGTTAGGGTGAGGTTTAGGATTAGGGTGAGGGTTTGGATTAGTGTGAATGTTAGGGTTAGGGTGAGGGTAAGTGTTAGGGTGAGGGTTAGGTTTAGGGTGAGGGTTATGGTTAGGGGGAAGTTGAGGGTTAGGTTTACCGTTAGGGTTAGGGTTGGAATTAGGATTAAGGTGAGGGTGAGGTTTAGGGGTTGAGTTAGGGTTAGGATGAGGGTTAAGTTTAGGGTGAGGGTTATGGTGGGTGTGATGCTAAGGGTTAAGGTGAGGTTAGGCTGAGGGTCAGGGTTACGGTAAGGGTGAGGGTTAGGATTAGGGTTAGGTTGAGGGTGAGAGTTAGATTGAGTATTAGAGTTAGGGTTAGTGTGAGGTTTAGGGTGAGAATTAGGGTTAGGGTCCGGGTGAGGGCTAGGGTGAGGTTGAGGGTTAGGGTTAGTGTTAGGGTGAGGTTTAGGGTTAGGGTGATGATTGGGTTAGTGTGAGCGTTAGTGTGAGCGTTTCCGTTAGTGTTAGGGTGAGGTTAAGTGTTAGGGTGAGAGTTAGGGTTAGGGTGAGGTTTATGGTTAGTGTGAGGTTGAGTGCTAGGGTTAGGGTTAGGATGAGGTTCAGTTTAGGGTTAGGGTTTGAGTTAGGGTTATGGTGAGGGTGAGATTAGGGGTAGTGTTAGGGTTTGGGTTAGGGTGAGGGTTAGGTTTAGAGGTAGGATTAGCCTTAGGCTTGGGCTTAGGCCGAGCATGAGGGTCAGTGTTAGGGTTCAGGTTAGGGTTCGGATTAGGGTTAGGGTTAGTGTGAGTGTTAGGATGAGTTTTAGGGTTAGGATTAGGTTTAGGGTGAGGGCTAGGCTGAGGGTTAGGTTAAGGTTTAGTGTTAGGGATAGGGTTAGGTTTAGGATTTGGGTTACGGTGAGGGTGAGTTGAGGTTTAGGGTTAGGGTTAGGGTTAGGGTCAGGGTGATTGTTAGTGTTATGGTTACAGTTAAGTTATGGTTAGGGTTAGGATTAGGGTTAGTGTTAGGGTTAGTGTTATTGTTAGGGTTAGGGTTAGGGGATATGGTTAGTGTGAGGTTTAGGGTTAGTGTTAGTGTTAGCGTTAGGGTGAGGGTGAGGTTTAGGTTGAGGTTTAGGGTTAGGTTTAGGGAGAGGGTTAGGTTTAGAGTTATGGTGAGGGTGAGGGTGCGGGTGATTATGAGGGTTAGGGTTAGGGTTAGCATTAGGCTGAGGGTTAGGCAGAGGGTTATGGTGAGGCTGAGGGTTAGGGTTAGGGTTAGGATGAGGTTTAGATTTAGGGTTAGTTTTAGAGTTAGAGTTAGGGTTAGGGTTAGGGTGAGGTTTAGGGTAAGGGTTCGGGTTATGGTTAGGGTGAGGGTTAGATTGAAGATTAGTGTTAGGTTTAGTGTGAGGTTTAGGGTGAGGATGAGGATTAGGATTAGGCTGAGGGTGAGGGTTAAGATAAGTGTCAGGCTTAGGGTTAGGGTGAGGGTTAGGGTAATGGTTTGGGATATGGTTAGGGTGAGAGTTAAATTGAAGATTAGGGTTAGGGTTAATGTGAGTTTTATGGTGAGAATGAGGATTAAGGTTAGGTGAGGGTGAGGGTTAGAATTAGGTTTAGGGTGAGGGCTAGGTTGAGGGAGAGGGTTAGGGTTAGGGTTAGGATTAGGATGAGGTTTAGGATTAGGGTGAGGGTTAGGGTGAGTGTGAGGATTAGTTTTAGGGTTAGGGTTAGTGTTAGGGTGAGGTTAAGTGTTAGGTTGAGGGTTAGGGTTACGGTTATTGTTAGGGTTAGGGTTACGGTTATTGTGAGGGTGAGTGTGAGGGTTAGGGTTAGGTTGAGGTTTAGTGTTAGGGTTGTGGTTAGAGTTAGGGTTAGTGTGAGGGTGAGGTTTAGCGGTAGAGTTATGTTTAGGGTGTGGGTTAGGGTGAGGGTTAGTGTTAGCTTGAGGTTTAGGTTTAGGGTGATGGTTAGGGTTAGTGTGAGGGTTAGTGTTAGGGTTAGGGTTAGGGTGAGGGTTTGGGTTAGGGTGAGGGTTATGGTTAGGGTGAATGTTAGGGTTAGGGATAGGGTGAGTGTTAGGGTTAGGGTTAGGGTTATTGTTAGGGTTAGGGTTAGGTTTACAGTTGCGGTGAGGGTAAGGGTGAGGGTTAGGTTTGGTGTTAGGATGAGGTTTAGGTTTAGGGTTAGGGTTAGATTTAGGGTTAGGGTTAGGGTGAGGGTGAGGTTTAGGGTTAGATTTAGGCTTAGTGTTATGGTTAGAGTTAGGGTGAGGGTGAGGTTTAGGCTTAGGCTTAGGCTTAGGCCTAGCAAGACAGTGAGTGTTAGGGGTATGGTTATGGTGAGGGTTAGGGTTAGGGTTAGTTTGAGGGTCAGGATGAGGTTTAGGGTTAGGATAAGGGTTAGGGTGAGGGCTAGGGTGAGTGTTAGGGTGAGGGTTAATGTTAGGGATAGGGTTATGTTTGGGATTAGGTTTAGGGTGAGGGTGAGTGTGAGCGTTAGGGTTAGGGTTAACGTTAGGCTTAGGGTTAGGATGAGGGTTAGCGTTAGGGTTTGGGTTAGAGTGAGTGTGTGGCTGAGGATTAGGTTTAGGTTTAGGATTAGAGGTAGGGTTAGGGTTAGGCCTAGGTTAGGTTTAGCGTTAGGCTGAGGGTGAGGGTGCAGGTTAGGATTAGGGTTAGGGTTAGTGTTAAAATTCGGGTTATTGTTAGTGTTTTGGTTTGGGTTAAGTTTGAGGTGAGGGTGAGGCTGAGGGTGAGAGTTATGGTTAGGGTTAAGATTAGGCTTAGGTTTAGGCTGAGGGTGAGGTTGGGGGTGAGGAATAGGTTTTGGGTGATGGTTAGGGTTAGGGTTAGGGTGAGGGTTAGGATGAGGGTTAGGGTTCGTATTAGGTTTAGGGTGAGGGCTAGGGTGAGGGTTAGGGTTAGGCTTAGGGTTAGGCTTAGGTTTAGATTTGGGCTGAGGTTGAGGGTGAGTGTGAGAGTTATGGTTAGGGTGATGGACTGGGTTAGGGTTAAGGTGAGTGTTAGGATGAGGGTTAGGGTTAGAATGAGGATTAGGGTGAGCATGTCTGTAAGAGTAAAGGTGAGGCTCAGGCTGAGGGTCAGTGTTCCCCTAAGGGTGAGGGTTTGGTTTAGGGTGAGGGTTAGGGTACGGGTTAGGGTGAGGGTTAGGATGAGGGTGAGGGTTAGATTGAGGATTATTGTTAGGGTTAGTTTGAGGTTTAGTGCGAGGATGAGGGTTAGGGTTAGGTTTAGGGTTAGGATTAGAATTAGGGTTAGGGTGAGGGCTAGGGCGAGGCTCAGGTTTAGGGTTAGGTTTAAGGTGAGGTTTAAGTTTAGGGTGAGAGTTAGGGTTACTGTGAAGGTTAGTGTTAGATTTAGGGTTATTGTTAGTGTGAGGGTAAGTGTTAGGGTGAGGGCTAGGCTTAGGTTGAGGGTTGTGGTTAGGGTGAGGGTTAGGGTTAGAATGAAGGTTTTGGTTAGGGTGAGGGTTAGGGTTATGGTGAGGGTGAGGTTGAGGGTTAGGGTTAGAATGAGGTTTAGGGTAAGGGTTAGGGTTAGAGTTAGGGTTAGGGTGAGGGTGAGGTTTAGGGTATGTAGGGAGCCGAGGCGAGACTCCGCCCACTCCCTTGCAGTTTTGAGGATTACCACTCCAGACGGTGCTTGGCGGGACGCCTGGGCTGTGCGCGTGCGCGAGCCCGGTAGTGTCCCCAGCCAATCCCATGACACCTGGTGACGGTAAAAGGCAGGCGACCAACAATAGAAAAGACCCGTGTTCGAATTCCCTATATAAGCGGCTGTGTTTCGGGTGCACGCTCTCTCGCGCCCAAGCTCTCCTACAACTAAAAGGCTCTCCAATAAAGCGTGATCTGAGAAGACTCCTGGTGTGGTGGTCGTTTTTCCTCGCTGGTCGAGTAGGCGGTCACTACAACTGGTGCTGAAACCCGGGAACGAACCTGGGACGGGACCCGCGCGAGAGGCCGAATCGGAGCCAGAACTCAACACGCGGAGAGGAGACGTCGGTAAATATCCCCCGGTATGCTGTTCACTGTAGATTTAGATATTTATTGGTTGCTTGCATTGCTTCTTCCCTTGTGGCTTGTCTTTTTGATGGTGCGCAGTTGCCTCGAGGAGGGAGGGTTTGATTTAATCCAGGAAGGACGCAAAGTACTAACGCAGCATCAGGATAGTCTATCAGAGTCAGTATACAGTAATGGGGAGGAAAAGAGGCCTAAAAGAAAAAGGGAAAAAAGACAGAAGGATCCTAAAGAATTAAAGCGAGAGGGGCTGCAGCCCTCACAAAAGGAGAAGGGTTTCAGAGAGGGGGGGGTCTCAAGGAGACTCCCGTGCCCTTCTTTAAAAGCAAACCGGTTCTCAGCCCTACATGTGGAAGGGCGGGACCAAGAATATAGTAATCTTGTGAGTGACTCAGAGGAAGAAATGTTAGAGGAGGAGGGAGAGCAGCTCGATCCAGCTGATAGTGAAGAGTTAGAAGAGGCTGCGGCGGAGCACGTGGCAGACAGATATGGAGGGTGGCGCCCCCTAGGGGTGGGAGTACCGCAGCAGCCAGGAAGAGGAAACGGAGCTGCCCCTCACCCGTCGGCCCCCCTGCCGTGCCCGCCGACAGGGAAGAGTCACTTTATAAAAGGCAGCACCTGGTCGCCCTTAGCGGCCGCTTTTCCAGTTTTTGAAAATCCCATTACTAATGAGAGAATTCTTGAGCCGGTTTCCTACTTCCAGCTTAAGGATTTAGTTGAGGCAGTCCGGACTTATGGAGTGACGGCCAATTATACCACTGCCTTGCTTCAAAGGCTAACTATTAATGCTATGATTCTGTGGGAGCAAAAACTGTTCAATATTTTCCTGAATTAGTGGCTAAACAGGCAATTTTGATCTGAGAAAAAAAATAAAATAAAATAAAATAAAATAAAATAAAAAAAGAGGCAATTTTGGGTATGAAGTATTGTTTGATGCACTTTGCAAAAATTCCAGATAAATTAATTATTCCATACACCCGTGAGCAAGTTGAAATTTTAGCAGCCACAATGGATATGTGGGCAATTCTTGTTTGCTCATTTCCAAATGTAATTGATAATCATTATCCTAAGCATCCTCTGCTTGCCATAGTTAACAAAAATTTAGTGTATTTTCCTGTTGTCACTTCAAAGGAGCCCTTGGCTGATGCTCTAACCATCTTTACGGATGGATCAAAATCTGGACAAGGTGCCTTTTTTGTTCAAGGACACAAACAGCCGGTAGTCTTTAATTTTCGGCCGAATGTCCCACAGGCTGTTGAATGTTTAATTGTGCTTGAAGTTTTTAAAAGATTTGATCAACCTTTTAACTTATTTTCTGATTCATTATATGTTGTAAATGCCGTTGCTTCTCTTGAAGTTGCTGCTTCAGTTAAGCAGGCCAGTACAATTTCTAATGTTTTGTTACAGATTCAATCCCTTATCTTAAACAGAAAACATCCTTTTTATATTGGACATATTCGCGCCCACTCTATGTTACCGGGCCCGATGGCAAAGTGTAATGATTTGGTGGACCAGGCAACTCGGGCTATGGCTCTGGTCGCTGCTGATCCTGTAGAATTGGCAAAAGACTTTCATAGATTGTATCATGTACCTGCTAATACCCTTAGGAAAAGATATAATTTGTTCAGGCATGTGGCAAGAGATATTGTTAAAGCCTGTAAATCTTGTGTTACCTTTCTTCATCCTCCCCATGTGGGGGTAAACCCCAGGGGGTTGAGACCAAACGCCCTATGGCAAATGGATGTTACTCATCTGACGGAATTTGGTAAGTTGAAATATTTACATGTGTCTGTGGACACCTTTTCTGGTGTCATTCATGCCACACCTCTGGCAGGAGAAAAGGTGTCTCACGTCAGAATACACTGCTTAGAAGCTTGGGCAGCTTGGGGAAAGCCCCTTAGACTCAAGACGGATAATGGCCCTGCTTATACTTCCCATGGTTTTCGCACCTTTTGCGCACAAATGCAGGTTGCCCACACCACCGGATTGCCCTACAATCCTCAAGGACAAGGTATAGTGGAAAGAGCTAATAGAAGCATAAAAGAAATGCTTCAAAAACAAAAAGGGGGAGTTGCTGAGTCCGCATCCCCCAGGGAAAGACTTTCTCTTGCGCTCTTTACCCTTAATTTTTTAATTCTAAATGACAACGATCAGTCTGCCGCAGATCGGCATATGACAAGAGACTCCATGGATACTAAAGACATGGTTATGTGGAAGGATGTTATTAATAATAAATGGTATGGACCGGATCCGGTAATAACGAGATCCAGGGGAGCTGTTTGTGTTTTTCCACAGAGTCAAGAAGTACCTCACTGGGTGCCAACGAGACTGACCAGGCCGGTGGAGACTGCAACAGAACCCGCTCTTGAAGATGCAGCTGATCTTCCTGCTGTTAGCAACAGTGCTAATAGCAATCCCTGTGATAGCTAAACCAATGATGCTGTGGGCTGTTACAATTTACTGACTGGATTGCCTCTGCGGTGTCCTTTTCCAAAGAGTGGGTGGGAGTCGGAATGTTTTTAGCCTGCTGCTTGGGAGGATGCGTGGTCTGCCTATGGTTGGTCTGTCACCTTCGAGCCCAAACCAGAAGGGACAAGGTTGTTATCTTGCAAGCATTAGCCGCTTTGGAGAGTGGATCCTCACCCCAGATCTGGCTGTCGGCCCTAAGAGGCAGTTAAGCCTTACCATTCTGCATAGCCTTAGCACCCCGAGGGATCAGGGGATCCCATTGCACCGGGACAGGTATGCAATTTGCAATTTGGGACAGGGTGCCAGGCAAGTGCACTGCACTTGAGGGTACCATCTCCTCAAGAAGAGCATGCTGGGTAGCAAGTGGGTTGATGCCCAAGATCCCACCTCTGCAAAAAAGGCATCGGACGGGCCTGGTCATCACTGGGGAAGGCGCCCCTCAGGCGAAGGCCAGTGCAAGGTCCTCTCATTAATGTCTTAGACAGAGACCCAACCTCTACTCTTACCT
Organism: Dipodomys merriami; assembly: GCF_024711535.1. Lineage (NCBI taxonomy): Eukaryota > Metazoa > Chordata > Mammalia > Rodentia > Heteromyidae > Dipodomys > Dipodomys merriami. The sequence goes on from NW_027203137.1 coordinate 2,195,933, forward strand.
GTTGCCATAAAACAAAGAAGGGGGAACTGTAGGGAGCCGAGGCGAGACTCCGCCCACTCCCTTGCAGTTTTGAGGATTACCACTCCAGACGGTGCTTGGCGGGACGCCTGGGCTGTGCGCGTGCGCGAGCCCGGTAGTGTCCCCAGCCAATCCCATGACACCTGGTGACGGTAAAAGGCAGGCGACCAACAATAGAAAAGACCCGTGTTCGAATTCCCTATATAAGCGGCTGTGTTTCGGGTGCACGCTCTCTCGCGCCCAAGCTCTCCTACAACTAAAAGGCTCTCCAATAAAGCGTGATCTGAGAAGACTCCTGGTGTGGTGGTCGTTTTTCCTCGCTGGTCGAGTAGGCGGTCACTACAACTGGTGAGGGATCAGGTGAGGGTTAGGGTTAGGGTGAATTTTAGGTTTAGGGTTAGGGTGAGGTTTATTGTTAGGGTTATGGTTAAGATTAGGGTTAGGGTGAGGGTGAGTGTGTGGGTTAGGGTTAGGTTTAGGGTTAGGCTTACGGTTAGGCTGAGGGTTAGGTTGAGGGTGAGGGTTAAGATTAGGGTGAGGGTTAGGGTTAAGCTTAGGGTGAGGGTTAAGATGAGGGTTAGGTTTAGGATTAGGGTTAGGGTGAGGGCTAGGGTGAGGGTGAGGTTTAGGGTTAGTGTTAGGGTGAGGTTTAGGGTTAGGGTTAGGGTTAGAATCAGTGTGAGTTTGCGGTTTAGGGTTAGAGATTAGTGTTAGGTTGAGGGTTACTATGAGAGTTAGGTTTAGGGTTAGTGTCAGGGTTACGGTTCGGGTGATGTTTAGGGTGAGGTTGTGTGTTAAGGTTAGTGTTAGCATGAGGGTTAGGTTTAGGATTAGGGTTGGGGTGTGGGATAGGGTGAGTGTGAGGTTTAGGATTAGGGTCCGGGTGAGGGTTAGCGTGAGGTTTTGTGTTAGGATTAGGGTTAGAGTGAGGTTTAGGGTTAGAATTAGGGTTAGGGTGAGGGTTAGGATTAGGGATAGGGTTAGGTTTAGGGTTATGTTGAGGTTTAGGGATAGTGTGAGGGTTAGTGTTAGGGTGAGGGTACATGTTAGTGTGAGGTTTAGGGTTAGGGTGAGGGTTATGGTTAGGGTGAGGTTTAGGGGTAGTGATAGGGTTATTGTTAGGCTTAGGTTTAAGCTGAGGGTAAGGGTCAGGTTTAGGTTTAGGGTGAGATTGAGGTTCAAGTTTACAGTTAGGGTTAGGGTGAGGGTTAGGGTTAGGGCTGGGATTAAGTTTAGGGTTAATGTGAGGGTGAGTGTGAGGATTAGTGTTAGGGTTAGAGTTACGCTTAGGTTTAAGCTGAGGGTGAGGGTGAGGTTTAGGGTTAGGGTGAGGGTGAGGTTTAGGGTTAGAGTTAGGGTTAGGCTGAGGGTTTCTGTGAGGGTTAGTGTTAGGATTAGTGTTAAGGGTAGGGTTTGGGTTAGGGTTAGTGTGAGGGTTAGGGTTAGGGATAGGGTTACATTTAGGATTATGGTTAGGGTGAGGGTGAGGGTGAGGGTTAGGGTTAGGGTTAGGTTTATGCTTAGGGTTAGATTGAGGGTGAGGGTGAGGGTTAGGGTTAGGATGAGTTTTAGGGTTAGGTTTAGGGTGAGGTTTAGGATGAGGTATAGGGTTAGGATTCAGGTTAGGTTGAGGGCTAGGTTGAGGGTTAAGTTTAGGGTTAGGTTTAGTGTGAGGTTTAGGGTGAGGGTTAGGGTTAGGGTTAGGGTGAGGGTTAGGTTTAGAGTTACTGTAAGGATGAGTGTTATAGTTAGGTTGAGGGTTAGGGTTAGGTTTAGTGTGAGGTTTAGTGTTAGGTTTAGGGTGATGGTTAGGTTGAGGGTTAGGGTGTGGGCTAGGTTGAGGGTGAGGTTTAGGGTTAGGGTTAGGCTAAGGCTTAGGGTTAGGCTGAGGGTTAGGGTGGGGTGAGGAATAGGTTTTGGGTGATGGTCAGGGTTAGGGTTAGGGTGAAGATTAGGATGAGGGTTAGGGTTAGGATTAGGTTTAGGGTTAGGGCTAAGGTGAGGGTCAGGGTTAGGGTTAGGTTTAAGGTTAGGCTGAGGGGGAGGGTTTAGGTAAGGTTTAAGGTTAGGGAAAATGTTAGACTTAGGGTTAGGGTAGGGGTTAGGCTTAGGGTTAGGTTTGGAGTTAGTCTTAAGGTGAGGTTTATGGTTAGGGATAGGGTTAGGGTCCTGGTAAGGATAAGGTTTAGAGTTAGCATGAGGGTTAGGGTGAGGGGTAGGGTTAGGGTTAGGGTGAGAGTTAGGTTTAATGTGAGGATTAGGGTTAGGTTTAGGGTTATGGTTAGGGTGAGGGTTAGGTTGATCGTTAGGTTTTGGGTTACAGTTAGGTTGAGGGTGAGGGTTAGGGTGAGTTTTTGTTTAGGCTTAGTGTTAGGATTAGGGTGAGGTTAAGGTTTAGGGTGAGGGTTAGGGTTAGGGTGAGGGTGAGGCTTAAGATGATGGTGAGGGTTACAGTGAGGGTCAGGGTTAGGGTTAGGGTCTGTGTTAGGGTGAGGGTGAGGGTGATGGTTAGGATTAGGGTTAGGATCATTGTAAGTGTTATGGTTAGGTTTACATTTGCAATTAGGGTAAGGCTGAGGGTGAAGTTTAGCGTTAGCGTTAGGGTTAATTTTAGGGTTAGGATTAGTGTTAATGTTAGGGTTAGGGTTAGAGTTACGGTTTGGGTGAGGGTGAGGGTGAGATTTAGGGTTAGGGTTATTGTGAGGTTTAAGGATAAGGTTAGGATTAGGGATAGGGTGAGGGTGAGGTTTAGAGTTAGAGTTAGGTTGAGGCTGAGGGATATGGTGATTGTTAGGGTTAGTGCTAGTGTTAGTGTTAGCGTTAGGTTTAGGGTGAGGGTTAGGTTGAGGTTTAGGGTTAGGGTTAGGGTTAGGATTAGGTTTAGGGTGAGGGTGAGTGTGAGGGTTAGGATTAGTATTAGGCTTAGGCATAGGGTAAGGTTGAGGGTGATGGTTGGGGAGAGGATTAGGCTTAAGGTGATGTTTACCCTTAGGGTTAGGGTGAGAGTTAGGGTTTGGGTTAGGGTTAGGATTAGGGTTAGGGTGAGGGCTAGGGTGAAGGTGAGGGAAAGGGTTAGGGTTAGACTTAGGCATAGGGTTACGATGAGGGTGATGGTGAGGGTGGGGTTTAGGGTTATAGTGATGGATTAGGTTAGGTTTAGGGTTAGGGTTAGGATGAGCATGACGGTAAGAGTAACGGTGAGGGTTAGCCTGAAGTTGAGGGTTAGGGTAAGGGTTAGGGTTAGGGTTAGACTGAGGATTTGGGTTAGGGCTAGTGTGAGGTTTAGGGTGAGGATAAGGTTTAGGGTTAGAATTAAGGCTAGGGTGAGGGCTAGCGTGAGGGTGAGCTTTAGGGTTAGGGTTATGTTTAGGGTGAGGGGTAGGGTTAAGTTTAGGATGAGGGTTAGGTTTAGTGTGAGGGTTACGTTTAGGGTGAGGATGAGGGTGGGGGTAAAGGTTATGGTGAGGCTTAGATTGAGGGTGAGGGTTAGGATTAGGATTAGGGATAGGGTTAGGTTTAGGCTGAGGGTGAGCCTGAGGGTGAGGGTAAGGTATAGGGTTAGGGTTATGTTTATGGTTAGGGTGGGGTCTAGGGTGAGGGTGAGGGTTAGGGTGAAATGGAGGGTTAGGCTGAGGGTCTTGGTTAGGTAATGGTTAGGGTTAAGGTGACGATTAGTTGAGGTTTAGGGTGAGGGTGAGCTTGAGCGTTAGGGTGTGGGTGAAGGTTAGGGTTAGGGTGAGGGTTCGGGTAATGGTGAGGGTTAGGGTGACGTTGAAGGTTAGGGTTAGGGTTATGTGAAGGTTAGGGTTAGGGATAGGGTGAGGGTGACGGTTAGGATTAGGTTTAGGGTTAGGGTGAGGTTTAGTGTGAGGGTGCGGTTTAAGGTTAAGCTTAGGTTTGGGGTGTGGGTAAGTGATAGCATGAGGGTTAAGGTGAGTGTTAGAGTTAGCATTAGGGTTAGGTTGAGGGTTAGGGTGAGGGTTAGGGTGAGGGTGAGTGTGAGAGTGAGGGTTAGGGTGAGGATTAGGGTGAGTTTTAGGGTTAGGGAGAGGGTTAGGTTTAGGGTGAGTGTTATGGTGAGGGTTAGGTTTATGGTTATGCTTAGGGTTAGGGTGAGGTTTAGGGTTAGGATTAGGGTGAGGGTTAGTGTGACGATTAGTTGAGGTTTAGGGTGAGGGTGAGCTTGAACGTTATGGTGTGGGTGAGGGTTAGGGTTAGGGTTCGGGTTCGGGTAATGGTGAGGGTTAGGGTGACGTTGAAGGTTAGGGTTAGGGTTATGTGAGGGTTAGGGTTAGGGTTAGGGATAGGGTGAGGGTGAGGGTTAGAAATAGGTTTAGGTTGAGGGTGAGGGTGAGGGTTAGGGTTAGGGTGAGGATTAGGGTTAGGGTGAGCCTGAGGGTGAGGGTGAGTGTGAGGGTTAAGGTTAGATTCATGGTTAAGCTAAAGGTTAGTTTGAGGGTTAGGTTTAGGGTGATGTTTAGGTTGAGGGTGAGGGTTCGTTTGAGGGTTTGGGTTAGGGTTAGGGTGAGGGTGAGTTTGAGTGTTAGGTTTAGGGTTAGGCTTAAGCTTAGTATGAGGGTGATTGTGAGGGTTATGGTTAGGGCTATTGTTAGGTTTAGGTTTAAGCTGAGGGTGAGGGTGAGTTTGAGGGTTAGGGTTAGGGTGAGTGTGAGTGTTAGGGTTAGGGTTAGGGATAGGCTGAGGGTTAGATGCAGGTGAGGGTTAGGGTTAGGATTAGTGTTAGGCTTAGGGTAAGGGTGAGGGTTAGTTATAGGTTGCTGTTTAGGGTGAGATTGAGGGTTAGGGTGAGGGTGACGGTGAGCGTGACTCTTAGGGTGTAGGTGAGGTTTAGGATTAGGTTTAGGGTCAGGGTGAGGGTTTAGAGATAGGGGTTAGGGTTAGGGTGAAGTTCAGGGTTAGTTTAAGGGTTACGGTTAGTGTTTGGGTTAGGGTGAGGTTTAGGGTTAGGTTTAGAGTTAGGGTGAGGGTTAAGGTGAAGATAGGTTTTAGGGTGAGGGTTAGGGTGAGTGTGAGGTTAGGGGTAGGGTGAGGGTTAGTGTTATTGTTAGGGTTAGGTTTAGGGTTACGGTTACGGTGAGGTTGCGGGTGAGGTGAGGTTTAGCGTCAGGGTTACTGTTAGGGTGAGGGTAAGTGTTTGGGTGAGGGTTATGCTTAGGGTGAGGTTTAGGGTGAGAGTGAGGGTTAGTTTTAGGGTTAGGTTTAGGGTGAGGTTAAGGGTTAGGGTTAGGGTGAGTGTTAGGGTTAGCATTAGCTTTAGGTTGAGGGCTAGGGTGAGTGTTCAGGTTAGGTTAGGGTGAGGGTTAGGGTTAGGGTGAGGATTAGGGTGAGAGGAAGAATAAGGGTAAGGGCGAGTATTAGGGTGAGATTGAGGGTTACGGTAAGAGTGAAGGTTATGGTGATGGTGAGGGTTAGGGTGAGGGTTAGGGTTAGAGTGAGGGTGAGGTTGAGTTTTTGGGTGAGTGTTAGGGTTAGGTTTAGGTTGAGGGTTAGGATTATGGTAAAGGTGAGGTTTAGGGTGAGCGTTAGGTTTAGGGTTAGTGTTAGGGTGTGGGATAGGCTGAGGGATAGTGTTAGGATTAGGATGAGGTTTAGGGTGAGGGTTAGGGTCAGAGTGAGGGTTAGGGTTAGGGTGAGGGTTAGCGTTAGGATTAGGGTTAGGGTCAGGTTTAGGGTGACTGTGAGGTTTAGGGTGAGGGCTAGGTTGAGGGTGAACTTTAGGGTTATGATGAGGGTTAGGGTTATGTTTAGGGTGAGGGTTAGGGTGAGGGTTAGCTTTAGTGTAAGGTTTACGGTTAAGGTTAGGGTGAGTGTTAGGGTAAGTGTTATGGTGTGGGTTAGGGTGAGGGTGAGGGTTAGGGTTATGATTAGAGATAGGGTTAGGGTTATCGTTAGGGTTACAGTTCAGTTTAGGGTGAGGGTGAAGGTGAGGTATATGGTTACGTTTAGGGTGAGGTTTAGGGTTCGGGTTAGGGTTAGTGTTAGGAGGAAGTTTAGGGTGAGGGGTAGGGTTAGGGTTAGGGTGAGGGATAGGGTTAGTGTGAGGGTTAGGGTGAGGGTTAGGGTTAGGGTTAGGTTGAGGGTTAGGGTTTTGGTTAGGGTTAAGGTGAGGGTGAGGGTTAGGGTGAGGTTTAGGGTTAGGGTTAGGGTTAGGGTGAGGGTTAGGGTTAGGGTGGAGTTTAGGATTAGTGTTAGGGTTATGGTTAGGGTGAGGCTCAGTGTTAGGGTTAGGGTTAGTGTTAGGAGGAAGTTTAGGGTGAGGGGTAGGGTTAGGGTTAGGGTGAGGGATAGGGTTAGTGTGAGGGTTAGGGTGAGGGTTAGGGTTAGGGTTAGGTTGAGGGTTAGGGTTTTGGTTAGGGTTAAGGTGAGGGTGAGGGTTAGGGTGAGGTTTAGGGTTAGGGTTAGTGTTAGGGTGAGGCTCAGTGTTAGGGTTAGGGTTAGTGTTAGGAGGAAGTTTAGGGTGAGGGTTAGTGTTAGGGTGAGGGTTAGTGTTAGCAATAGAGTTAGTGTGAGGGCTAAGGTGAGGGTGAGGTTTAGGTGTAGGGTTAGGTTTAGGGTGAGGCTTAGGCTTTGGCTGAGGGTAGGGTTATTGGGAGGGTTGGTGTTAGGGTTAGGCTTAGTGTTAGGGTGAGGGTAAGGCTTAGGGTGAGGGTTAGGGTTAGGGTGAAGGTTAGGGTTAGGGTGAGGGTCAGGGTTAGGTTTAGGGGTAGGCTGAGAGTTAGGTTAGGGTTAGGGTAAGGGTTTGCATTAGGGTTAGGGTTAGGGTTAGGATTAGTGTTAGAGTTAGGGTGAGGGTTAGGGTGAGGGTTTCGGGTTAGGGTTAGGGTTAGGTTGAGGGTTACGGTGAGAGTGAGGGTTAGGATTAGGTTTAGGTTTATCGTGTTGGTAAGTGATAGTGTGAGTGTTAGGGTGAGTGTTAGGTTTAGCATTAGGGTTAGAGTGAAGTTTAGGGTGAGGGTTAGGGTTAGGTTTAAGGTGATCTTGAGGGTGAGGGTTAGGGTTAGGGTTAGGGTAAGTTTTAGGGTTAGGGTGAGGCTTAGGGTTAGTGTTCGTGTGAGGGTAAGGTGAGGGTAACTGTTAGGGTTAGAGTAAGGGTGAGGGTTTGGTTTTGTGTGAGGTTTAGGGTGAGGATGAGGTTAAGGCTTAGGGTGAGCTTTAGGGTAAGGTTGAGGGTTAGGGTTAGGGTTAGCGTGAGGGTGAGGGTTAGGGTGAAGGTTAGGGTTAGGGATAGGTTTAGGTTTAGGGTGAGGGTGAGGGTTAGGATTAGTGTGAAGGTAAGAATTAGGGTGACTTTTAGGGTGAGGGTGAGGTTTAGGGTTAGGATTAGGGTTATGGTTAGTGTTATGCTGAGGGTGATGGTGAGGTTGAGGGTGAGTGTGAGTTTTAGGGTGAGGGTTAGGGTGAGGGTTAGGGTGAGGATTAGGTTTATGGTGAGGGAGAGGGTTAGGTTGAGGGGTAAGTGTAGGGTTAGGTGAGGGTAAGGGTTAGTGTGAGGGTTAGGTTTAAGGTTAAGTTGAGGGTAAGGATTAGTGTGAGTGTTAGGGTGAGGGTGAGTGTTAGGGTTAGGCGGACGGTAAGGGTTAGGGTGAGGGTTAGATTGATGGTGAGGTTTATGGTTAGCATTAGTGTTAGGGTTATGGTGAGGGTTAGGTTTGGGGTTAGGGTCAGGTCTAGGGGGAGGGTGAGGGTTACGGTTAGGTTTAGGGATAGAGTGAGTATTAGAGTTAGGATTAGGGTTAGGGTGAGCATTAGGCTGAGGGGTAGGGTTAGGGTTAGTCTTAGTCTTAGGGTTAGGCTTAGGGTGAGGGTGGGGTTAAGGATTATGGTTAGGGTGATGGTTAGGTTTAGGGTTAGGGTGAGGGTTAAGATGAGGGTTAGGGAGAGGGAAAGTGTTAAGGTGAGGGTTAGGGTGAGGGTGAGGGTTATGGTTACCATTAGGGTTAGGGTTAGAGTTAGCGTGAGGGTTAGGTTTAGGTTTAGGGTTAGGGTGAGTGTGAGGGTGAGGGTTAGGTTTAGGGTTCGGGTGAGGGCTAGGTTTAGCGTTAGGGTTAGGGTGTGGGTTAGGGTTAGGGTTCGTGTGTGGGTGAGGGTGAGGTTTAGGGTGTGGGTGAGGGTGAGGTTTAGAGTTAGGAATAGGGTGGGGTTGAGTGTGAGTGTGAGGGTTAGGGTGAGGAATAGGGATAGGGTGAAGGTGAGTGGTAGGGTGAGGTTTAGGGGTAGGTTAAGGTGAGGGTTAGAGTTAGGGTGATGGTTTGTTTGAGGGTTAGTTTAAGGTTAAGGGTGAGTGTTAGGGTGAGTTTTAGGGTTAGGATTAGGTTAGGGTGAGGGTTAGGGTGAGCGTTAGGGCTAGCGTTAGGGTTAGGGATAGGTTTAGGTTTAGGGTGAGGTTTAGGATGAGGGTTAGGATTAGGGTTAGGGTTAGGGTGAGGGTTAGGGTCAGGGTTAGATTTATGGTGAGCGTAAGGGTTAGCATGAGGTTTAGGGTGAGTGTGAGGGTTAGAGTTAGCATTAGGGTTAGGTTGAGGTTTAGGGTGAGTGTTAGGGTTAGGTTTATGGTTAGGGTGAGGTGAGGGTGAGGGTCATTGTGAGGTTTATGGTTAGGGTGAGAGATAGGTTTAGGGTGAGGGTTAGGCTTTGGTTTAGGGTTTGGTTGAGCGTGAGGGTGACAGTGAGGCTTAGGGTGAGGGTGAAGGTGATTGTGAGGGTTAGGCTTAGAGTTAGCTTTAGGGTTAGGGTTAGTGTGAGGGTGAAGGTGAGGGTTAGGGTTAAGAGTAGGGTTAGGTTTAAATTTAGGCTGAGGGTGAGCGTGAGGGAGAGGGTAACGGTTAGTCTTAGGGTTAGGGTTGTTGTGAGGATTAGGGTGAGGGTAAGGTTAAAGGTTAGGGTGAGGGTGAGGGTTAGGGTTAGTGTTAGGGTGAGGTTAGAGTTAGGGTGAGGTTTATTGTTAGTGTGAGGCTTAGTGTTAGTGTTAGGTTGAGGGTAAAGGTTAGGTTGAGGGTTAGGGATAGGGATAGGTTTAGGGTGAGGTTTCGGGTTATGGTGAGGTTTAGGGTCAGGGTGAGAGTTAGGGTTAGCATTATGGTTAGTGTGAGGGTTAGCGTAAGGTTAGTGTGAGGGTTAGGGTTAGGGTGAGGGTTAGGTTGAGGGTGAGAGTAATGTTAAGTGTGAGGGTTAGGATTATGGGTTAGGGTGAGGGTTAGGTTTAGGTTTACAGTAAGGGTGAGGGTTAGGGTGAGTGTTTGGTTTGGGGTTAGTGTTAGGGTGAGGGTGAGATTGAGGGTTGGGAATAGGGTGAGGGTTAGGTTTAGGGTGAGGGTTAGGATTAGGATTAGGTTTAGGGTGAGGGCTAGGGTGAGGGTGAGTGTTAGGGTTAGGGATAGGGTTAGATTGAGGGTTAGCGTTAGGCTGAGGATTAGGGTTAGTGTAATGGCTAGTTTTAGGTTTAGGGTTAGTGTTAGGGTGAGACTAAGTTTTAGGGTTAGGTTTAGGGTTACGGTCAGGTTGATGGTTAGGTTAAGGGTGAGGGTTAGGGTTAGGGTGAGGTTGAAGTTGAGGGTTAGGATAAGGGTGAAGGTGAGGGTTAGGATAAGGGTTAGGATTAGGGTTATTTTTAGGTTTACGGTTAGGTTTATGGTTACGTTGAGGGTGAAGGTGAGGGTTAGGGTTAGTGTGAGGTTTAGGGTTAGGGTTAGGTTTAGGATGAGGTTTAGGGTGAGGGGTAGGGTTAAGGTTAGGGTGAGGGTTAGGGTTAGTGTGAAGGTTAGGGATAGGGTTAGGATGAGGTTTAGGTTGGGGTTGAGGGTTAGGGTTAGTGTTAGGTTGAGGTGAAGGTTTCGGTTGAGGTTAGGTTAGGGTTTAGATTAGGGTTAGGGTGAGAGTGAGGGTTAGGGTGACGTTAAGGCTTAGCTTATGTTTACGGTTAGGGTGAGGGTAAGGGTTAGGGTTAGGGTTAGGCTTAGGGTAAGGTTTAGGGTGAGGTTGAGGGTTAGGGTTACTGTTAGGTTGAGGTGAAGGTTTAGGTTGAGGGTGTGTGTTAGGGTTAGCATTAGGGTTAGGGTGAGGTTTAGTGTGAGTGTTTTGGTTAGTTTAGGTTGAGGTTTTGGGTTAGTGTGAGGGTTAGGGTGAGGGTAAGGTAAGGGTAAGGGTGAGGTTTTTGGTGAGGGTGAGGGTTACGGAACGGGACAGGGTTAGGGTTAGTGTGAGGGTTAGAGTTAGGGTTAGGAAAAGGGTTAGTGTGAGGGATAAGGTGAGGGTGAGGATTAGGGTTAGGGTTAGATTTAGGTTGAGGGTTAGGTTTAGGCTGAGGGTTAGGATTAGTGTGAGTGTTGGTGTTAGGTTTAGGCTTAGTATTAGGGTGAGGGTAAGGTTTAGGGTGAGGGTTAGGTTTAGGGTGAGGGTTAGGGTTTGGGTGAGGGTTAGGGTTAGGGTGAGGGTAAGGGTTAAGGTTAGGTCTAGGTTTAGGGTAATTGTGGGTTTTGTTGAGGTTTAGGTTTAGGGTTAGTGTACGGGTTAGGGTTAGGATTAGTGTGAGGATTAGGTTGACGGTTGGCTTGATGGTTAGGGTTAGTGTGAGGGTTAGGGTTAGGCTGAGGGTGAGGGTGAAGTTGAGAGTTAGGGTTAGGATTAGGGTTAGGGAGAGGTTTGGGGTTTGGTTTAGGGTTAGGATGAGTGTTAGGGTGAAGGGAAAGTTTAGGTTTAGAGTGAGGTTAGATTTATTGTGAGGGTTAACGTTAGGGTTAGGGTCAGGGTGAGGGTGAGGATATGGTTTAGGATGCGGGTTAGAGTGAGGGTTAGGGTTAGGGATAGGGTTAGGTTTAGGGTGACTGTAAGCTTGAGGGTTTGGTTTAGGTTTAGGGTTAAGGTTTCTGGTGAGGGTTTGGGTTCAGTTTAGGGTTAGGTTAAGGATTTCGTGGTTGGGTTACTGTTAGGGTTAAGGTGAGGTTTATGGTGAGGGTGAGGGTTAGGGTTAGGTTTAGGTTTATGGTGTGTTTAAGTGATAGCGTGAGGGTTAGGGTGAGTTTTAGAGTTATTAGTAGGGTTTGGGTGAGGGTGAGGGTGAGGGTTAGGGTTAGGGTTAGCGTGAGAGTGAGGGTGAGGGTGACGGTTAGGGTTAGAGTTCGGGTGAGGGTTAGGTTTAGTGTGAGGTTTAGGGTGAGGATGAGGTTAAGGGTTAGGGTGAGGCTTAAGGTAAAGGTGAGGGTTAGGGTTAGGGTTAGTGTTAGGGTGAGGGTTAGGGTTAGGTTTAGGGTTAGGGTGACGGGGAGGGTTAGGGTTAGGGTTAGGGTGAGGGCTAGGGTGCGGGTTAGGGTTAGGGTGAGGGTTAGGCTTAGGGTGAGGTTTAGGGTTAGGGTTAGTTTGTGGGTGGTGTGAGCGTGAGGTTTAGGATGATGGTTAGGATTAGGGTGAGGGCTAAGTTGAGGGTTAGGGTTAGCATTAGGGTGAGGGTCAGGGTTAGGTTTAGGTTGAGGTTTGGGGTGAGGGGTAGGGTTAGGTTTAGGGTGAGGTTTAGGTTTAGTGAGAGCATTACAGTTAGGCATAGGGTGAGGGTGGGGGTAAGAGTTATGGTGAGGGTTATGATGGGTTGATGGTTAGGGTTAGGATTAGGGGTAGGGTTAGGGTAAGGCTGAGCATGAAGGTGAGGGGGCGGGTGAGGTTTACGGGAAGGGTTACGTTTAGGGTGAGTGCTAGGGTGAGGGTGAGGGTTAGGGTGAAGGTGAGGGTGAGGGCCTTTTTAGATAATTGTTAGGGTTAGGGTGAGGATTAAGTGAGGTTGAGGGTGAGGGTGAGCTTTAGGGTTAGGGTGTGGGTTAGTGTTAGGTTTAGGGTGAGGGTTCAGGTGATGGTGAGTGTTAGGGTAAGGTTGAGCTTTAGGGTTAGGTGAGGGTTAGGTTTAGGGTTAGTGTTAGAGTTAGGATGAGGGTTTGGGTGAGGGGTACTATTAAGGTTAGGGTGAGAATTAGGGTTAATGTGAGGGTTATGGATAGGGTGAGGATAATATTAGGGTGACGGTTAGGGTGAGAGTGAGGGTTAGGGTTACTGTTAGGGTGAGGGTTAGGGTTAGCTTTAGTGTTAAGTTGAGGGTGAGGGTGAGGGTTAGGGTTAGGCTTAAGGTTAAGGTGAGGGTGAGGGTGAGGATGAGGGTTAGCTTGAGGTTTAGGGATAAGTTGAGGGTTAGGTTTACGATTAGGGTTATTGTTAGGATTAGGTTTAGGGTGAGGGTGAGGATGAGGGTGAGGGTGAGGGTGTGGGATAGGGTTAGGGTTAGGTTTAGGGTGAGCATGAGGGTTAGGGTTAGGGTGAGGGGTAGGGTTAAGTTTAGGGTGAGGGTTAGGGTTAGTGTGAATGTTAAGGTTAGGGTTAGGGTGAGGTTTAGGCTGAGGGTTAGGGTGTGGATTAGGGATAGCTTGAGGGTGAGGGTTAGGGTGAGGTTTATGGTTAGCTTAGGGTTAGGTTTAGGGTGAGGGTTAGGGTGAGGGTAAGGATTAGGGTGAGGGTTAGGGTTAGGGTGAGGTTTAGGGTGAGGTTGTGGGTTTGGCGTTAGGGTTAGAGTGAGTTTCAGGTTTAGGGTGAGGGTTAGGGTGAGGGTGAGTGTTAGGGTTAGCATTAGGGTTAGGGTGATGTTTAGTGTGAGTGTTTTTATTAGGTTAGGTTGAGGTTTTGGGTAAGTGTGAGGGTTAGGGTGAGGTTAAGGTAAGGGTAAGGGTCAGGTTTTTTGTGAGGGTGAGAGTTACGGAAAGGGTGAGGGTTAGGGTTAGGGTTAGGGTTAGGGTTAGGGTTAGGGATAGAAAAAGGGTTAGTGTGAGGGATAAGTTGAGGGTGAGGATTTGGGTTAGGGTTAGGTTTATGTTGTGGGTTAGGTTTAGGCTGAGGGTTAGGGTTAGTGTGAGGGTTTGTGTTAGGGTTAGGCTTAGTGTTAGGGTGAAGTTTAGGGTTGGGTGAGTGTTAGGGTTAGGGTGAGGGTAATGGTTAGGGTTAGGACTAGGTTTAGGGTTATTGAGGATTTTGGTGATGTTTAGGTTTAGGGTTAGTGTAAGGGTTAGGGTGAGGGTAAGGGTTAGTGTTAGGACTAGGTTTAGGGTTATTGAGGATTTTGGTGATGTTTAGGGTTAGGTTTAGTGTAAGGGTTACGGTTAGGGTTAGTGTTGAGGATTAGGTTGAGGGTTAGGGTGATGGTTAGGGTTAGTGTGAGGGTCAGGGTTAGGCTGAGGGTGAGGGTGAGGGTGAGAGTTAGTGTTAGGTATAGGGTTAGTTATAATGAGGGTGAGGGTTAGGGTTAGGACTAGGGTTAGGGATAGGTTTTGAGTAGGTTTAGGGTTAGGATGAGGGTTAGGGTGAGGGGTAAGAGGTTTAGGGTAAGGGTTAGAGTTATTGTAAGCGTCAGCGTTAGTGTTAGTGTTAGGATGAGGGTGAGTATAAGGTTTAGGGTGATGGTTAGAGTGAGGGTTAGGGTTTGGGATAGGGTTAGGGATAGGGTGACACTTAGCTTGAGGGTTAGGTTTAGGGATAGGGTTAAGGTTTCGGGTGAGGGTTAGGGTTCAGGTTAGGGTTAGGGTTTCGTATTTCGGTTAGGGTTAAGTTTAGGGTGAGATTTAGGGTGAGGGTGAGGGTGAGGGTTATGTTTAGGTTTATGGTGTGGGTAAGTGATCAAGTGAGGGTTAGGGTGAGTGTTAGAGGTAGCAGTAGGTTTGGGTGATTGTGAGGGTTAGGCTTAGGGTTAGGGTGAGTTTTAGGGTTAGGGTGAGGGTTAGGGTTAGGGTTAGCATGAGGGTGAGGGTGAGGGTGACGGTTAGGGATAGAGTTTGGGTGAGGTTTAGGTTTAGTGTGAGGTTTAGGGTGATGATGAGGTTAAGGGTTAAGGTGAGGGTTAAGGTAGTGGTGAGGGTTAGGGTTAGGGTCAGTGTTAGGGTGAGGGTTAGGGTTAGGGATAAGGTTAGTGTTAGGGTGAGGGGTAGGGTTAGGGTTAGGTTTAAGGTGAGGGCTAGTGTGCGGGTTAGGGTTAGGGTTAGGGAGAGGGTTAGGGTTAGGGTTAGTTTGAGGGTGGTGTGAGGGTGAAGTTTAAGATGAGGGTTAGGATTAGGGTGAGGGCTAGGGTGAGGGTGAGGGTTAGCATTAGGGTGAGGGTTAGGTTTAGGTTGAGGTTTGGGGTGAGGGGTAGGGTTAGGTTTAGGGTGAGGGTTAGGTTTAGTGTGAGGGTTAAAGTTAGGGATATTGTGAGGGTGAGGGTAAGGGTTATGGTGAGTGTTATGATCAGGTTGAGCGTTAGGGTTAGGATTAGGGGTAGGGTTAGTGTAAGGCTGAGCATGAGGGTGAGGGTGCGGGTGAGGTTTAGAGTTAGGGTTACATTTAGGGTGAGGGATAGGGTGAGGGTGAGGCTTAGGGTGAAGGTTAGGGTGAGGGTGAGAGTGAGGGTCTTTGTTAGATAATGGTTAAGGTTAGGGTGAGGATTAGGTGAGGGTTAGGGTTAGGGTGAGCTTGAGGGTTAGGGTGTGGGTGAGTGTTAGGGTTAGGGTGAGAGTTCGGGTGATGGTGAGTGTTAGGGTAATGTTGACAATTAGGGTTAAGTTTAAATGAGGGTTAGGTTTAGGGTTAGGATTAGAGTTAGGGTGAGGGTTCGCGTGAGATGTACTGTTAAGGTTAGGTTGAGCATTTGGATTAATTTGAGGGTTAGGGATAGGGTGAGGATAAAGTTCGGGTGACGGTTAGGGTTAGAGTTAGGCTTAGGATTAAGGTTAGGGTGATGGTGAGGATGAGGGTTAGAGTGAGGGTTAGGGTTAGGGTGAGGGTTAGGTTTAGGGTTAGGGTTAGGGTTATTGTTAGGGTCAGATTTAAGGTGAGGGTGAGGATGAGGGTGAGGGTGAAGGTGTGGGTTAGGGTTAGGGTTAGGTTTCGGGTGATGGTGAGGGTTAGGGTTAGGGTTAATGTTAGGCTTAGGGTGATTGTTAGGCTTAGTGTGAGGCTTAGTGTTAGGGTTAGGGTTACTGTTAGGGTGATTGTAACTTTTAGGGTGAGGGTTAGGGTTAGGGTGAGGGTTAGGATTAGGGTTCTGGTTAAGGTGAGAGTGAGGGTGATGCTTAGGGTTAGGGTTAGGTTGAGGGATAGGGTGAGGGTTAATTTTAGGGTAAGTGTTAGGGTTAGGGTGAAAGTTAGCCTTAGTGTTAATTTGAGGGTGGGGTGAGGGTCAGGTTTAGGGTGTGGGTGAGGGTTAGGGTGATGGCTAGATTAGGATAATGATTAGGGTTAGGGTGAGGGTTAAGGTTAGGTTTAGGGTGAGGGATACGGTGTGGGTTAGGGTTAGGTTTAGGGTGAGGGTTAGGTTTATTGTGAGGGTTACAGTTAGGGTTAGGGTGAGGGTGAGGGTAAGGGTTTAGGGTGAGCGTTAGGGTTATGCTGAGGGTTATGTTTAGGATTAGCTTTAGAGTTAGGGTTAGGCTGAGGGTGAGGGTGAGGGTGAGTTTGAGGTTTAGGATTCGGGGTAGGGTTAGGGTGAGGGGTAGTGTGAGGGTGAGTGTTAGGTTAAAGATGAGGGCGAGGTTGAGGGTGAGGGTCTCGGTTAGGTAGAGGTTAGGGTTAGGGTGAGGATTAGGTGAGAGTTAGGGTGAGGGTGAGGGTTAGGGTTAGGGTTAGAGAGAGGGTTAGGTTAGTGGTTAAGGTTAGAATTAGGGTGAGGGTTAGGGTGAAGGGTAGGGTTAGGGTTAGGGTGAGCATAAAGGTTAATGTGAGGGTTAGGTTTAGGGTGAGGATAAAGAAAGGGTGAGGGTTAGGGTTACTGTTAGGGTGAGGTTTAGGGTTACGACTAGTGTTAAGGTGAGTGTAAGGGTGAGGGTTAGGGTTAGGCTTAGGACTAAGATGAGGGTGAGGGTGAGGGCGAGGGTTAGCGTGAGGTTTATGGTTAGGTTGAGGGTTGGGTTCAGGGTTAGGGTTAGGGTTATTGTTAGGGTTAAAGTTCGGGTGAGGGTGAGGATAAGGTTGAGTGTGAGGGTTAGGATTAGGATTGGGGTTACGATGAGCCTGAGGGTGACTGTGAGGGTTAGGGTGAGGGTTAGACTAAGGCTTACGGTGAGGCTTAGGTTTAGTGTGATGTTTAGGGTGAGGGTGATGTTTAGGGTGAGAGTGAGGGTGAGGTTTTGGTTGAGGGTTTGGGTTAGGTTCAGGGTGAGGGTGAGTGTGAGGGTTAGGGTTAGTGTTAATATTAGGCTTAGGTTTAGGCTGAGGGTGAGGGTGAGTGTGAGAGTTAGGGTTAGGGTGAGTGTGAGTTTTAGGTTTAGAGTTAGGGTGAGGGTTAAGGTGAGGGTTAGGGTTAGGATTAGGGTTCGGGTTAGGCTGAGGGTGAGGGTGAGGGTGAGGGTTAGGGTTACTGTGAGGCTTAGGCTTAGGGTGAGGGTGACCGTTAGGGATAGGTTGATGGTTAGGGTGAGGGTGAGTGTTAGGGTGAGGGTTAGGGTGAGTGTTATGGTGCGGGTGAGGTTAAGGGTTAGGTTTAGGGTTAGGATTAGTTTTAGGGTGAGGGTGAGTGTAAGGGTTAGGGTTAGCTTTATTGTTAGGCTTAGGATTAAGCTGAGGGTGAGGGTGAGTATGAGGCTTAGCGTTATGTTGAGTGTGAGCATTAGGGTTAGGGTTAGGGTGATTGTTAGGGTAAGTGTTAGGGTGAGGGTTAGAGTTAGGGTTAGGATTAGGGTTAGGTTTAGGCTGAGGGTGAGGGTGAGGGTGAGGGTTATGATTAGGGTGAGTGTTAATCTTAGGGTTAGGGTGAGTGTTAGGGATAGGGTGATGGTTAGGGTGGGTGTGAGGGTGAGGCTTAGGGTGAGTGTTAGGGTGAGTGTTAGGGTGCGGGTAAGTTTTAGGGTTAGATTTAGGGTTAGGGTGAGGGTTAGGATGATGGTTACGATGAGGGGCAGGGTTAGGGTTATGGTGAGGATTAGGGTTCGGTTTAGGGTGAAGGTGAGGGTGATGGTGTGGGTTAGGGTAAGGATTGGGTTTAGGGTTAGGGTTAGGGTTATTGTTAGGGTTAGGGTTAGGTTTACGGTTAAGGTGAGGTTGCGTGTGAGGTGAGGTTTAGCGTTACGGTTAGCGTTAGAGTGAGGGTTTTGGTGAAGGTAAGTGTTGGGGTGAGGGTTAGGGTTATGGTGAGGTTGAGGGTGAGGTTGAGAGTTAGTGTTAGGGTTAGGGTTAAGGTGAGGTTTAGGGTGAGGTTGAGGGTTAGTGTTAGGGTTAGGTTTAGGGTGCGATTAAGGGATAGGTTGAGGGTTAGGGTGAGTGTTAGGGTTATGTTAGGGTGAGGATTAGGGTTAGGGTGAAGTTTAGGGTTAGTGAGGGTTAGTGTTAGGGTTAGGCTTAGTGTTAGGTTGAGGGTAATGTTTAGATTGAGGTTTAGGTTTAGGGTGAGGGTTAGGGTTAAGGTGATGGTTAGGGTAAGGGTGAGGATTAGGGTGAGGTTTAGGGTTAGGGTGATGTTTAGGGTGAGGGTTAGGGTGAGGTTGAGGGTGAGGGTTGGTTTGAGGGTATGGGTTAGAGTTAGGGTGAGGTTGAGGGTGAGGGTGAGAATGAGGCTTAGGGTTAGGGTGAGGGTGAGTGTGAGGGTTAGGGTTAGGGTTAGGCTTAGGCTTTGGGTTAGGCTGAGGTTGGGGGTGAGTGTGAGGGTTAGGGTTAGGGTGAGGGTTAGGGTTAGGGTTAGGGATAGGGTGATGTTTAGGTTGAGGGTTATTGTCAGAATTAGTGTTAGGGTGAGTGTAAGGTTTAGGTTGAGGGTTAGCATTAGGGTGAGGTTTAGGGTTAGTGTGAGGGTTAGGGTTTTGGTAAGGGTGTGGTTGAGGGTGAAGGTGAGGCTTAGGGTTAGGGTTTGTGTGAGGGTGAGTGTGAGTGTTAGGGTTAGGTTTAGGCTTAGGCTGAGGGTTAGGCTGAGGGTGATGGTGAGGGTGTGGGTGAGGATTAGAGTTAGGGTGAGTGTTAGGGTTAAGGTTAGCGTGAGGGTTTGGGTTAGGCTTAAATTTAGGAAGAGGGTTAGGTTGAGGGGTACGGTTATGGTTAGTGTGAGCGTTAGGGTTAGCGTTAGGGTTAGGGATAGGTTTAGGGTTAGGGTGAGGTTTAGGATGAGGTTTAGGGTTACGGTAAGGGTTAGGGTTAGGGTTATGATGAGGGTTAGGGAGAAGGTTAGGATGAGGGTTAGGGTGAGGGTTCGGTTTAGGGTTCGGGTTAGGGTTATGGTGAGGGTGGGGGTGAGGGTGAGAGTGAAGGTTAGGGTTAGAGTTAGGATGCGGGTGAGGATTAAGGTTAGGGTTAGGTTTAGGCTGAGGATGTGGCTGAGGGTGTGGGTGAGGATTAGGGTTAGGTTGAGTGTTAGGGTTAGTGTTAACGTAAGGGTTTGGGTTAGGGTTAAGTTTAGGATGAGAGTTAGTTTGACGGGTACGGTTACAGTTAGATTGAGCATTAGGGTTAGCTTTAGGGTAGGGATAGAGTTTGGGTTAGGGTGAGGTTTAGGATGAGGGTTAGGGTTAGGGTGAGGGTTAGGGTGAGGGTTAGGGTGAAGGTTATGGTTAGGGTTAGGGTTAGGGTAAGGGATAGGGTCAGTGCGAGGGTTAGGGGTAGGGTTAGATTTATGATGAGAGTAAGTGTTAGCGTGAGGTTTAGCATGAGAGGGTTAGAGTTACATAAGGGTTAGGGTAGGTTTAGTTTGAGGTTCAGGGTTAGGTTTAGGGTTAGGGTGAGGTGAGAGTGAGGATGATTGTGAGGTTTATTTTTAGGGTGAGGGATAGGTTTTAGGTGAAGGTTAGGTTTAAGGTGAAGGTGAGCGTGAGGGTGACAGTGAGGCTTAAGGTGAGGGAGAGGGTGAGTGTGAGGGTTAGGATTAGGTTTAGGTTTAGGGTGAGGGTTAGTGTGAGGGTAAAGGTGAAGGTTACTGTTAGGACTAAGTTTATGTTTAAATTTAGGCTGAGGGTGAGCGTGAGGGTGATGGTTAGGGTTAGGGTTAGGTTGAGGGTTAGAGTTAGTGTGAGGGTTAGGCTGAGGGTAAGGTTAAAGGTTAGGGTGAAGGTTAGGGTTAGGTTTAGGGTGAGGATTAGGGGTAGGGTTACGGTTAGGGTTAGGGTGAGGGTGAGGGTTAGGGTGAGGGTAAGGGTGAGTGTTAGGGTGAGGGTTAGGGTTTGGATTAGGTTTCAGGTGAATGCTAGGTTGTCAGTGATGGTTAGGGTTAGGGTGAAGGTGAGGGTTAGGTTTAGGGTTAAGTTGAGGGTTTGGGTGAGGTATAGGTTTAGAGTTAGGCTGAGTGTGAGGGTGAGGGTGAACGTGACTGATAGGGTTAGGGTTAGGGTGAGGGTTAGGGTGAGGATGAGGGTAACTGTTAGAGTGAGGCTTAGGGTTCGGGAGAGTATGAGGGTTAGGGTTTGGGTAAGGGTTAAGGTTGGGTGAGTGTTAGGATGATGGTGAGGTTGAGGGTTAGGGTTGGGTTTAGGGTCAGAGTGAGGGTTAGGGTGAGGGGTAGTGTTAGGTTTAGGGTGAGGGTTAGGGTTAGGGTGAGGTTTACTGTTACTGTGAGGTTTCATGTTAGGGTTAGGCTTAGTGTTAGGGTAAGAATAAGGGTTAGGTTGAGGGTTAGGTTTATGGTGAGGTTTAGGTGTAGTATGTGGGTTAGGGCTAGGGTGAGGGCAATGGTGAGGGTTAGGGTTAGGGTGATGTTTATGGTGAGGGTGAGTATTAGGGTGAGGGTGAAGGAGAGGGTTCAGTTGTGGGTTTGGGTTAGGGTTAGGGTGAGGTTGAGGGTGAAGATGAGACTTAGGGTTAGGTTTAGGGTGACGGTGAATGTGAGGATTAGGGATAGGGTTAGGCTTAGGTTTAGGGTTAGGCTGAGGGTGACTGTGAGCGTGAGGGTTAGGTTTAGGTTGAGGGTTAGAGTTAGGGTGAGGGTTAGGTTGAGGGTGAGGGTTAGGTTTAGGATTAAGTTTAGGGTGAGCCTGTGGGTGAGGGTGAGGGTGAGGGTTAGGGTTAGGGTGAGGGTTAGGCTAAGGTTTAGGGTGAGGGTTAGGTTTAGGGTGATGTTTAGGTTGAGGGTTTTGGTTAGGGTTAGGGTGAGATTGAGACTTAGGTTTAGGTTTAGGGTGAGGGTGAGTGTGAGGTTTAGGGATAGGGTTAGGCTTAGGTTTAGGGTTAGGCTGAGGGTGAATATGAGCCTGAGGTTTAGGGTTATGGTGAGCATTAGGGTTGGGGTTAGGGTGAGGGTAAGTGTTTGGGTGAGTGTTAGGGTTTGGGTGAGTGTTAGCGTTAGGTTTAGGGTTAGGGTTAGGTTGGAGGTTAGGGTTAGGGTGAGGGTTAGCGTTAGGATAAGGGTTAGGTTGAGCGTGAGGGTGAGGGTTAGGATTAGGTTTAAGGTGAGCCTGAGGGTGAGGGTGAGGGTGAGGGTTAGGGTTAGGGTGAGGGTTAAGCTAAGGGTTAGGGTGAGGGTTAGGTTTAGGGTGATGTTTAGGTTGAGGATTTGGGTTAGGGTTAGGGTGAGTGTGAGGGTGAGTGAGAGGGTTAGGATTAGTGTCAGGGTTAGGTTTAGGGTGAGGGTGAGTGTGAGGGTTAGGTTTCGGGTTATTGTTAGGCTTAGGTTTAAGCTGAGGGTGAGGGTGAGTGTGAGGGTTAGGGTTATGTTGAGTGTGAGCATTAGGGTTAGGTTTAGGGTGAGGGTGAGGTTGAGGGTTAGGGTTTGGGTTAGGGTGAGGGTTAGATGAGGGTGAGGGTTAGGGTTAGGGTGAGGGTTAGGGTTAGGGTGAGGGTGAGGATTAGCGTTATGGTGAGGGTTAGTGTTCTGGTGCGGATTAGGGTGAGGGTTAGGGTAAGGGTGATGTTTAGGGTAAGCGTGAGGTTGGTTTGAGGGTTTGCATTAGGTTTAGGGTGAGGTTGAGGGTGAGGGTGAGGCTTAGAGTTAGGGTTAGGGTGAGGGTGACTGTGAGGGTTAGGGTTAGGGTTAGGCTTTACACTGAGGGTTAGGCTGAGGGTGAGGGTGAGTGTGATGTTTAGAGTTAGGGTGAGGGTTAGGGTTAGCGTTAGGGTGAGGGTTAGGGATAGTGTGAGGGTTAGGTTTAGGGTGATGTTTAGGGTTACTGTGAGGGTTCATGTTAGGTTTAGACTTAGTGTTAGGGAGAGGGTAAGGGTTAGGTTGATGGTCAGTTTTAGGGTGAGGTTCAGGGTTAGTATGAGGTTTAGGGCTAAGGTGAGGGTAAGGGTGAGGGTTAGGTTTAGGGTGATGTTTATGGTGAGGGTGAGGCTTAGGGTGAGGGTGAGGGTGAGAGTTCAGTTGAGGGTTTGGGTTAGTGTTAGGGTGAGGTTGAGTGTGAGGTTTAGGGATAGGGTTAGGCTTAGTTTCGGGTTAGGCTGAGGTTGACTGTGAGCTTGAGGGTTAGTATTATGGTGAGCATTAGGGTTGGGGTTAGGGTGAGGTAAGTGTTGGGGTGAGTGTTAGGGTTTGGGTGAGGGTTAGCGTTAGGTTTAGTGTTAGGGTTAGGTTGGAGGTTAGGTTAGGGTGAGGGTTAGCGTTAGAGGTAGGGTTAGGTTGAGCTTGAGAGTGAGGGTTAGGGTAAGGATTAGGTTTAAGGTGAGCCTGAGGGTGAGGGTGAGGGTGAGGGTTAGGGTTAGGGTGAGGGTTAGGCTAAGGGTTAGGGTGAGGGTTAGGTTTAAGGTGATGTTTAGGTTGAGGGTTAGGGTTAGGCTGAGGGTGAGGTTGAGTGAGAGGGTTAGGTTTAGGGTTAGGATTAGGTTTAGGGTGAGGGTGAGTGTGAGAGTTAGGGTTAGGGTTATTGTTAGGCTTAGGTTTAAGCTGAGGATGAGGGTGAGTGTGAGGGTTAGGGTTAAGTTGAGTGTGAGCATTAGGGTTAGGTTGAGGTTGAGGGTTAGGGAGAGGGTTAGGGTTTGGGTTAGGGTGAAGGTTAGATGAGGGTGAGGGTTAGGGTTAAGGTGACGGTTCGGGTTAGGGTGACGGTGAGGGTTAGCGTTAGGGTGAGGGTTAGGGTTATGGTGCAGATTAGGGTGAGTGTTAGGGTTACTCTGATGTTTATGGTGAGGGTGAGGGTTGGTTTGAGGGTTTGCATTAGTTTTAGGTTGAGGTTGGGGGTGAGGGTGAGGGTGACTCTGAGGGTTAAGGTTAGGGTTAGGCTTAAGCTGTTGGTTAGGTTGAGGGTGAGGGTGAGGGTTAGTTTTAGGATTAGGGTTAATGATAGGGTGATATTTAGGGTGAGGATTAGTGTGAGAGTTAGTGTTAGGGTTAGGCTTAGTGTTAGAGTGAGTGTAAGGGTTAGGTTGAGGGTTAGGGTTAGGGATTGGGTGAGGGTTGTGATGACAGTTAGGGTGAGGGTAAGGTTTAGGGTGAGGGTTATGGTGAGTGTGAGGGTTAGGGTTAGGGTTAGGGTTAGGGTGAGGGTGAGGGTGAGGATTCAGTTGAGGGTTTGTGTTAGGGTTAGGGTGAGGTTAAGGGTGAGGGTGAGACTCAGGGTTAGATTTAGGGTGATGGTGAGTGTGAGGATTAGGGATAGGGTTAGGCTTAGGTTTAGAGTTAGGCTGAACTTGACTGTGAGCGTGAGGGTTAGGGTTAGATTGAGGGTTAGGGTTAGATTGAGGGTTAGCGTTAGGGTTAGGGTTAGGGTTAGGTTGGAGGTTAGGTTTAGGGTGAGGGTTAGCGTTAGCGGTAGGGTTATGTTGAGGGGGAGAGGGAGGGCTAGGGTTAGGATTAGGTTTAGGGTGAGCCTGTGGGTGAGGGTGAGGGTGAGGGTTAGGGTTAGGGTGAGGGTTAGGCTAAGGGTTAGGGTGAAGGTTAGGTTTAGGGTGATGTTTAGGTTGAGAGTTTGGGTTAGGGTTAGGGTGAGTGTGAGGGTGAGTTAGAGGGTTAGGATTAGGGTTAGGGTTAGGTTTAGGGTGAGGGTGAGTGTGAGGGTTAGGGTTTGGGTTATTGTTAGGCTTAGGTTTAAGCTGAGAGTGAGGGTGAGAGTGAGGGTTAGGGTTATGTTGAGTGTGAGCATTAGGGTTAGGTTTAGGGTGAGGTTGAGGGTTAGTTTGAGGGTTAGTGTTAGGGTGAAGGTGACGGTTAGCGTTAGGGTGAGGGTTAGGTTTATGGTGCGGATTAGGGTGAGTGTTAGGGTTACAGTGATGTTTATGGTGAGGGTGAGGGTTGGTTTGAGGGTTTGCGTTAGGTTTAGGGTGAGGTTGAGGGTGAGGGTGAAGCTTAGGGTTAGGGTTAGGGTGAGGGTGACTCTGAGGGTCAGGGTTAGGGATAGGCTTTAGGTTGAGGGTTAGCCTGAGGGTGAGGGTGAGGGTTAGGGATAGGGTTAGGGTTAATGATAAGGTGATATTTAGGGTGAGGGTTAGTGTGAGAGTTAGTGTTAGGGTTAGGCTTAGTGTTAGAGTGAGTGTAAGTGTTAGGTTGAGGGTTAGGATTAGGGATAGGGTGAGGGTTGGGTCAGGGTTAGGGTGAGGGTAAGGTTGAAGTTGAGGGTTATGGTGAGTGTGAGAGTTAGGGTTAGGGTGTGTGTTAGGGTGAAGGTGAGGGTTCAGTTGAGGGATTGGTTTAGGGTTAGGGTGAGGTTGAGGGTTCAGGGTGAGACTTAGGGTTAGGTTTAGGGTGATGGTGAGTGTGAGGATTAAGGATAGGGTTAGGCTTAGCTTTAGGGTTAGGCTGAGGGTGACTGTGAGGTTGAGGGTTAGGGTTAGGATGAGGGTTAGGTTTAGGGTGAGGCTTAGTGGTAGGGTTAGGTTTAGGGTTAGGTTGGAGTTTAGGTTTAGGGTGAGGGTTAGCGTTAGGGGTAGGGTTAGTTTGAGTGAGGGCTAGGGTTAGGATTAGGTTTAGGGTGAGGGTTACGGTCAGAGTGATGGTTAGGTTTAGGTTTAGGGTTAGGGTGAGGTGAGGGTGAGGGCGATTGTGAGGCTTAGGTTGTGGGTGAGGGTGAGTGTGATGGTTAGGCTTAGGGTTAGGGTTAGGGTTAGTGTGAGGGTGAAGTTGAGGGTTAGTGTTAGGAGTAGCGTTAGGTTTAAAGTTAGGCTGAGGGTGAGCGTGAGGATGAGGGTGACGGTTAGGGTTAGGGTTAGGGTGAGGGTTAGGTTTAGTGTGAGGGTTAGGGTGAGGTTAAGGCTAAAGGTTAGGGAGAGGGTGAGGGTTAGGTTTAGGGTTAGGGTGAGGGTTAGGGTGAGGTTCAGGGTTAGGGTTATGGTTAGCGTTAAGATGAGGGTGAGGGTTAGGGTGAGGTTGAGGGTGAAGGTTAGTGTGAGGGTTAGGGTTAGTATGAGGGTTATTGTTAGGGTTAGTGTTAGGGTTACGGTTAAGGTGAGGTTGCGGGTGAAGTGAGGTTTAGCGTTAGGGTTAGCGTTAGGATGAGAGTTAGGGTGAGGGTAAGTGTTGGGGTGAGGGTTAGGGTTTGGCTGAGGTTTAGGGTGAGGTTGAGGGTTAGTGTTAGGGTTATGGTTAGTGTGAGTTTAATGGTTAGGTTGAAGGGTTAGTGTGAGGGTGAGGGTTAGGGTTAGCATTAGGGCTAGTGTGAGGGTTAGGGTGAGTGTTAGGGTTAGGTTAGGGTCAGGGTGAGGGTTAGGGTTCGGGTGAGGGTTAGGATGAGGGTTAGGGTTGGGTTAGGGTGAGGGTTAGATGAGTGTGAGGGTTAGGGTTAGGTTGAGGTTTAGGTTTAGGGTGAGGGTTATGGTTAGGATTAGGGTTAGCATTAGGGTTAGTGTGAGGGTTAGGATGAGTGGTAGGGTTTGTTTAGTGTGAGGGTTAGGCTTAAGGTGAGGGTTAAGGTGAGGGTTAGGG
This sequence comes from Dipodomys merriami, assembly GCF_024711535.1. Classification (NCBI taxonomy): domain Eukaryota; kingdom Metazoa; phylum Chordata; class Mammalia; order Rodentia; family Heteromyidae; genus Dipodomys; species Dipodomys merriami. The sequence continues at coordinate 2,220,726 of NW_027203137.1, forward strand.
TTGGGTTAGGGTGAGGGTTAGATGATGGTGAGGGTTAGGGTTAGGTTGAGAGTTAGGTTTAGGGTGAGGGTTAGGGTTAGGATTAGGGTTAGGGTGAGGTCTATGGTGAGGGTGAGGGTTAGGGTGAGGGTTAGGGTTAGGGTGAGGTTTAGGGTTAGTGTGAGGGTTAGGGTGAGGGTAAGGTTAAAGGTTAGATTGAGGGTGAGTGTTAGGGTTAGTGTTAGGGTGAGGTTTAGGGTTAGAGTTATGGTTAGGGTTAGGGTGAGGGTGACTCTGAGGGTCAGGGTTAGGGATAGGCTTTAGGCTGAGGGTTAGCCTGAGGGTGAGGGTGAGGGTTAGGGATAGGGTTAGGGTTAATGATAGGGTGATATTTAGGGTGAGGGTTAGTGTGAGAGTTAGTGTTAGGGTTAGGCTTAGTGTTAGAGTGAGTGTAAGTGTTAGGTTGAGGGTTAGGATTAGGGATAGGGTGAGGGTTGGGATCAGGGTTAGGGTGAGGGTAAGGTTGAAGTTGAGGGTTATGGTGAGTGTGAGAGTTAGGGTTAGGGTTTGTGTTAGGGTGAAGGTGAGGGTTCAGTTGAGGGATTGGTTTAGGGTTAGGGTGAGGTTGAGGGTTCAGGGTGAGACTTAGGGTTAGGTTTAGGGTGATGGTGAGTGTGAGGATTAAGGATAGGGTTAGGCTTAGCTTTAGGGTTAGGCTGAGGGTGACTGTGAGGTTGAGGGTTAGGGTTAGGATGAGGGTTAGGTTTAGGGTGAGGCTTAGTGGTAGGGTTAAGTTTAGGGTTAGGTTGGAGTTTAGGTTTAGGGTGAGGGTTAGCGTTAGGGGTAGGGTTAGTTTGAGTGAGGGCTAGGGTTAGGATTAAGTTTAGGGTGAGGGTTACGGTCAGAGTGAGGGTTAGGTTTAGGTTTAGGGTTAGGGTGAGGTGAGGGTGAGGGCGATTGTGAGGCTTAGGTTGTGGGTGAGGGTGAGTGTGATGGTTAGGCTTAGGGTTAGGGTTAGGGTTAGTGTGAGGGTGAAGTTGAAGGTTAGTGTTAGGAGTAGCGTTAGGTTTAAAGTTAGGCTGAGGGTGAGCGTGAGGATGAGGGTGACGGTTAGGTTAGGGTTAGGGTGAGGGTTAGGTTTAGTGTGAGGGTTAGGGTGAGGTTAAGGCTAAAGGTTAGGGAGAGGGTGAGGGTTAGGTTTAGGGTTAGGGTGAGGGTTAGGGTGAGGTTCAGGGTTAGGGTTATGGTTAGCGTTAAGATGAGGGTGAGGGTTAGGGTGAGGTTGAGGGTGAAGGTTAGTGTGAGGGTTAGGGTTAGTGTGAGGGTTATTGTTAGGGTTAGTGTTAGGGTTACGGTTAAGGTGAGGTTGCGGGTGAAGTGAGGTTTAGCGTTAGGGTTAGCGTTAGGATGAGAGTTAGAGTGAGGGTAAGTGTTGGGGTGAGGGTTAGGGTTTGGCTGAGGTTTAGGGTGAGGTTGAGGGTTAGTGTTAGGGTTATGGTTAGTGTGAGTTTAATGGTTAGGTTGAAGGGTTAGTGTGAGGGTGAGGGTTAGGGTTAGCATTAGGGCTAGTGTGAGGGTTAGGGTGAGTGTTAGGGTTAGGTTAGGGTCAGGGTGAGGGTTAGGGTTCGGGTGAGGGTTAGGATGAGGGTTAGGGTTGGGTTAGGGTGAGGGTTAGATGAGTGTGAGGGTTAGGGTTAGGTTGAGGTTTAGGTTTAGGGTGAGGGTTATGGTTAGGATTAGGGTTAGCATTAGGGTTAGTGTGAGGGTTAGGATGAGTGGTAGGGTTTGTTTAGTGTGAGGGTTAGGCTTAAGGTGAGGGTTAAGGTGAGGGTTAGGGTTGGGTTAGGGTGAGGGTTAGATGAGGGTGAGGGTTAGAGTTAGGTTGAGGGTTAGGTTTAGGGTGAGGGTTAGGGTTAGGATTAGGGTTAGGGTGAGGTCTATGGTGAGGGTGAGGGTTAGGGTGAGGGTTAGGGTTAGGGTGCGGTTTAGGGTTAGTGTGAGGGTTAGGGTGAGGGTAAGGTTAAAGGTTAGATTGAGGGTGAGTGTTAGGGTTAGGGTTAGGGTGAGGTTTAGGGTTAGAGTTATGGTTAGGTTTAGGGTGAGGGTGAGTGTGATTGTGAAAGTGAGGCTAAGGGTCAGGGTGATGGTGAGGGTGAGTGTGAGGCTTAGACTTAGGGTTAGGTTTAGGATTAGGGTTAGTGTGAGGGTGAAGGTGAATGTTAGTGTTAGGAGTAGGGTTAGGTTTACAGTTAGGCTGAGGGTGAGCGTGAGGGTGAGGGTGACGGTTAGAGTTAGGGTTAAGTTGAGGGTTAGGGTTTGTGTGAGGGTTAGGCTGAGGGTAATGTTAAAGGTTAGCGTGATGGTGAGGGTTAGGCATAGGGTCAGGGTGAGGATTAGGGTGAGGTTTTGTGTTAGGGTTATGGTTAGTGTTAGGTTGAGGGTGAGGGTTAGGTTGAGGGTAAGGGTGAGGTTAGGGTGAGGGTTAGGGTTAGGGTGAGGATGAGTGTGAGTGATAGTGTGAGGCTTAGGGTTCGGGAGAGTATGAGGGTTAGGGTTTGGTTGAGTGTTATGGTTGGGTGAGTGTTAGGGTGACGGTGAGTGTGAGGGTTAGGGTTGGGTTTAGCGTTAGAGTGAGGGGTAGGGTGAAGGGTAGGTTTAGTGTTAGCGTTAGGGTGAGGGTTATGGTTAGTGTGAGGGTTATGGTTAGGCTGAGGTTTAGGGTTACTTTGAGGGTTTATGTTAGGTTTAGTCTTAGTGTTAAGGTTAGGGTTAGGGTTAGGTTGAGGTTAAGGTTTAGGGTGAGGTTTAGGGTTAGTATGAGGGTTAGGGCTAGGGTGAGGGAAAGGGTGAGTATTAGGGTTAGGCTGATGTTCAGGGTGAGGGTGAGGGTTAGGGTTAGTGTGAGGGTGAGGGTTAAGTTGAGGGTTTGGGTTAGCGTTAGGGTGAGGTTGAGGGATACTTTGAGGGTTTATGTTAGGTTTAGTCTTAGTGTTAGGGTTAGGGTTAGGGTTAGGTTGAGGTTTAGGTTTAGGTTGAGGTTTAGGGTTAGTATGAGGGTTAGGGCTACGGTGAGGGAAAGGGTGAGTATTAGGGTTAGGGTGATGTTTAGGGTGAGGTTGAGGGTTAGGGTTAGTGTGAGGTTGAGGGTTAAGTTGAGGGTTTGGGTTAGCGTTAGGGTGAGGTTGAGGGTGAGGGTGAGTCGTAGGGTTAGGTTTAGTGTGAGGGTGTGTGTGAGGGTTTGGGATGGCATTAGGCTTAAGTTTAGGGTTAGGCTGAGGGTGTCTGTGAGCATGAGAGTTAGGGTTAGGGTGAGGTTTAGGGTTAGGGTGAAGGTAATGGTTGGGTTGAGTGTTAGGGTTAGGGTGAGGGTTCACGTTAGGGTTAGGGTGAGCGTTAGCGTTAGGTTAGGGTTAGGGATCGGATTAGGTTGGAGATTAGGGTTAGGATGTGTGTTAACGTTAGGGGTAGGGTTAGTTTGAGGGTTAGGGTGAGGGTTAGGGTTAGGTTGAAGGTGAGGGTGAGGGTTCGGTTGAGGGTTTCGGTTAGGGTTAGAGTGAGGGTGAGGGTGAGTGTGAGGGTTAAGTTTATGGTTAGGTTTAGGTTTAGGGTGAAGGTGAGTGTGAGGTTTAGGGTTAGGGTTATTTTTAGGCTTATGTTTTAGCTGAGGGTGAGTGTGAGTGTGACCGTTATGGTTATGTTGAGTTTGAGAATTAGGGTTAGGTTTAAGGTGAGGGTGAGGTTGAGGGTTAGGGTGAGGTTTAGTTTGAGGGTTAGTGTGAGAGTTAGGTTTAGGGTTAGTGTTAGGGTCAGGGCTGCGGTTAGGGATAGGCTTAGTGTTAGGCAGAAGGTGAAGGTGAGGGTGAGGGTTAGGGTTTGGGTGAGGATGAGGTTTAGGGTTAGAATTAGCATTAGGGTGAAGGTTAGTGTTAGGGTTAGGGTTAGTGTTACAATTAGGTTTAGGATGAGGGTGAGTGTGAGGGTTAGGTTTAGGATTAGACTTAGGGTGAGGGTGAGAGTGAGGGTAAGGGTGAGGGTTAGGTTTAGGCTTAGGGTTCGAGTATTGGCTAAGGTGAGGGTGAGGGTTAGTGTTAGGGTTGGGGTGAGGGTTAGGGTGAGTGTGAGGTTTATGGTTAGTCTTTTTCTTAGGCTTAGGCTTAGACCGAGCATGAGTGTGAGGGGGAGAGTGTTAGGGTTAGGATGAGGGTTAGGGTTTTATGGTTAGGGTGAGGGTTAGGATGAGGTTTAGGGTTATGATTAGGGTTAAGTGAGGGCTACAGTGAGGGTGAGGGTTAGGGTTAGCGTTAGGTTGAGGTTTAGGGTTAGGGTTACATTGAGGGTGAGGGTTAGGGTTAGGGTGATGGTGAGGTTTAGGATTAGGTTTAGGGTTAGGGTTAGGTTTAGGATTAGGGTTACAGTGAGGGTGAGTGTGTGGATTAGGGTTAGGGTTAGGCTTAGGCTTAGGATTAGGCTGAGGGTGATAATGGGGATGAGAATTCGCTTTTGAGTGATGGTTGTGGTTATGGTTAGGTTGAGGGTTAGGATGAGGGTTAGGGTTAGGATTAGGGTTAGGGTGAGGGCTAGGATGAGGGTGATGTTTAGGGTTAGGGTTAGGCTTAGGCTTAGGGATAGGCTGAGGCTGAAGGTGAGGGTGAGGGTTACGGTTAGGGTGATGGTTAGGGTTACAGTTAGGGTGAGTGTTAGAATGATGATTACGGTTAGGGTGAAGGTTAGTGTGAGGGTGACAGTAAGGGTAAAGGTGAGGGTTAGTCTGAGGGTGAGTGTTATGGTAATGGTGAAGGTTAAGGGTTAGGGTGAGGGTTAGGTGAGGGTTAGGGATAGGGTTAGTGTTAGCGTTAGGGTGAGGGTTAGTGTGAGGGTTACGGTTAGGGTTAGAGTTACGATTAGGGTTAGGGTGAGGGTGAGTGTGAGGGTTCGGGTTAGTCTTAGGCTTATGCTTAGGCTTAGGCCCAGCTTGAGGTTGAGGGTGGGGGTTACGGTTAGGGTGAGTGATAGGGTTAGGGTAATGGTTAGGGTTAGGGCAAGGTTGAAGTTTAGGGTTAGGGTTAGGGTGAGTTTTAAGTTTAGGGTTAGTGTGAGGGTTAATGTTCGGGTTAAGGTGAGTTTTAGTGTGAAGGTAAGTGTTAGGGTGAGGTTTAGGGTTAAGGTGAGGTTTAGGGTTAGAGTTAGTGTAGGGTGAACGTTAGGGTTATGGTTAGTGTTAGGGTTAGGGTTAGCGTGAGGTTTAGGGTAGGGGTGAGTGTTAGGGTTAGGGTTAGGATTAAGATTAGGGTTAAGGTGAGGGTGAGTGTGAGGGTTAGGGTTAGGTTTAAGGTTAGGATTAGAGTTATGGTGAGGGTGAGGTGAGGGTTAGGGTTAGGGTGAGGGTTGGGGTTAGGGTTAGAGTGAGGTTTAGGGTGAGGGTTAGGTTTAGGCTTAGGGTTAGGGTATGGGCTAAGGTGAGGGTGAGGGTTACGGTCAGGGTTAGAGTGAGGGTTAGGGTGAGGGTTAGGTTTAGGGTTAGTTTTAGTGTTAGGGTTGGGGTTAGGGATAGTCTTAGTGTTAGGCGGAGGGTGAGGGTGAGGGTGAGGGTTAGGGTTGGGGTTTGGGTGAGGTTTATGGTTAGTGTTACTGTTACGGTGAGAGTTAGTGTGAGGTTTAGGGTTAGGGTGACTGTTACTTTTATGGTTAGGGTGAGGGTCTCTGTGAGTGTAAGGGTTAGTTTTAGTCTTAGGCTTAGGCTTAGTCCGAGACTAAGGGAGAGGGTGAGGGTTAGGGTTAGGGTCAGGGTTAGGGTTAGTATGAGGGTTATGGACAGGGTGAGGTTTAGGGTCAGGGTTAGGGTTAGAGTGAGGGTTAGGTTGACGGATAGGGTTAGGGTTAGTGTGAGGGTTAGGGTTAATGTGAGGTTTAGGGTTAGGGTGAGTTTTAGGGATAGTGCGAGGGTTCATGTTAGGTTTAGGCTTAGTGTTAGGGTGAGGGTAAGTGTTAGGTTGAGTGTTAGGTTTAGGGTGAGGTTTAGGGTTAGTATGAGGGTTAGGGCTAGGGTGAGGGTAAGGGTGAGTGTTAGGGTTAGGGTGATGTTAGGGTGAGGGTGAGACTTAGGGTTGGGTTCAGGGTGAGGGTGAGGGTTAATTTGAGGGTTTGGGTTAGGGTTAGGCTTAGGTTTAGTGTTAGGCCGAGGGTGACTGTGAGCATGAGGTTTAGGGTTAGGGTGAGGTTTAGGGTTAGGTTGAGGGTTAGGTTAAGGGTGAGGTTTAGGGTTAGGTTGGAGGCTAGGTTTAGAGTGAGATTTAGCATTAGGGGTAGGGATAGGTTGAGGATGAGAGTGAGTTTTAGGGTTAGGAATAGGTGTAGTGTGAGCCTGTTGATGAGGGTGAGGGTGAGGGTTAGGGTTAGGGTGAGGGTTAGGCTAAGGGGTAGGGTGAGGGTTAGGTTTAGGGTGATGTTTAGGTTGAGGGTTTGGGTTTGGGTTAGGATGAGTCTGAGGGTGAGTGAGAGGGTTAGGATTAGGGTTTGGGTTAGGTTTAGGGTGTGGTTGAGTGTGAGGCTTAGGGTTAGGGTTATTGTTTGGCTTAGGTTTAAGCTTAGGGTTAGGGTGAGTGTGAGGGTTAGGGTTATGTTGAGTGTGAGCATTACGGTTAGTTTTATGGTGAGGTTGAGGTTGAGGGTTAGGGAGAGGTTTAGGGTTTGGGTTAGGGTGAGGGTTAGATGACGGTGAGGGTTAGGATTAGGGTGAGGGTTAGGGTTGGGGTGAGGGTGAGGGTTATCGTTAGGGTGAGGGTTATGGTTTTGGTGCCGATTAGGGTGAGTGTTAGGTTTACGTTGATGTTTATGGTGAGGGTGAGAGTTGGTTTGAGGGTTTGCGTTAGGTTTAGGGTGAGGTTGAGAGTGAGGGTGACGCTTAGGGTTAGGGTTAGGGTGAGGGTGATTGTGAGGGTTAGGGTTAGGCTTTAGGCAGAGGGTTAGGGTGAGAGTGAGGGTGAGGGTGATGATTAGGGTTAGGGTGAGGGTTAGGTTAGGGTTAGGGTGAGGGTAAGGGAGACTGTGAGGGTTAGGGTTAGGCTGAGGTTTAGGGTTACTGTAAGGGCTCATGTTAGTTTTAGGCTTAGTGTTAGGGTGAGGGTAAGGGTTAGGTTGAGGGTTACGTTAGGGTGAGGTTTAGGGTTAGTATGAGGGTTAGGGCTAGGGTGAGGGTAAGGTTGAGGGTTAGGGTTAGGGTGATGTTTACGTTGAGGGTTAGGGTGAGGGAGAAGGTGAGGGTGAGGGTTCAGTTGAATATTTGGGTTAGGGTTAGGGTGAGGTTGAGGCTTAGGGTTAGGTTGAGGGTGAGGGTGAGTGTTAGGGTTAGGGTTAGGGTTAGTGTTATTGTTAGGGTTAGGGTTAGAATAACGTTGAGGGTGAGGATTAGGGTTAGGGTTAGGGTGAGATTTAGGCTTAATGTTAGTGATTGTGTTAGGGTTAGGGTTAGGGTGAGAGTTAGGAGGAGGGTTATGGTTAGGGTTAGGATTAGGGTTAGGGTGAGGGTGAGTGTGAGGTTTAGGGATAGGGTTAGGCTTATGTTTAGGGTTATGCTGAGGGTGACTGTGAGCTTGAGTGTTAGGGTTATGGTGACCATTAGGTTTGGGATTAGGGTGAGGGTAAGGGTTGGTGTGAGTGTTAGGGTTTGGGTGAGGGTTAGCGTTAGGTTTAGGGTTAGGGTTAGTTTGGAGGCTAGTGTTAGGGTGAGGGTTAGCGTTAGGGGTAGGTTTAAGTTGAGGGTGAGGGTGAAGGTTAGGGTTAGGATTAGGTTTAAGGTGAGCCTGAGGGTGAGGGTGAGGGTGAGGGTTAGGTTTAGGGTGAGGGTTAGGCTAAGGTTTAGGGTGAGGGTTAGGTTTAGGGTGATGTTTAGGTTGAGCGTGAGGGTTAGGTTTAGGGTTAGGGTGAAGTTTCATTTGATGGTTTGGGTTAGGGTTAGGTTGAGGGTGATGGTGAGTGAGTGGGTTAGGTTTAGGGTTAGGATTCGGTTTAGGGTGAGTTTGAGTTTGAGTGTTAGGGTTAGGTTTATTGTTAGGCTTAGGTTTAAGCTGAGGGTGAGGGTGAGTGTGAGGTTTAGGGTTATGTTTAGTGTGAGAATTAGGGTTAGGATTATGGTGAGTGTGTGGTTGAGGGTAAGGGTGAGGGTAGGGTTTGGGTTAGGGTGAGGGTTAGATGAGGGTGAGGGTTAGGGTTAGGGTAAGGGTTAGGGTTAGGGTGAGGTTGAGGGTTACATTAGGGTGAGGGTTCGGGTTATGGTGCGGATTTGGGTGAGTGTTAGGGTTAAGGTGATGTTTATGGTGAGGGTGAGGGTTGGTTTGAGGGTTTGCGTTAGGTTTAGGGTGAGGTTGAGGGTGAGGGTGAGGCTTAGGTTTAGGGTTAGTGTGAGGGTGACTGTGAGGGTTAGGGTTAGGGTTAGGCTTTAGGCTGAGGGTTAGGCTGAGGGTGAGGGTTAGGGTTACGGTGAGTTTTAGGGTTAGGGTTAATGATAGGGTGATATTTAGGATGAGGTTTGGTGTGAGAGTTATTGTTAGGGTTAGGCTTAGTGTTAGAGTGAGTGTAAGGGTTAGCTTGAGGGTTAGGGTTAGGGATAGTGTGAGGGTTGGGATGAGGGTTAGGGTGAGGGTAAGGTTTAGGGTGAGGATTATGGTGAGTGTGAGGGTTAGGGTTAGGGTTAGGGTGAGGGTGAGGTTTAGGGTCATGTAAGGGCTAAGGTTAGGGTTAGGATGAGGGTTAAGGAGAGGGTTAGGATGAGAGTTAGGGTGAGGATTCGGGTTAGGGTTCAGTTTAGGGTTATGGTGAGGGTTAGGGTTAGGTTTAGGGTCAGGGTGAGGGTGAGGTTGAGGGTTATGGTAAGGGCTAGTGTTAGGGTTAAGATGAGGGTTAGGGAGAGGGTTAGGATGAGGGTTAGGTTGAGGGTTCGGTTTAGGGTTCGGGTTAGGGTTAGGGTGAGGGTGGGAGTGAGGGTGAGAGTGAAGGTTAGGGTTAGAGTTAGGATGAGGGTGAAGTTTAGGGTTAGGATTAGGGTTAGGGTTAGGTTTAGGTTGAGGATGAGGCTGAGGGTGTGGGTGAGGATTAGGGTTAGGTTGAAAGTTAGGGTTAGGGTTAGGGTGAGGGTTTGGGTTAGGGTTAAGTTTAGGATGAGAGTTAGTTTGAGGGGTATGGTTATGGTTAAGATGAGCGTTACGGTTAGCGTTAGGGTTATGGTTATGTTTAGGGTTAGGGTGAGGGTTAGGGTCAGTGTGAGGGTTGGGGTTAGTGTTAGCTTTATGGTGAGAGTAAGGGTTAGCGTGAGGTTCAGGGTGAGTGTGAGGGTTAGAGTTAGCATTAGGCTTAGGGTGAGGTTTAGGGTGAGGGTTAGGGTGAGGTTTAGGGTTAGGGTGAGGTGAAGGTGAGGGTGATTGTTAGGTTTATGGTTAGGGTGAGAGATAGGTTTAGCATGAGGGTTCGGGTTAGGGTTACAGTGAGTGTGAGCGTTAGGGTGACACTGAGGCTTAGGGTGTGGGTGAGGGTGAGTGTGACGGTTAGGTTTAGGGTTAGGGTTAGTGTGAGCATGAACTTGAGGGTTAGTTTTAGGAGTAGCATTAGGTTTAAATTTAGGCTGAGGGTGGGCGTGAGGGTGACGGTGACGGTTAGGGTTAGGGTTCGGGCTAGGTTGAGGGTTAGGGTTAGTGTGAGGTTTATGGTGAGGGTAAGGCTAAAAGTTAAGTTTAGGGTTACAGTGAGGGTTAGGGTTAGGGTTAGGGTTATTGTTAGTGTTAGGTTAGTGTTACATTTGCAGTGAGGGTGAGGCTGAGGCTGAAGTTTATGGTTAGGTTTAGGGTTAGGGTTATTGTTAGGGTTAAGGTTATGGTGAGGTTTAAGGTGAGGGTTAGGGTTAGGGTTAAGATTAGTGTTATGGTGCGGGTGAGGGTGAGGGTTAAGTTTAGGGTGAGTGTTGGGGTTAGGGTTAGAGTTAGCGTTAGGGTGAGGGTTAGGATTAGGCTTAGGGTTAGGGTATGGGCTAGGGTGAGGGTGAGGGTTAGGGTGAGGGTTAGGTTTAGGGTTAGTGTTAGGTTTAGGGTTGGTGTGAGGGATAGGCTTAGTGTTAAGCGGTGGGTGAGGTTGAAGGTGAGGGTTAGGGTTAGGGTGCGGGTGAGGTTTAGGTTTAGTGTTAGCATTAGGGTGAGGGTTAGTGTAAGGGTTAGGGTTAGGGTGAGTGTTACTGTTAGGGTTAGGGTGAGGGTGAGTGTAAGGGTAAGGGTTAGTCTTAGGCTTAAGCTTAGGTTTAAGCTGAGCCTAAGAGTGAGCGTGAGGGTTAGGGTTAGGGTGAGGGTTATGGACAAGGTGAGGGCTAGCGTTAGTGTTAGGGTTATTGGTAGGATTAGGTTTAGGTTTAAAGTTACTGTGACGGTGAGGGTTAGGGATAGGGATAGTGTGAGGTTTAGGTTTAGGGATAGGGTTAGAGTTAGGGTTAGGGTAAGGGTGAGGTTTGGGGTTAGATTTAGTGTTAGTGTTAGGGTTAGGGTTAGGGTGAGGGTTAGTGTGAGTTTTAGGGTTAGGCTTAGGCTTAGGCTTAGGCCTAGCATGAGGGAGAGTTTTAGGGTTAGGGTTAGTGTGAGGGTTAGCGTTAGGGTGAAATTGAGTGTGAGGGTTAGGGTTAGTCTTAGGCTTAGGCTTAGGCCGAGCATATGGGTGAGGGTGAGGGTTAGGGTTAGGGTCAGGGTTAGGGTGAGGTTTAGTGTGAGGGTTAGGTTTAAGGTTAGTGTTAGGGTTAATGTTGGGGTTAGGGATAGTCTTAGTGTTAAGCGGAGGCTGAGGGTGAGGGTGAGAGTTAGGGTTAGGGTTAGGGTTTGGGTGTTAGGATTTGGGTGAGGGTTAGGATGAGGTTCAGGGTTAGGATTAGGGTTCGGGTGAGGGCTAGTGTGAGGATGAGGATTAGGGTTAGCATTAGGGTGAAGTTAGGGTTAGGGTTAGGGTTACATTGAGGATGAGTTTGAGGGTTAGGGTGAGGGTTAGGGTTAGGGTTAGGGTGATGGTGAGGGTTAGAATTAGGGATATGGTTAGGGTTATTGTTAGTGTTATGGTTAGGGTTAAGCTTATGTTGAGGGTGAGGCTGAGGGTGAGCGTTAGGGTTAGGGTTAGGGTGACGTTTAGGGTTAGGGTTAGGGTTAGGGTTAGGAGGAGGGTTTGGTTTAAGGTGAGGGTGAGGGTTAGGGTTAGGGTTAGGGTTAGTGTTATCGTTAGGGTTAGGGTTAGAATAACAGTGAGGGTGAGGATTAGGGTTAGGGTTAGGATGAGGTTAAGGGTTAGTGTTAGTGTTAGGGTTAAGGTTAGGGTTAGGGTGAGAGTTAGGAGGAGGGTTAGGGTTAGGATTAGGGTTAGGGTGAGGGTGAGGGTGTGGTTTAGGGTTAGGATTGGGGTTAGGCTTAGGCTTAGGCTGAGGGTGAGGTTGAGGGTGACGGTTAGGGTTAGGGTGAGGCTGAGGGTGAGGGTTAGGGTTAGGCTTAGTGTTAGAGTTAGAGTTAGGGTGAGGGTGAGTGTTAAGATTAGGGTTAGGATTAGGGTTAGTGTGAGTTGAGGTTTAGGGTTAGTGTTAGGGTTAGGCTTAAATTTAGGCTGAGGGTGAGGGTTAGGGTGAGGGTTAAGATTAGGTTTAGGGTTAAGGTATGGGCTAGGGTGAGGGTGAGGGTTAGGGTCAGGTTTAGGGTAAGGATTAGTGTGAGGCTTAGGTTTAGGGTTAGTGTTAGGGTTAGGGTTGGGATTAGGGATAGCCTTAGTGTTAGGCGGAGGGTGAGTTTGAGGGTGAGGGTTAGGGTTAGGGTGAGGTTTAGGGTTAATGTGGGGGTTCATGTTAGGTTTAGCCTTAGAGTTAGGGTGTGGGTAAGGGTTAGGTTGAGGGTTAGGTTAGGGTGAGGTTTAGGGTTAGTATGAGGGTTAGGGCTAGGTTGTCGGTAAGGGTGAGGGTTATGGTTATGGTGATGTTTAGGGTGAGGATGAGGGTTAGGGTGATAGTGAGGGTGAGGGTTCAGTTCAGGGTTTGGGTTAGGGTTAGGGTGAGCTTGAGACTTAGGGTTAGGTTTAGGGTAAGGTTGAGGTTAGGGTTAGGGTTAGGGTGAGGGTTCAGTTGTGGGTTTGGGTTAGGGTTAGGGTGAGGTTGAGACAGCGTTAGGGTTAGGGTGAGGGTGAGGGTTAGGGTAAAGGTTAGGGTTAGTGTTATCGTTAGGTTTAGGGTTAGAATAACGGTGAGGGTGAGGATTAGGGTTAGGCTTAGGGTGAGGTTTACGGTTAAGGTTAGTGATAGTGTTAGGGTTAGGTTTAGGGTGAGAGTTAGGAGGAGGGTTAGGGTTAGGGTTAGGGTTACGATTAGGGTTTGGGTGAGGGTGAGTGTGAGGTTTAGGGATAGGGTTAGGATTAGGTTTAGGGTTAGGCTGGGGGTGACTGTGAGCTTGAGTGTTAGGGTTATGGTGAGCATTAAGTTTGGGGTTAGGGTGAGGGTAAGGGTTGGGGTGAGTGTTAGGGTTTGGGTGAATGTTAGCGTTAGGTTTAGGGTTAGGTTTAGGTAGGAGGTTAATGTTAGGGTGAGGGTTAGCGTTAGGGGTATGTTTAGGTTGAGGCTGAGGGTGAGGGTTAGGGTTAGGATTAGGTTTAAGGTGAGCCTGAGGGTGAAGGTGAGGGTGAGGGTTAGGTTTAAGGGGTGGGTTAGGCTAAGGGTTAGGGTGAGTGTTAGGTATAGGGTGATGTTTAGGTTGAGGGTGAGGGTTAGGGTTAGTGTGAGGGTGAAGTTTCGGTTGAGGGTTTGGGTTAGGTTTAGGTTGAGGGTGAGGGTGAGTGAGAGGGTTAGGTTTAGGGTTAAGATTAGGTTTAGGGTGAGGGTGAGTGTGAGGGTTAGGGTTAGGTTTATTGTTAGGCTTAGGTTTAAGCTGAGGGTGAGGGTGAGTGTGAGGTTTAGGGTTATGTTGAGTGTGAGCATTAGGGTTAGGTTTAGGGTGAGGGTGTGGTTGAGGGTTAGGGTGAGGGTTAGGGTGAGGGTTAGATGAGGGTGATAGTTAGCCTTAGGGTGAGTGTTAGGGTTAGGGTTAAGGTGAGGGTTAGGGAGAGTGTGAGGGTTAGGGTTAGGCTGAGGTTTAGGGTTACTGTGAGGGTTCATGTTATGTTTAGCCTTAGTGTTAGGGTGAGGGTAAGCGTTAGGTTCAGGATTAGGTTAGGGTGAGGTTTAGGGTTAGTATGAGGGTTAGGGCTAGGTTGAGGATAAGGGTGAGGGTTAGGGTTAGGGTGATGTTTAGTGTGAGGGTGAGCGTTAGGGTGATGGTGAGTGTGAGGGTTCAGTTGAGGGTTTGGGTTAGGGTTAGGGTGAGCTTGAGACTTAGGGATAGGTTTAGGGTGAGGGTGAGGTTTAGGGTTAGGGTGAGGGTTAGTGTTATCCTTAGGGTTAGATTTAGAATCAGGGTGAGGGTGAGAATTAGGTTAGGGTTAGGGTGAGTTTTAGGATAATGTTAGTGATAGTATTAGGGTTAGAGTTAGGGTGAGAGTTAGGAGGAGGGTTAGGGTTAGGGTTAGGGTTACGATTAGGGTTAGGGTGAGGGTGAGTGTGAGGTTTAGGGATAGGGTTAGGATTAGGTTTAGGGTTAGGCTGAGGGTGAGTGTGAGCTTGAGTGTTAGGGTTATGGTGAGCATTAAGTTTGGGGTTAGGGTGAGGGTAAGGTTTGGGGTGAGTGTTAGGGTTTGGGTGAGGGTTAGTGTTAGGTTTAGGGTTAGGTTTAGGTAGGAGGTTAGTGTTAGGGTGCTGGTTAGCGTTAGGGGTATGGTTAGGTTGAGGATGAGGTTGAGGATTAGGGTTAGGATTATGTTTAAGGTGAGCGTGAGGGTGAGGGTGAGGGTGAGGGTTAGGTTTAGGGAGTGGGTTAGGGTAAGGGTTAGGGTGAGTGTCAGTTATAGGGCGATGTTTAGGTTGAGGGTGAGGGTTAGGGTTAGTGTGAGGGTGAAGTTTTGGTTGAGGGTTTGGTTTAGGTTTCTGTTAAGGGTGAGGGTGAGTGGGATGGTTAGGTTTAGGGTTAGGATTAGGTTTAGGGTGAGGGTGAGTGTGAGGGTTAGGGTTAGGTTTATTGTTTGGCTTAGATTTAAGCTGAGGGTGGGGGTGAGTGTGATGTTTAGGGTTATATTGAGTGTGAGCATTAGGGTTAGGTTTAGAGTGAGGGTGTGGTTGATGGTTAGGGTGAGGGTTAGGGTTTGGTTTGGGGTGAGGGTTAGATGAGGGTTAGGGTTAGGGTTAGGGTGAGGTTTAGGGTTAGGGTGAGGGTGAGGGTTAGCGTTAGGGTGAGGGTTCGGGTTATGGTGCAGATTAGGGTGAGTGTTAGTGTTACGGTGATGTTTATGGTGAGGGTAAGGGTTAGTTTGAGTGTTTCTGTTAGGTTTAGGGTGAGGTTGAGGGTGAGGGTGAGGCTTAGGGTTAGGGTGAGGGTGAGGTTGACTCTGAGGGTTAGGGTTAGGGTTATGCTTTAGGCTGAGTTTTAGGCTGAGGGTGAGGGTGAGGGTTAGGGTTAGGGTGAATGTTAGAATTAGGCTCAATGATAGGGTGATATTTAAGGTGAGGGTTAGTGTGAGAGTTAGTGGTAGGGTTAGGCTTAGTGTTAAAATGAGTGTAAGTGTTAGGTTGAGGGTTAGGGTTAGGGATATGTTGAGGGTTGGGATGAGGGTTAGGGTGAGGGTAAGTTTTAGGATGAAGGTTATGGTGAGTGTGAGAGTTAGGGTTAGGGTTAGGTTTAGGGTGAGGGTGAGGTTTAGGGTTATGGTAAGGGTTAGGTTTAGGGTAAGGATGAGGGTTTGGGAGAGCATTAGGATGAGGGTTAGGGTGAGGGTTCGGGTTAGGGTTCGGGTTAGGGTTCGGGTGAGGGTGGGGGTGAGGTTTAGAGTGAAGGTTAGTGTTAGGATGAGGGTGAGGATTAGTTTAAGGTTAGGGTTAGGGTTAGGTTTAGGCTGAGGATGAGTATGAGGATTTGGGTGAGGATTAGGGTTAGGTTGAGTTTTATGGTTAGGGTTAGGGTGAGGGTTTTTGTTAGGGTTAACTTTAGGATGAGAGTTAGTTTGAGGGGTACGGTTATGGTTAAGATGAGCGTTAGGGTTAACGTTAGGGATAGGGATAGGATTAGGGTTAGGGTGAGGTTTAGGATGAGGGTTAGCGTTAGGGTTAGGGTTAGGGTCAGGGTTCGGGTGAAGGTTATGGTTAGGGTTAGGGTTAGGGTGAGGTTTAGGGTCAGACTGAGGGTTAGGGTTAGTGTTAGATTTATGGTGAGAGTAAGGTTTAACATGAGGTTTAAGATGAGTGTGAGGTTTACAGTTAGGATTAGGGTTAGGGTGAGGTTTAGTGTGAGGGTTAGTTTTAGGTTTATGGTTAGGGTGAGAGATAGGTTTAAGGTGAGGGTGAGGGTTAGGATTAGGGTGAGGGTGAGCATGATGGTGACAGTGAGGCTTAGGGTGTGGGTGAGGGTGAGTGTGAGGGTTACGGTTAGGGTTAGGTTTAGGGTTAGTGTGAGGGTGAAGTTGAGGGTTAGTGTTTGGAGTAGCGTTAGGTTTAAATTTAGACTGAAGGTGAGCATGAGGGTGAGGGTGACGGTTAGGGTTAGGGTTAGGTTGAGGGTTAGGGTTATTGTGAGGGTTATGGTGAGGGTAAGTCTAAAGATTAAGGTTAGGAGTTAAGGTTAGGGTTACAGTGAGGGTTAGGTTTAGGGTTAGGGTTATTGTTAGTGTTAGGTTAGTGTTAATTTTATGGTGAGGGTGAGGCTTAGGGTTAGGTTTATGGTTAGGTTTAGGGTTAGGGTTACGGTTAGGGTTAGGATTAGGCTTAGGGTTAAGTTATGGGCTAGGGTGAAGGTGAGGTTTAGGGTGAGGGTTAGGTTTCGGGTTAGTGTTAAGTTTAGGGTTGGGGTTAGGGATAGGCTTAGTGTTAGGCGGAGGGTGAAGGTGAGGGTGAGGGTTAGGGTTAGGGAGAGTGTTACTGTTAGGGTTAGGGTGAGGGTGAGTGTGAGGGTAAGGTTTAGTCTTAGGCTTAGGCTTAGGTTTAGGCTGAGCCTAAGCGTGAGGGTGAGGGTTAGGGTTAGGGTGAGGGTTATGGACAGGGTGAGGGTTAGCATTAGGGTTAGGGTTATTGGTAGGATTAGGGTTAGGTTGAAAGTTACTGTGAGGATGAGGGTTAGGGTTAGGGTTAGGGTGAAGTTTAGGTTTAGGGATAGGGTTAGAGTTAGGGTTAGGGTAAGGGTGAGGTTTAGGGTTAGAGTTAGGTTTAGTGTTAGGGTTAGGGTTAGGGTGAGGATGAGTGTGAGGGTGACAGTGAGTCTTAGGGTGTGGGTGAGGGTGAGTGTGAGGGTTAAACTTAGGGTTAGGGTTAGGGTTAGTGTGAGGGTGAAGTTGAAGGTTAGTGTTAGGAGTAGCGTTAGGTTCAAAGTTAGGCTGAGGGTGAGCGTGGGGATGAGAGTTACGCTTAGGGTTAGGGTTAGGTTGAGGGTTAGGGTTATTGTGAGGGTTATGGTGAGGGTAAGACTAAAAGTTAAGGTTAGGGTTACAGTGAGGTTTAGGGTTAGGGTTAAGGTTATTGTTAGTGTTAGGTTAGTGTTAAGTTTACAGTGAGGGTGAGACTGAGGGTGAGGTTTATGGTTAGGTTTAGGGTTAGGTTTAGTGTTAGGGTTAGGGTTAGGATTAGGCTTAGGGTTAGGGTATGGGCTAGGATGAGGTTGAGGGTTAGGATGAGGGTTAGGTTTCGGGTTAGTGTTAAGTTTAGGGTTGGGGTTAAGGATAGGATTAGTGTTAGGCGGAGGGTGAGGGTGAGGGTTAGGGTTAGGGTTAGGGTGCGGGTGAGGGTTATTGTTAGGGTGCGGGTGAGGTTTAGGGTTAGTGTTAGAATTAGATTGAGCGTTAGTGTGAGGGTTAGGGTTAGGGTGAGTGTTACTCTTAGGGTTAGGGTGAGGGTGAGTGTGAGGGTAAGGGTTAGTCTTAGGCTTAGGCTTAGGTTTAGGCTGAGCCTAAGTGTGAGGTTTAGGGTTAGAGTTAGGTTTAGGGTTATGGACAGGGTGAAGGTTAGCATTAGGGTTAGGGTTAAGGATTAGGGTTAGGTTGAAAGTTACTGTGAGGGTGAGGGTTAGGGTTAGGGATAGGGTGAGGCTTAGCTTTAGGAATAGGGTTAGAGTTAGTGTTAGGGTAAGGGTGAGGTTTAGGGTTAGAGTTAGGGTTAGTGTTAGGTTTAGGGTGAGGTTTAGGGTGAGGGTTAGGGTTAGACTTAGTCTTAGGCTTAGGCTTAGGCCGAGCATGAGGGTGAGTTTTACGGTTAGGGTTAGTGTGAGGGTTAGGGTTAGGGTTAGTGTTATGTTTAGGGTTAGGCTGAAGGTGAGTGTGAGGGTTAGGGTTAGTCTTAGGCTTAGACTTAGGCTTAGGCCGAGCTTAAGGGTGAGGGTGAGGGTTAGGGTAAGTGTGAGGGTTAGGATGTTAGGGTTTGGGTGAGGGTTAGGATGAGGTTTATGGTTAGGATTAGGGTTATGGTGAGGGCTAGAGTGAGGGTGAGGGTTAGGGTTAGCATTAGGGTGAAGTTAGGGTTAGGGTTAGGGTTACAATGAGGGTGAGGTTTAGGGTTAGGTTGAGGGTTAGGGTTAGGGTTAGGGTGATGGTGAGGGTTAGGATTAGGGATATGGTTAGGGTTATTGTTAGTGTTATGTTTAGCATTAATCTTATGTTGAGGGTGAGGCTGAGGGTGAGGGTTAGGCTTATTGTTAGGGTGACGTTTAGGGTTAGGGTTAGGGTTAGGGTTAGGAGGAGGGTTTGGGTTACGGTGAAGGTGAGGGTTAGGGTTAGTGTTAGGGTTAGTGTTATGGTTAGGGTTAGGGTTAGAATAACCGTGAGGGTGAGTATTAGGGTTAGGGTTAGGGTTAGGGTTAGGGCTAGGGTGAGAGTTAGCAGGAGGTTAGGGTTAGGGTTAGGGTTAGGATTAGGGTTAGGGAGAGTGTGAGGGTGTGGTTTAGGGTTAGGGTTGAGGTTAGGCTTAGGGTTAGGCTGAGGGTGAGTTTGAGTGTGAGTGTGAGGGTTAGGGTGAAGCTGAGGGTGAGGGTTAGGGTTAGTGTTATCATTAGGGTTAGGGTTAGAATAACGGTGAGTGTGAGGAGTATGGTTAGGTTTAGGATGAGGTTAAGGGTTAGTGTTCCTATTAGTGTTAGGGTTAGGGTTATGGTGAGAGGAGGAGGGTTAGGGCTAGGGTTAGGGTTAGATTTAGGGTTAGGGTGAGGGTGAGGGCGTGGTTTAGGGTTAGGTTTGGAGTTAGGCTTAGAGTTAGGCTGAGGGTGAGGTTGAGGGTGAGGGTTAGGGTTAGGTTTAGGCTGAGGGTGAGGGTTAGGGTTAGGCTTAGTGTTAGATGTAGGGTTAGGGTGAGGGTGAGTGTTAAGTTTAGGGTTAGGATTAGGGTTAGGGTGAGTGTGATGTTTAGGGTTAGGGTTAGGGTTAGGCTTAGGTTAAGGTTGAGGGTGAGGGTCAGGGTGAGGTTACGGTTAGGGTTAGGGTTAAAGAGGGTCAGTGTGAGGGTTAGGATTAGGCTTAGGGTTAAGTTATGGGCTAGGGTGAGGGTGAGGTTTAGGGTCATGGTTAGGGTGAGGGTTAGTGTGAGGGTTAGGTTTAGGGTTAGTGTTAGGGTTAGGTTTGGGTTTAGGGATAGTCTTAGTGTTAGGTGGAGGTTGAGGGTGAGGGTGAGGGTTAGGGTTAGGGTGAGGATGAGGTTTAGGGTTAGAGTTAGCATTAGGGTGAGGGTTAGTTTTAGGGTTAGGGTTAGTGTTACAGTTAGGGTTAGGGTGAGGGTGAGTGTGAGGGTTAGGGTTATGTTTAGACTTAGGGTGAGGTTGAGGGTTAGGGTGAGGGTGAGGGTTAGGGTGATGGTTAGGCTTAGACTTAGGGTTAGATTATAGGCTAGGGTGAGGGTGAGGGTTAGTGTTATGGTTAGGGTGAGGGTTAAGGTGAGTGTGAGGTTTACGGTTAGACTTAGTCTTAGGCTTACGCTTAGGCCGAGCATGAGTGTGAGGGAGAGGGTTAGGGTTAGGATGAGGATTAGGGTTTTAGGGTTAGGGTGTGGGTTATGATGAGGGTGAGTGTTAGAGTTAGCGTTAGGTTGAGGTTTAGGGTTAGGGTTAGGGTTACTTTGAGGGTGAGGGTTACGATTAGTGTGAGGGTTAGTTTTAGGGTTAGGGTGAGGGTGAGGGTTAAGATTAGTTTTAGGGTTAGGGTTATTGTTAGTTTTATGTTTAGGGTTAAGTTTACAGTGAGGGTGAGGCTGAGGGTGAGGGTTAGGATTAGGGTTAGGTTTAGGGTGTGGGTTAGGCTGAGGGTTAGAGTTAGGCTGAGGGTGAGTTTGGGGATGAGGATTAGCTTTTGAGTGATGGTTAGGGTTATGGTTAGGTTGAGGGTTAGGATGAGGGTTAGGGTTGGGATTAGGGTTAGGGTGAGGGCTAGGATGAGGGTGAGTGTTAGGGTTAGGGTGAGGGTTAGGGTTAGGGTAAGGCTGAGGGTTAGGGATAGTGTGAGGGTTAGGGTTAGGGTGAGGTTTAGGGTTACTGTGAGGTTTCATGTTAGGTTTAGGCTTAGTGTGATGGTGAGGGTAAGGGTTAGGTTGAGGGTTAGGTTAGGGTGAGGTTTAGGGTTAGTTTGAGGGTTAGGGCTAGTGTGAGGGTAAGTGTGAGTGTTAGAGTTAGGGTGATGTTTAGGGTGAGGGTGAGTGTTATGGTGAGTGTGAGGGTGAGGGTTCAGTTGAGGATTTTGGTTAGGGTTAGGGTGAGGTTGAGACTTAGTGTTAGGTTGAGGGTTAGGATGAGGGTTAGGGTTAGGATTAGGGTTAGGGTGAGGGCTAGGATGAGGTTGATGTTTAGGGTTAAGGTTAGGCTTAGGTTTAGTGTTAGGCTGAGGCTGAAGGTGAGGGTGAGGGTTAGGGTTAGGGTGATGTTTAGGGTTACAGTTAGGGTGAGGGTAAGGGTGAGGGGGACAGTAAGGGTTAAGGTGAGGGTTAGGCTGAGGGTGAGTGATGGTAATGTTGAACGTTAGGGTTAGGGTGACAGTTAGGGTGAGGGTTAGGTTTAGGTTTAGGGTTAGGGTTAGGGTTAGCGTTAGGGTGCGGGTTAGTGTGAGGGTTAGGGTTAGGGTTAGGGTTACGGTTAGGGTTAGGGTGAGGGTGATTGTGAGGGTTAGGGTTAGTCTTAGGCTTATGCTTAGACTAAGGCCCAGCTTGATGGTGAGGGTGGGGGTTACGGTTAGGGTGAAGGTTAGGGTTAGGGTAATAGTTAGTGTTAGAGCGAGGTTGAGGGTTAGGGTTAGGCTTAGGGTGAGTTTTAAGTTTAGGGTGATGGTTAGGGTTAGTGTGAGGGTTAGTTTTCGGGTTAAGTTTAGTTTTAGTGTGAAGGTAAGTGTTAGGTTGAGGTTTAGGGTTAGGGTGACATTTAGGTTTCGAGTTAGTGTTAGGGTGCGGGTTAGGGTTAGGTTTAGGGTGAGGTTTAGGCTGGGGGTGAGTGTTAGTGTTAAGGTTAGGATTAGGATTAGGGTTAAGGTGAGGGTGAGTGTGAGGGTTAGGTTTAGGGTTAGGTTTAGGATTATAGTTATGGTGAGGGTGAGCTGAGGGTTAGGGTTAGGGTGAGGGTTGGGTTAGGGTTAGAGTGATGGTTAGGGTGAGGGTTAGGATTAGGCTTAGGGTTAGGGTCTGGGCTAGGGTGAGGGTGATAGTTAGGGTTATGGTTAGAGTGAGGGTTAGGTTGAGCTTTAGGTTTAGGGTTAGTTTTAGGGTTAGGGTTGGGGTTAGGTATATTCTTAGTGTTAGGCGGAGGGTGAGGGTTAGGGTGAGGTTTAGGGTTAGGGTTTGGGAGAGGTTTATGGTTAGTGTTAGTGTAAGGGTGAGGGTTAGTGTGAGGGTTAGGGTTAGGGTGAGTGTTACTTTTAGGTTTAGAATGAGGGTGAGTGGTAGGGTAAGGTTTAGTCTTAGTCTTTGTCTTAGGCTTAGACCGAGCCTAAGGGTGAGGGTGAGGGTTAGGGTGAGGGTTAGGTTTAGGGTGAGGGTTATGGAAAGGGTGAGGGTTAGGGTTAGCGTTGGGGTTATTGTTAGGATTAGGTTTAGGTGTAAAGTTCCTATGAGGGTGAGGGTTTGGGTTACGGTTAGGGTTAGAGTGAGAGTTAGGGTTAGGGTGAGGGTTAAGGTTAGGGTGAGGTTTAGGGTTACTGTGAGGGTTCATGTTAGGTTTAGGCTTAGTGTTAGGGTGAGGGTAAGGGTTAGGTTGAGAGTTAGGTTTAGGGTAGGTTTTGGGTTAGTATGAGGTTTAGGGATATGGTGAGGTTAAGGGTGAGGGTTAGGGTTAGGGTGATGTTTAGGGTGAGGATGAGGGTTAGGGTGAGATTGAGGGTGAGGCTTCAGTTGAAGGTTTGGGTTAGGGTTAGGGTGAGGTTGAGGGTGAGGATGAGACTTAGGGTTAGGTTTAGGGTGATGGTTAGCGTGAGCATTAGGGATAGGGTTAGGCTTAGGTTTAGGTTTAGGCTGAGGGTGACTGTGAGCATGAGGGTTAGGGTTAGGGTGAGGGTTATTGTTAGGTTGAGGGTTAGGTTTAGGGTGAGGTTTAGGGTTAGGTTGGAGTTTAGGTTTAGGGTGAGGGTTAGCGTTAGGGGTAGGGTTATGTTGAGGGTGAGGGTGAGGGTTATTGTTAGGATTAGGTTTAGAGTGAGCCTGTTGGTGAGGGTGAGGATGAGGGTTAGGGTTAGGGTGACGGTTAGGCTAAGGGTTAGGGTGAGGGTTAGGTTTAGGGTGATGTTTAGGTTGAGGGTTTGTGTTAGGGTTAGGGGGAGTGTGAGGGTGAGTGAGAGGGTTAGGATTAGGTTAGGTTAGTTTTAGGATGAGGGTGAGTGTGAGGTTTAGGGTTTGGGTTATTGTTAGGCTTAGGTTTAAGCTGAGGGAGAGGGTGAGTGTGAGGGTTAGGGTTAGGTTGTGTGTGAGCATTAGGATTAGGTTTAGGTTGAGGGTGAGGTTGAGGGTTAGGGTGAGGTTTAGGATGTGGGTTAGGCTGAGGGTTAGATGAGGGTGAGGGTTAGGATTAGGGTGAGGGTTAGGGTTAGGGTGAGGGTGAGGGTTAGCGTTAGGGTGAGGGTTAGGGTTTTGGTATGGATTAGAGTGAGGGTTAGGGTAAGGGTGATGTGTAGGGTGAGGGTGAGGGTTGGTTTGAGGGTTTGCTTTAGGTTTAGGGTGAGGTTGAGTGTTAGGGTGAGGC
The DNA here is from genome assembly GCF_024711535.1 of Dipodomys merriami. NCBI lineage: Eukaryota > Metazoa > Chordata > Mammalia > Rodentia > Heteromyidae > Dipodomys > Dipodomys merriami. Next base: position 2,242,955 of record NW_027203137.1, read on the forward strand.
TTAGGTTTAGGGTTAGGGTGAGGGTGACTGTGAGGTTTAGGGTTAGGGTTAGGCTTTAGACTGAGGGTTAGGCTGAGGGTGAGGGTGAGGGTGATGATTAGGGTTACGGTGAGGTTTAGGGTTAGGTTTAGGTTGAGGGTTAGGGATATTGTGAGGGTTAGGGTTAAGGTGAGGTTTAGGGTTACTGTGAGGGTTCATGTTAGATTTAGGCTTAGTGTTAGGGTGAGGATAAGGGATAGGTTGAGGGTTAGGTTAGCTGAGGTTTAGGGTTAGTATGAGGGTTAGGGATAGGATGACGGTAAGGGTGAGGGTTAGGGTTAGGGTGATGTTTAGGGTGAGGGTGAGGATTAGGGTGAGGGTGAGTGTCAAGGTTCAGTAGAGCGTTTGGGTTAGGGTTAGGGTAAGGTTGAGTCTTGGGGTTAGGTTTAGGGTGAAGGTGAGGGTTAGGTTTAGGTTGATGTTTAGGTTGAGGGTGAGGGTTAGGGTTAGGGTTAGCTTTATTGTTAGGCTTAGGTTTAAGCTGAGGTTGAGGGTGAGTGTGAGGTTTAGGGTTATGTTGAGTGTGAGCATTAGGGTTAGGTTTAGGGTGAGGCTGTGGTTGAGGGTTAGTGTGAGGGTTAGGGTTTGGGTTAGAGTGAGGGTTAGATGAGGGTGAGGGTTAGGTTTACGGTTAGGGTTAGGGTTAGGGTGAGGGTGAGGGTTAGCTTTAGTGTGAGGCTTAGGGTTAGGGTTATGGTGCGGATTAGGGTGAGTGTTAGGGTTACGGTGATATTTATGATATTTATTTATTTATGATATTTATGATATTTATGAGGGTTTATATTTATGGTTTAAGTGTTCGTGTTAGGTTTAGGGTGAGGTTTAGGGTGAGGGTGAGGCTTTGGGTTATGGTCAGGTTGAGGGTGACTCTGAGGGTTATGGTTAGGGTTAGGCTTTAGGCTGAGGGTTAGGCTGAGGGTGAGGGTGAGGGTTAGGGTTAGGGTGAGGGTTAGGGTTAGGGTTAATGGTAGGGTGATATTTAGTGTGAGGGTTAGTGTGAGAGTTAGTGGTAGGGTTAGGCTTATTGTTAGATTGAGTGTAAGGGTTCGGTTGAGGGTTAGGTTTAGGGGTAGGGTGAGGGTTGGGATGAGGGTTAGGGTGAGTGTAAGGTTTAGGGTGAGGGTTATGGTGAGTGTGAGGGTGAGGGTTAGTGTTAGGGTTAGGGTTAAGTTGAGGTTTAGGGTTATGATAAGGGTTAGGTTTAGGTTTAGGATGAGGGTTAGGGAGAGGTTTAGGATGAGGGTTAGTGTGAGGATTCGGGTTATGGTTCGGGTTAGGGTTAGGGTGAGGGTGGGGTTGAGGGTGAGATTGAAGTTTAGGGTTAGAGTTAGGATGAGGGTGAGGATTAGTTTTAGGATTAGGGTTAGGGTTAGGTTTAGGCTGAGGATGAGGATGAGGTTGTGGGTGAGGATTAGGGTTAGGTTGAGTGTTAGGGTTAGGGTTAGGGTGAGGGTTTGGGTTAGGGTTAAGTTTAGGATGAGAGTTACTTTAAGGGGTACGGTTACGGTTAGGATGAGCATTAGGGTTAGTGTTAGGGTTAGGGATAGGGTTATGGTAGGGTGAGGTTTAGGATGAGGGTTAGGGTTAGGGTTAGGGTTAGGGTCAGGGTTCGGGTGAAGGTTATGGTTAGAGTTAGGGTTAGGGTGAGGTTTAGGGTCAGGGTGAGGGTTAGGTTTAGGGGTAGCTTTATGTTGTGAGTAAGGGTTAGCGTGAGGTTTAAGGTGAGTGTGAGGGTTAGAGTTAGCATTAGGGTTAGGGTGAGATTTAGGGTGAGGGTTAGGGTTAGATTTAGGGTTAGGGTTACGGTGAGGGTGAGCGTGAGGGTGACAGTGAAGCTTAGGTTGTGGGTGAGGGTGAGTGTGAGGCTTAGTGTGAGGGTTAGGGTTAGGGTTAGTGTTACTTTTTGGGTTAGGTTGAGGTTGATTGTGAGGATAAGGGTTAATCTTAGTCTTAGGTTAGGCTTAGTCCGAGCCTAAGTGTGAGGGTGATAGTTAGGGTTAGGGTGAGGTTTAGGGTTAGAGTGAGGGTTATTGACAGGGTGAGGGTTAGTTTTAGGGTTAGGGTGATTGTTAGGATTAGGGTTAAATTTAAAGTTACTGTGAGAGTGATGGTTAGGGTTAGGGTTAGGTGAGGTTTAGGTTTAGGTTTAGGGTTAGAGTTAGGGTTAAGGCAATGGTGAGGTTTCGGGTTAGAGATAGGGTTATTGTTAGGGTTAGGGTTAGGGTGAGGGTTAGGGTTAGGCTTAGGATTAGGCTTAGGCTTAGGCCGAGCATGAGGGTGAGGGTTAGGGTTAGGGTTAGTGTGAGTGTTAGGGTTAGGGTTAGGGTGATGGTTAGGCTGAGGTTTAGTTTTAGGGTAGGCGTAGGGTTAGGGTTAGGGTTAGGGTTAAGATAATGTTTAGATTTAGGGTTATGGTGAGAATTAGGGTTAGGTTTTGGTTTAAGGTGAGAGTAAGGGTGAGAATAAGGGTTAGGGTTAGGGTTAAGGTTAGTGTAAGTTTTAGGTTTACAGTTAGGGTTAGGGTTAAGGTTAGGGTTACAGTGTAGGTTAGGTTTAGGTTTAGGGTTATTGTCAGTGTTATTGTTAGGGTTAAGTTTGCGGTGAGGGTGAGGCTGAGGGTTAGGTTTATGTTTAGGTTTACTGTTAGGTTTAGTGTTAGGGTTAGGGTTAGGGTGAGGTTTAAGGTGATGATTAGGGTTAGGGTTAGGATTAGAGTTATGGTGCTGGTGAGGGTGAGGGTTAGGGTTAGGGTGAAGGTTGGGGTTAGGTTTAGAATGAGGGTTAGGGTGAGTGTTAGGATTAGGTTTATAGTTAATGTATGTGCTAGGGTGAGGGTGAGGGTTAGGGTGAGGGTTAGGGTGAGGGCTAGGTTTAGGGTTAGGGTTAGGGTTGGGGTTAGGGATAGTCTTAGTGTTAGCTAGAGTGTGAGGGTGAGGGTGAGGGTGAGGGATAGGGTTAGGGTTAGTGTATGGGTTACGGTGAGGGTGAGGGTTAGTGTTAGGTTTAGGGTGGGGGTTAGGGTGAGTGTGAGGGTTATGGTTAGTCTTAGTCTTAGGCTTAGGCTTAGGCCGAGCATGAGTGTGAGGGAGAGGGTTAGGGTTTGGATGAGGTTTAGGGTTTTAGTGTGAGAGTGAGGGTTAGGATGAGGTTTAGGGTTAGGATTAGGGTTAGGGTGAGGCCTAGAGTGAGGGTGAGGGTTAGGGTTAGCGTTAGGATGAGGTTTAGGGTTAGGGTTAGGGTTACATTCAGGGTGAGGGTTAGGGTTAGGGTTACGGTTAGGGTGGGGTTGAGGGTTAGGATTAGGTTTAGGGTTAGGGTTATTGTTAGTTTTATGGTTAGGGTTAAGTTTACAGTGAAGTTGAGGCTGAGGGTGAACCTTATGGTTAGGGTTAGGTTGAGGTTTAGGGTTAGGCTTAGGGTTAGGGTGAGGGTGAGTGTTGGATTAAGGTTAGGGTCACGGTGAGGGTGAGGGTTAGGGTTAGGGTTAGGCTGAGGTTTAGGGTTAGGGTTAGGGTTAGGGTGAGGGTGAGTTTTAGGGTTAGAATTAGGGTTAGAGGAAGGGTTAGGGTTTGGTTTAGCATTAGGTTTACAGTGAGGGTGAGTGTGTGGATTAGGTTTAGGATTAGGCTTAACATAGCATTAGGCTGAGGGTGATAGTGGGGATGAGGATTAGCTTTTGATTGATGGTTAGGTTTATGGTTAGGTTGAGGGTTAGGATGAGGGTTAGGGTTAGGATTAGTGTTAGGGTGAGGGCTAGGATGAGGGTGATGTTTAGGGTTAGGCTTAGGCTTAGGCTTAGGGTTAGGCTGAGGCTGAAGGTGAGGGTGAGGGTTAGGGTTAGGGTGATAGAGTTACAGTTAGGGTGAGCTTTAGGATGTGGATTAGGGTAAGGGTGAGGGTTAGGGTGAGGGGGACAGTAAGAGTAAGCGTGAGGTTTAGGCTGAGGGTGAGTGTTATGGTAATGGTGAAGGTTAGGGTTAGGGTGAGGTTTAGGGTGAGGTTTAGGGTGAGGGTGAGGCTTACATTGAGGATTAGTGTTAGGGTTAGTGTGAGGTTTAGGGTGAGGATGAGAGTTAGGATTAGGGTGAGGCCTAGGGTGAGGGTGAGGTTTAGGGTTAGGGTGAGGTTTAGGGTTAGTGTGAGGGTTAGGATGAAGGTTAGGCTCAGTGTTAGTGTTAGGGTTAGGGTGAGGATTAGGGCGAGGGTGAGGTTTAAGGTGAGGGTTAGGGTTAGGATGATGACTAGGGTTAGGGTTAGGGTGAGGTTTATGATTAGGGTGATACTTAGGGTGAGGGTGAGGTTTAGTGTGAGGGTGATGGTGGAGGTGTAGTTGAGGGTTAGGGTTAGGGTGAGGGTGAGGGTGACGGTGACGGTGAGGGTTAGGGTGAAGTTGAGGGTTTGGGATAGGGTTAGTGTGCGGGTTAGGATTAGGGTTAGGGTTAGGGTGTGGGGTAGGGTGAGGGGTAGGGTTAGGGTTAGGGTGAGGGATAGGGTTAATGTGAGGATTATGGTTACGGTTAGGGTTAGTGTGAGGATAAGGTAAGCGTGAGGGTTAGGGTGAGAGTGAGGTTTAAGTGTTAGCGTTAGGGTTAGGGAGAGGGTTAGTGTGAAAGTTAAGGTGAGGGTTAGGGTTAGTATGAGGGTGAGGGTTAGAGTTAGGTTTAGATTGCGGGGTACGGTTAGGGTGAGGTTTAGGTTCTGGTTAGGGTTCGTGTTCGGGTTCGGGTTCGGGTGAGTTTTAGGGTGTGGTTGACGGTTAGGGTTAGGGTGAGGGTTAGGGTTACAGTGAGGATTAGTGTTAGTGTTAGGGTTAGGGTTATAATGAGGGTAAGGGTTAGGATGAGGTTTAGGGTGAGGGTGAGTTTTAGGAATAGCGTTAGTGTTAGGGTGAGGGTTAGGATCCAGGTTAGGTTAGGTGAGGGTGAGGGTTATCGTTAGGTTTAGGGTTAGGTTTAGGGTGAGGGTAAGGTTTAGGGTGAGCGTTAGGGTGATTGTGAGGGTTAGGGTTAAATTGAGGGTTAGGGTGAGCGTTAGGGTGAGATTTCAGTTGAGGGTTTGGGTTAGGGTTAGGGTGAGGTTGAGGGTGAGGTTGAGACTTAGGGTTAGATTTAGGGTGAGGATGAGGTTTAGGTTGAGGTTTAGTGTTTTTGTTAGGGTTAGGGTGAGGGTGAGGGTTAGGGTGATGGTAAGGGTTAGAGTGAGGTTTTCAGGGAAGGTGAGGGTTAGGGATAGCATTAGGGTAAAGGATAGGTTTAGGGTGAGGGTTAGGGTTAGTGTTAGGGTTACGGTGAGGGTGAGGGTTAGGGTTAGGATTAGGGTGAGGGTTAGGGTTAGGGTTAGGGTGACGGTGAGGGTAAGGGATAGGGTGAGGACTAGGGTTAGGGTTAGGGTTATGGTAATGTTTAGGTTTAGGGTGAGGGTGAGAGTGAGAGTTAGGTTCAGGATTAGGCTTAGATGTAGGGTTCAGCTTAGGGTGAGGGTGAGGGTGAGTGTCAGAGTTAGATTTAGGGTGAGGGTTAGGGTTAGTGTTAGGGTTACGGTGAGGGTGAGAGTTAGGGTTAGGGTGACGGTGAGGGTAAAGTTCAGCGTGAGGGCTTGGTTAAGGTTTAGGGTTAGGTTCAGGTTTAGGTTTAGGGTGAGTGTGAGTTTGAGGGTTTGGTTTAGGATGCTTAGGTTTAGGGTTCGGCTTAGGGTGAGGGTGAGGGTGAGTGTGAGAGTTAGGTTTAGGGTGAGGGTTATGGTTATGGTTATTTTTAGGGTGAGGGTGAAGGTTAGGGTTAGTGTTTGGGTGAGGGTTAGGGTTATGGTTAAGTTTAGGGTGAGGGTTTGGTTTAGTGTTAGTGTTAGGATGAGGATTAGGCTGAGGGTTAGGTTTAGGTTTAGGGTGAGGGTAAGTGTTAGGGTGAGGGTGAGGGTTAGGTTTAGGATTAGGGTTAGATTTAGGGTGAGGGTTAGGGATAGGGTTAGGATTAGGGTGAAGGTTTTGTTTAGGGTTAGGTTTAGAGTTAGGGTGAAGGTGAGGGTGAGGGTTAGCGTTTGGATTAGGGTTAGGGTTAGGCTGAGGTTGATGTTGAGCTTGAGGGTTAGGGTTAATGTGAGGGTTGGAGTTAGGGTTATCTTTAAGGTTAGGGTGAGGGTTAAGGTTAGGGTTAGGATGAGGGTAAGGGTTATGGTAAGGCCTAGGGTGAGGGTTAGGCTTAGGGTTAGGGTGAGGTTTAGGGTGAAGGTTAGTGTTAGGGTTAGGGTTAGGGTTAGGGTGAGGGATAGGGTGAGGGTAAGGGTTAGGGTGAAGTTTTGGGTGAGGGTGACGGATAGGCTTAAGGTCAGGGGAAGGATTAGGGTCGAGGTTTCGGGTGAGGTTGAGGGTTAAAGTTAGCATTAGGGTTATGGTGAGTGTGAGGGTTAGGGTGAGAGTTAGGGTTATGTTTAGGGATATGGTGAGGATTAGGGTTAGGGTTAGGTTTCCGGTGAGGGGAAGGTTGAGGGGTAGGGTTAGGGTTACAGTTAGGGTGAGGGTTAGGGTAAGGGTGACAGTAAGGGTAAAGGAGAGGGTTAGGATGAGGTTTAGGGTTAGGGTTAAGGTGAGGGTGAGGATTAGATTGAGGATTAGTGTTAAGTTTAGAGTGAGGTTTAGGGTGAGGATGAGGGTTAGGTTTAGGGTGAGGGCCAGGGTGAGGGTGAGGGTTAGGGATAGGGTTAGGTTGAGGTTTAGGGTTAAGGAGAAGGTTAGGGTTAGTGTGAGGGTTAGTGTTAGGACTAGGTTTACTTTTAGGGTGAGTGTAAATGTTAGAGTGAGGGTTAGCGTTAGGGTGAGGGTTATAGATAGGGTTAGTGTTAGTGTTAGGTTCAGGGTTATTGTTAGGGTTAGGGTTAGGGTTACAGTTACGGTGAGAATGAGGGTGAGGGTTAGGGTTTATGTGAGGGTTAGTGTTAGGGTGTGGGCTAAGGTTAGGTTTAGGGTTAGGGTGAGGTTTAGATTTAGTGTGAGGGTGAGGCTGAGGATCAGAGTGAGTTTAGGGTGAGGGTTAGGTTTATGGATAGGGTTAGGGTGAGAATGAGGGTTAGGGTGAGGGTGATGGTGAGGGTGAGGGCGAGGGTTAGGTTTAGGGTGAGGGATAGGGTTATGGTTACGGTTAGGGTGAGTGTGAGGTTGTGGGTTATGGTGAGCGTGATGGTGAAGTTGAGGGTGAGGGTGAGGGTTAGGATTTGGGTGAAGGTTAAGTTTAGGGTTTGGGTTAATGTTAGGTTGAGGGTTAGGGTTAGGGTTAGGATGAGGGTTATGCTGAGGGTTAGCTTTAGGGTTAGGGTGTGGGTAAGGGTTAGGGTGAGGGTGAGGGTTAGGATTAGGATTAGGGTTAGTTTTAGAGTGAGGGTTAGGGAGAGGGTTTGGTTAAGGTTAGGTTTAGAGTTAGGGTGAGGTTGAAAATTAGGGTTTGGTTTTGGATTAGGTTTAGGGTTAGGCTGAGTGTGAGGTTGAGGGTGAGGGTGACGGTTAGGGTGAATGTTAGGGTTAGGGTTAGTTTTAGGATGAGGGTTAGGCTGAGGGTTAGGTTAGGTTTCGTGTAAGGCTAAGGGTTCGGGTGAGAGTGAGGGTTAGGGCTAGGTTTAGGGTTAGGGTGACGTTTAGGGTGAGGTTTAGTTTTAGGGTTAGCGTTAGGGTTAGATTCAACGTGAGGGTGTGGGTAAGGGTAAGGGTGAGGTTTAGGATGATGGTGAGGGATAGGGTTAAGGTGAGGGTAAGGGTTACGGCGAGGCATAGAGTGAGGCTGAGTGTTAATGTAGCATTAGGGGTACGGTGAGGATGAGGGTTAGGGTGAAGGTTAGGGTTAGGGTTAGGGATAGGGTGAGGATTAGGGTTAGGGTTAGGTTTAGGATTACGGTGAGGCTTAGGGGTTAGGGTTAGGGTGAGGTTGATGGTGAGGGTAAGGGTTAGGGTGATGGTTATGGTGAGGTTGAGGTTTAGTGTTAGCATTAGGGTTAGGGTCAGGGTTTGGGTTAGGGTTAGGATTAGGGTTAGGGTGAGGGTGAGGGTTAGGATGAGGGTGAGTTTTAGGGTGTATGTGACGGTTAAGGTTAGGGTGAAGGTTAAGGTGATGGTGAGGGTTAGGGTGAGGGTGAGGGTTAGGGTTAGGGTGAGGGTTAAGGTTAGGGTGATGTTTAGGGTGATGGTGAGGTTTAGGGTGAGGATTAGTGTAAAGGGGAGGATTAGGGTTAGGGTTAGGGTGAGGGTTAGGTTTATGTTTAGGGTGAGGGTGAGGGTTAGGATGAGGGTGAGGGTGAGGGTCAGGGTGGAGGTTTAGGTGAGGATTAGGGTTAGGGTTAATGTTAGGGTGAGGGTGAGGGTTAGAGTTAGGGTTAGGGACAGGGTTAGGGTTAGGGTGAGGTTTAGGGTTAGGGTTAGGGTGAGGGTGAGGGTGAGGGTTACGGTTACGATGAGCTTTAGTGTTATGGTTAGGGTGAGTTTATGTGTGAGGATTAGTGTTAGGTTTAGGGTTATGTTGAGGGTAAGGGTTAGTGTGTGGTTTAGGGTGAGAGTGAGGGTTAGGGTTAGCGTTAGGGTTAGGGTGAGGGTTAGAGTTAGGGTTAGGGTGAGGGTTAGAGTTAGGGTGATGTTTAGGCTGACGGTGAGGTTTCGGCTGAGGATTAGGGTTAGGGTGAGTATTATGGTTAGGGTGAGTGTGAGGGTTAGGATTAGGGATATGTTTAGTGTGAGGGTAACGGTTAGGGTGAGGGTTATCATGAGGTTGAGGTTTAAGGTTAGCATTAGGGTTAGTTTTAGGATTAGGGTTAGGGTTATTATTAGGGTTAGGGTGAGGGTGAGGGCTAGTGTCATCATTAGGGTTAGGGTTACGGTTAGGGTGAGGGTGAGGGATTTGGTTAGGAAAGGATGAGGGTTAGGGTTAGGGTGAGGATTAGGGTGAGGGTGAGGTTTAAGTTGAGGATTAGGGTTAGGGTGAGGATTAGGGTTAACGTTTGTGTTTGAGTTAGGGTTAGGGTGATGTTTATGGTGAGGGTGATGGTTAGGGTGGGGTGAGGCTGAGAGTGAGTGTGAGGGTGTAGGTGAGTGTTAGGTTGGTGGTGATGGTTGGGGTGACGGTGAGGGTTAGGGTAAAGGTGAGGGTGAGGGTTCAGTTAGGGTTAGGGTGAGGGTTAGGGTTAGGGTTACTGTGAGGATAAGGGTTAGGGTGAGGGTTAGGGTGAGAGTGAGGATTAGGGTTAGCATTAGGGTTAGGGGTAGGTTTAGGATGAGGGTTAAGGTGAGGTTTAGGGTTAATATGAGGGTGAGGGTTAGAGTTAGGTTTAGGGTGAGGGTTAGGGTTAGGGTTAGGGTTAGAGTGAAGGTTAGTGTGAGGGTTAGTGTGAGCATGAGGGTGAGGTTGAGGGTGAGGGTGAGGGTTAGGTTTTAGGAGAGGGTCAGGTTTACGCTTAGGGTTAAGATTTGGGTGACGGTTAGGGTTAGGGTTAGGGTTAGGATGAGGGTTAGACTGAGGGTTAAGTTTAGGTTTAGGGTGAGGGTAAGGTTTAGAGTGAGGGTGAGGGTTAGGTTTTGGATTAGGGTTAGGGTTAGGTTGAGGGTTTAGGGTTAGTGTTTGGATTAGGGTTAGGGTTAGGGTTAGGCTTAGGGTGAGGTTGAGGGTGAGGTTGAGGGTTAGGGTTAATGTGAGGGTTAGGGTTAGGATTAGCGTTAAGGTTATTGTTAGGGTTTGGTTTAGGGTTAGGGTTAGGATGAGGGTTAGTCTGAGGGTTAGGTTTAGGGTTCGGGTGAGGGTAAGGGTTAGGTTGAGGTTTAGGGTGAGTGTGAGGGTTAGGTTAAGGCTTAGGGTTAGGGTGAGGGTTAGGGTTAGGGTTAGAGTGAGAGTGAGGTTTAGGTTTAGGGTAAGGGTGAGGGTAAGTGATAGGGTTGGGGTTAGGGTCAGGGTCAAGGTTAGGGTTAGCGTTAGAGTTAGGGTGAGGATGAGTGTGAGGGTTAGGGTTAGGTTTAGGTTTAGGGTTAGGGTTAGGCTGAGGGTGAGGGTGAGGGTGAGGGTGAGTTTTAGGTTTAGGATGAGGGTTAGAGTTAGGGTTAGGGTTAGGGTTGGGTTTTGGGTTAGGGTTAGGGTTAGGAAGTGGGTTTGGCTAAGAGTTAGGGTTATGGTTAGGGTGAGGTTTAGGGTTAGTGTGAGGGTTAGGATGATGATTAGGCTGATTGTTAGGGTTAGTGTAAGGGTGAGGGTAAGGGTTTGGGTGAGGGTGAGGGTTAGGTTTAGGGTTAGGTTTAGGGTTAGTGTGAGGGTTAGGGATAGGGTTAGGATTAGGGTGAGGGTTACGGTGAGGGTTAGGGTTAGGGTTAGCGTTAGGGTGAGGTGTAGTTGAGGGTTAGGGTTAGGGTGAGGTTTAGGGTGACGGTTACGGTAAGAGGTAGGGTGAAGTTTAGGGTTTGGGATAGGGTTACTGTCAGAGTTAGGCTTAGGGTTAGGGTTAGTGTGAAGTTTAAGTTGAGGTGTAGGGTTAGGGTTAGGGTGAGGTATAATGTTAATGTGAGGATTAGGGTTAGGGTTAGGGTTAGTGTGAGGGTAAGGATAAGAGTGAGGGTTAGGGTCAGAGTGAGATTTAGGGTTAGCGTTAGGGTTAGGGTGAGGGTTAGGGTGAAGGTTAAGGTGAGGTTTTGGGTTAGTATGAGGGTGAGGGTTAGAGTTAGGTTTAGATTGAGGGTTAGGGTTAGGGTGAGGTTTAGGGTCGGGTTAGGGTGAGGGTTCGGGTTCGGGTTCGGGTGAGTTTTAGAGTGTGGGTGACGGTTTAGGTTAGGGTGAGGGTTAGGGTTATGGTGATGATTAGGGTTAGGGTTAGGGTTATAGTGAGGGTAAGGTTTAGGATGCGTTTTAGGGTGAGGGTGATGTTTAGGGATAGCATTAGAGTTAGGGTGAGGTTTAGGGTTAGGGTTAGGGTGAGGGGTAGGGTGAGGTGTAGGGTTAGGGTTAGTGTGAGGGTTAGGGTTAATGTGAGGATTAGGGTTAGGGTTAGGGTTGGTGTCAGGATAAGGATAAGTTTGAGGGTTAGGATGAGATTGAGGTTTAGTGTTAGCATTAGGGTTACGGTGAGATTTAGGGTGAGGGTTAAGGTGAGGTTTAGTGTTAGTATGAGGGTGAGGGTTATAGTTATGTTTACGGTGAGGGTTAGGTTTAGGGTGAGGTTTAGGGTCGGGTTAGGTTTCTGGTTCAGGTTCGGGTTCGGGTGAGTTTTAGGGTGTGGGTGAGTGTTAGGGTTAGTGTGAGGGTTAGGGTTATGGTGAGGATTAGGGTTAGGGTTAGGGTTATAGTCAGGGTAAGGGTTAGGATGAGGTTTAGGGTGAGGGTTAGGATCCAGGTTAGGTTAGGTGAGGGTGAGGGTTATCGTTAGTTTTAGGGTTAGGTTTAGGGTGAGGGTAAGGTTTAAGGTGAGCGTTAGGGTGAGGGTGAGGGTTAGGGTTAAGTTGCGTGTTAGGGTGAGCGTTAGGGTGAGGGTTCAGTTGAGGGTTTGGGTTAGGGTTAGGGTGAGGTTGAGGGAGAGGGTGAGACTTAGGGTTAGGTTTAGGGTGAGGATAGGGTTTAGGTTTAGTGTTAGGGTGAGGGTTAGGGTGAAGGATAGGGTGAGGGTAAGGGTTAGAGGGAGGTTTAGGGGAAGGGTTAGGGTTAGGGATAGCATTAAGTTTAAGGATAGGTTTAGGGTGAGGGTTAGGTTTAGTGTTAAGGTTACGGTGAGGGTGAGGGTTAGGGTTAGGGTTAGGGTTAGGGTGAGGGTTAGGTTTAGGGTTAGGGTGACGGTGGGGGTAAAGGTTAGGGTGAGTACTAGGGTTAGGGTTAGGGTTAGGGTAAGGTTTAGGTTTAGGGTGAGGGTGAGAGTGAGAGTTAGTTTTAGGATTAGGCTTAGGTGTAGGGTTAGGCTTAGGGTGAAGGTGAGGGTGAGTGTTAGAGTTAGTTTTAGTGTGAGGGTTAGGGTTATGGTTATTTTTAGGGTGAGGGTTAGGGTGAGGGTGAGGTTGAGGTTGAGGGTGAGGTGGAGGGTTAAGGTTTGTGTGAGGGTTAGTTAAGGTTAGGGTGAGGGTTAGGTTTATGGTTAGTGTTAGGATGAGGGTTAGGTTTAGGGTTAGTGTGAGGGTAAGGTTTACGGTGAGCGTGAGGCTTAGGGTTAGGATTAGGGTTTGGGTTAGGGGAAGGTCAGGGATAGGGTTTGGATTAGAGTGACGGTTTTGTTTAGGATTAGGTTTAGAGTTAGGGTGAGGGTGAGGGTGAGGCTTAGCGTTTGGATTAGGGTTAGGGTTAGGGTTAAGCTGATGTTGATGTTGAGGATGAGGGTTAAGGTTAATTTGAGGTTTAGCGTTAAGGTTAGGGTGAGGGTTAGTTTTAGGTTTAGGATGAGGATAAGGGTTAGGGTGAGGGCTAGGGTGAGGGTGAGAGTTCGGGATAGGTTTAGGTTGATGTTTAGTGTTAAGGTGATGGTTAGGGTTAGTGTGAGGGTTAGTGTTAGGACTAGGGTTAGTTTTAGGGTGAGGGTTAGTGTTAGGGTGAGTTATAGCGTTAGGGTGAGGGTTATGGTTAGGGTTAGGGTTAGTGTTAGCTTTAGGGTTATTGTTTGGGTTAGGGTTAAGCTTACGTTGATGGTGAGGGTGAGGGTAAGTGTTAGGGTGAGGGTTACCGTTAGGGTGAGGGTTACCGTTAGTGTGAGGGTTATGGTTAGGGTTAGGGTTAGGTTTAGGGTTATTGTTAGGGTTAGGGTTAGGGTTAAGGTTACGGTGAGGGTGAGGTTGAGGGTAAGGTTTAGGGTTAGGTTGAGGTTTATGTTTAGGGTTAGGGTTAGAGTTAGGGTTAGGGTGAGGGTGAGGTTTAGGTTTAGAGTTAGTATTAGGGGGAGGGTTAGGTTGAGGGTGAGGGTTAGGGTTAGGGTTAGGGTTAGTGTTAGGATTAGGTTTAGGGTGAGGTTGAGTGTGAGGGTTAAGGTTAGGGTTAGTCTGAAGGTGAGGGTGAGGGTTAGCTTTAGAATTAGGGTGATGTTTAGGATGAGGTTAAGGTTAGGATTAGGGTTAGGATGAGGGCAAGGGTCAGGGTGAGGGTTAGGGTTAGCATTATGGTGAGGTTTAGGATTACTGTTAGGTTTATGGTTAGGGTGAGGGTTAGAGTTAGTGTTACAGTGAGGGTAGGTTTAGGGTTAGGGTGAGGGTTAGTGTTAGGGTTAGGGTGAGGGTGAGGTTTGGGTTAGAGTGAGGTTTAGTGTTAGGTTTAGGGTTAGGGTGAGGGTTAGAGTTCGGGTTAGGCTTAGGCTTAGGCCGATTGTGGTGGTGAGGGTTAGGGTTAGGTTTAGGGTGAAGGTTAGGGTTACGATTAGGGTGAGGGTTAGGATGAGGTTTGTGGTTATGGTTATGGTTAGGGTTAGTTTTAGGGTTACGATTAGGGTTAGGTTTAGGGTTAGCGTTAGGTTGAGGGTTTCGGTTAGGGTTAGGGTTAAGTTTAGGATTAGGATTAGGGTTAGGGTTATTGTTAGTGTTATGGTTAGTGTTAAGTTTGCGGTGAGGTTAGGGTGAGGGTTAGGGTGAGGTTTAGGGTGAGGTTTAGGGTTAGGGTTAAGGTTAGATTTAGGGTGCTGGTGAGGTTTAGGGTTAGAGTTAGGGTGAGGGGCAGGGTTAGGATGAGGGTTAGGGTTAGGGATAGATTGAGTGTTAGGGTGAGGGTGAAGGTAAGGGTAAATTGAGGGTTAGGCTGTGGGTGAGGGTTAAGATAAGGGTGAGTGTTAAGATTAGGGTGAGGGTTAAGGTTTAAGGTTTTAGTGTTAGGGTTCGTGTTAGGGTTAGTATTATTGTTAGGGTTAGGGTTAGAGTGAGGGTGAGGGTTAGGGTGAGGTTTAGGGTGAGGTTTAGGGTTAGGGTTAAGGTTAGGTTTAGGGTGCTGTTGAGGTTTAGGGTTAGAATTAGGGTGAGGGGCAGGGTTAGGGTGAGGGTTAGGGTTAGGTTTAGTTTTACCATTATGGTGAGGGTGAGGGTTAGGTTGAGGTTTAGGGATAATTTTAGGGTTAGGATTAGGGTTAGGGTGAGGGTGAGGGTTAGGGTTAGGCTTAGGATTAGGGTTAGGCTGAGGGTGAGGCTGGGGGTGAGGATTAGGGTTAGGGTGATGGTTAGGGTTAAGGTTATTGTTATTGTTAGGGTTAGCGTTAGAGTTAACGTGAGGGTGAGGTTGCAGGTAGTGTTTTGGTTAGGGTTAAGCTGAGGTTTAGGGTCAGGTTTAGACATAGGGTTAGGGTGAGGTTGAGGTTTAGGTTTAAAATTAGGGTTAATATTAAGGTTAGGCTTAGGGTTAGAATGAGGCTGAGCTTGGGCATGAGGATTAGGGTTAGGGTTAGGGTTAGAGTTAGGGTTAGGGTTAGGGTTAGGGTTAGGGTTAGGCTAAGGGTTAATGTTAGTGTTATGGTTAGTGTTAGGTTTAAGTTTGCAGTGAGGGTGAGGCTGAGGGTGAGGTTTATAGTTAGGGTTAGGGTTATGGTTAGTGTTATTGTTAGGTTTA